>NW_026526732.1:135660401-136302901 GCF_024362965.1 Panthera pardus
AGAGACTGAGTATCCCCCAGCCTTCTCCCCCCATACTTTTTAATGGCACTTTCACATTGTGTTGCCGTTGGCTTTGAGCACTTTGGCATCCCGCCAACTTAAACAATCCTTGTGGCAATAAATGTTGGTTGCATTCCTGGGACCTAACATGGGGCTGACACAGTAAGTACTTGCTGGATGAATAAATACAAGAATCATTTGGTTTCTTTAAGAAGTTAGATTTTTATCTGATAAACTCATCCTTGACAATTCAGTTTCGGTTTCCAATTTTTCTGTAATGTTTTATATTCATGACGGAAGAAAAACATTTGATTTAAAAACATCTAGCAAGATCTAGGGGTACCTGGGTGGTTCAGTCGGTTAAGCTTCTGACTTCGGCTCAGGTCATGATCTCCCGGTTTGTGGTTCCAGCCCCACGTCAGGCTCTGTGCTGACAGCTCAGAGCCTGGAGCCTGTTTCAGATTCTGTGTCTCTGTCCCTCTGCCCCTGCCCCCGCGTGTGCTCTGTCTCTCTCTCCTTCTCAAAAATAAACGTTAAAAAAATATAGCAAGATGTAGCTCAAATGTCTCTTCTTCGTGACTCTACTATTCACCCAGGCAGAACTGGCTAGCCCCCCGCCCCCTCTGTTACATTTAGTTTTTGTGACATATGATGTCACACCATGCAATTGTTTACTATTTCTTTTTACCCGGGTATGAACTTCTTAAAGGCAAGAACTCCTCTCATTTTTTATATTCTCAGGGCCTAGCACAGTACTGGACTTTTAGTCAGCATGCAATAAATGTTGAACAAGAGAATAAGCAGATTATCTGGCACTGTGTCCTTTATGGTGGAAGGAAGGAGTTCATTATAAAATGGTCTTATTATCATCTGGAATTGTTTGATCATCCCACGGAATAATGGAGGTTTCAATTCTCTGTTTCAGCTCAAGCAGTATAACCAAACCCTTACAGAGAGCACAGGGCTGTAGATAGAGGAAATGACTTCTGTCTTCTGTTGAACTTGTCTCCTAACCTCCTTTCCATGGCTCAGTGCCTTGACTCCTGAATGTCAGGGCATATCATGTGGCTATAATGGGCTGAGAACCTGTTCCTCCCATCCTCCCAGATGTTCCCAATGTCCCCCCTCTTCTGTGTCTGGGGGAGGTAGCTTTATTTGCCCTGCATTGCTCTGCTGCTGGACAGGGAGCTTAAAAAATCAGACCACTGTGCCGTGAGGATTAAGCTCCTGCTACCACCGTCCATCTCCAGAACGTCTTCCTCATCCCAAACTCTGTAGCCATTAAACACAGACTTCTCATTCTCTCCCATTCCAGCCCATTAGTAACCACGATTCTCCTTTCTATGAATTCGGTTACCCCGGGTTATCTCCCATAAGTAGGATCATACGGTCTGTGTCCGTTTCTGCCTGGCTTACTTCACTCGGCACCACGTTTTCAAGATTCATCCGTGTTGCAGCATGTCTCAGAATTCCCCTGCTTTTTAAGGTGGAGTAATATTACATTGTGTGTGTGCGCGTGCGCGCACACACACGCACACACACACGCACACACACACACACACACACACACACACACACACCACATTTTGTTTATCCCTTCATACATCGTCTGTCAGCAGACATTTGGGTTTCCACCTTTTGGCTCTGTGAAAAATGCTGCTATGGACATTGGTGTGCAAGTAGCTGTTCAAGTCCCTGATTTCAATTCTTTGGGGTAGGGACCTAGACCCGGATTGCTGGGTCATACGATAATGCCATGTTCAGTTTTTTTTTGAGGAACCTCTACACTGTTTTGTATAGTTTTACATTCTCATCAGCCACGTTTCCCCACGTTCTCACCAGCACTTGGTATTTTCTGTTGTTGTTTTTAACAGCCATCCTCATGGGTATGAAGTGGTACTCATGAATTTTGCACCTATGTTCATAAAAGACGTTGGTCTGTAGTGGTCTTTTTTATAAACAGATTTAAGCATTTGGGACAATAAAAAAAAAAAAAAAGTCAGGGCTGTCCTGAGGTTTCTTGGTTGTGTTGGTGAGTTTCTAGTGCCACAGAGAATCCTGGAGCAGGACCAGATTTTAAAGGACAGGGAGGAAGGATGTGTACAAAAAGTACTGTTGTAATATTGGGAAAGTTCAGCTCACAAGGACTGTGGCCCTCCTGGAGGAGGTATATAGTTGGCAGCTGAGGGAACATGATTGAAACTTGAGAACGAGTAAGAACCAGGAAGACAGATGATGGGAGCATCTGCCATTTATTGAGTAATGGTAAATGTTCACGAATTCCCAGCCTACGTGTAGTAGCTGGAGTCACAGAACTGCAGGACTCTCCCGAGAGACAGAGAGAGTGACAGTTGGCAAGAGGGCCAAGAACAGAACCCCGAAGAACCAAAATTTAAGTACTGTGCAGCAAAGAAATAGCCAATAGAGACTGCAAAATAGGAAGCAGCAGGAGGGAATAGTATTTTGAAATCAAAGTAAAATATGGTATTTAAAAAGGAGAGCTGATTCTCCAATGTTTCAAGGAATTCCAGTGTTATTTTCCCCTTCGATCCTCAGCCAGTGATCATGTCCATCACTGTAATTTATTAGATATCCTTTCTAGTCCCAGCAGAACCGAGTTAATAGGAAAACTGGGTCAATGGCAGAGTTGGATTTATTATAAATTAACAAGCTTGTAGTGACAAGGTATGAGCATCCTTTTTGCTAATATTTCAAAGCTGACATCTAAATTAAGCCTGTTTTTATTTCAGTTGTGAAAAGTACAGATTAAGACTTAAAAATCATCTCTAAATTTATTATCATCATTTAAAAATAACACCAGGGCAAAGCCGCACCAGGACACAACAAAACCTTTTACAACCCATCAGGCGTTTTTAAAACATTTATTTTAAAAATCAGAATAAGGCGCTATATTTACTCACATATATTCCTGTTTGTTACCAGATATTTTCAGCAAACAGACATCTTTAAGCCTCTTCATCTGCTTTTATCAAACCTTCAAAGTGGCTCCTGCTGCTGTTGACAATCACAGCAGCCTGTTGGGGGTAAAGTATGGGGAGAGAAAAATAATCACGTATTCCTCAAAATTCAGAAATAATAAAACACTTGAGCGGGTAAATGTGCATTTGTATGGCACCAACGAAGGCCAAAATAGTGATGTAATTTCCATACACACTCTAAAATGAATAATATAAACTTGTCCCATTATTAACTATTAACTCACCAAATACTTTGTGTTAAACCCTAGAGTTTTGTGGAATAGCTATTAAACTGATGACTACTTTGTAAACATTGTAATAATTACGTACGTTCAAAAACACACGATCTTTTGAAAATGCAGCTAAACAGTTAGTTTGGTGAAGAATCTCATGAAATCAAGTGTTACTGACCCAACACAATTATTCTGAAGGTAGGAGGAAAACAACACATGAGTTTTTATGGATATAAGGTCTTTAGAATTGATGCTCAATCATTCCTCCGCACGACCTGGCATTTAGTAATCATATATATTTTGGGGGAATCGTTTTTAAAGAATCCTGTTGTGTGTGCATAAATGTTTTTCTCTCTCCACCCCCAAAAAATTCTCTGAATGCAACAAATACCTTCTGAGTGGCTTCTATTTGGAGTTTTAAGAGAAACAGAGATGTATTACATGGTCCTTGCTTGCAAGCAGTTCATTCTGTACGGGGGAAGGAGGCATAAATCCATATATACACAGTCATGTGTTCTTAGGAGGGGAGGCAATGGGAGCACAGAGGTGTTGCAAATGTGGAAGTCTCCGGAGGTCATTCTAGATATTAAAGTAGGCTTTAACCCCAACCTGAGGATGAATGGGCAGTGGTGACGGGAGCACACAGTGGGAACGTGGCATGAGAAGCAGCCAAGTGAAGAACAGCTCCAGAGAAAGAAGTGGAGGAATGCCTTTGCAAGAAGGTGGAGTGCAGGTATGCGGTGAAATGCAAAGGTTAGGAAAATGGCTTGGAGTCAGATTGAGAGGGGCTCGGACGTGGTATTAAAGATTTGTGCCTTTATTATGTGTGTATGAGGAGCAGCTGAAGGTAAGAACGTAGAGTGACGTGTCCAGAATTGCTTAAAGGAAGAAGAGTCTGCCACTCTGTGAGGGAGGATTTTCCCGTGACGCAGGCCATCTATATAAAAATTTGCATTGTACTTTAAGGCCTGAGTAAACCTTAGCCAAGCTTGAAATATGAGAAGTTAATCAAATTCAGGAAAAAGCAAATCCCAACAAATTTTTAATCTTGTTTTTTTTTTTTCCACATGACATCAATATAATGGCCCCCTTCAAGTATGTGCAAGTTAAGATTCTAGAAGATTGTAGAGTTCCAGCACTTCATCTTATAAAGGAATGGAAATCAAGAGAAGTGAAAGGACTTAATCTAGTTATACTACTTTGTCATCAGTAGAACCTGAGTTGGATATAGGTCTTTAGAATTCAAGCTCAATCATTCCTCCACATTACCTGGCATTTAATAATAACATATATTTGTTTGGTAATCATTTTTAAAGAATCCTAGTTTAACTGAGGAGAAGAGAATTGAATACTTCCCTGCTCCCACCCAATTTTTAACCCTCATATATTAAAATACACATTTTTTTTTCCAGTGGAGGTAATCTGTTTTCACAAACAGAAAAGAACATGTATAACTATTTTGACTGTAAATAAATGTTGTGGTTAAAAAATTGAAGATGATGGCAGAATAGCATTTTTTTACATTTAAAATCTCCCTGAATTTTCCTTTTTTTCTTAGCGAAGTGAAAGAAATTTCAGACTAGTCTTATGATGGACATTCTTAAAATAATGAAGACAAAATTAATTGATTTATGTTATCTGTAGCTGTAAAAAAAAATTGTTGAGTACCTCACAGCAAAGAAATGCTGCCAATGAGCATAAAGACGTATATAAAAATAAGACATGGCCCCACCACTAGTGGCTTATAATCAAATAGGATTTGGAGCACTTGATAGATACTTTATTCCTTACTGAAATCAAATTTCAGTAATGTTATCTCTATTTAGATATATATGCTAATTCACTTATATGTATAAAGAACAAAGAATTGTATGTAACTAACAATCGCTATATATTTTTCAATGAGAGAAAATCATGTGGGAAGAGAAAAATGCGGAAGGTAGAAGCGAAACAAACTTAAATGTTAGTTATTATCAATACTGAAGATAAATACTACATACAGTATTAGTATAAGAAAGTGAGATTGAAATGGTTACGTCTTTACTGAAATTTTAATTCCTTTTTATTTACTGTGGATTATTTTGAAGCAGATCAAGGTGATTTCAAGTTGGTATAAATAAAGTGAAATTCCAAGATACATTAATGAAAATGACTTCACTGGAAAAGTATGAAATGGGAAGAGACATATGTGTTGGATATAAAGGATTTGGTCAGATTATGGAGGGTCTTAATGCTCGAGATAAGGCATGGTGACTCCATTCTAAAATTTGGATTAAAGACCATTCAAATTTATTTAAAATGTACGAGACAAAAAAAAAAATGCGTAAAGAAAAATCTACTTTTAGAAGATTCAAGAGCACTGGACTGGGTTGTTGTGAAGATAACATAAGGCATTTGCTGTATACCTAATTAGAATATAATAACTGCCAATTATAGTAATAATAATTAGGAGATCTGTATTTTTATTCAGGCTCTGCTATCAAGTGACCTATGAGCATGAACATCTCTACTTCTCTGGCCCTCTGTTTCACAACATGTACAAGGAGAAGGTTAAACCAGATGATCCCAAGGAGTCACTTCAGGTTTAAAAATTCCAATTATTCATGTTGAATCCAGAGATCAAGGAATAGTACTCAGTACTTAAGCAGTGTTTTTACCCCCAAGCCCCTCAAAGAATAAAGCTAAACAAACTTTTCATGGTCCAGTTTGCATATTTTGATCCAGTCTTTACTTAATTTTAAAAGTTATAAAACATGAAAACCCAAGAGTCCCCCAGAGTGGTCCCAATGCAGAACACTTGGGAATTTAAGAACACAATATTATTTTAAATATATTTAACAACTCAATTCACACAGATTGACAGATGCAATGGAAAAGTAGACCACCAACAGATTTTGATTAAACTCCACAATCTGAAAATTTCATAGAAAAACAATAAGCCACTGCATATTCGTACATCACATTAAAATATATATTTAAAGTATACATCCTCTTTTAAATGGCAGTGATTATACATTAGTGCAACCACAGAGCACTTGTAAACTTTTTTTTTGTGGCTCAACATCACCCATGTCCATGACAACAAATTCTGTTTGGTCAACTCAACTGTCTTTCTTGGGTCTAAGCGTTTTGAGTTTTCCTATGTTGACAGTCATAGCCTCTACCTACAACCGTATCCATCTATCCAGAAATGCCCACTGTCTGTGGGTGTGGGAGCAGGTGGTATACAGGTCAATCTGAAGAAATCTCTCACCTTTATAAAGTAAGAAAAAGGGTTTGATCTGATGATTAGAGACATAACCATATATCACAGGCAATTTATACTTCTCACTAGGCAGGAAGCTTTGTCAAAATGGAGTAAGGTTCAGGCCAGAGATGGCTTCAGTATGATTCCTTAGTTATCTCTCCTTCGGGCCCTTAGTGTTAAGGAAGGGAAGATAAGAAAGGATGCTTGTCAAAAGTGGCTGACATCATCTCAGCCTTGCTTTTAAAATGCCACGGTTTAAAATTCAAAGGCTGATAATGATAATAACAAGTTGCTTTATGAAAAGCAACTTAAGCTTAAGCAACTCAAGCAACTTAAGCTGTCCGCTTAAGCGTTAATCAAACAAGTTGCATGTTCTTATATATCGAGATTCTCAGGAGCAAGCAGCAAACTCTGGTCGCAATGGCATATGTAACGAAGCAGACACTCTTCTCTGCTTTCATCAAGACTCGGTCTGTAGCTGGCAGGAAGTCCTAAGCGTGTGCAGTGGAGTGCTGACCAATAACGCAGATCTAACTAAAGATGGGACACTGACAGAAAGGAGCTTCTTTCCTTGAAATCCAAACATCATGTCAAATTGACGTTTTTTGGTCCTCTTGGCAAGAAAAGGTACATCAACTTCCGTCACCACTAGGGAGACTCAAAATGTTTATTCATGAATTTTCAGTCACCTCCCTTTAATTTACAGTATGTGCATGTTAACAACAAAAATGAATCCCCGAGTTTCAGCTGAAAATACAACAGTTTCAATGTATTTCTTAATCACTAAGTATGTATGTATTCTTCCACATTCCTATTGTCTACTTCAGGTCTGAGATGCCCCCTTGTGGCACTTCTCTAAGTAGGCTCCTCAGCACAGAATTGCATCGCAAAGGTCAAATCTTCTGGCCCAAGGGAAGTGCTCAGGATTCAATCTTCTTGAAAATTCTGTGCTGGGTCTCACTGGGTGGCCTTGTGTAATCCAACCAGATTGCTTTTGAACAAAAAGAGGAGTCAAAGAGAACTTGGGTTTCCAGAGAAAAATAAAGTGCTGCCCCCTATAAATCACAGTCTCTGTGGAGTACAGTGTCTTCCTAAAGAGGTAGAAATAATAGGGGTGTGTGTTGTAGGTGCCCATATTTCAATGATACTGAACACTGTATCTTTAAGGGCTGCATCTTTAAGGGCTTAAAATGGACTGACTCCACTCATCTCTCTGATTTTTTCATAAGTAAGCCAGAACACCAGTGACCAAGGGGTCTGAAAGATTAACCAAAGAAGTTAGTGCGTATTTCAAAGCGATTATGAATATTCTACATATATGCATATACATCTTTGAATGACGAAGTCATTTTGAATCCACTTAGGCTGCAAACAAATATTTTGGTATTTCACCTTTAGAGAGCACTTTATAGTTGACAAAGCATTTTCATATCTTATTTTTCATAGATTTCTCTGAACAATTTACAATAGAAAGGAAAGGTACTGACACCCCTATTTTACAGATGAGGGCACTGAGGCTCGGCAATCGAATACCTATTCACATATGATAGAGCTAGACTACAGGCTTCTGGCTTCCATTCTAGGGTTCTTTTCACTGAACCATTACTAGCTAAAAGGCTAGGACTCGCCATGCCTGAATTCTAGGCTGGGCTTTTCTGTGTGTACTTTCTGTGTGGAGATGGACAAGGAGACATTTAAGAACTTGAAACTGAAGACAGAAGATTAGCCCCTGAGATGTAAACCATAAACTCAACACCTGATCTCTCACAAAGTGGATAGAAAAATTCACACTAAAGAGAGAAAAGAGCTTCCAGCTCAGGGAGACATGCCTATCTTGATATACCTGTGTCAAAAGGAATTAAAGGGAAGGGGGTTATTCAACAATAGAAGATATAAACGTGGAAGGAAATCACAGAGGAAACACTGGAAGGAATCGTCAGGGAAAGAGTATCTTGGATCCAGTTCCCGTATGGTTTAGTTCATAGGTTATAGGTAATATAGATCAGACAAAAACTATCACACTAGAATCAAAATAGAAGCCTGAGCAATTAGACTATAAAATGTATTTGGTTAGACACTTTGTGAAGCAATATTTAGGTCACGTGTTTAGAAATACGGAGTATGTTATATGGGAGACGGAGACTTTACCGGTGGGTTTAGGAGAACACATCTTGATTAGTTAAATGTGTGAAGAGGGACACAAAATAAAGGAGGTGAAGCCATGACGGTATCATATCCTTGTGACAACAAAAATTAAGTGAGCCACGGATATCATTGCAATCAGATCAAGGAATTAGAGGTCTTGGTTAAGACTGGACTATATAATCCTTCCTAACTGTTCTGGTAATCAGACTTCTGTATGCGAATGAAAGAAATATTAATTAGGGATTGAGCAAAGCAAGGCCATACTACTTTCACGTAGTGGAAGGGACTGGGCTTGAGTTTAGCTGGCCTATGAATGGGAGCTGGACAGGGAGAGCATACGGCCACTAACAGGGGTACTACATAGATGGGATCCTTGGAGCGTCTGCGCAGGATCACACGTAGGTGGTGCATGTGCACTTGTTTTCTCTTCACCAGTATAGTTATACTGCCGTAAAGAATCCAAGTGAATATGAACCCATGTGGTCTGCTCTGGTCTGGCTATTGCTGTGACTGCTCAAAAGAGTCCTTCTCCATGCCTTTCACTGTGGGGCTGAACACATAAGGGCTCTTGGGTTGATATTCTTAAATACTAAGATTACAAATAAGCTCTTCCTGTTACTTTTCTGTGTGCAGCAAGCGGCCTCCTGATTGTGACCTGCCTTCACGTACAGCTTGAATTTAGGAAGCACACTGTCCAAAGGACTTCAGCGTCTGGATCACTTGCCAAGTGTGTTTCTCAGTGTGAAGGGGCCAGTGCCGTGGTCCGATCGTCAGTTTCAACGAGTACGGTCAAAGTGAATCTGTATTTGCAAGGCCAATTTACTTGCAGCTTTCATGAGTCAGGTTTCTAAGCTCAGGGTCATGCACTGTGGCAGACCAACAAGGCAGTGCCACCCTGGAGATCTCTGCTGGTTAGCCAGCTGTTTTAGGAACATCTCTCTATCAGCACGCACTGTCTCTTTTCCCTGACGACTTCCATAGCTACCTGCGGGATCTTGAGAGATTCACTACACTGTATTAGCTAGGAGCATGGCTTCAGAGCTGAACAGACCCACAGCTAGTTCCCAGCTCTGCCACATACCAGCTAAATGAACTTGGGCAAGCGTCTCATCCTTTGAGCCATGTTTTTCTCACCTGAAAAATGAGGATAACACCACCTGTTTTACTAGGTTCTCAAAGACTTCTCACAGTGCCTGTCCTATATGAAGTACCCTTTTTTTTTTCTCATTTATATTTCCTGAGTCTCACGCACAAAGAGAATGGGTCAGATTCAGTGGTCTCGGTATTCCTTTGGACTTGGATATTCTCCCTGCCCTCACGCCTCCTGCCCCTGATTTTTTCACCAATGGCCTCACCATCCTCACAGTCTCCCACACTAGACATACAAAAGTCCCATTTCCTTTGTTCCCTCCCCACCTTTTACATAGAGTCAGTTAAGTCCTATGGAGTTAACCATATATGTCTCTAGAATATGTCTTTGCTCCATTTTTACAATCATCTCCAGGATAGAGCACGGATAAAACTTCCTTTCTTGGGTCCTGGCTTTAAATGTATCTTCTATATTGCTGCCAAAGTAGTCCTGTCCCCAAACAAACCTTAGTACTTTCCTCCCATGATTAAACAGCTGCTTGCTTGCTCCGGGGTTTTACCTAAACCAGCAAACTGACCCCGGTAAGGTCCTTTTATAACCCAGTCCATAGGTACTTCTTTAGAATTCTGTCCCACCACGTCTCCCCCGAGGACCTATTCTCCAGCTACACCGAATTTTCTGCAGTTGCCCCAACCTACTGGGTCCACGCATGAATTGATCCCTAGGCTCATACAGCTTTTCTTGATAAATGCCTACTGATCTTTCAAAGCTCGGATCAAACGTACCTCTGCAGAAGACTTTTGTGCCTTCCCAAACAGTCAGAGCCATGTTTACTTCATTACCCGTGTTCCCAACACATTTTGTTTATACCACTAGTAGAGCAGTAATACAAACTGCTTAGTAAGACCATGTCCTCTGGAGTCAGACTTGCTGGGTTTGCCTCCCTGATGCCACGAATTGATAACTACCTAGCCTGGCTGAGTTCTTTATACTCTAAGCTTTTGTTACTCCTCTCTAAGAGAGAAATCACAATAACCTACTGAAGAGATTGTTGGGAGAGTTCAGTGAGTTAATCCGTGAAAATGATTAGCACGGTGTTGGTGCTCCTACCAAGTGATTTAATAATGTTAACTTTATTCTGTAATTTTCACTATTTACATGTCTACATTTTCCATCACATTATAAGCTCCTCTCAGGCAAAAAAACTTATTCCCTAGGGCTACCAGCACTTACGATAGTGCCTGGTTCATGGCAGGCCAAATCAAAATCCTCCTTTCCATTAAGAAACATCCATAGATTTGAGATAATTTCAAGATATAATCTAGACAATCAAAATAAGGTTTTACACTTGGGTACACTTTTGGACCAGCTATTGCCCAGGGCTTTGGCTATTAAATCCATGTTAATAGATACCTACTATTGCTTGGTGATGTCACTTATTCTCAGAGCTTCAATTCCCATCTATATGTAGACAGTGCTCCCCTCTAAATCTCCATCCCCATATTTTCTGTAAGATCCAGATCAATATACAAAGCTAGTTATCTAGACCTCTGTTCTTAGATGTCCTATGAGTATTCAAAACTTAACAAATCTAGAGCTAAACTTGTTATTCTACCATGAAATCATCCCTACAAATGATCTCCGTGTTAGGATATTACATCATCCGTTGCTCAGGTTGGGAACCTGGGAATGAAACCCAGCATTTCTTGCCTTCTTTGACCATCTTCCCCTCCTCATCCACTCATGCTTGTCATGCTTCCAGCTCCTTGCTTTCTCCTAAATTATTTTGTAGATCTATCTTTTTCTTTCCCCATTGTGATACTCTAGTCCGCACTATCATTATGTCTCATCTACTACTGTTCCTGGCCTTTCTCTAATCCACATGGCAGCTGGAATGATCTTTTTAAAAATACACGTATCATCAAGCCGGTGCCCCTCACTCTTATGGGTCCTATGACCCTTCCCACACTGATCTCTGCCTCTCTCTGGCCTCACCTTGTACCTCTCTCCTCCATGTCTTCATGCCTCGGCCGGCTGGGTTTCCTTCAGTTTCTCGAACTCCTCGTGTTCTCTGTCCATTCCAATGATTCCCTCTACCTAGAATGTTTTTTCTGCTCTTTTTATCTGGCTAAGTCCTACCCATTCTTCAAAACTCAATTCTAAAGTCCATTGTCCGTGGAGGTATTCTTAATCTCCAGGCCTAGGCTGTATGCACTTGCTATATATTGCCATAGCACCATGCACTTTTCCTCTACCACTCATCACTTCCAGTTTTTTATTCAGTGTTTGGCCCTTATCAAACCAGCAGCTCTGGCACTAGGGCAGGGGGTGAGACTCTTCTGTTCATCCCCCCAAACCAGGCGTTGAGTACAGGGCTTTGCTCAATTAATATTATCATATTGTGTAAAGTATTGATTGTTTGAATTTCTAAATGCACGACTCAGTCTTTCAAATATGTTCTAACTTACAAAATCCTTGAGTACCCTGTGTTTATTATATATGTTGTTACTTGAGTAAGTCTCACACTACATCTTTGTTCACCTCCATAAAAAATAACATCCAGACCTAATAAAAATGACATAAGGCTTTTTTACTAAGCAGAGCTTTGTGGTGATAAGTATTAATGGATAATGCAACATTTGCCATCAAAGTAACAAAAATTTGTTTGAAACAGTAACATTTCCATAGGAATGGTCTCTAGCATAAAATCTTTATACCTGTCCCAAACTACAGTACTTTGACTAAATAGACCACTAAAGGTTTTTAAATTGCAGAAAAACCCTCTCCTCTGGCTTTATAACAACAGAATATCAACTTATTTATTTCTGGATGTAACTGAATTATTTTACTTTATTCTACCAAGAAAGGTAACAGGACTCTGAGGAGAGGTAAAAAGAAAACAAAAAAAGATATAAAAAAAGAGAAAGAATTGTGGTTTGGGGGCAGAGCCATGCTAAAAACCAAAAGAGAAAGGGGAAAATATTTACAGATTAAAAGCAATTTAAGTACAAAGAAAACAAAAACAAAGGAAAAACCTGACGTTACCATTCTCAGCCAAGACGGTAAAAAGCCTTTATATAGACTCATGAATCCTTCTCCTTGAACAGCCTGAATCAAGCAGTCAGTTGATGATTTATACAAAAGTCCCCTAAAAAGGAAAGAAGACAGTTCTACTAAATTTCTTGTGTGTAAATGGATGTGTAAAGAAAACATAAATAAAAAATAGTCTAAGCAAACTTACTCTAATGAAACTTAAATATTTTCTGCTAGCTTAGAACAAATAATATTTGTAGTTCAGTATATATAAATCACCTCTTTTGAGTTTAAAGGTATTTTCTTTAGATGTCTAAGGCTGACTCTTCTGATTCATCCCACCCTTAGTCTTATACTTAGAATTCGCTCTACCTGATCTCTTCCAGAGAGAATATAGTGTTTTATATCAAATCAAATTCTCCGTGTTACCTGTAAGTCATAAGCTTCTGAAGAAAGTGCTCTGTAAATTCTCAGCAGAGTATATTTTCATAAACTCTTTGAAAACAATAAAATCACAATAAATACCTTGTGTCTAAATAATATGATCATTAAATTAGTTTATATCCTCAAATGCACAGTACTTTTCCCTCAGACAAAGAGCAAGTAATTACATACAAACAGTTTGCTGGTTGAACACACGAACACACGTATTCATTTCTAACAAGAATAAATGCAGGGAAACATCTTAAAGAAACATTATTATTACAGACATTCGAACACATGAATAGCGAAGACTTTCTATCTACCTTCCTTGTTTATCTCGTGGTTGATTCATTATTCGGCTTTTGATGACATCAGCAGGTGTTCCCAGAATAGAAGCTACCAGTCCAGAACATAAACTGTAAATACAAAGAAACGAATTTGAAAGATAATAAACATAGGGGTTTCTAAATTTTGAGAAAGGGAAATTTGATATGTAGACAGAAAGAATGTATGTATCATTGTATTATTCTTCATAATGATCTTAGTTTACCTTAAAGTCAATGCTTAATGAATTCACTAAAGAGGTAGAAAAAAGAAAAACTAAAAATAATGTCCGGTCGACAAGTATACACGGAACACCTGCTGGTGGCAGGCACTCTTCTAGGCAGTGGGGAAGACACACCCGGTCCTGTCCCTGAGGCACTTAGTTGGGAAGGGGCAGAGAGGAAATGAATAATTTCAGATGCAGGTAAGTGCAATGAAAAAAAAAAAAAACAAAATGGGACAGTGTGCTAGGGAGTAACTGGGTGACAGGCAGCCGGGGAGAGGCTCTGGGGCAGCAGCAGAACCGAGACCTGACTGGTGAGAAGCATCCGTGTGAAGACACGGAGGAAGAATGTTGCGGGCAAGAGGAACAGCCCAGGAGAAGCCGTGAGTCGGAAAGTGCCCTTGGTGTGCTTAACAGCCAGAAGGCGGCCAGCAGGGCTATGGCGTCCTGAAGGAGGGAGGCCAGCCATGTGAAAGACTAAAGAAGCAGGCAGAGATCAGCCCATGAAGGTTGTTTAAGGAGTCTGATTTTATCCTAGATAATGAAAGGAAGTCATCGAGAGGATCGGAAGCAAGGGAATCACCTACTTTGGTTAATAGTTAACAAATAAGAAAAAGTTCACTCTGACCACTGTTTAAGCCTCACTTCACTAAGCTATTTGATTTGAATATAATAACCTTACCTTTTCCCGCCAGCCTAAAGGATCTTTCTAAAATACAAGTCTAACTATGTCATTTTTCCCTACTTAGAGGCATCTAAGACTCGCTCCCTATTACCTGATTTAGCTTCTACACTGGCTGCCGCACACATTACTCCAAAATCACATCCCTCTTTGCCCATTATGCTCTAACAACATAACTAAGTGTAGTTCTCTCTACTTCCCATACTATGTAACACCTCCGTGTCTTCAGTTCTTCCATTTGGAATGTTCTGCACCCCCATCTAGTAGGAAAATTCCTGTTTTTCTTTGAATCTATGTTCAGGCATAAGGGCTAAGAAGTTTAGGCTTATCCCTTCTTCCTTTATCCACCAAGGCTAATCACTCCTTCTTGAACATGACATGTCAGTTACTCAGAAAAGACAAAATGGATATGGTCAGCCTACTGCAGAGTAAATCAAGATTCTGAGAAGATACTGAGAAGTTAATCAAGAGACTGAGAAGTGAAGAAACCACCAGCAGTTCATTATATATGTGGGCATGAGAGGCAATTACAGAGCATGAGCATCCACACACTGAAAACCCATGAACTTCTTGAAACTTTTCCATGAGAAAGACATATGATGAGTAAAAGGGTGGTTGACCTGAGTCATAGAGAATGGAAGTCCCATGTCCCAGAAGCCGAATCCGCAGACTGGGATCCTGGAAGTAAGCATAACGGCTTATAAACATAAACGGCCAATGGAAAGCTGGAAAGGAAAACCGTGGAAAACTTTTAGGTCCTTCTAGGACATCAAATACCTCACAAATACAGGGACCACTGGCTTCTGTGCCAAGGCTTTTGAAATCTCTGAAGGCTCTATGGCAGGAAGTTGAAGCTACCTTAGGAATTTTCATACTCTCTCTCACTCTAGGAAGTACCCAGACTCTGTCTACCTCTTTCCAGCCAGGATTTATAATTCAAAGGAGAAAATTACTTTAGAAATACTTGAATTCGAGAGAAGGAAATCATATAACCTATTTCATATTACAGCAAATGACCCAACTGTATGTCATGTACATACAGCCTATTTCATATGCTACAGCAAGTGACCTAGTAACTCCTTGTGTCTCTGTCCACATAACAGCCATTGTCTATGTGGGAAGAGCTTTTGTTTCACCATATACTTTCCAGTAGGTGCACACAACTGCTCTTTTCATATTCTTTCCTGTTAGTTCAGATTCTTTGAAAGCTTAATACCATCAATTTTAATTTTTTTTTTAACGTTTATTTATTTATTTTTTTTTTGAGACACAGAGAGACAGAGCATGAGCAGGGGAGGGGCAGAGAGAGAGGGAGACACAGAATCTGAAACAGGCTCCAGGCTCTGAGCTGTCAGCACAGAGCCTGACGCGGGGCTCGAACTCATGGACCGTGAGATCATGACCTGAGCCGAAGTCGGATGCTCAACCGACCGAGCCACCCAGGCGCCCCAATACCATCAATTTTAATACACCTTCATATTTTCACACAGAAAATCTTAACTAACACCTAAGGATATAGTGTGCTTTGGCTAGACTTCTTTAAAAAAATAAACATTGAACGAGCAAATAATGTGTTAAAGAGGCCTCAAATAAGCTGGTATCTAGGGTCAAAATGAAAAGATAGGGCAATAAAAGGAACATGGATTTTGCTCAAGCTACTTGCACTGAAATGGACGTTGCAGCTTTTTGCTATTGGCCTTTATCGCTCCTTGCGAGTAATACCCCCAAATGAAGCCCAGGCCACAGCTGAAGTGATAATGGACAGAAAGTGACCGCGTGAGTCTTCTGATCTCTCCAGAAGGCCCAATGGCTTATCTGCAAGACCAGTGTCAGATATTCCATCAGCACCGTTTCAGAGAAAGTGATCCTCTCAAGGATGAACTAAATAATCATGCTCATGTATCGTCTTCACAGAGAGTAAACTAGCCAGTTTTACCTCTCAATAGCCTCATGATTTGAAAAGAAGAAAAAAGGCGTGCCTGGGTGGTTCAGTCAGGTAAGAGTCCAGCTCTTGGTTTCGGCTCAGGTCGTGATCTCATGGTTCTTGAGACTGAGCCCCACTTTGGTCAGAAAGCAGAGCCTGATCAGAGCCTGCTTGGGATTCCCTCTCTTCCTCCTCCTCCTCCTCCTCCTCCTCCTCCTCCTCCTCCTCCTCCTCCTCCTCCCCCTCCCCCTCCTCCTTCTTCTTCTTCTCCTTCTTTTCTCTCTCTCTCTCTCTCTCCCCCTCCCTCCCTCCCACTCCATCCTCTCAAAAAAAAAAAACATTAAAAAAATAAGAAAAAAAAAAAAGATTATTCTGGCCTTTCTGTTCTTTATCATCGCCTGACCATTAATTCAACTCTCCACTGTTCCTCTGCTTTCTTTATTAAACATAACTTGTCACCTGCTTTCTCACCTCACTAAAATCCTGACTTGTCTTTTACTGTTCCTGCTCTACCCTGGGAGAGGTACTTTTACTTACACCATTTTTAAAAATTGTGGTTAAATAGACACAACACAAAATTTACCATTTTGACCACTTTTAAGTGCGCAGTTCAGTGCTTATATCATTTTTATTTATATCAAACTCATTTTTCCCTCGGTGTTGATGGCTCATATAAAGCTCTCTGATTGTACAGCTGCAATCCCCTTCAAGCCTCCATGAGCATTCATTTTATTCTATGACACAGTATCCAGAACTTCCAGATCACACAGCACTGTTTACTTACTTAGAGTTCATGGTTAGCAACTTTTGAGCTGCCTCATATACCACACATATTCATATCAACCCATTAAAAAACCTGATCTGGTGGGTAGAGCTCAAAAATGAACCAAATGCCCTAAAACCTGAATTAGAGAATTCATTTTCCTAAAACCTGAATTAGAGAATAATCAGACTATGTTATTTCAGATTAGGGCTGGAATATATATAGCTGAAAATCTTATGTCTTTCCAAAAAAGACAGACCTGTTCAGTGGAGTAGTATACGGTAGGAAGATTTACACTCACTGGGAAATCCATGGTTCTTTGGTTAGAAGTGTGGTACTTCAGAAACCATTTGGATAGAAAGACAATGAGAAGGAAAGAGTGGCAATATCAGTGTGGGACCCCAGGACAGATCTGAATATCCTGCCCCTAGAGTAAGTAGATCATAACACTGGAACACACAGTGTCTGGAAAGATGAGAGAGTCTCACAAGATGACCTGACTAGGTCGAAATGGGAGACGAACGACTCCTGGGCAGAGTGAACAGCATGAACAAAGACAGTGCAGGAAAGATGGTAAGGGTGGGTACACGTGTAATACATATGTGTACAAGGATGGAAGTAAGAAGCAGAAGGAAGCCGAAATCCTCAATTTCCTCTGAAAGAGGAGGCCAGACTATTGGCTACAGAAAGTATGGTGTAGCTTGGGAACACACGTGGGTGAGAATTTAGAATGGAAAGGATGGTAAGCAAAGACATATACAGAGATTGCCCTAGTAGCACTAAGGATGACACTTATATTTAAAGTGGAGGAATAAAGAAAAGCCACTCAAGGAATATTAAGGTGAATCTGAAATGAGGAATGACTTCTATCTCTGTATCTCTAAATGTCATTGGTTTGACACTATTAATATACTTTTGGGGTTCTTTAAATGGCATAAAGGGTCCTGGAATTTGGACACATGATCAGAAGCTAAATAAAATCATTATAATGTTCAGGATACTAGATATTTATAAAGTAACCACTCCAATGGATAATTTGAAATTGTGTTGCAAAGAGATTAAGGTACTGCTCCTTCCTGGAGTGTTCTACTTCCTGTCTCTGTCAAGAGCTCCAGCCCTTCAAAAACACTTAGCTAATCCTGTCTTCTTTATAGGCCCCTCCAGATGGTTACTTTTTTCTTCCTCTTCAAATGCTACAGTAAGTAGTCACTTTCTTTCAGCATTTACCTTGTGTTGTTTTTATACTTGTCTTGCTTTCCCCTTGGTCAACTCCTTGCAAAGGAGCCTGGGTTACCTTCTGTGCCCACTGCAGAGCCCTGCAGGTGCCTTTATCAAAAAGATGCTCAAACATATCTGTGGGACTGAATTTGAGAACTGAATCACCAGAATCTGACCCCAGGAGGGTCCCATCAAGGTGCAAATATTTGGGAAGGTTTAATATGAAACATTCTGCACCTGTGTCTCTCCCCCGTTTTAACTGCAACTATTGTTTTTAATTTTAATAATCTCTTTTTTAATGTATTTTTTTAACATTTATTTATTTTTGATAGAGAGAGACAGAGAACAGTGGGGGAGGGGCAGAGAGCGAGGGAGACACAGAATCCAAAGCAGGCTCCAGGCTCCGAGCTGTCAGCACAGAGCCTGACGCGGGGCTCAAACTCACAAACTGCGAGATGATGAATGAGCTGAGGTCGGACACTCAACCAACTGAGCCACCCAGGCGCCCCAATAATCTATTTTTAAATTTACATCCAAGTTAGTTAGCATATAGTGCAACAATGATTTCAGGAGTAGATTCCTTAATGCCCCTTACCCACTTAGCCCATCCTCCCTCCCACAACCCCTCCAGCAACCCTGTTTGTTCTCTGTATTTAAGAGTCTCTTATGTTTTGTCCCCCTCCCTGTTTTATATTATTTTCGCTTCCCTTCCCGTATGTTCACCTGTTTTGTATCTTTTTTTTATTTATTTTTTTTTTTATTTAAAAAAAAAATTTTTAATGTTTATTTACTTTTGAGACAGAGAGAGACAGAGCATGAATGGGGGAGGGGCAGAGAGAGAGGGAGACACAGAATCGGAAGCAGGCTCCAGGCTCCGAGCCATCAGCCCAGAGCCTGACGTGGGGCTCGAACTCACGAACCGTAGATCGTGACCTGAGCTGAAGTCGGACGCTCAACCGACTGAGCCACCCAGGCGCCCCACCTGTTTTGTATCTTAAAGTCATCATATGAGTGAAGTCATGAGATATTTGTCTTTTCTCTGACTAATTTCACTTAGCATAATAACTGCAACTATCTTTAAGAAAATTGTCCTTTGTAAAGAAAATCTGTCCTTTGTACTATCACCTTACTCTAAGGGTAATATCACTAGATTCTCAATCAAAAGAGACAGAAGGTTAGAATTGATGCCAAATATGCAAGGAAAGTGAAACACAAAAAAAATCAATCAAACTAAAATAATCACTTACCTTGATAAACCATGAGTCGTGATATTGTCCTCAAGTGGTGTATTCAGTACCAAATAGTGTTTCACTGTATCATAAGTGGTTAAATCTGGCAATTAACAAGAAAAAGAAGGCTGGAATATTCATTCATTTGACAACAAATGTCTTTCATGTCGTGAATATGTTAGGCTGGGGGCGGGAATGAAAGATACCATTATTGTTCTCAAGCAGAGGAAAGCAACCCACAGATGGAGGGGGAGGAGAAGAGGAAGAGAGACAGACACTCAATTATATCGTTTGAACATCTGAATCCAGCTAAGCATAAAGTCAGCTCAACTGGTGGCCTTTCTCAGTATTTGAGCTGATAAATTCCTTTTTTTAATCCCAATTTAAGTTGAGTTGCAATTCTGTCACTTATAATAAAAGGTCCTGACTATTACTCTCTGTTAAGCTTTTTATGTTTTTTTTTCTTTCCTAATGACAATGCAGAGCTGTTAAAGAGCTTTAAACAGGGCAGTGGTATCTCACAACACTGGAGTCTTATAAAGATTACCTACAGTGAAGCACAGGGAAGTGAACTGTAAAGAGGCAAGAATGGATAGATGCATTTGATCATTCACTAAATGTGTGAGCGTCTAGCATGTGGTAGGCATTATTCTAGACGCTGGGGAAAGAGCCATGGACAAACCGAACAAAATTCTCATTCTTTGTTGAGGGATGAACAATGAACAAAGAAGTAAACCACATGGCATTTCAGATACAAATAACCAATAAGGCAAAGCAAGGGGGATAAGACGACCAGAGGGTGGAGAAGAAGGATGTATATCAATTTTAAAGATGGTGATCAGAGAAGGCTTCTTAATGACATCTGAGCAGCAGCCTAAAGAAAACATGAGAAAATAGACCTTGGAGATAATCTAAGAGAAAGTGTTCCAGGAAAAACAACAGTATGCATTATATCCCTGAGGTGACAGCTTCGTGCGTTAGAGGAACAGCAAGAATACTGGTCTAACAGAAGCAAGTAAGTGTCAGAGAAGTACGAGTCCAGAGATGGAGAGCAACAGAAGCCAAGGGAGGGTTTTAAGCAGAGCAGTGAACTGATCTAAGCTATTCTTTACAAGGACTACTCTGCTTATTTGGCTGTGAGGAGACTATAGGGAGACAAGGCAGATGAGACATGAGACGATTGCATTTATTCTGGGAAGAGATGATGATGGTTTGGACAAGGGAGTTGTGGAGCGCTGGTCAGATTCAGGACAAGTTTTAAAGGCAGAATCAACAGGATTAGCCAGCAGACTGTATAGAGAGCGAAAGAAAGGGGTCAAAGAGGACTATAACATTTTGGGTTTAACACTCTGTCTGTCAGCACTGCTGACATTTTTGGAGATGGTGAAAATGAGAACTGGCCAATTTAAAATGTTTTAAGTAAGATGATGGATTGGTGACCTTGATGGGAGCACTTTCAGATGCAAGGTGGCACACAATGGCTGTAGGGTGGGTATGGGGAGACCAGTTTGGAGGCTTTTGTAGTGATCCAGTGAGGGAAGATAAATTATACTTGGACAAAGGAGTGGCTCCTTGGACAAGAAGAAGTAGGTGGATGTGAGATTTAGCTAGGAGACAGAAGTGGCTGGACTTGAAGTGAAAGGAAAGAGACAAAAATCATGCTTAGGTTTCTGCGTTGGTCAGATGAGAAGGTGATTTTATCATATTCTGAGATTGGGAAGAATGGAGAAGGAAGTGGTTTGATAAATGAGTTGGTTTGGACACAAAGCAATGTATTTGAGAAAACCTAAGTGAACATTCTGAGTAAATAACTGGGAACCTAGGAGAGAAATCTGAGCTACAAGAGATTTTGAAGCATCGAATTGAGAAACTACAATCAGACAAGATTCCTGATACCAAAATATCCACAAGTATGATACAGTAGACATGGATGGACTGAAATGGCAAAATAATAATAATAAAAAAACAGATTTGCTTTCTTTGAGGTTTATGTGATATGTTCCTACACCCCTCAAAAAGGCTATCTGTTAATTTCCTAGAATCATATAATTTTGGTCTTAGAAATGATTCTTTCACTCATTAATTCATTCATCAACTGTTTAGTGACTACATGTTAAGGGACTAGGAAAATAATGATAAATAAAACCTGGTCCTTGCCTTCAGAGAACTCATAATCTAGTGGAGATAAACATATACTAGAAAGCAATGGAATGAGGTACAAGCAATAACAGAGATAAGCACCGGGAACTTCAGAAACACATGAAAGGACATCTAACACAACATGGCTAGGGTAGGGTGGTTGTGGGGTTCAGGAAAATCACATGGTGAAGAGACACTTCAGCTGGTGCTAAGTGATCTGCAGGAGAAAACTAGATAGAAGAAGAGAGGGAAGAACAAAGTATGAGGTAAAGAACAGTGTGATATGTGTAGGCAGTGGAACCTTCTAGTTCGTGACTCTCTACTTCACTCTTTACTCCTCCATCAATGAATTGCTCAATTCCCCGAAGCACCAGTTGGATTGTGCAGACTTTCTGAGTTATGTGATGAAATTTCCACTTTGTTCTGTGAGGGATGAGAAGCCAGTGAAGGGTTTTAAGGGTCCCAGTACCATGTTCAGATGTGTATTTTAGATAAATCCCTCTGGGTATTGGGTACAAATAATGAGGACAAAGAATGACATCTGCTAGATGGCTGTGTCAGTGCTCTAGCTCTGTGGCTTTGACGGTGAGTATTGTAAAAATGGTGGTTTTAAGGACACTATGGTGTTATGTATTGGGGGGGGGGGACGCTTTTAAGAAATACTTAGAAGACAGAAGCAATTAGTGACTGAATATCAAAGGTGAGGGACAGGATGAGTTAAGGAAATGTTCAGGCTTCCAGCCTGGGGTGCCTGGCTGCACAAGCTGGGTTATACAGCAGTAGGAGCAGGGTTACTGGGGGAACGATTTGGACAGTCTGGATAGAGTGATTACCACATGGTTACATGTGCCACTTTGAGTCTTAGAGGAGGGTATAGGTGGAGAGGAGACCTCAGAAATTATTTAGTCTTAATATCCTTATTGTCACAATTTGCTTGTTTTAGGAAATCCTTTTCATAGATCACCATGGAGAAAAGTAAAAATGCTCTAGGGAAAATACTCAATTAAAATATTAACAACATAAAATAAGACTGTTGCCAATATACATTACTAAAACTGATAAAAAAAATTTCATTTTCCCCAATGTAAGTGCTTAACCTTATGGTGATCAAGGCAGTATGACTTCTCAGAATTCAATAAAGTTTCCATTACCTCCCATATTCACCAGTGCTGCTCTTTGTATATTGGGTACCCAGCCTGCCCAAAGCCCACGTATTCCTCCTTCAGATAAGATTTTTGCAAATGCATGATGCACACCACGAAATCTAAAGGAAAAATAATAATTAAATATGAAAATTCTATGCATTTCTGTGCATGGAATGCAGCTGGATAAGCTTTGCCTATAGCTGTTATGATTTGGAGTAAAATAACATCTTAATTATCCAGAATTGTTAGAAATTAAAGCAATCCATATAAGTCAATTTCCAAAAAAACACATTTTTTTTAGGGAAAAAAAAGCTGACATTTGACTTAAACATTTTTTACTGAAGTCTTTATCAACTCTCATCCTCTTCTCAGATTATTAAACAGGTTAAAATTCCTTTCTTGATATTTAGCCATCAACGCACATATTAAATCCAGGAGGGAAGCTATCAAATGTCTGGGTTCATTTTACTAGTACTACGTGAGACCTGCAAATTTTGTAATTTCACCAAATAACGTTACAAAATCAATCCCCAAATATTCTCAGAAAGGAAATGACATTTTTAGCCCAAAGAGTAGGGAGGGTAATGTCATAATAAGAGTTCTTAAAATTGAGTACTTATGGCTTTATAAAAATTTACTATCCTATCCTGATTTTGCTCTTGTTTATGGTACACAAGTAAAAAATGAGGCTGAACCATGAATCAAATCTGGAAACCTCTGTTATAAAATAAAAGTCTGGGTTTTATATAGTCAGAAATACCTGGAGTTCCATGCCTCCTTTACCATTACTAGCTGAGTGGCTTTTACTTAGGCATTACATTCCCTAAGGCTCGGCAAAAAGATAGTATGACATATTTACTGGGCATGCATAATGGCTCTTATGCTACATGGGAAGCGATACTCACAAATGATGGCCCTTGTAGCTAAAATCTGTTGTGCACTTATTAAGCACAAGACTTTTTATATACATAAGATAAATTTTATTCCTGAAAACTCTATGAAATATGTATTAATATTTCAATTTCCATCTGAGGAAACTGAGGCTTAGAGAGGTTAAGGAACTTGACTAGGGTTGGAGCTAAAAGGTGGCAAAGGCTGGATATGAATCCCAGGATGTGTGACCCCAAGGCTGATGTTCTGTACATGAAATGTTTTACTACTACATCAAACCAAAAATTTCCAACAGTGGAGACAAGGGGGAAAAATTGAGGAGATTAGTTAAAAAGTCAGATTTTTCTGGATCCCAATAATTCTCTCCATATATCCAACCATGGCAACATAGCTGTGCCCTGCTACTTAGTAATTAACTCAAAGTTGTTACAAGACAATCAAATGGGCCCTGGGATTCTGTAAACTGCTCGGTTAAGTCAGAGTGGTACCCTTTTGTCCTCTGTGGTGGGTGTCCTCTCTCTGTTTGCAGGGCTCAAGGGGGATGTGGACTGCCAAGCCCAACCTCATTTTTCACGGAGCCAGCTGGAGGAGGGGCTGAATGGAGAGCAGTGGTCAGTGGTGGGCTCTCGAAGGGGCCGCCAAAGCCTCCTTCCCCTCTGGCCCAGTCACAGACCTGCAGTGTTCAGAGGAGCAGACCTCTTTGTACTCAGTCCAAGGCATCCTGCACTTTTCCTCTTTTCTGACAGAGGTCTATCAATCTCTAAGGTTTTGCCCTTTTTCCAGGGAAACAGTCCAAGTGGTGTTTTCATAAATTATTTAACATAAAACCTTTGAAGAAAGGCAGACTTCAATAATGTAGAGTAATGCCATAGGAGAATTTTATATCACAAAGTCAAAATGAAAACCTTCCTTCAACTTGGGGAAAAGAGATGGAACAGAATTAGGGAAGTGGAAAGAACTTGCAAGGTCAGTCTTGCTATTTCCCTTCTTTCAGGGAGAAAGGGAATGAAACCTAGCTTTTAGACATGGATGAGCCAGGCAATCTGTCATGCAAACCTTCTGATATTAACCTTTTCAAAGATGAAAAAACAGAGACGAGGAGTGCTAAGTGACCTCCACAGCAGTAACCCATAACGGCAAAATTGGGATTCACACTAGGGCAAATTTTAGTGATCAGACGCTATATCAAAAGCTGTAGCAGGAAACAAGTCTAGCTGACTTGGCTGGGAAAAGCAGCTAAGAGCTACGCACGCATAGAATTTGTCTGGTAGAGAACACGTGCACCTTAACATGCAAAGAAATGATCCATGTTAACTCTCCTCTTAATGAATATTATCTTCCAAGCTGAAAAAGTCAGAACTAATGTCTCTACTGAACAGTGGATTGCAAAAATGCATAAATCATTAGGTAAGTGTTCAAAGTATGATGGGGGAGAGGAAAGGTATCAATCAGTTAATTGGAGAACTTACCGCAAAGGCTTCCCTTCAAGTTTCCTTTTTCCTTCCATTTGCATCTGAACCTTCACTAGATCAGTTGGGTTGGCTAAAAATTGGCCAACAACACCAGCCATCATACCTCCAATCACTGACTTCCTAATTATAAAAGGAGATACATTTTTAATAGTTTCTATCAATTTCACAAATGTTGTAGTGAACAGTACCAAGCTGGTACAGCCCCTGCATAGGGGACTTCAGACAAAGTGCAGAAAAGGATAGACCCAAACAAATTACAGGGGAAGGCAGATGGTTTGTCTGTTTACTGAAGGGAGGGTTAAAGGACTAGAAGGAGTTGAGATTCAAATCTGGTTTCAGGGGCCTTCCATAGCCTGAAATTCAAAGGAAGGGCAGTTGCTTCAAAGACATAAATATATGAACTGACCATTTAATCATTGTTTAATTCTGACCACAGGGAAATAAAAAGAGCATAGATGTAATCAGTCTAACAGACAGAAGCTGGTCAAATTTTCTAAACTACCATTTTAGTACTTGCAAAGTAAAAGGGGTTTGAAAACTTTCCTCTCTTTGAAGAAGCTCTCTCTGTCCCTAGACTTTCTTCTCCTCACCTCCCAAAGCCAATAGCGATCATGTCTAGACTACTGCACTTAAACATGCTTTACCTTTTCTTAGGAGACAGGGGGTATTTTCTTTCCTTTTACCCTAAAACAATATTAGAAGAGGTACAAATGGGTATAGAGTAAAAAGGGTCCCTATCACCAGTTTCCCTCCTCTGAAGTAATCACAATTGCTAGTTTCTTATGGTGTCCTGGACGTAACAGTAATGCATTCACTGAATGCTTATTATGTCAGGCACTGTTCTAAGCAGGTTTAAAAACATCATTTCATTCTTATGTCAAACCTATGATATTAGTACAACTGTTACGTTCTCTTCACAGATAAGGAAACTGAGACATAAAAGCAGTTAAATGATAACTCAAATCACACAACTAGTAATCAAAGAAATTAATTAGAATTATCTTTTAGCCATTACATTAAGCTATTAATGGGAATATAAGTTATTATATTATATATTATATATAAGTGAGTGGAACATATATATTATATATAAGTGAGTGGAACAGCCAAGAAATAACGCCAGGAAGTCTGAGTGCAGACCACCCAGTCTTTTTTTTTTTTTTTTTAATGTTTATTTATTTTTGAGAGAGAGAGACAGACAGACAGACAGACAGACACAGAGTGCAAGCAGGGAAGGGACAAGAGGGGGGCGGGGACACAGAATCCGAAGCGGCTCCAGGCTTGGAGCTGTCAGCACAGAGCCTGATGTGGGGCTTGAATCCATGAACTGTGAGATCATGACCTGAGCTGAAGTAGGACACTTAACCGACTGAGCCACCCAGGAGCCCCTGGACCACAGAGTCTTAAGCACTAAGTTACAACTGATAGTGCACACACAAACATGTATGCATAAATACTCCTATTTAAAGGCATAAATGTAGAATGCCAGGCTGTATGCTGTTTCACACTTTGATTTTTCCCTAATAATATCTTTTAAGATATTTTTTCCTAATACTGTATCTCAAAGGTTATCAATTCATATAGAGCTGCCTCGTTTAAAAAGATTGTTTCATAGCATCCCACTTTATGGACACACCACAATTTATTTAAACGGTGTAATGTTTAAAAAAATTTGAAGATTTACAGGACGTTTGATAGGCCCTGCCAAATTATCTTCCATAGACTTTATATAATCTCCACTGCCACCAGTGGCCTACCAGAGTGCCTGGTTCTCACAATCATGAACATGGTACACCATGATTGTTTTTCTCTGTGAGAATCTCATAACCATGGCCTCCTTGGTAATTGTGACATAATTGTAATTCTTTAGGCATCTGTCTCTATTACTGTGTGCTCAGTGATGGCAGGGACTGTATCTTTTTCATTACGATAGCCTCAGTATTAAATACAGAACTGGCATGCCATGATCATTCAATAAATACTTACTGACTGAATTAATTGTTCAGACTGGGTCAAAGGACATCAAGCTCATCCACCCTGAGAGGTGACTTCATAGTGAAATATTTCCTTTGAACCCCTTATCTATATCTTTCACTGCTGGGGGGGGATTACAAAATGCAAGGACTATTAATCTATTCTATCACTAGTTCTGGAAAAGCAATTAGTGTAACTTAGTACATTACACTTTTTAAAAAACAGACCCAACAGATTTCACCTGGAAGGTGAAATTCTGCTTATTGCCCTTTCCTTACAGTTGTGACTTCGACTTTTTTTTTAGGCCAGGAAAGATATTATTACAGACATCATTATTGGTTAGTTATATAAAACTTACCTCAGTCTTTCAAAGCTCTGCATTATGCATTTCTGTATAAATATATCAAAATTTACCCACTTCCCAATTGATATTTACTTTTTTTATTATTTTATTTTTTTTAGATTTTTTTAATGTTTATTTATTATTACTGAGAGACAGAGAGACACAGAGCGTAGCAGGGGAGGGGTAGAGAGAGGGGAAGAACAGAATCTGAAGTAGGCTCCAGATTCTGAGCTGTCAGCACAGAGCCTAACACGGGGCTTGAACTCAGAAACTGCGAGATCAAGACCTGAGCCGAAGTCGGTCGTCTAACCAACTGAGCCACCTGGGTGCCCCGATATTTACTTTTTTAAAAAAATTACTAAATGGGTGATGGGCATGAAGGAGGGCACTTCTTGGAATGAGCACTGGGTGCTATATGTAAATGATGAGTCACTAAATTCTACTCCTGCAATCAACGCTACACTATATGTTAACTAACTTGAATTTAAAATTTAAAAATATATCTAATTAAAAAAAGAAAAAAATACTATTATCAACACTGCTACAGTCAATATCTTTGTGTGTGTGTGTGTTTATGCATAGGTACAAGTATTTCTGAATGTGATTATATCATAAAGGAAGAGTTGCTGGGTCAAAGGATTACACATTTAAACATTTTAACAGAAATTTTATTCTCAAAAAAAAGCTCTCTAATAACTTATATTCCCATTAATAGCTTAATGTAATGGCTAAAAGATAATTTTAATTAATTTCTTTGATTACTGGTGAGGTTGAACACTTTACATGTTTAACAAACACATAGTTTTCCCTTTGTGAATTTTGCCTGTTGATATCCTTTCCCTATTTTTCTTTGTGTTTTTATATGTTTTTAATTTATTTATATTTAACCTATTTATAATAACCTATGTTTCTGTTCCTGTTATAAACACTGTAAGTGATATGCACTTACATACATTATCTCATCTAATCGTACAAACACAAGAGCCTGATGGTAGGTATTACTTCTACAGCTAAGAAAACTGAAGATAAAAATGATCAAGTAATTTAATCAGCTTACATATATACTAGTAGAGCAGGAATTTTTGAGCCTCTCTCTGACTCGAAAGCTCTTTTCTCAGTAGAAAGAGGCATAAAGGAGGTGCTCTGTAAGAGTTCTTTTAACATTAAAATATTAAATACTATATATAAAACCTTAATATACATATGCACATGTTTGTTTTATGCTGTATGCAGTAAACGCTCAATTACTTGAATTTACATTGTAATTATTCTTTATTTTAAGCCTATGACAAGGCAGTTGTGGCATAAATGTACAATTTTATATGTATCTGATGGGTAAACATGAAAGCCTCGGGGGCAAGAGCACAGACTATTTTCAAAACAAAACTTACCAAAGAGGATAATGCTTATCTTCACTTTTGCCAAACACAACTTCACGGAGATGTTCATAAGTGACCATGCGCCCTCCAGAGTACACTGTGTAAAACAGATCATTTAAAACGTGAATTCGGATACATGTTTAATAAGACAAGAGGACATTTTGACCTGAGCTAGTGGATCTCTTTAGCTGTGTCTTTCCCTCATGCGCCCTATGCTTCAAACACGTGGGTTTTTCTTGATGTTTCTCTAAATGTGGCACGCATCAAGCCTCAGGCCTTCTCACAGGCTGGCTGATCTTTCTTGAATGGATTCTCCCTTCTCTGCTTTGCTAACTCCTCCTAGTCCTCCAAGATTCAATTCAAAGGACATGTTGTCTAAAAAGTGCTCTGTTCTAGACTGCCGTTGCACCTGCTGTGCTTCTCCTCTGTTCTCCCAGAACCACCCAGGCATACATCTAATAGGACTTTTATCACATTAATTGGAGATTAACTTGGCTTTGTTGCTTATCTTTCCATCAGACCGTGAGCTTTTCAGGGCAGGCTCTGTGTGTTTTCATTACTCTGTGTGCCCTCTCAAGGACAGAGCTTGGTACACAGCAGGGATTTTCCTTGAACAAACATGCATAACTTCATCAGATAACTTATTATATTAATTTTTCAGTCAAGTATCAAACATATGACATGAATCGTAACTGGAAAGCCATATATGATGATCAACAAAATACAAATGAAAAGAAATCAGAACAATCATGGGAAGCAAAGGAGAAAATTAAAAAAAAAAAGAATGGAAAATGAAAATCATTAAAATCAGTACATGGTATTCACAGAGAGCACTTTTCGTGATATTTCAGGAAGTCTGATCAAGGGTTTTAATGTATGCAAAAATATACGAAGCACCAAAACACCAACAGTCTCTGTACATACTTCTGGATAGCTCTTGATATATACACTCTTAACTTACTCATCTGAAGAACTGAAACTTTAAAAATAATAAGCTGGTGAATATTAAGTCTGGACACTTTTCTGGTCAAAGGTCCCTACATATTTGAGGAAATATTATGAATGTAGAGGAGTAAAATGCCATGTCTGTCCTACCTCCTTTTGAAACCAAGTTTTACATTCTCCCGTGCACAAGCTGAAAACCCAACAACTATTATGTTTGTGAGTGCCACTTTAGAAGCAGGGCAGAAAAGCATCTTCACTGGCTATGACATAGTTACAACTATTTTCCTTGAAGAATGACTGAAGGCCCACACAGGTAGTTAGGTAGCCTTGGAAACTGAGGCAAAAATCAGCTGCACTGCAATTACTCCATTGCCAGAATAGGATTAGTCATCCTTGTTTTCTTTCAGAGTTACCTAGTCTTAACATACGGGACAGACACTAGCGAGATTTGGCATTTAAGTCAAATAAATTTTAATTTGCAAAGAACAAGAAAAATTTAAATTTTGTGCTTTAAAGTTTCCAAAGTAGAGAAATGTATCGATTATTCATTTTTTTTTCTTAAAAATCTTCAAATGTGGGGCGCCTGGGTAGCTCGGTCAGTTAAGTGTCTGACTTCGGCTCAGGTCATGATCTCGCGGTTCGAGCCCCACCATGGGCTCTGTGCTGACATCTCAGAGCCTGAAGCCTGCTTCAGATTCTGTGTCTCCCTCTCTCTGCCCCTCTCCTCTTCATGCTGTCTCTCTCTCTCTCAAAAATAAATAAACATTAAAAGAATCTCAAACATGTAGAAGAAGTAGAGAAAATAACTCCCTCTATATCCTTGAGATTGATCAATTGCTAACATTTTTGCCATATTTGACTCATGTTTTTCTTTCTTTTTTTAAATTTTATTTTTTATTTTTTAAAATTTATATCCAAATTCGTTAGCATATAGTGCAACAATGATTTCAGGAGTAGATTCCTTAGTGCCCCTTACCCATGTAGCCCATCCCCCCTCCCACAACCCTTCCCGTAACCCTCAGTTTGTTCTCCATATTTATGACTCATTTTTTTCTTAATTAAAGTCCATTACAGACATCATAACAGTTCATCCCTAAATACTTGTATGTGCATTTCTAAAAATTTAAGGTGATCGTTCCTTAACTGCCTTAAATTGGTAGTCAATTTTCTTAAGAGAATATATATTCATTTATCACATTAATAGGAAAAAAGCTACTGGTTTTTGGACACGGCTAAACGCAAAAGCAGAGGACACAAACACAGCACTCATAACAAACTTACCAGATGGAATCAAGATAAATACCTACGTGTCTGTAAATGGCAGGTGTCACTCCTTGCCAAAGCTTTAGGAAGCCTTCTTCTTGAACAATCCCTAGAGCTGTGCGCACCATGCCCCTATAGGGAGCCGACTCTCTTGCACCGTCTCCCAACCGAGCAAGAGCCGCTTCTCCTTGCATTTGGAGTCGAGTTTTTGTGAGATCGAGGGGAAAGGTTGCTAACAAAGAAAAACAAAATGAGGGGGAAACCCGCAACATTCAGAGAAACCAACAAAAATTCTAAAATTCTAAAGTCATAGGTCTAATATTTTAGTCACTACAAGATGGGCGGTTCTCAAATTTTAGAGTACATCAGAATCAGCTGGGGAAATTGTGAAAAAGTATTTATTTCCCAGCCCCATGCTTATGGATTCTCAGTAGGTTGATGGGGGTTTAGAAATCAGCTGATTCTTATGCACTCCCAAATTTAAGAATCATTGTCCCAGATTACCCCCCAGATCACTGGGGGTGGGGGGGGGGGTAAGTGACAAGATTTGGGCTTTTTTTACTCAGAAATTTCAGCCTAAAATATACTTCAGTCCTTAATTTTTGCATTCCCATAGGAATAACTTCAGATATTCATATTCTGTGATGCCCCCTTGACTGCAACCATGATTGGGACACAATGTGACTTTTAGAATACTATACTACTTATGACAGGTTCCTAATAAATGCAGGTGAAGCTGAATTCTATAATTTCATGGGTGATGCTCACTGACCCCAAGTTTGAGATATGGAAGATGTAATACAGAGTTTATAATGTTGTCTTTTTATACAAGGGCAGCATGCTCAATATACTTTCGATTAAGGCACATACTGAATCGTTTTTCCAGCACTAAGTTTTATGTATGGCCTCCTCACAAGTACCCACTGTACTTGAAAACAATTTTTCTAATAATTATATTCTGAATTCAAGCTAGACATTTTACCTTGAAACGATGAAGCTAACTGGCCCACATTAGGAAGATCAAGCTCATAACTTTATAGGCATAATGTCTTGAATAACTTAAATAACCAGATTCAGAGAAGTTCATGCACATTATTGACATTACATGAGTCTTTTCAATGACCACAGCCTGACACAAAACCATAGTTACGCTTTTTCTAAGAGAAGACAGTAGGGGGGAAGGGAATATTAAATCTTACCACTGGTCTTTGGAAAAAATATCTTGCTGATAGTTCCCCTAAAACAGAAGTCGTTTGCATGAAGAGAATTTAAGCCATGCTTTCTTAACAGATGAGCCCCGAAAAGTCTTATGATATAGGCATGTCTATACCATGTGCCTCTCAAAATAATTTTCGTTTACTTGCTGGTTACTTAAATAACGCTTCAGGTTCCGATCCTAAATTGTTTTGTACTCAAACCATCTCATACTCTGATTTCCCCACCTCTCATGCCTAGCCCCCACACCATTCTCCACAAATTTTTAACAAAAGGAAGGGTTCTGTGCCAAAGCCATTGGTCACAGGGGGAAACTATCAAGTTAAAAAACAAACCAGCAAACAAACGAAGTGCAAATACCTAATTCAGCAATCTGATTTTGCATGTTTTAAAAAGCCGATGAAGTGTATCTCAATAAAAGCAATGAATAACAAAAATTTCCCATCAGCTTTAGAAAAGAATGAAGAAAACATAGAGGGTCCAAAGGGCAAGAGTGGAGGAGCATAAAGGGCAAAACAACAGACCGTTCTGGCTCTGCAGAAATACAAAATAATACACTTATTTCACAAGAGGACAAACTACCATTGCCTAACGGTAACACATCAAAGCCGTTGCTCCCCGCCCCCCCCCGTCCCCCCCGCAACAGGCAAGAAAATGAAAGGGTATTCTTAAAATGCACACAGAAGCCTTCAGAGGGAACACATAGGCACTCCGCTTACAAAATCCTTGGAAAGAACGCCACCTGCTCATGCAAGGGCATCCGAATTCTCTCCAGGTGGTCTCGAGTTTTCTCTGACTTGCTTATGCATATGTAACTGTCCATCTTCTACGCTCTTATGGTACTTGATATCTTCATTATTAATAATTAGCACAATGGAACTGTCTGTCTCTGCATGTGTCCCCACCCGCCTGTAAGGTCAGGGTTGAGTCTTTTAAGCTCTATCACCACAGTCTAGTACTGTAGCTATTATGACAATGTTGCAATTAATAAGTGACCCGCTTTGGACTTAGCATTTGACTTCTCAGAATCCTGCAAGGTAACCACAGTATAGATGAGCTAAGCTCAAGGAGGACAACTGACGGATGTTGAGTAGACGATCCAAAAGTGACAGGTTAATAACGTAAGTCCCACAAGTTGGTTCCACAACTTGGACCCAAAAGACAATGATCTAGTGAAGCTATGTAAGAATATGAATCAGATGATCTCAGTAAGGATGAAAAGTGGATTGTGTTTTTATTAGAAGGTCATCCTCGCGGAAGGGAAAAGGATTCCTACAGAGGAATGACCGCTCATGAAGCTTCCAAGAGTAGACACTCAGGCACAATGGCACACCTCTGAGGGAGACGCAATTGGAAGGAAAAGACCTTGGTGACCTCCAGTCCTCCTCGCAAGGCCGGCCTTGCCCCCGCCCTGCCACATCTGCCAGGCAGGTGTGCAAGAAGAGGGCGCAACCCAGCCGGCCGAACACCCCCGTGCCCCTCACCCCCACCCCCAGCGCGGCACCTCGACGACTCGCGGGGGAGGCCCAGGCGGGGGCGGCTGGGTACCTAGCTCGGCCACGGTAGCCGCGCAGCCCGACAGAAGGAACTTGCTCGCCCGGGGCCATCTCTGGGCGAGCGGCAAAAGCCTCTCCTCATCCTCTGGAACCGACATTCAGCAGCAAGACAGGACGACAGTGCACCCCTTCTGGCCGGCGCCCCGCGCCGCGGCTGGCCTGCCCCTCTGCCAGGGCGGCCCGTCCTCAAGCGGCGAGTGGCGGGCCGGGGACCATTTCCCTCGCTCGGCTCAGTCAGGCGGCCCCGCGAACCTGCAGCCTTCCTAGCAGCCCCGGCTGCAGCGGTCCACCGGACCGAGAGCAGAACAACAACGCGAAGCCCACGAGGCTTCTGGGAAATGTAGTCCGCCGGGCTGCGCGCCTCTTGGGCGCCATTCTCCAATTGGCCGGGAGCGAAGCTCCCTCCGCGCCGCCGGCCCCGGTCTCCATGGCAACGGCGCAAGTTCGCCCCGCCCTCCACCCCGCCTCACCCGCGCCCGTTCGGTCCAGCCCCAGCGTTTGGTCCGGGGTGGCCAGGGCAGGAAAGACAAGTGGAGGTGGGAGGAGGGAGCGATGCTGCAAAAGTCATCTAAAAATTGGGGCGGGGAAAAGAGGCTACAGTTTAGAAGGCAGACAAACTGCGGAAGTTGTAGCAGACAAGTTGGCAGGTCCAGTAGGTGCACCCTCCCAAGAGGGAATGAGCAAGTGCCACGGCGGCAGGATTTTTACCTTCTCTGATTGTGGAAGGCGCTAGACAAAAACATGGAACTAATTTCCCCAACAGTGATTATAATCCTGGGTTTCCTTGCTCTTTTATTATTCTTTCAGCGGAAGAATTTGCGTGGACCCCCGTGCATAAGGGGCTGGATTCCTTGGATTGGAGCTGGATTTGAGTTTGGGAAAGCCCCTCTAGAATTTATAGAGAAAGCAAGAATCAAGGTATGTGGCCTTAGCAGGTGGGGTTTGCGGAGGAGGTAATGTTTTCTTTTTTATTTTCTTTCCCGGGTTCTCAAATGCAATACTAGAATACGGAGAACATACCTAGATCCACAGATAAAGACGATCATTACTCAAATATTGACAGCTGTACCTTATGCAAGAGTTTTCGAAAGAAATAGATTTTTATCGATTATGAACAGATTTTTATCAGCTCGTAGCTGCCCTTTTGGAAGTAGATACATAATTTATAAATGCTAGTTACTTCACCGTAGTTTAAAAGTTCTAAGTGTATACACATTAGCTAACAACTTGCAATAATTCAGAAACACAGAAGTGAAATAGTTAAATTAAATTTATGAAAACGTGTAGTAAATACGTGTCCGAACTGAGATGAACACCAGGCTGCTGTAAAAATTGCTTACAAACGGTCTTTTCAAATTTAGCCTGCGCTGTATTTTCAGCTGGTGTTCTTATTTGATGATGATGAGATCCATTTTCACTGCATACTAAGATTAGTAATGTTGTTGTAGAGACGTTTTTGTCCTTAAAATAGCTTTTAAATACAGTGTATCTTTCAAAAACAGGATATAAGTTACTGCCAACTTTTTCCCTTTATTGCTACCAGTGCTTCAGTGTGCATTGCTGTATGTGTGTCGTGTGGTTGTGATGTTGGCACTTATCCAGTTGTTTCCTCAGAATAAATTCCTAAAAGTGGAAGTGCCTAGTCCAGTGACATAAATATTTAAATTGTTTATATTATTGTGTTACCCTTGCAAAAAAAAAAATGTAACAATATACACCTTTTCCTTTGAGTGTTCGGGATTGCCTACCTCCTCATATTCTAGCCCACTCTAGATACCATAATTATTGAGAGCCAGATATAGGAAAAATGATATCTTAAAAGAATGTTTCTTTGTCTCTGGTAGCCTTTCTTAGGCATATGATTTTAATAAATTTTAAGGAACGTTTTCACTGGCTTGTCTCAGAAGGTCAAGCAAGGTCAAAAAGATTATTGTTTTCTTCTAAAAGGTGTGTGATTTTGTATTTTACATTTAGGTCTATGATCCATTTTGAGTGATTACTTTTTTGGCGTGTGTTTGTGTGTGGTAAGAGTCAGGGGTGAAGTTAATTTTTTTCCCCAATCTGGATGGTCTCGTTGTTCTAATTGTTCCACTCTCCTTTCCTCACTGGTTGCCTTTGCCGCTTCTCAAAAATTAGTTGACCATATACATGTAGATCTATTTCTAACCTTTATATCCTAGTCCATTGATTTATATGCCCACTCCTTTGTTACTAGTACACTGTCTTAAATACTGTAGTTTTATAGTAAGTGTTTAAACCAGGCAGTGATAGCCGTCCATATTTCTCTGTAATTGACTTGGCATTCAAGATTCTTTGCATGTTATTATAAGTTTTAGAATTGGCTTGTCAATATGTATCATAAAGACTGCTGGAATTATGATTGGAAGTTTGTTAAATCTATTAGGAAATTAGGGAGAATTGACTTCATAATAATATTAAGTCTCCAAAGCTGTGAATACTGTCTATCTCTCCATTTTTTAGCTATATAATATCTTTCAGAAATATTCTGTAGTTTTTTGTGATGCGATTGTTAGTTATTTTAAGTATTTTATATTTGGAGGCACTCGTGGATAAAATTGCCTTAATTTTTGTTTTCCAGTTGTATCCCGTTGAAACATAAAAAATACAATCTGTTCTCTTTATATTAACTTTATTCCCTGTGACTTTGCTAAATTCACCCTATTAGTTCTACTAGCTAATTTGGATATTCCTTAGGATTTTTATACATAAACGATATGTCTTATAAAAAGATAAATGTACTTCCTTTTTTTCTGATCTTTATGCTTTTTGTTTCTTTCTCCTATATTATTACCATCAGTAGGACTTATAACATGCTGTTGACTAGAAGTGGTGAGACTAGACAAGCTTGTCTTTTTCCTAATGTTAGCGGAAACACGTTCAGTATCTCACATTTGAGTGTGATGTTAGCAGTAGATTTTTCAGAGGTGCCTATTTCAGTCCTGACCTTCAATCCATACCAAGAATTCACAGATGCCACCAGGGAATTAAATAGTGATTTATTACCTGTTCATCTTTTCCTAACTGCCAGTGAAATCCTTATCTCACCTGGTTCTACCTCATCCTACACCAAAACAGAAGCCTTTCATTTGTTTTAAAAGCTGCAGAGTATTCCCTAAATTATAATTTCCTTCAACAGTGACTTAATAATTGACATACAGTATTTTGTTTCCCATTTGGATGTGTGAAAATGTATCCATAGAATGAATGATCAGATTCAAAGTATAAAAGCATTTATAATTTAGAGTGAAGTAGGAAATCTTTTGAGAGTGTTTTGAGCAGAGGAATGATGGGATTTGATTTAAATCTTAAAGGTTCACTTTGGCTGCTCTGTTAAAAACAGGACTGTAAGAATAAAAGCGGGATAATTTGAAGGTTCTTTGCAGTAATTCAAACTTGAGGTCAAGTGGTTTGGAGAAAGCAGTGGAAACTCGAGAAGTAGCTGGGTATATGTTGAGGGTGGAAGCAGCAGGATTTCCTGGTTAATTGCACGTGGTGTGTAGAAGAATGCGAAGGGTCCAAGATGGCTCCAAGAAGTTTGGTTTGAGTAGCTAGGGAATGGGAGTCCAGTGAGATCGCCATGATTGCAAGAACTTACTCGAAGGGAAGACGTTATCAGAAGTGCAGCTTTAGATACATAGGAGTTTGGAATGTTGACATCTAAGTGGACATGCTGAGTTAAATAGTTGGATAAATGAATTTGGAGTTGCAAAAGACGTCCTGTGATGCACAGGTTCAACCTCTTTTGCCTGTCTTCTATAGCTATCATTTCCCCTAAAATTCTTTTCACATAATTCTATTTAATATTTTTTGCATTTCTATATTGTATTGTCTTTAGACTATTTCCTATAGTCTCCTTTGTGCTTCTTGTAATTATTATCTTTTATTTAGAAATGTCTTTATTGTTTGTTTCTTTCCTCAGTTCCTTTATCTCCTAATTTTTCTCTATTGTCTGGCTGTTTCTTCCATGGCTTCTTATGTTTCTTCTTTGCTTATTTCTTTCGCAGTTGGCAAAATTATTAGATTAATTTTTTTTTATTCCAAAAATAATTTTGCATTACAGGTTTTAGGTGCCCTATGGCAGAATGTTTTTGGTGAGTTACTTCATCTGTAAGGAAGTTCTGATGTCCTTTTTTGCCCTTTTTTAAAGAATTTTTCTTACAGTGGTGACGTTTTCCTTTTTTGTTTAACCATATTTTTATTTATTTTTTTTTTTACCATTCATTTATTTCTGAGAGACAGAGAGAGACAGAACATGAGCAGGGGAGGGGCAGAGAGAGAGAGAGGGAGACAGAATCAGAAGCAGGCTCCAGGCTCCGAGCTGTCAGCACAGAGCCCGACGTGGGGCTTGAACCCAAGAACTGTGAGATCATGACCTGAGCCGAAGTCAGATGCCTAAGTGCCTCCATTTAACTGTATTTTAAGGTGTTAAGTTGTCTTGGACCAGCTGTCAGCAGGAGGTTTTGGCTGGGGGCAGTTGCTTTCCAGGTTTCTTGACAGAGCTCTTTTATCCTATCCTCCCTTGCTACAGTGAAAATACAGTGCCTCTGTGCACCCATGGCTCCTCTGCTTTTTAGGATGCAACCTTTCACGCTTGAGCTCTCACTGCCTTTCTTCAATAGCAGCTGCTAGGAAAAGAGGTGACCCTTGTCTTCTCAGGTGTACTCTTCGCTTTTACAAGAAAGTGCTTTTGGGAGCCCACTCTCTGTGTTATCTTTTGCTACGTCCCTCAGTATCCGTGGGCTGTTTATCCTAGCCCATCTCATAGTGCTTCCAACTCTGTAGACTTCTTTCTCCTATCTCAGAGTGGGTGTTTCTGGGCTTTTCCATTGTCGAACCCCTTGCACATGCTCCTCGTCTTTCTCACGGTGCTGTGATAGCTTCTAAGAGCAGAGCGAAGAGTTCTACTGGTTTCAAGTGCATGGGTCATGCTTTTTGTAGTTCGTAGATTTTCTTCTTGTTGTCTAGCTCAATAATGTTGCTTGTGCACATATGTTTTTCTCCTTGTGGCTCTGTGTGGTTTCCAAGAAAGAAGTAGAACAATTAAGAAACACGTCACTGTGACATCACCACCAGAATTGAAAGGCTGTGTGCTTCTTTAAAGAAATGTGTGTGTTTTTTTCAAATAGGTCCATACTCTAAAGGCATGAACATATATACAATGAAAGGTCTTCGTCTCATCTCCGTCCTCTAACTGCCTACTTTCTCTTCCAACAAGAATGTTTCCATTCTCTTGTATCACTTTCAGAGGTATTCTGTGAGTGAAAAAATAAAACAAAACGAATTAGGGATGTTTGCTTCTGAAAAGATGGGGTAGTTGTACTTTCCCCTATTCCTCCCACTAAGTACAGCTAAATATGAATTAAACATTATATATAAAACAAACGTGAGATGATTTTGCAAGGTGGAGAGAGGAGAGCTGATAGGCTAGCGACCTATGAACAGGATCTGATGAACAATATGGTAGTGAATTTCCTTGATTTTTTTTTCTGCTTCATATATCTGGATTGGGCTCTAGAAACGCCAGCAACCTAGAGATGCCAGTGGGCACAGGCAAAAAAGTAAGCCCCAAGAAAAGCCGACTCTCTCTAGGTAAAGGTCCAAAAAAGGAGTAGCCTAGCAAGACAAAAATTTTAGGCTGTAACTGCTCCAGGCAAACACCACAGGGAAGAGAAAAAAAACATGGTGTCACCACAGTCAGCAAGTGCCAAGTGGAAAGGCTACCCCTGACTCCTAGCCAGGGTGAAATGAAGTAAAACTCGTCCCCTCCTAGCAATGGTAGTGGCAAAAGAGACCTAGAGGGGGATCTTGACTTTCCATACTGCTCAGCAATAATGAGGCCATCCCCACAACAGTGTTAATGGAGACCACACCTAGAGCATGGACTGTACCACCACTGAGGAATAACAAGCAGTCCCTCTCCTACGCACTGAGGTGGTGAGCCATGAACCTTAGAGGGTGAGCCAGGATTTTCACCACCATTCAGCAATAAAGAGGCTGCTCTTCAAACACCTCACCTCCAGGCCAGTGGTGTCATGTGAGAGCAGTAATGAAGAATCCCTTCTTCTCCCAGCCAGAGTGATATAAGAAGAACCTAGAAGGGAGACTTAGCATTCACCCCTACTCAGCAGTAATAAGGAGTTCTTCTCTCCCCATGCTGAGTGATGAACCTAAATTTCCATCCCCCTACCTGGCAACAATGAGGTGGCATCCCCTTTCCCATATCAGAATAATGCCAAAGGAAGCCTGGAAAAATGTAACCGTTAAATAAAATGCAGTGTCATAACATTATATCCAAAATGTTCAGATTTTAGTAGAAAATCACTCCTCATACCAAGAACCAGGAGGATTTCAACTTGAATGAGAAGAGACAATCAACAGATGACATAGATATTAGAATTATCTGACAAGGATTTTAAGACAGCTATAATAAAAATGCTTCAACAAGCAATTATAAGCATGCTGGAAACAAATGAAAAAAAAAAAAAACAAAGTCTTAGGAAAAAACAGAGAGTCTCTGCGAAGAAATAGTACATATAAAGAGGAAACATGGAAATTTTAGAACTGAAAAATACAATAACTAAAAAAGAAAAAAATAACTTAGTGGATGAGTGCAATGGCACAATGGAGAAGAGTGAAAAGAATCAGTGAACTTCAACATAGGTCAATAAAAGTTACCCGATATGAAAAACAAAGAGAAGAAAGATTGAAAGCAAATGAGCAGAACTTCAGGGACTGTAAAAGACCTAATATTTATGTCATCAGAGTCCTAGAAAGGAGAAAGAGGGTGGAGCTGAAAAAGTATTTGTAGAAAGTAGCACTGAAAACTTCCCAAGTGTGGTAACAGACATAAACCTACAGATTTGAAAAGCCAAGCTAATCCCAAACAGGATAAACCCAAGGAAATCCATAGCAAAGCGAATGAAAGTCAAACTTCTGAAAACTAAAGACAGAGATAATTTTTAAAAGCAGCGAAAGACAAATGGAACCTTATTATGGTAGGAAAAGAAACTGGAATGATAGATTCTTCATCAGAAACCATGTAGGCCAGGAGGACTAGCATACCATTTTTCAAGGGCTCAAAGAAAAGAACTGTCTGCCTAGAGTCCTATCTCCAGGACAAATATTCTGTAGGAATTAAGGAGGAATCAAGGCATTCTCAGTTAAAGGAAAATTGAGAGAATCTGCTGCTGGAAGACTAGCCTAAACAAATGAGTAGAAGTAGTTCTTTAAACAGAAAAGGACCAATGAAAGAAGGAATCTTGGACATCAAGAAGGAAGAAAGGACACAGTAAACAAAAGATGTGTAAGTGCAACAGACTTCTTTTCTTGAGATTTCTAAATTATTACCGGTGCCTGAAGCAACAATTATAACACTATTTGATATTGTCCTAGTTGTATGTAAGGGAACTACCTAAGAAAATTACATTACAAATGGGAGAGGGTAAAGGGACATAAAGAGAGATTTGCTTGAGTTGATAAAATGGCTACACTATGCAGCCACTGTGAAAGACAGTATGAAGGTTCCTCAAAAAGTTAAAAATCGGGGCGCCTGGGTGGCGCAGTTGGTTAAGCGTCCGACTTCAGCCAGGTCACGATCTCGCGGTCCGTGAGTTCAAGCCCCGCGTCAGGCTCTGGGCTGATGGCTCGGAGCCTGGAGCCTGCTTCCGATTCTGTGTCTCCCTCTGTCTCTGCTCTTCCACCGTTCATGCTCTGCCTCTCTCTGTCCCCCCAAAAAAAAAAAAAAAAAAAAAAAGTTAAAAATAAAGCTACCCTATAATCCAGTAATTGCACTACTGGGTATTTACCCTCCACGTACAAAAACACTAACTCAAACGGATACATGCACCCCAGTATTTATTGCGGTATTTATTTACAATAGCCAAGATATGGGAGCCCAAATGTCCATTAACAGATGAATGGATAAAGATGAAATGATACACACACACACACACACACACACACGCACACATATACATACAGTGGGATATTATTCAGCCATAAAAAAGAATGAAGTCTTGTCATTTGCAACAACATGGATGGAACTAAACAGTAAAATGCTAAGCAAAATAAGTCAGGCAGACAAAGACAAATACCATGTGATTTCACTTAAATGTGGAATTTAAGGAACAAACAAACAAAAGAAAAAGAGCAACAAACCAAGAAATAGACTCTTAACTAGAGAGAACAAACTGATGGTTACCAGAGGGGAGGCGGTGGAGGGATTGGTGAGATTGGTGATGGGGATTAAAGAGTACAGTTATCATGATGAGCATTGAGTAATGTATAGAATTGTTGAATCACTATATTGCACACCTGAAACTAATATAACACTGTATGTTAGCTATACTGAAATTAAAATAAAAAACTTTAAAAAGTGGCTATACTAACTGACTATAAGTTATATATATCTAATGTAATACCTAGAGTAATCACTAAAAAACTCTACACAAAAGGTCCACTTAAAAATAGTATAAATAAGTTAAAATGGAATTCTAAACAATGTTAAAATAACACACAGGAAAGGAGATAAAACAGAAAAGCAAAACCCAGGGAGAGTAAACAGAAAAATAAAAATAAAATAGCAGAGACTTAAACCGTAATATATCAATAATTTTAAGTTATAAATGGTACAAATACAATTATTGAAAGATAGACATTTGCAAAATGGATTTAAAAGTGATCCACCTCTATGATATATACTAGAAACTCACTTCAAGTATAATGAAATAGGCAGGTGAAAAACAAAAAACTATGGAAAAAGATATATTATGTAAGCATCAGTCAAAAGAAAGTAGGAGTGGCTATGTTAATAGCAGAAAAAGTACCTTCCGAGCAAGTAAAATTACCAGAGACAGAGGGAGACATTATGAGATAATTTATGACCATTATAAAATGGTCAGAAGGAATTAGCAATTCTAAATTTGTACGCACCAAACAACAGAGCTGTAAATTATGTGAACCAAAAACCAGACCTGAAAGAAGAAACAGACAAATCCAGTTATAATTAGACATTTCGACAATGCTCTCTTAACAATGGGTAGAACAGCTAGGCAGAAAATCAGCTAGACTATAAAAGACCACCAACCCAACAGATCTAATGAATATGTGTAGAGCATTCTACCTAACAAAGCAGGTTATGTATTCGTTTCAAGTGCCCATGAGACATAGGATAAGATAGACTATATTCAGGTCCACAAAACCGCACAAAATTTAAAATGATTCAAATTGTACAATGTATTCTCTGACTACAGTGGAATGAAACTAGAAATCAATAACAGAAAGATGACAGGAAACTCTGAACACTTGGAAACAAACAGCATATTTGTAAATAACCTATGAGTTGAAGGGAAATTCTTGAGCGAAATAAGAAATCATGCTGAATCGAAAGAAAATAAAAATGCAACCTATCAGAAGTTGGGGGCACAGCTAAAGAAGTGCTGAGAGGGAAATTATTATCACTAAATATTTTCATTATAAAAGCACATAAGTGTGAAATGAATAAAGCTTGTCTTTCAACCCCTTCCCCACGAAAGAGCAAAATAAACCCCAAGCAAGCAAAAGGAAGGAAATATTAAAGAACAGAAATCAATGAAATTGAAATCAGGAAAAAAATAGAGAAAATCAGTGAAAGAAAGAGCCAATCCATGACAAGATCAATTACTTTGAAAGACCTTATGCAAGAAAAAGAAGACACAAATTATTAATGTCAGGAATAGAATGGGGCATATCACTGCAGACATCAAATGGATGATAAGGGAACACCATAAGCAACCCTACACATAGAAATTTTGTCAACTTAGATGAAATGAACCAAGTTCCCCCCCAAAATGCAAACTACCACAACTATTCAGTATAAATTAGATAATTTAAATAGCCCTATACTATTTAGGAAATTGAGTTCATAATTTCAAAACTCCCAAAAAAGGAAATCTTAAGACCCAGATTGTTCTACTGGAAGTTATGCCAAATGTTTAAGGAAGAGTTGACATCAATTTTCTACAATCTCCAGAAAGTAGAAAAGAAGGGATCATGTCCCAGTGTATTTTATGAAGCTAGGATTACCCTGATACCAAACCAGATAAAGACAGCACAAAAGAAGAAAGCTACAGATCACTATTCCTTATGAATAAAGATGCAAAATCCTTAAAATATCAGCAAATAAAATCCAGCAATGTATAAGTGAATTATATGACCTATGACCAAGTGAGGTCTATTCCAGGGGTTTAAGACTGGTACAATATTTGAAAATCAGTTAGTCCAAACTCCCATATTAATAGGTAAGAGGAGAAAAAAAAAAAAAACAACACATTAACATTAATTTGTACAGAAAAAGCATTTGACAAAATCCCACACCCGTTCATGATTTTTAAAAACTCTCAGAAAAGTAGTAATAGGAGGAGCCTTCTTCAACTCGATAAAGAATATCTACAAAAAATTTACAGCTAACAGCAATCTTAATGGTGAAAGAATAAATGCTTCATCTCTGATTGGAAAAAAAGCAAGGATGTCTACTGCCACCACTATTATTCCACATGGTACTGGAAGTTCCATGAGTGCAATAAAGCAAGAGAAATAAATAAGAGTCAGAGGGAAAGGAACGAATAAAACTGTCTCTGCACATGCTGTGGCTGTTTACTTAAAGAATCTGGAATTAACCGGTAAATCCAGCAAGGTCACAGGATACAAAGTCAACACACAAAAATTAGTTGTATCGCTACATAGTAACAATGAACATGTACAAATGGTAGTTAAAAATTCAGTGCCTTTGCTCAAAAAGAGAAATAGGTGTAAAAATTATGAAATGTGTATAGGACTTTATTCTGGAAACTACAAAACACTGATGAGAGAAATCAAAGATGTTAATGAAGAGACATACTGTGTTCACATATTGCAGAAGTCGACATAGTAAAGATGCCAATTCTTCCCAGATTGATATACAGGTTTAATGCAAATCCTACCAAATTTCCTGTAAGGTGTGGATATAGACAAGATCATTTCAGAATTTATATGGAAAAACAAAAGAACTAGAATAGCTAAAATAATCTTAAAAAGAAGAATAAAATGGGAAGAGTCATTCTTCTCGATTTCAAGACTCATTACATAGCTACATTAATCAAGATTATGTGGGTGGAATGATAGATACAGAGATTGATGAAACAAAATAGAGAGCTCAGATGCGCTAAATGTTCAATTTAATTGCAAATGCAATTTAATGAAATAAAGATAGCCTTTTCAGCAAATAGCAGTGAAGCAATTAGACACCATTAAGCCAAAAACAAAACAAAATGAACCTTGACCTAAGTCTTCCATCTATATAAAAATTAACTCAAACTAGATCGTAGACTTCTATGTGAAACATAACACTATATGACTTTTAGAAAAGAATGAGAATGTCTGGGGCCAAAAAAACTAGTTCTTAGACTTGACACCAAGAGCACAATGTATAAAAACAAAAACTGATAAATTGGACCTCATCCAAATTAAAAGCTTTGTTTGTGAAAGACCCTGTTAGGAGACTGAAAAGACAGGCTGTAGACTGAGAGAAAATATTTGTAAACCACATATCCAACAAGGGACTGCTATCTAGAATATATAAAGAACTCTCGACACTGAGCATTGAAAAAACCCCAAGTCAACTAAAGAAATGGCAAATGACATAGGAACAGGTTATTGAAGGGGATATGCAGATGGTAAATAAACACATGAAAAAACGTTCAACATCATTAGACAATAAGGATATGCAAATGAAAACCACAATGAGGACTGCCTGGGTGGCTCAGTTGGTTGAGTGTCTGACTTGGGCTCGGGTCGTAATCCCATGGTTCGGGAGTTTGAGCCCCGCATCAGGCTCTACGCTGATAGCTCAGAGCCTGTGGCCTGCTTCAGATTTGTCTTCCTCTCTCTCTGCCCTTCCCCGGCTCGTGTGTGCGGTATCTCTCTCTCAAAAATAAATAAATAAACAAATAAACATTAAAGCCACAATGAGCTATCACTACACACCTATAAGAATGGCTAAATAAAAAATAGTGACAACCTCAGATCTAGTAAGGATACAGAGAAACTCATATATTGAAACTCATACAGATCACTCATATCTTGCTGGTGGAAATGTCAAATGGTACAACTACTCTGGAAAGCACTCTGGCAGTTCTTTCAACAATGAAGCATGCAGGTGCCATATGACCCAGCCATTTCACTTCCGGGCCCTTATCCTAGAGAAATGAAAACTTAACGTTCGCACAAAAATCTGTGCATTGATGTTTATGGCAACTGTATTTGTAATAGTCCCAAACTGAAAAGAACACAAATGCCCTTCAACATGTTTAAAAAACACTGTAGTACGTCCACACCATGGAGTACTACTCAGAAATGTAAAGGAATGAATTATTTTATTTAAATATTTATATTTATTTTTGAGAAAGAGAGAGTGAGGGAGGAGCGGAGAAAGTGGAGGACAGAGGTTCCAAAGTGGGCTCTGTGCTGACAGCAGAGAGCCTGATGCAGAGCTCAAACTCATGAACCGTGAGATCACGACCTGAGTGGAAGTTGGACACTTAACTAACTGAGCCACCCAGCTGCCCCAAGGAAGGAAAGAATTATTCTGCCAAGTAAAAAAAAAAAAAAAGCCAATCTGAGAAATTTCTATACTATCTGATTCTCTTTGTATAACATTCTGGAAATTCAGTATTATAGAAATGAAGACCAGGTTAGCAATTGCCAAGGGTTAAGGACGAGGTGGGGGTGAGAGGGAAATGGAAGCGACTATAAAAGGACAGCATGAGGCATCTTTGTGATGATGGAAACGCTCTGTACCTTGACTTCATCAATACCAGCGGCCACAATACCAATGTGACACCATACTGTAGTTTTGCAAGATGTTAACACTAGGCACAACAGAGTAATGGCTACGTGGGGTTGCTCTGTATTATTTCTTATAACTGTGCACTAGTCCGTAATTATCTCAAAATAAAAATTTTAATGAAACAACACACAAGGGCCATGTCTATGACATACTGTATGTGCTTGCCTTTGCTTCATAACACTCAGACATCATGCACAGAAGAACAAAAGCAAATCAAATAAGACCCAAAAAACGGATTTATAACATCGCACATGATCATTTGCACGATACAGTTTTGCGATAAGTTACCTTAAATACCATGCATCAGCAGTTACCTCAGTTATTCAATGTGTTTGAACTCATCTGCTCTGCACTGTGGCCTGGGTACCTATATGTGTTACAGAGGCCACTTTCCTAATTGGAATTCTCATTTGAACAAAACTTTAACCAACAATGGAAATCCTTCATCTGCTTCTAAATATCGACTAACAAATAACTATAGATAAGGAATACTGGAAAGTAATGCAGATGTCCAGATCACCAGTGTAAGAAAATGAGACTTCACTGTTAGGTGGCTTAACGGTTACAAGTCCGCAGTTGCCTGATGGGGCCCAACAGTGTGTCAGAGGAATGATCTCGTGCCATTTCAGGGTGGTCCTAGAAATGGTTGTAATATCGAAGTAGTGACAAGCATAATATTTCGAAATACTTACAGTGACAATGATGGGATATGAAAGTATGGGTAATTGTTCTAAGAATGTATATGTTGCATGTGATATTGTAAAGTCAGAGCCGCCATAGGAGGAAATGAGAAGGAGGGATTGGAAGGAAGAAGTGTATTATACTCACAGGTCCGAGAGTGTGGCCACTGGGTACCATGCAGGGCCACAGGGAAGAAAGAGTCAGGAGGCAGACATTAACAGCAAGAGAAAAGCCTGTGCCTGAGCCTTTGTTGGGGCTTCCTCAAGAAAGGCAAGCAGGGCAGGGAAAACAATTTAGGACTGGCTAGTTTGAATAATTCTTGCAGGCGTCGGGCCATACTGGTGGGGTCTAGTTGCCTGGTACCTGGCCTTTGGATGATTTCGGGCAGGGGAAATACTGACTTGGTGTGTGAGGGTTAGATAAGGAAGTAGATGGTGATATAAACTCAAGGTTGGTTATTTTGCATGTGAAAGGTATGCTCCTGGATGGCTGAGCCCTTTGCTCCCTCAAAGAATTGGCTAGCCCCAGGAGGACAATCTCTACCCAGTAGTGAAACTCCAATGCCAGAGCATCAAGAATAAGAAATATATATAATATAATGGCCCTGTGATGAATGGATGCCAAAGAGACACAGAATATAAGAGAATATAGTTGGAACAATGGTTTCTTTCGATGATAGAGTCACAGATAAGATTGGGGTTTGTTGCCTGCATTCATCATCGAAAAAAATACTAAATTACAATTTGAAGTCAATGAAAATAATGATATATTTTTCTCCCAATAAAGTCACAGACTTCCCGAAATCAAACTCTGGGCTAGTGTTTGTAGGCTGCTGGTGACCTGATGGAGGGCAGGAGTGATGATGTGGGATGACAGGGTGCATAAACATGGAGTTAAGAGAAGATAAGAGTGTGGAATCCATGATGCAAGTGAGCAAGTGCAGACATTCCACAGGAGCAGGGCGTCCCCTCTGTCCTAACCCAAAGGGAAGCATGGAGAATGGATACAAATGTGTATCTTTGCAAGATCTGGTGGTGACAATTTGAGAGTGCCCTTACTTGATTGCCTCCGTTTTCCTCGTGAGCTACGAAGCCGGAACTATCTCTGTGTGGCATGGGTAGGGCAGGTATCCAAGGGAAATAGTAATTTTGGAAAGTGAGACAGTGAACACATTAGAGGACTTTTCAGGATTGCAGGACATTGTTGCGTGCCCACAGATTTAAGGTAAAATCAGTCAGCTGTTTTGTATGTTTTTCTTGAACAAAATTGAGCAGTAGATTGCTCGTAAGCCTACTGCTATCTGGAAAACAAGGTTCAAACATCACTGTTGACATAATTTCTAATAATTATTTCTAATTATTATTTCTTACTACAAGAAAGGAAGCTTCAAACAAATAACATGATCAAAAGGAAGGTTAAGTATCAGGACAGAAGAAATCATGATTTATATAATTTATATTTGGCTGAATCTGCCAAAATGTATAATGTTACTATATATAAGCATAATAATTTGTGTCTTGTCTATAACTTCAGCACTGGGGTTCTTGTGTAACCCGTGGCCCATAACTTTTTATTAGAAATGCTTCCTAATATCTGTATTTATGTGTTTTCTTCCAGTATGGACCAGTATTTACAGTCTTTGTTATGGGCACCCGAATGACCTTTGTTACTGAAGAAGAGGGAATTAATGTGTTTCTAAAATCCAAAGAAGTAAATTTTGAACTAGCAGTGCAAAAGCCCGTCTATCGTACAGGTAAAGAATATTTTCAGATAGTTTGTTTGAATACAGCATTGGTCCAAGAGCAGCTTTGGGTAACAACCCCTCACTCCTCTACCGAGAATGATGACAGCCCTTATTTTATGCTCTAAAGTGGGAACATAAGATAGAAAGAACATCTGATGATTTTGGTAGTTGACAAACGAATTCTTGGCAGCCTCATTTCAGTCTTAACTAGACGTGTGTAAGAGACGAGGTTACCTCGCTGCTGTTTATTTGGAAAATATTCGGAATCTGTATCCTGTTACAGCTCCCACGATGTTCGCTGGGACATGAACATCTGCTGCCGTGTATACAGTGTTCTTCAGGCTATAGCTCTTGGCTTGATCACATGTTGCTACTCTGCTCACTGAAAGTAGAATTCCACTGCTTAGTAAGCCCTTTACTATGGCATTGCCTGGCACATTCCATAGGGCTATTAAGGTAAGTGGGGCTTGGCGTCATGTAATCGGCGGCCTTTTGTTCTCCATCCTCAGAGACTGCTGGATTGTACTTGTCAGCATGCTTCTGGTGTGACCGTCCACTTTATTTCTTCCCAGGCTGCAAACGTGTGGTGCTGAAGCCATTTGTCCTCCCAAGAATGCAGAGCGATTGCATTTTTGTGCCTGATTCTTCTTTTCCTTGGTTTCTTTTCTTTTCTGTTTTGTTTTTTGTTTTTGCTTCTTTCTTAGTTTTTCTCTTCATGTAGCCTCTCATGCATTTCTTACCATTAAAACAGAACAGTTTTAAAAGCTGTGAGTGACCGATAGCATGATGATCATTTCTTTTTGCTTGCATGAAAATCACAACATGTTGGCCAAATTCTTTGATGATTTAGTGCTTCTTAATATTTAAACTGTGGAAGTCCAGAGGCACCTGGGTGGCTCATTTGGTTAAGCGTCCGACTTCGGCTCAGGTCATGATCTCACGGTTCGCGGTTCAGGCCCCGCGTAGGACTCCACACTGTGCAGAGCCTGCTTGGGATTCTCTCTCTCTCCCTCTCCCTCCGAGCCCCTCCCCCACTCATGCTGTCTCATCTCTCTCTCTCTCTCTCTCTCTCTCTCTCTCTCTCTCAGAATAAATAAACTTTAAAAAGTTAAATAAATAAACTATGGAATTCCAGATCAAAGAATAGAAATATTCTGAAGGCTCTTGATCTGTATCTTCATATATCCCTCCAGAAAAATGTGCCAACCTCTCCTGTGTTAGGGCTGCATAGAAGTGGCCAAGTTTTTTCACCTCTGCCTCCATTGGGGACTTTCATGTTTAAATATTTCTATTTAATAGACAAAATATGTCAATATAAGTACTCTTGAGCCAGCTTCCTTTGCCTCTCGTACATTCCCCTACTACAGAGATGTATGCTCAGGAGATCTAAACATTATTTTTAATGAACTTGTATAAAATGTAACCTACCCATAATAGGCTGATGAAATATAAAACCAAACATTATTTTTTTGCAAAAGTTACTTTGCAGACAATAAAAGAGGATTAAAGAAAAATATATAAGACTAGTGAGTTTAAAAATTCATACTCTTACTGGCCAAACTCAAGCCGGAGTGTGTATGTATCATGGAAGGATCATGAACAAACACTAATGCAAAGGAACAAGAGCTACTCATGGGATTAGGAAAGGCCTCCTGGTGGAAGTGATATTCAGTAAAACACTTGAAGGAGAAAAAGAAGTTGGCAGGATAAATGCGTGGCTTATAGTTGCGGGTGTGTGGGAATGGGGTGAGGCTGGTCAAGTAAAGAGTTTTGAGCAGATAGTACATCTCATAAAAATGATGGGAAATATAAATATTAGAATACACTGTACCTGGAATACAAATCTCAGGAGGGGGGGCAGGAAGGGAAAACTAGAAAGGTGGTAGAATGCCTTGTAAACTTTGTTAAGGATAGGAAGCCAACGAAAGCCTAACATGGAAATAAGTGGTGCCTGGGTGGCTCAGTCGGTTAAGGGTCCGACTTCGGCTCAGGTCGTGATCTCACCTCAGTTTCTGAGTTGGAGCCCTGCGTTGGGCTCTGTGCTGACAGCTTGGAGCCTAGAGCCTGCTTCAGATTCTGTGTCTCCCTCTCTCTCTGCACCTCCCCTACTCATGCTCTGTCTCTCTCTCTCTCTCTCAAAAATAAACATCAAAACTTTTTTTTTAAATAAATAAAGATAAAAATAAAATCACTACATTTATGTTTCCCAGAGGTCCTCCGAATCACCCACTTGTAGATCACCCCTTAGAGTGAATCTCCCTACAGACTTTTACTGACTCACAGGATAGGTCGAATCTTCATCTGCTCTTATTTGCGGGAGGCCATTTTATGTAAGGGGAGGACTTTGGATCTAGTCCTTCCTGACCAAGTAATAGTAGATGTACGTTGACTATTTGCTTCAAGGAGTCATTGCTTCTTTTGAAAATAGTTTTCTCTGTTTATAGCATCAATTCCAAAAGATACTTTTTTTACACTGCATGAAAAACTTTATGTCACGATCAAAGGGAAAATAGGGACTATGAACCTATATCAACTCACTGGACAACTGACTGAGGAACTACATGAGCAACTGGAGAAATTAGGCACTCATGGGACAATGGAGCTGAACAACTTCGTAAGGTAAATTGTTGCATTAGTATGGTTTAATCTTGTAGGGTTCTTGCATGTGGGTCTTTTTTTGGGGGGGGAGGATAAAAAATTCTGCAGCCAGTGCATTGAACGTAAAAAATTATCTGGTGGATTAATGAAGTCTAACTAGGTAATTATGAGATTATATTCATCTTTTCAATTCTAATTAACAGGTAGTTTTTAGTTAGCACACCAATTTTAAGGTGAGCAAATAAGGCCATACAATCATTTAAAAACATTTATAGTAATTTCTCTTTAGTGATGCCATGCCACATAGAACACATCTACCTAGAGGGGATGCTGATAGGTGAGACAGGGAAGGGCAGTGGAGGAAGCCAAATGGCCTCAGCTGTGTTCTGAAGCTTTCTGGCAAAGGTCAGGGCTGGGCATAGGGAGCCATGAGAAAAATTCCCAGCATGCATAAGGAGATTTGGTAAATTGAAGTTACCGCGTCGGCCATTTTTCCATCTCATTGGGATGCCGAGGGCAGGATTCAATAATTCAGATTCATAATAAAAGAACAGCGTTTAATATTTTGTTAGAGGTCCAACAAGAGAGAGAGAGGAAAACAAACCAAAAACAAAATAAGCAGCCATCCAAACTTGTAGCATGCCCAGTACCTACAACAAAACAAAGCAAATTCTTGGATGTCTTTGAAACTTTGGGGGAAGCAGATCCTGAAAAACTAGTGAAGAAGGGATGGTAAATAAAAATGAAACAGTACTTGGTGTCACTAGTCTAAGTCTTATTAATAATCTTTGATTTTTTTTCACTTAAGTATGCCACAGTAATCATTTTATTTACTTATGGCAAAACTTAATGATGATAGGTACTATATTTCAGTACGCAGTGGTTCAGCTCTGTGGGATCCTGTGAGAGCTTAGGAAATTTGGTAACTAGTGTTGCCCTGAGTCTTTGGTTATTTTTTGCTGCTCTCTAAAATCATGGGCTGTATCTTAGTTATTGGTATTACTTGCTAGGTAAGCGCTTGTTGAAATTATTGAGTCAATTTATTTCTGGCGTATCATCTCACATTTGTCAAGATCTAACAATGCTTGCTTAAAAAGCATTTTAAAATCTTCAGAGAAATAAACCAAAATTTCAGTTACCCCTAAGTTATCTTGACCACAGTGAGCAAATATTAAAACCTTTTAAGAGTAACACTTTCCCAAAAGAATCTGTGGCACATTATTATCTACCCCTAATATATATCTATTAAAGTAACTCCCTTTTTTTGTATCCTGTACCTTTCTTCTTTGGTCATTGGGTCTGACTTTTTATGTGTTTTTATCTTTGTAGGCATCTGCTTTATCCGGTTTCAGTGAATATACTCTTTCAAAAAGGTTTGTTCCCCACAAATGAGAGAAAAATCAGGGAGTTCCATCAGCATTTTCAAGCTTACGACGAAGGTTTCGAGTACGGGTCCCAGATGCCAGAGTGTCTCCTAAGGTAGAGAGATTTTTCCCTATAATTAATTAACCAACCAAGCTCCTCCCAGAAATACATACCTGTCTCATTTTCCTCTTCTGAGTAGGGAGAGCAGCATCCAAGTGGAAGACACAAAAGCTACTTCTCATGATCAGTTTTTGTTTGTGGTTTGTGTTTAAATTGTTGGAGGAACTGAAGAAGAGAGAGATGCATTCTTTCCTCTTTTTTTTTTTTTTTAATTTTGAGCAAAAATGAGATGGGAGAGAGGGAAAGTAGAGAGAGTGTCAGAATGAAACGAAGAATTTCTCTCATTTACTGCTTATTATTATCACAGTCGTGGCTGTAGTTTGGAACCATGCTAAATCACCAAGTATCACCGATCATAGATGTTGTTGTGTTTAGTCTCTCTGAGGCAAAAGGAGACATGGTCAAATGTATTTCTCACGGTTGGCTCCCATGGTTTGAATGCAAAATAACACATGAATTCTTAAATGCCTTAGCAGCTGGTCTGCAGTAGTGGCTGGTCAGATAATATTAAAAAAATCATAGCCGGTTTGTTTCACCCGGCTTAAGCCAGTCCTCCGTCCCTGTGCAAGTTTTTCATCCTCTAGCAACTGACAACAGCCCGAGTAAAAGTAGGGCAAGCAGGTCATACTCTTTTTTTTTTGTATTCAATGCCAATCCTGTAAGAATGCAAACATTTATTCGCAAAAAAAAAAGTCACTAAAAATGTGGCTGCCTTGCCCCCTCGATTTTTCTTGTGGACTAGTAAGTCTGAAGGAAGACCTCGCATGAAATTCTGGCAAAACTGAAGACGAAGTTTGGAGAAATAATTCCATAGATATTCCCCCTTTCGCGCCATGACCGGTTATTCCTGAAGTGCTTTCCCGTGAACTTACGCACCTGCTTTTTCCTCACCCAGTCACTGGTCGAAATCCAAAAAGTGGCTCTTAGCACTCTTTGAGAAAAACATTCCCGGTATAAAAACATACAGATCTGCGAAAGATAATTCGGTGGTAAGTATCCCTTAGTTGTTTTTTTTTTCCAAAGTATGTGGGATGAAAGCAGTCATAAGCTATGGTTTTTAAAAGATGTTTTGCTAAAAACTCCTAAGATTGTTCAGGTGACATGTTTGTGTCAAGTACCATGTTGGATGTTTACGTACATTAATCTGTGGCTACATCCTCACAACAATGAGGTAGGTATTATTGGTCTTCTACATAAAGAAAAAAACTGAGGCTACAACAGCAACATATAACAAGATGCTCAAGGTTTTACTGATTTATGTATCCTACTGTTGAGTCAGCAGGGGTAGGTAGGAATGATGGTGCGTCAGGCAAGGAGAACAAAGCTCCATAGACTTTGTTCTTCATGCCACTACCACTAATTTTTTCTCTCTTCAAATGCAAGGATGTGGTAAGATATAATTTGAAAAGCAATGCCCTGGGAGCCACTGTCCTAAGCGTCCTAGATCTGTGGTTCTTCAGGTGTGGTCCCTAGACCAATGGTACCAACATCGCCTTGGGAGCACTCGATCGGAAACTCTGGGGTGGAGCCCCCCAGTCTGTGCTTTGATGGGCCTTCCAGGTGGTTCTTACACTTGCGTAATGAAAGGAAGAAAGGTTCTCAGCCCTGCCTGCTCATCAGAATCTCTGGGAACCTTTGAAAACTATCTGATTCTCCAGACTTCCCCTACCCTCCACTGCCCAGAGACTGGGATTCACTGAGTCTGAGCGCGGGCTCAACTTCGGTCTCCAGTCACATGACCTTGGGCGTGGCACCTTGCCTCTTGGCCTCAGTTTTTTCACCTGCCTCATAGAATGTGGGGCTTAAATGAGTTAATATTTGTGAAGCAATTAGAGAGTAGTGAGGACCACATCAGAGTTTACACCATGTGATTATCATTAAAAATCAGATCTTTTTTTTTTTAATATGAAATTTATTGTCAAATTGGTTTCCATACAACACCCAGTGCTCATCCCAAAATGTGCCCTCCTCAATACCCATCACCCACCCACCCATATATATAGATATATATATTAGGGGTAGATAATGCCCATCACCCACCCACCCATATATATATAATATATATAATATATATAATATATATAATATATATAATATATATAATATATATAATATATATAATATATATATATTATATATATTATATATATTATATATATTAGGGGTAGATAATAATGTGCCACAGATTCCCTCCCACCCCCCATCAACCCTCAGTTTGTTCTCAGTTTTTATGATTCTCTTATGCTTTGGCTCTCTCCCTCTTTAACCTCTTAAAAATCAGATCTTTTAGTATTTACAGATGATACCAAACATCTCTGTTTGCTTGATTTTATGTTATGATAGCAAGTGTTATCACAAGCAACTCTGCTTAACGCTGGAGAGGAAGGTCGCTTTAGAAAAATAAGGATGTGTAAATGCTTAGGTATCTCCCTCCTAAATAAAGAGAACAGAAAGCTACTCTGGAATGCCCTTTATTGATAAATGATGTTGCAGCTAGGGATTCTATTTTATAAACAGACCCAGACAAATACATTTTTGTTTGCATAATTTTCCAGGATTGAGGGGAAAAGCCCCATGTGTGTAAAAGATTCATCCAGATAGATCTGCAATTTGTGGGTCTGGAAACAGGGTTTTTAATGCCACAGCTAAACTCTCCACTGACAATACTTCTAGAGTAACATTTCTCATTCCTATTCTGAAGAAAGGAGGCATTTTTTTTAACATTTATTCATTTTTGAGACAGAGAGAGACAGAGCATGAACGGGGGAAGGTCAGAGAGAGAGGGAGACACAGAATCGGAAGCAGGCTCCAGGCTCTGAGCCATCAGCCCAGAGCCCGACGCGGGGCTTGAACTCACAGACTGCGAGATCATGACCTGAGCCGAAATCGGACACCCAATGGACTGAGCCACCCAGGCGCCCCGAAAGGAGGCATTTTTAATCATAGGTGCTCCAACTTGCTATTTGAATAGAGACACATTTTGAACTTTGCTGAAGATAGTCCAACATTTAAGACTTTAGGACAGAGGCACCTGGGTGGCGCAGTTGGTTAAGTGTCTGACTTCGGCTCAGGTCATGATCCCATGGTTCTGGGGTTCAAGCCCCACATCAGTCTCTGTGCTGACAGATCAGAGCCTGGAGCCTGCTTCGGATTCTGTGTCTCCCTCTCTCTCTGCCCCTTCCCTGCTCGCGCTTTCTCTCTTTCTCTAAAATAAATTAATAAACACTTAAAAAGTTTTTTTAAAAGACTGGGAGAGAACTCAGTTTGAACATTCATGAGAAGTTTTCATTTTTTTGTGTATCATTTCTGTTTCTTCCAACAGTGTTCACACTGAGCTTGTGTTTTGTACCCAGTTTTTTTTTAATGTGGGCTAAGAAGAAAATAAAAGATTCTGTTGTCTTCTACTGTATAAGTAGATTTCAATGGCCTAGTTAAGCAGAAGGCTGGAAGAAGTTTTTGTTTTTTTTAAATATTACACACACATTTTATCACATTATAAACATCAAACGTGGTGATTTCTCTCTTGTTATTCTAGATGTATATTAAACTAGTATTTTCATTTAAAATTAAGACTGCACCTACAGAATAGCATATCCAGAGAATGAAATCCATCTATAGGATTTTTCATGAGGTACAAACTTTGTGTTGCAACAATTTACGTTGTAGGATAAAACCTAGGATTTTCAATTTTGCTAATCCATTGTCACAAAAACAGTAACAATGAGACATCGGTAGCATTTCTGTGGTGCTTACTCTGTGCTAGGTGTAGTGTTACACATTCCACAAGTTCATGACTCATTTTTCACAACCACTGTAATACCTAGAAAACTGGGGATTATTAAAACCAGAAAGCTGAGGATTAGGGTGGTTAATCACTTTTGAAACATTACATGCCTTTGTAAGTAACAGCAATAGTCTCCCATCATGTATTTTCTTTGATAGTGATTTAACAGTTATTTCTCAGATCATAAGACCCGAAGCAAAACTACTAACGGTAAAATGCAGTTCTCTTAATCCGTAATCCATGAGAGTTGTGGGTTGTATCTCTCATGGGGCAGTATAGCGTAGTAGCTAAGAGTGTGGGCTCCAGAGCCAGGACCTGGCTCAAAGGGTACGAATCCCAGCTCAATCATCGACACGCTGCCTGTCCCTGGCCAAGTTCCCTAACTTAATTGTGCTTCAGTTTCCTCAAATGGAAAACGGTGAAGATAATGGTATCTACTTCTTGGAATCGTGGTGGGGATTGGATGGTTAAATACTTGTAAAGCCCATAAAACAGAACTCGCCTTAGCAGGCAATGACTAGGCATTAGCTACCATCATTTCTGTAACCTAAACCTGAGTTAAACCTTAAGGCTCCAAGTGCATGAGTAGCTCAATGAAAATGGTACAGTGTCTGAATTTCTTCCCCCTGATGGGAAATGGCCACTGATAAAGGGGTGTTCAGGAAACCTCCCAGTGAAGAAAACATGCTCAGGGAATTTGTGTGGTGACCCAAGAGCAACTGTAGGTGGTCTTGGATGGGGCTCTGAGCTTAGTTGGCACCATTCCAGTCAAATGTCAGTTCTCTTCATGTTGCGGTATTTATAATATATACTGGCTTGACGATACTTTCTTCGTGGTGTATAGGCTGAGAATCTTCGTGGAAAATGGGGAAAGGATTTTTTCTTGAATTCTTCAGAGATCTGTGTTTCTGTGTTGCTGGCATATTCCTAAAAGCAGAGGTTTACTATTTTTTTATTTTATTTTTTATTTTTTAAAATTTACATCCAAATTAGTTAGCATCTAGTGCAACAGTGATTTCAGGAGTAGATTCCTTAGTGCCCTGACCCATTTAGCCCATCCGCCCTCCCACAGCCCCTCCCATAACCCTCAGTTTGTTCTCCATATTTATGAGTCTCTTCTGTTTTGTCCCCCTCCCTGTTTTTACATTATTTTTTGTTTCCCTTCCCTTATGTTCCTCTGTTTTGTCTCTTAAAGTCCTCATATGAGTGAAGTCATATGATTTTTGTCTCTCTCTGACTGAGAAATTTCACTTAGCATCATACCCTCCAGTTCCATCCATGTAGTTGCAAATGGCAAGATTTCATTCTTTTTGATTGCCGAGTAATACTCCGTTGTATATATATACCATATCTTTATCCATTCATCCACCGATGGACATTTGGGCTTTTTCCATACTTTGGCTATTGTTCATAGTGCTGCTATAAACATGGGGGTGCATGTGTCCCTTCAAAACAGCACACCTGTATCCCATGGTTAAATGCCTAGTAGTGTGGTTGCTGGGTCATAGGGTAGTTCTATTTTTAGTTTTTTAAGGAACCTCTGTACTGTTTTCCAGAGTGGCTGCACCAGCTTGCATTCCCACCAACAAAAAGCAGAGGTTTATTTTTAAAAAATTGTCAAAATGCTATTATGTACTAAGTTTTGCTTTAGGCACTTTATAGGTAGTAACTGATTTAATTCTCACAACAAGCCTATGAGGTAGATACCACGTTATGGCCATTTTATTGATGAGCTTAAAGCAACTTGTCCAAGGTTACCCAGGTCTTGAGTAACTAAACCAGGTTCTGGTTACACATAAGGATCTTGGAAGTTGCAACTCCATCCTAAAAACAAGTAGCAGGTGGAATGGACCAATGTTGGAATTATCAGATTGGGACTTTGAAACAACTGGGGTCTATGCATAAAATAGACTGAATGCCAGAACAGACGGACAATGTAGGCAGAGAGATGGAAATCCTTAGAATGAACCAAAATTAAATGCTAGGTATAATAAACACTATAGCAGAAATGAAGAATGCCTTTGATGGACTTATTTGTAGGCTGGCGGAGCTGAGAAAAGAATCTCTGAGCTAGAGGATGTATCAGATGAATCCCCAAAAACTGAAAATCAAAGGGAACAAACACTAAAAAAAAATACAGCAGAACATCCAAAGACTGTGGAAATGTGGGACAACTACAAAAGACATAGTATACATATAATGGGAGTACCAAAAGGAGAAAAAAAAGGGAGAAAGGAACAGAAGATATATTTGACAATGATAATGACAGAATTTTCCCCCATTTAATGTCAGACACCAAATCATAGATCCAGGAAGCTCAGAGAACATCAATCATGTAAACACCCAAAACTACACCTCAGCATATTACTTTTAAATTACAGAAAATGAAAGATAAAAAATCCCAAAAGAAGCCAGAAGGAAAAACTCCATATCTACAGGGGAACAAAGATGAGAATTACATCTGACCTCTCCTTAGAAACCATGCAAGTGAAAAAAGAGTAGAGCGAAGTATTAAAAGAGTCGAGTGAGAAAAAAAGCACCCCCGTCTGGAATTCTATACCCTGTGAAATTGTCCTTTAAAAGTGAAGGAGAAATAAAGACCTTCTCAGACAAACAAAAGTTGAGGGAATTTGTTGCCAATACACCTTCTTTATAAGAAATATTAATAAAGCAGTTCTTTACAGAGAAGAAATAATATAGGTCAGAAACTCAGATCCATATAAAGAAGGGAAGAGCGTCAAAGAAATAAACAAAGTTGAAATAAAAATGTATTTTCCTTATTCTTAACTGATCTAACAGATATAATTTGCTCAAATTATAATAGCAACAATGTATTTGATATATATATATATATATATATATATATATATATATATATACATATATATATGCACACTTATGTGTGCTTGTATATAAATGAAATGATTATATATGGTTATTTGGTTGTCTCTCTATATTCTTTATCATATCTTTCTATAATAAACTGGTAATCCAGTAAATAAAATGTTTCTCTGAGTTCTGTGAGCCCCTTTAGCAAATTAATTGAACCTCAGGAAAGCGTTGTGGGAACCGCTGATTTTTATAAGTACAGATAACAACCTGGAGTTGCAGCTGGCATCTGAAGCCCAAGGAGGAGGTTTTTGGAGCCTCCAGTCTGTAGCCTGTTGGTCCAAAGTCCAGGTAACAACCTGGGCTGTGACTGGCATCTGAAGGGCAGGTGCAAGGGTGGGGAAAGGGTATAATCTTGTAGGACTAACAAGTCCAGGACTAACAAGTCCTGACCGACTAACACTTAACCTGTATAATCTCATGCTATTTCTGGGTAGATAGTGTCAGAATTGAATTGAATTATAGGGCACCCAGATACTGTCCTGAATATCATTTATCGTTGTTTGGAACTTCCCTCCCCCCACTCCCCATACACATACATATTAGACATTGGTACCAGAACCCCATAGCAAAGATGTCCTCTTTACCACTCCTTTTCAACATGATGCTGGAAGTGCTTGCTAATACAATAAGTCAAGAAAAGGAAATTAAAGTTACATTTATCAGGACAGAAGACATAAAACTATCTTTTTTCTTAGATGCCATGATCATATATATTGAAAATCCAAAAGAATCAACAGACAAACTATTAGAACTAATAAGCAATTATAGCAAAGTTGCAGGAGACAAGTTAATATACAAAAGTTAATTGCTTTCCCATATACCAACAGTGAACGAGTGGAGTATAAGATTAGAAACACAATACCATTTACATTAGTATCCCCCCAAATGAAATATTTAGGTATAAACTTAACAAATGATGTATAAGATCTGCATGAGGAAAGCTACAAAACTCTGATGAACAAAACCAAAGAACCAAGTAAATAGAGATTTTGTGTTCATGGATAGGAAGATTCGATATTGTCAAGATGTCAGTTCTTCCCAACTTAACCTATACGTTCAATGTAGTCTCAGTAAAAATTCCAGCAAGTTATTTTATGTATATCAGCAAACTGATTCCAAAGTTTATGTGGAGCGTCAAAAGACCCAGAATCACCAGCACAATATTCAAGGAGAATGACAAAATTCTTCAAAAGAGCAATGCTCCCCAACTGCAAGATTTATTGTAATGCTACAGTCGTCAGGGCAGTGTGGTATTGGTGAAAGAATAGACCAATAGATTGATGGAACAGAATAGAGAACCCAGAAATAGACCCTTTTAAATATAATCAGCTGACCTTTGACAAAGAAGCAAAGGCAATATAAAGAAGCAAAGATAGACTCTTCAACAGATGGTGCTGAAACAGTTGGGACACCCACATGCAAAAAAAAAAAAAATCTAGACACAGATCTTATACAGTTCACAAAAATGTACTCAAATGAGTCACGGACCTAAGTGTAAAATGCAAGAGTATAAAACTACTGGAAGATAACATGGGAGGAAACCTGCTTGACCTTGGGGTATGGTGATGCCTATTTAGGTATCACACCAAAAAATACAACCCATGAGAGAAGATGAAAGCGTATGAAAAGATGGTCCACATCATATGTCATCAGTGAAATGTAAAGGAAAACAACACTGAACTACCACGACACTCATTCTGTCCAGAATCTGGAACACTGACCACACCACCGGTGTTGCTGGTGAGGATGCGAAGCAACAAGAACTCTCATTCATTGTTGAGGGGGAAAAATGGTATAGACACTTGGGAAAACACTTTGGTGGTTTCTTATAGAAAACAGCAACAACAACAACATACTCTTACCATAAAATGTAGCAATTATGCTGCTTGATATTTGCCCGAATGATTTAAAAACTTATGTTCACACAAAAAACCTGCACGTGGATGTTTACAATAGCTTTATTCATAACTGCTAGAACTTGAAGGCACCAAGATGCCCTTTAGTAGGTAAATGGATACACTGTGGTACATCTAGGGACTGGAATATTATTCAGCACTCAAAAGGAATGAACTATCCAGCCATGAAAAGACATGGACAAACCATACATTCATAGCACTAAGTGAAAGAAGCCCATCTAAGAAGGCTACGTAATATATAGTTTCAACTGTGTGACACTCTGGAAAAGGCAAGATGTGGAGAAAGGAAAAAGACCAGTGGTTGTTGGAGAGGAAGGAGAGGTAAATTGGTAGAACACAGAGGATTTTTAGGGTAGTGAAAATAATTTGTGTGACATTGTAATGATGTCTGCATATCATCATGCATTTGTCCAAACCAATAGAGTTTATAATGCCAAAAGTGAACCCTAAGGTAAACTACGGACTTTAGGTGATTATGATGTGTCCGTGTCCTTGATCCATGGTAAAAAAAAAATACCATTTTGGTGAATGATATTAATAGTAGGGAAGGCTGTACATGAGTGGGAGTGAGGGTCATGTGGGAAGTCTTTGTACCTTCCTCTCAATCTTATTGTAAACCTAAAACTGCTCTAAAAAAACTAAAGTCTTTAAAAAAAAAAAAACAAAAAACCTAAGCCAGAATTTGAACCAATGCATAAAGCAGCAGAGACCCTACTCCTAATTACTATCCTGCTGGTAAGAATATATATCCCTTAGCATGCCTCCAGCTGCATGGCTAGGAATGGCAGAAGTAGCTTATTTGAAAAATATGCATGCTCTTTATTAACAGCATTCTTTGTCACGTAGCTGTGGTTTGACAATATGTATTTCTTTTAAACAGACATTAATGCAGACTTTGCTGGATATCATAGAGATGGAAAGAAATGAAGAAAACAGCCCCAATTATGGGCTTTTAATACTTTGGGCTTCTCTGTCCAATGCTGTCCCTGTAAGTATATTAGTAAAGTAAGGGTTACAGTTCTGTCTACTGCAATTTCAATTTTTTTCCTTCATTTTTCTTTCTGTTCTTTCTATTATGGGAAAGAAAAAAGACAGCAGTGGATCTGGTTGTGAGCTAGGAAAACAAAACTCACATGGCTAGTAAAATCTGACAAAACCACAGAGGAGGCAAAGCAGAGATCTCAAGTGAATTCTGCCCTCTGCAAGGCAGCTCGTCCCAGGCTAAGGGAAAAACTTGCACTTTGGGGTCAATTGTGACAACACTGCTTATGGAGCACTTTCTTTGTCAGGCAACATGCTTAGTATTAGCGCTTGAAATGAGTAGGTCTTGACTCTAACATTTTACTGGGGAGAGAGTAGGCAAATGGATAATTTGAGATGGAATTGGTCTGGAATCAAGATATCCCCCTCCAGAGCTGTGGAATCTCAAAGAGGAAACTTCAACCTTCAGCCTCCATTTCCTTTTGGGTAATGAAGGGATAATACAGCTCCTGATATGGTCCTAGGACTTGGGTACTTAATGAGTGGTGACTCATTTCTCTACAGGGTTGTTGCAAGGATTCAGTGAGATAAACCCCACTGATACCCGGTGAATATCAGTTTGTGTTAGGTGGCATCTATGTCCTGTAAGCTTCCCCATGAATGGAACTGGTGACCTTGGAACTCACAATACTTCTGAAGAGAGCAGAGAATTTTTTTATGTTTACTTATTCTGAGAGAGAGAGAGAGAGAGAAAGAGAAAACAAGCACAGAAGCCAGGGAAGGGCAGAGAGAGAGAGAGAGAGAATCCCAAGCAGGCTCCGCACTGTCAGCACAGAGCCCAGAGGTCATGACCTGAGCCAAATCCAAGAGTTGGACACTTAACCGACTGAGCCAGCCAGGTGCACCAAGAACAGAGACTTTTTAACTGTTTCTTTTTAATTTATTTTTTTAGTATTTATTTATTTTTGAGCGAAAGAGGGACAGAACGCAAACAGGGGAGGGGCAGAGAGCAAGGAAGACAGAGATTCTAAAACAGGCTCCAGGCTCTGAGCTGTCAGCACAGAGCCCAACGTGGGGCTCGAACTCATGAACCGTGAGATCGTGACCTGAGCTGAATCAGATAGTTAAGCTACTGAGCCACCCAGGCGCCCCTTTAACTGTTTCTTTTAAAGTTGTTGTAAACTAGATCAAAGCCATGTGCTGTGTGCCACTTCGTGTTTGATCCGCACCAGCTACCTGTGTCAGAAGATTCCACATTAGCTTAAGCCGCGCTTACATTATTTGAGAAATTAAAGAGTAACCTTTTTGATGCATCTGTCTTCTACTAAATGGGACTATTCAGCCCATCTCTAATGATACATGTAGCCATTTTTCTTTTTTTCTTCTAGCAAATAGAAATAAGATATTTTAAGTTATTATTTATTTCTCCCTCTTCTTAACGAAGGCTTTCTAAGTACTGATAGTCTAGTTTCTTTTAACCTGTTGGAACACAGACTGGGTAAGAAGCGGAAATAGAAACGCTGGCCTCTCTGCTCACATGTGTGTCAGTCTTACGTATTTCATCTGGAATGGGCAAATAAGAATCGTCTAATCCTTTCCTCTTCTTTATGTACCTCTGACATTATTCCCTGATTTCTCCTTAGACAGCTTTCTTGGATACCGAGTAAGCTACAGCAAAATTAAAAGGCAGACATCAGAACAGCTCCCAAAGCAGCAACAGAACAGCCACTCCTGTCACAGGATTAATTTTCAACATCTCATTAGAGAGGTCCCCCAGAAAAAAGGGACACAAAGCTCCAATTGATCTGACTCAGGGGAAGTCAGTTCTTTGGAACGTGTTCCTGGCATTCATCTGAGAGGACTTAAATCATTAATTTCAGAAAGAAAGTGTCTGATGATTAGTGAAAGATCCATCTTGCTGGCGCTTGTTGGCACCTCCAAGAGGCAGCTGGTGTGTGGACAGACACCCTAGAAAGGCTTCAGAGAGTCAGGCCCACTGCCAAATCCCAGTTCTGGGTGACAGTGAACCGATTGTTTAACCTCTCTGAGCCTCAGTATTCTCATCTATAGGATAGGATGAATGTGATCTACCTCATACGATAGTCATGACGGTTGTATTTTTAAGAAATGGGAAGTGGCTAACAGTCCCTGGCACAAAGAAGGTGCTCAATGAGTGTTAGCTTTCTTCTTTTATAAAAAGTGAGGCCATCCTTCCAGTCAATCATTACTTTCAATGGCCCATTAATTATAAGCTGGCTTGGTTCTCAAACCTGGACCAAATGCCCCAGGGTTGGAGTGGCCATGTCGCCTGGCTTCTGTGATGTCCCATAAGTCCCTAGACAACCACTGCAGGCCCTGCTGGAGGGACAGGAGGTGGGGCCTGTCCTTTCTTCTCTTCTCTCCCACTCTGTGCTCTGCCTCCAGGCCCATGGAACTCAGACCTATCTGAAGGATAGGCTTGGGACAGGTCACTAGAAGGCTCCATTATGGTCAAGGTGACCTTTGGTGGACTGGCCCAAAATATTAACCATAATTTGTGAAATTATTCCTGTGGGGAAACCACTTCCCAATTCCAAGAAATTCCTTTCAAATGAACTTTTTAAGAACATTTTTCCAAAACTAATCTCACAGCTGACATTTTGTCTTTGATATCGACCGCTTCTCTGAAGCTCTTTCTAAATCTTTTTGGTAGTGACCACTACCCCCCACCCCACCCCATCTCACTTTCAACTCGCACAGCATGGGTTGTTGGCAATATACCTGGCTCATTTTTCACCTGATTGTATTTCATATCCCCAACTAGACGTGTAAAGTTCTTTGGGCAGGAATGATGTCTTGTACATATTTGTGTTTACCATGATTGTAGAAGACTGTCTGACATGTTATGGAGACTCCCTCAATATTTATTAATCTGTTTTTGAATGGGGGAATAAATGCTGCTGAAGAACATACCCAATTCATCTTCTCTCTAACAGAGCTGGGCAGGGCTTTCCTCTTCGTCCATTGTCATCTGTGTTCTTACCTCTCCAGAAGCATTATAGTGGCTGCTTGTGAAGTTCAGTGAGCCAGGGCACCCTTTTTCTTTTTGCACAGCCCTCACCGTGGACTTGACCCCTTTGACAGAACTCTAATTGTCATTTTTGGGAGCAATTTTTAACTGAGAGTGTGCCAAGGTCTTGTGGTCACTTAGTCTTGTTTGTTGATTCAGTAATATATGTAAATTTCTTAGTTTCTTATTACTGTCCTTTTTTTTTTGAGAAAGAGAGAGAGGGGAAGGGTCAGAGAGAGAATCTTAAGTAGGCTTCATCCCATGACCATGAGATCATGACCTGAGCTGAATCAAGAATTGGATGCTCAACTGACTGAGCCACCCAGGCACCCCTACTCTTTGCTGTCTTTTATGTGTCTTTTTCTTTTCTTTTTGAAAAAGTAATTGAGCTTTTTTTTTTTTTTACCAAATTTAAGTGATAAATAACATCATTGTACAGCCATTTATAATTTAGCTGATTTTCTTGTGTTTGTCATAAAAATAAATATTACCCAATTTTTGTCAATGTCTAAAACTCTAGGCACTATTTAGTGTAACTCTGAACCCCTCTTTTGTATAACTGAAAGTCTATGTGCTATCACTAAGCTGTTTTTTCCCCTAATATTAACTCTGACCTTTTATTCATTTATTGAATATTTATTTTTGAGAGAGAGAGAGAGAGTGTGCGAGTGTGTGCGCACAAGCAGGGGAGGGGCAGAGAGAGGGGGGGACAGAGGATCCAAAGCGGGTTCCATGCTGACAGCAGAGCGCCCAATGCGGGGCTTGAACTCATGAACCATGAGATCACGACCTGGGCCAAAGTCAGATGCTTAACTGACTTATCCACCACCCAGGCGCCCCGTGAACTCTGACCCTTTAATAAATAAGATGAACTGAGGGTGGAGTGGTTATTAATTAAATCCAATAATTTGGCCCTTCCATCCATAGATAGTAATAGAAGGAGCCCGAATGGGGAGACAGGAGAAGAGAGCTTTCTGGTCATGTTTCTTCTAGTGTAAATCGGCCTGGATGATCTCTAGGATAAGTCTTTTGTAATGTGGATAATGCCACAGAAAGAGGCTCTCCAGATGGTGGCGGACTTTGTTCTCCCACTCACTTTGTTTATGTACACAGAAGCATATTTACCCTCCCACAGACAGAGTTCCTGCCCCAGAGGGGAACACCATTGAGTAGTATCGAATTTGGCTTATTTGAGCGCTTCCTTCCGATAATTGCTCTTCCTTCTTTGACCACAGAGGGGAGTATTGGGATTATTTAAAGGTACTTAAAGTTACCTCACAAAAAAAGACAAAAAAACTTAAGTGTTTTAAATATTAAGTATTTTCTGAGTCTTTCAGGACTGATTTTCCTAGATGAAAGTTCTGTCACAATACATATTTACAGAAAGGATGAAAGGGAAACCCAAACTTCTTTTAACGATTTTATGTAAGGTGACTGTGTAACCTAAAAATAGAAGCAAAAACATCTACCCAAGTTAGTGGAAAGTTAATTTTTGAAATGTATGGCGGTATAATTTTACTTTGTAATACCACAGTGAGGAAAGACATGAAATGATTTTCTTTGGCCTAGAGAGAGAATTTGCAAGCATGCTATGTTTGATAACTTTCAGGTGTGAAAGAACCGTAGTTTTGATACTGAGTAACTCTCATCCTTTAGTTTATTGTATTTTAGGTATACTTTCCTAGGCTTATTGAAAATTACCATGTTTTATTTGCAGAATATATGATTTGCTCATTCATTTCTATTTCAAGAAAATTAAACTTTAGAAAATGTTTTTGTCTGGATTAACATTCTTAAGTGTCATAATTTGTTGCTTCTGGATATTTATTGTATGCCTCTGTAATATTTTCTAATGTGAATTACTAAAAAAAAATCCTGCCTCATGTTTTAGTAGAGATAGTTTAGTCTGTATAAACAATATAAACTGCAGTGACAGAATGAAATTATAGATTTGGCTCTCAGAGATGGGTAACATCTCTGTTGTCCATAAAGTCTGTTTTCAAAAATGCTCTTCAGTGTGCTTTTAAGTTTAATTTAAACATTTTCCTGGCTTCTTTTCATGTTTACAGCTAATATTAAGTATGCTTTCATTCACTTTCAAAGAAGGTTGTATTGTTTGATACATGGATTTGTTGTTGTTGTTTTTATTTTTAAGGTTGCATTTTGGACACTTGGATTTGTCCTCTCTCATCCCAGTGTCCACAAGACCATTGTGGAAGGCATATCTTCTGTGTTTGGCACAGCAGGTACTAAACCTGAATTGAATTACACAGTTGAAGAGATATCTAATAAATATGCGCTTGTCACATGTTACGGGCAAACCTAAGTGCCCAGAATTTTATAGAAGTTGAACATAATCCAAAATTGAACACCGGATATAAACTGATCAGGTAGATTCCTAGAATTTAATTACTGTCCAGGATTTTGGAGGTCATCTAGTGCAACCCCCTTACTTTCCAAATCATGAAATAAGTGCTAGAAAGATTGTGATTTGCTTAATTTTCCTACTTAAATGCAAGTATATATATACTTGCATATATATATATATATGCAAGTATATATATTTATACTATGCATATATATACATTTATACTATACATATGTATACTTGAATGCAAACATATATAGGCTTTTTCTTCAAATATGTGTATATCTTCATATTGTTTTCCAATATGCTACTCACTAACATGCCTTTAAGTTTAACTTAAACATTTTCCTAGTTTCTTTTTTTTAATTTTTTTTATGAATATAATTTATTGTCAAATTGGCTTACATACAACACCCAGGGCTCATCCCAACAAGTGCCCTCCTCAATGCCCATCACCCATTTGCCTAGTTTCTTTTAATGTTAAGGGCTAATACTAAGTCCACTTTCATTCACTTTCAAAGAAAGTTGTATTGTTTGATACATGGGTTTTTTGTTTGTTTTTTTTTTAAGGTTGCATTTTGGACACTTGGATTTGTCCTTTCTCAACCCAGTGTGTGTGTGTGTGTGTGTGTGTGTGTGTGTGTGTGTGTGTACACACACATACACACACACACACTATATGTATATGTATAGACACATATATATATATATATACACACATACATGCAGGCTTTTTCTTCAAGTCTCTTGGACCTTCAAACCTCTTGGCCCTTCAGTTGTTTTTGGAATTCAGGATTTTCCAGATTTTTGTAAAAAGTTATATGGTGAATATATTGCATAACATAGATGTCAGGTAATGTTTTGTCACTAAAGGAGTTGTTTTAAAAGTTAGAGTTAGAGATTTGGGAGGGTTAGGACTGTAGATGGGGATTGCCACCTTGCACTTTTTAGTTCCGTTTGGGATGCTTGTCATCTGTTTTAAAAAGGAGAAATAAGCTTGAATGAAGAGAGCGCTCAACCCCTTGTTTATGTAGCATAATTTGACCTGTTTGGAAGTAGCATCTTTTAAAAAACCTCAATATGTCAAATTATGTATTCTGATATAAAAAGAATAATAAGTGACTTGGAAGAAAACAGTGTAATAATAGGACGAAAGTCTGATGCCAATAGATAGTCCCGCCCCCCACCCCCACCATTTCATGATTGCTGAAAATATTTTCTTTGAAATGTTTTTTTTATTTTCTACTGCTTCTTGTTGAATTAAACCAAAAACCAAATTGGCTTGATCAACATGACTGTCTAGGCAATACTGTCTCTGAGCCTTGAGTATGAATAGCAGGTATTGGGGTTGGGTCTTACAGATATGGTGAGGGTTAGAATCACTGAGCACCAGCAATGCTAACAAGTTAGATTTTGGAGATACGTTAGTGAATACAAGACTACTTGCCCTTATGGGGCTTAGAGCTACAAAGTTAATGGAAATGTGCATGCCTGCACATCTACAAAGGATAAAAGGGAATGTGTCTTTGATTGTCTCATATTCACCTTCACCGTTTCCTTACTGGAGTCTTCTCCTGACTTAAGGTTCTCCAAAGTCATAATCTTTAGGATTTCTCCTCTGACAGAAAAATGTTCCTTCAAACAGCAGTACCAGTGTAATAATTACATCTATCAATGTCTTCAGTTTATAAGACTCTTGCAGAATTGAAACAGTTTACCTAAAATATCAAATGTTCTTTGCTGTGTGTATACGGAACGATTCAGAATCCGTTTACGCATAAGATGTAGTAGCAGCTCAGGAATTTAGAGGTGAGAGACCACTCACTCTTTGAAGGTTGATATCAAGGAGTATATCTATGTGTGACAACGAATTCTGTCAAAGCACATTAGAGTGCATGGAACAAGAATCTGACTCATACGGCAGTTCTCACATTCTTAATGTTCTTCTCTGTTACAAGATCATCACTTCTTTCTTGGAGATGTCCTTAGTGACTTGGATGCCTCTCCACATCTCTGTGGCCTCAACACTCACCACTAGAGCCCATCCCAGGCATGATGGTCAACTTTCTTATAAAATAAGTCTCAGGGTAAAAGTTGCTATTGAATAATTGGTCCTTTGTATCTGGCTTCTTTCACTTGGCATAGTATTTTATTTTATATCATGTGATTTTACATTAATTGATTTTCAGATGTTAAACCACCCTTGCATTCCTGGGATTAAAGCCTACTTAGGCATGTGTATAATACATATAACTTTTATGGATATAAAATATCCATAGTGTATATATACATATATTTATATCCATATGACATTTGTAATTTTTATGTTGCTGGATTCGGTTTGCTAGTATTTTATTAAGGCATTTTATATCTATATCAAAAAGGGATATTAATCTGTTGTTTTCTTTCCTTGTGATTTGTCTGGGTTTGATATCAAGACACTTTTGGCTTTATAGAGTGACTTAAGAAGTATCCACTCCTCTTATGATTTTTCAAAGTGTTTGTGAAGGAGTGATGTTAATTCTTCTTTAACCATACGATAGATTTACCAGCAAGGTGATCTGGTGCGGAGATTTTCTTTGTGAGAAGTTTTTAATTAATTCAACCCCTCTACTTGTTATAGGTTTATTCATATTATATATTTCTTATTGTCTTTAATTGAAATAAAGCTGACACATAACATTATATTAGTTTTAGGTGCACAATATAATGATTTGATATACGCATGTATTATGAAACGATCACCACAATAAATTTAGTTAACACCCATTATCACACAGTTAATTTTTTTTCTTGTGATGCAGACTTTTAAGATCTGCTTTCTTACTGACTTTCAAATACATAATACACTGTCACGTATTTATTATACCATTGCTGTACATTCCATCCCCAGAAAAACGTGGGACACTTCACAAATGCGTGTTATCCTTGTTCCGGGGCCATGCTAATCTTCTCTGTATTGTTCCAAATTTAGTATATGTGCTGCCAGAGTGAGCACTGTCTCTTTTTTCTTGAGTCAGTTTTGTGGTTTGTGTCTTTTTAAGGAATTTGTCCATTTCATCTAGGCTATGTGACTCGTTACATTCATGTTATTGCCTGTAATCTTTTTTATGTTCGTAAAACCACTCGGAAAGCATCTCCCTCTTTTGTCATTTTAGTAATTGTGTCCTCTTTCTTCTTTTCTTGGTCAGTGCAGCTAAAGGATTCTCAGTTTTGTTTTCAAGGAACTAACTTCTGGTTTTGTTGCTTTTATTTTCTTGTATTGCTTTTCTATTCACTACTTCTTTTATTTCTGTCCTGATCTTTACTATTTATAATTTATATCCCTTTATGTTGATAAAGGGATATTCTTTATTTTGTTCTTTAGACATAATTTTTCTCACAGTCTTTGAACACGTTTTAAAATATCTGATTTAAACTCTTTTTTTTTTCTTTTTCTTTTTAGTAAGTCCAACATCTGGTTTTCTTCAGGGATGGTTCCTACTGATTGCTTTTCCCCTTGTGTATGGCCTGTATTTTCTTGTTCCACGTACTTTTGCGTATTTCCCATTAAATGTCTTGTAATTTTGTGTTGATAATGGGACACTTTCAATAATACAATGTAGCAGCTCTGGAAATCAGATTCTCCTATCTCCTCAGGGTTTATTGCCACTGCTCCTTGTCACAGCTCTTGTTTGGGTGTTTCTTTATTGACTTTGGTTAACTAATTCTGTAAATTTTGCATTATCATGTGTGGCCACCTGTGTTTCTGCTTGGTTAGTTCAGGGTTCAACTAATAGCTGGATGAAGACTTCCTTACACTAAGAACCAATAAGACTCCTCGGTTTGCATGTTTTGGATTTCGTTTGCGTGTCGGAGCATGCCTTCAACACTCCGCTAGGCAGTAGGCAGCTCTGCCTTCATGGTCACTTCCACTGACACAGAGCCCCAAGGTCAGCCATGAGTCAGACCTTAGAGCCTTCTCAGGGCTTTCCGGAGCCTGAATAAAGCCCCGGGCATTTGTACTGTCCTTTATAAGCACACATTTCTATAGTCCCAGGAATACACTGGACCTCTGCAAAGCCCTAGGACATCTCATTCCCTAGCTCTTCATTTTACTATTTTTGATTTGCCTGTTGTGTGTCCCAACTGTTGTCTATTGCCTCGGGGAGCTGCAAAGTCCATTATCTTTAAAGGTTGCCAACCAACACCCCAGGGGAAAAGACTTACTCCACTGAGTAAGTTCCAAGTCCAGTCAGATAAAGATAGTCTTGTAGGTGGGACCTTGTAGGGAACCCTCAGACAGGCCAAATAATGAGAATTCTCTAGGAATGAGGTTTTGAAGGAGTTCCAATATCATTCTGTCCCCTCTGATGGCTGTTGAGCTGCTGGTCTGCACTGTGATTGTAGGTGATTGGTTTTTAAGACTACCGTGGATCTATGGCGAGAGGGATGGGAATAGGGCACATTAAAATGTCATTAAGCTTGCTCTTCTTACCAAGATTTAGCCATTTTTCTTGGATAAAAACCCCCTGGGTTTCTGTAAGCTTTGGTAATTTCCAAAGGTCTGAAAAAGTTGATTCCGGCGATTTTTATCAGATTTTTCATTGATTTTAAAGAGGGACTTTTGGGAGTCCTTTACTCTGCCGCTTTTGCTGACATTACCCTGCACCATAAGTTTTAAAATTTCTTTTAAGAAACCTTTCAAATTCATTGTTAACCCTTCATTCATCTATTTATTTAGCTGCCCTTCAACTCTGTTTTGAGGGTGTCAAGGCATTGTGTGAAAATATCAGGGCTATGAAGATGAGTAAACTGTGGTACGGGCTCTCAAGGAAGTTCGTGAATGAAGTGTACTTTATTAAAATGAAAACAGATTTGGAAGTATCCAGAAGATGTTAGGAAAGAACAAGGAATGTTTACATTGTTTCTTCGGAGGTGTGTACCTGTTGATGGATTCTGTAGGTTTTCTATGCTCAGAACTCTTTTCCTTGTTCTCGTTCATGTTTTAGTAAGCTTGAATGTCATTTCCTCAGGTCTTTTCGGCTTGCCCTTTCTGAAGTCACTTTCTCTAACTCACTCTTAGTGATTTTGTGACTCACCTCACTATTTCCTTCATAAGAATGATTATTTTGTTTATTAGTCTGTCTATCTATCTATCTATCTATCTACCTATCATCTTCTGCCTTTTTCATCAGAACATAGCCCCTCTAACAACAGGAACAATGTCTATCTTGGTCTCTATGGTAGGTATCCCCAGCTGCCTAGAGCCAAAATTACTCAACAAATATTTTCTGAATAAATTTAATGAACAAGTATAAGAATATAATTCTTAATTTATTTTGATTTTTAAAAAATGTTTATTTATTTTTGAGAGAGAAAGAAAGAGAGAGACAGAACGTGAGTGTGGGAGGGGCAGAGAGAGTGGGAGACAAAGAATCCAAAGCAGGCTCGATGCTTCGAGCTCACAAACCGCGAGATCTTGACCTCAGCCCAAGTCAGACGCTTAACCTACTGAGCCACCAGGCGCCCCTGTATAAGAATATATTTTAAGAGATGAATGTCTTAGTTTAACTTTCATTGGCAGCTCTATCACCCATCCCAGTAGACAGTTTATATGAAATGAATATTTTATGTAAAGAAGCTTTTGATGAGTTTCTGCACTTGATTTTTGAGTTAGAAGAATGCTAGTGTCAGCTAATATCTGATCAGTACTTTGAGACACTGAGTAGTCTCAGGTCCAACTAACATTTCTCTAGGGTTTTGAACTCTGCAGAATCTTCTTACCTACGATTTTATTGTATCCACTGATCATGGGTGAAATATGCATTATCAAATTATTAAGAATCTGATAAAGAATATTTTGCTTTGTTACAGAGTTTTTGGGCATTCCTGGAAATTAGTCATTTTGTTTTAAATTTTAATTGTTAGATCACCAGACATTATGTCAGTTGCCTGTCATAACCTCAAAAACTTAGTCCAAATGCAGGGGTCAAAATGCCTGGGTTCAAATCCAATCTGAGATACAAACTACTGGTTAATTCCTTACTTGGGTTACCAAATTCTTCTTCCTCTTCTTCTTCTTCTTCTTCTTCTTCTTCTTCTTCTTCTTCTTCTTTTTTTTAATGTCTATTTACTTTTGAGAGAGAGAGAGAGAATGAGCAGGGGAGGGGCAGAGAGACAGGGAGACACAGAATCAGAAGCAGGCTCCAGGCTCTGAGCTGTCAGCACAGAGCACGATGTGGGGCTTGAACTGTTGGACTGTGAGATCATGACCTGAGCCAAAGTTGGATGCTCAACCGACTGAGCCACCAGGCGCCCCACGTTACCAAATTCTTTAAGCCTGTTTCTTCTTTAGACAAATGGCAAAATAAGAGTGCCCACCTAATGGAGTTGTTAGGAGAATATGGCAAATATAAAGCAGACAGCACAATATTTGTCAAACTATAGTCGTTTTATGAATCTTAGCCATGACCAAAACTGATATAACCTGTATCAGTTGTATAAAATTTTACAATCTTGTCACATCATGATATTAGTGACTATTATGACTCTGAGTTTTTCTACATTTAAGTATTAGCATTTCCTTTTAAAATGCCATAGTTTTCTTGAATGTTTACAGCAATAATTGAATTATTTTGTATCAGTTGGCCATCCCTTTAAAGGGACTGAATGCAGCAGAAATATATCATGAAGACATTTCTATCTAATATTATCCTAGAGGGTAGAAACAATAGTAACAATAATGGCTAACAGACCCAATTCCAATTGCTTTTTTTTTTAATTTAAAAAGTTTCTTTAATGTTTTTTATTGTTTTTTTTTTGTGACAGAGAGAGAGAAAGAGGGAGAGAGAATAAGAGCAGGGGACGGGCAGAGGGACAGAGGGGAACAGAAGATCTGAAGCGGGCTCTGTGCTGACAGCAGCAGGCCCAATGTGGGGCTCGAACTCACAAACCGTGAGATCATGACCTGAGCTCAAGTCAGATGCTTCACCAGCTAAGCCACCCAGGTGCCCCTCAGTGTCCACTTTTTTATATCACTAACTCTTAATGCAAAGTCTGGGTTGGTAGATCTGACTGGCAAAGTCTTATTTTCACATCCTAGCTTCCAGGGAGGCAAGGGGAGCAAGAATCTGGCATTTTTCAGCTCTGTGATGGTAGGCAAGCTTCTGCTGAAACATGGGGTTCAGATATTGCATAGTCAAAACTAACACATATCGATATGTGTATGTAAGTAATGGAATATATATCTTTATATATATATGTGAGTATAGAAAATAAGCATATTTATTATATTACCATATAAATATATTTTTTTTATAAATACAAACACATTTCATAAATATAATATGTACCTTTATATCTAAATATTTGTGTACATACACACATAACATCCCTTGACTATTCCCAGGTGAGGTGACCCCTTGCTAACAAAGTCCATGAAAGCAGACAAAGAACAGTTAAATCTTCTCACCTTTCTCATGTCACTTTGTACCTGTATAAACTATGAATTTTCAAAAAACAGTGCAATAATTGACCGACACACCTTTGTGCTGCCCAAAGTCAAATGCTCATTTTTTTTTATTAAAAGTTTTTTTTAGCTTATTTCAAGAGAGAGAGGGAGAAAGAGAGTGGGCAGGGTAAGGGCAGAGAGAGAAGGGGGAGAGAATCCCAAGCAGGCTCCACACTGTCAGTACAGATCCTGATGCGGGGCTCAAACTCATGAACTGTGAGATCATGACATGGGCCGAGATGAAGAGTCAGACACTTAACTGACTGAGCCACCCAGGCACCCCTAATCTTCTTTATCCTGTGTATCTAAAAATTCACACACTTGTAGTTCAACCAAACTTTGTGTGTTTTGATAAAGAAAGAGGAGCTTTTGTCTTTGTTTTTTTCTGAATCTCTTCCTCTTCCTAAAGGGTTTTATCTATTCTCAATATAATGAACATTGCTCTTTGTGCCCATAGAACTGTTCTAAGAAGAAAATTAAGTTATTCATATTTTTACTTTAACATTAAACTACATATTATGCCATATTTGATTTTTTAAAGTATTTACATTTTAATTTGTATAATGTCATTCCATTAACCCACCATTTTGGTTTACTTTTCTTTTTTATTTTAGTTAAAATGTAGGACTACATGTTTGTTTAGGTGCTTCTTGCATTTTTAGCTTCATTGTGCTTTGTATTCTCTAGATAACTACTAAAGGACTATAGGATCACAGAAGATTCACCAACGCAGCATAAATACTCACATTTATGAGCAACTGACCAAAAGCAAGTTCAGGCACTCACATTTGGGACCTGTTTAAGCTATTAAAAAGCAATTTTCTTTTCCAATTTTGGACTCCCACGGTGAGGGTCTGCCCACCAGGAAAGGGTCATTCTATCTTAAAAACAAAACCCAAAAAAAGGCAGTTGAAATCTTTAGCTGGTTATATTGGCCCTTTCTACCCTTCTTTTTTTTTATTTTTTTTAAAACTTTTATTCATTTTTGAGAGAGAGACAGAGCACAAGTGGAGGAGGGGCAGGGAAAGAGGGAGACACAGAATCTGAAGCAGGCTCCAGGCTCTAAGCTGTCAGCACAGACCCCGATGCAGGGCTCAAACCCATGAACTGTGAGATCATGACCTGAGCCAAGTCGGTTGCTTAACCAACTGAGCCACCCAAGCACCCCATCTACCTATTCTTTTTAATGTAAGGGAGCATTAACACTTTTTTTTTTGCATTCAGTTTTACTGTGCATTTATTTAAAGGAAAAATTAATAAAACTTAAAAAAATTTTTTTTAATGTTTATTTTTGAGAGAGAGAGAGAGGGAGAGTGAGTGCCAGTGGGTGAGGGACAGAGAGAGAGAGGGAAACACAGAATCTGAAGCAGGCTCCAGGCTCTGAGCTGTCAGCACAGAGCCTGATGTGGGGCTCGAACCCACAAGCTGTGAGATCATGACCTGAGCCAAAGTCAGACGCTCAACTGACTGAGCCACCCAGGCGCCCCAATAAAATTTTTATGTTAATATACAAGGAGCCAGATTAGTAATAGAAATGCACCTACATAGAAATGATCCCTGTCTTACATGAAGTTATTGTTTGTGTATTGTGAAAGATACATTACCAGATTTTCATGGGATTAGAGTCACGAACTTGACTTACAAGTTTCAATCTGGTCGCTCACTAGTTGTGTGACTTTGGATATAAGAGAAAATTTACTCAGAAACAACCAATAATGTTTTTTTATTCCCTTGTGTTCTGATTTAGCAGCAATCTTGACTGGTGATGCATGGTCACTGACATTGTCCAAGTGGCCAGATGCTATATTACATGGTGACGTTGACTCATGTGGCTACACTCACCATACACTGGTCAGAAAAGGTTCTGTCTCTGCCCCTAATTATAAACAAGTATAAAAATTAGCAGTGTGATAAATGAAGTTCAGAACCTGTGGTGCTGTTCTAGGCAAAATCCATATTGTTTGTATTATTACAAATAGTTCGTTGGTTTTACTTCATTGCATTTAAACATTTTCATTTATTCTTGAAACCCCATCTGTACACTTCTTAGCTATATTATAATATGTGTACAATTTCCCTCCGCTTGAGTATGTCTCCATGCCATCTTGCCAACCAATAACAACATTCTTGGAGGACTCCATCATGACATATTAAAGACCCAAGTCCCTCCAGCTAACTGAAGAAGCTCACTCTCATTACCCTTCTGCAACCTGCCAGGGCTCAATGGCTGATAGCCAAAGTTGTGTCTGTGATAGATTCTTGGCCCTTTGTTGCCCAAAATATTGAGAAAAAAGGTCAAGTAGCAGAACCAAGGTCACTTCAATGGAGTCATGAGTAGAGGTAAGTTATTTAATTAAAAAAAATTTTTTTCTCCACTTCCACTGGTTGCTTGAGAATATGTACTTAATATAGAGGTTTTGGAGGCTGTAACTTATCATACAGAAAATTTCTTGCATAGCCTTGTTTTCCTTTGCTAGTCCAACTTTTTAAATACTAGAATGGCAGGCTCCATGCTCAGTATGGAGCCTGCTTAAGATTCTCTCTCTCTCTCTCTCTCTCTGTTCCTCTCCCCTGATCACATTCTCTCTCTAAAAGTTCTTTAAAAAATTAAATAAATAAATACTGGAATGGACCCAGCAAACATTCAGTTATGCTGGAATTTCTCACAAACTACTTGTCATTCATCAACCTTGAAGAACATACGTAGATTACCTAAGAAAGTGTTTATTAATGCAGGATATCCCATCTAGAACTGTTCTAGTCCACCCTGAATATATAATTTTGTTATCCTCTTTTTCCCTTGACCTTAACGACCAAGATGGTGTCACTTTAGAACTCAAAACTTGTTACTTTCCAATCCACTCACTTAGCTGTAAAGATCAAGGTGAAACTTGAACATAAGATTTTTGGCCCACGATAGATTTCCCAGGTGGATACATTTCCTCCTACATTTTCTGCCTCTAATACCTGATTGCATATCTTCTGGTACTCTAAATCAGGAGATTTTGTGTGAAATCACTCTCTCTTTTATTGCCTAGCTTCAACAGGCTGAAAGAGATAGCTATAGATCATTTGATATCCTGTTCAAATTTACAAGCTTGGAGATAGGTCCCACTCAGGCGCTTCTCATTTTATTAAGTGTTTCATGTCTCACTTGGTGGGCACTGTTCATCTGCTTTACTTATCCTCTACATTTTTTATTCTGACAAAGTTCTTTTTTCCATGTGTTCTGTTAGAGAATTATTCAGGCATTTGGATGATCCTCCTTTCCCTTTAGAAAACACTGAGGTAAAGTCCTTAAGATTGGGTTGACATCTTTCCAGAGAACACCATCTAAAAATTCATAATCATTATGTAGAGTTTTTAAATAAAGGGCATCTCTAGGTCAAAATATACTTAACATTTTATAATCTACCTACTGTTGTCTTGTTTACTTCATCTCTCTCTCTTTTATTTATTATCCATTGGACTATGTCCTTTATTCCTTGAAAAAGATACTGTAATTATAAAGCAGGCTTCATTTTATATTCCAGTAAGTAGGGAAACTGATAACCTCTTTGCAATATATGAAAGAAATATTTCTGAAAATAACACAAAATACTGTTTTTTTTTCAGAGGAGAATCTTATATAGTTGACTTGGTATAGTGACCTTAAGCTTTTCTCAAAATGATAGAATGGGATTTGGGATATTTTTATATGTGCATGTAATAGAAGAAAGGGTGGGGAGCATCAGTCCCTTAGTTATCAACTCCTGATCTTACATTCGCTAATAATAACCTGTTCTAAGCAACATTGCATTCATTCGTTGGTATCTTTCTCAATCCATTGTCATCACTGCCTCTTTTTAACATACCCAGTCTATGGTTGTGAATGTCGAACTGAAGTCACTGAGCAGAGGCTACTTCCAAAAGATTATTGCTTATAATATTTCAATAGACGTCAAGCAGAGTACTGTGCGCTGGTCATAGATCCCAGAGGAGGACTCTAAATGCTTCTGCAGCTTGGTATCAGAGTCTTTAGGAAAAACACAAAGCAGTAAAGCACTGGATGGAACACACTCCACTTACACACAGAGGAGACCGAGCAGTGGGTCTTTCCCTAGCTTACCCCTCTTGTGCCTCAGTGGAAGGAACCGGTGCCCTCTCCCCTTGGAAGACAGATAAAACAGTGGGGGCGGCCAGATGTCAGATGGTGCACGTGCTTTAAGTAGAGACAAAGGAACTTTCACTGTGCCTGCCACAAAGAAGGATACTCCCACATGAGGTGATAAGACCAGCACAGGCTGTACGGGCTCTTTATTCTTGGTAAGGAGTAATCCAAGCCCAAGGCCCATTCTTACACAGCTGAGTTGGAGTCCAAGGACTGGGCTCATGAGACTGACTTTCCCAATGATAGGAACGTGCCTCTTTGATAATAAAATTTTATCCTAGATCCTTCAGATGCCAAAAAGTCATGTCTACCGCTAGAAAAGTCACAAGAACCAGACCTGGAAGGTCTGAAATGACTGAGGGGTTTGGAAAAAGCTGGTGGCTAGAAGGGGTGAGTGAAGCCATGGTTTGCCAGCCTCCAGCGACAACCCCTGAAGCCCCTAGTGCCCATATTCACAGAATCTGTGGACAATCTCTCAGCTTTGTCTTTGCTTTCCCATCTGTATCCACTTTTCTCATCTGTATTCACTGCCAGTGCCTTAAACTGCTTTTTTTTTAAGCCTTCCTATTCATTTTATATCTGTCCTTCCTGTTCATTTAACTGGCATTTGTCTTGCATAAAGAAATTGGGTTAGGACATGACCTATATAGAGGAATTAATAACATTTTATAAAAATATACTTTAAACAAAACAACCTAAATAAAGAAAAAAAGCACACATGTTCCTGGACAGAAGGGTTTAATATCATGAAAATGCCAACCCTTTTCAAGTTAATATATATTTAATCAATTTTAATGAGAATTCCAATGGATTTGGAGCGGGGTAACTAAATGACTTAAATATGTTTTGAAGAACAAGTGTAAATAAAAATAACAATTACTGGAAATATAAATTAGTAAGGCCAGTTTTGTCCTACCTCATTTTAAAACTTATTTATAAAGCTGCTATAACAAAAGAGGACACAGTTGGGATACAATTGATTAGCATAACCCTTATTTGTTTACCTTTTGCCAACAAAAAAGCAAATTCGCAATCTTTTCTTTCAAGACTAAAAAAAATATAGGAAAAGGATAATTTTAAAAATTCTCTTTCACATTCTTGAAGCAAAAGTTTTTAAACCATCAACGTTTGCAGTGAATTAATATTCTAGAAACGCACAGTCCTTGGAGACACTATACCTATAAAGAATTTATAGAAAACAGCAGTGAACTAAAAGCCCTTAACTTTGTAGGCTACTATGTACTTCATAGTCTTTCATCTACCATCACCTCACTCTTGAATTTTCTGCCAATTTACAATCTTTTCTCACAAAGTTTTGTCTCACAGAACACGTATAATAAGGCACATGTGTAATGTACATGGACAGTCATGAAGTTAATATTTTGTAAGGAAAAAAGACCCAAAGACTATATCTTTTTTTTTCTTTATTAAAGAAATATTGGAGAGAGAACACAGAATACCTACTTTTTAAATCATGTTTTTGAAGGATTTCAACACAATAAGCTTATAGTTTGCTTGATATGTTATAGTTGCTTGTTATGTTTGAAATACAAGCTTTGTATTTTCAAAAAGGGTCCAGATATATTTTGCATATATTTTCTCGCCTCAGGAGCTTCCCTGAGTGGACCTCCTTCTCTCAGCCTGTTCCTCGTATTCCAGGGGCTTCTGTGAGATACCTGAATGAGGCGACAGGATATAACTCAGTTCCAGGGATCTCTTCTACTCTTTCTTTAATTAACTCATTATCTTTTTCTGATCTTTTTGCTTCGTGTGCGTGCGTGTGTGCGTGTGTGTGTGTGTGTGTGGAAAATCATATTTACTTCCTAATTGTTTTAGGTGCCCAATAAGCTCCCATTCTATATCTTCAGACGCCATAAATCCAGAGTCACCCCCTACTACATGGATAAGGATCTGATCCTTCTCCAAGAGGGAGGAGAAAGAGACAAGAAGATAGGAAAGGAAAAGGGGAGGGGGAAGGACTAGAGACCAGAAGAGTGTCATCCATGGTGAGATGGATTCTTAAACAGCTCAGCTCTCTGACACAGGGGAACCCCTGATTTATCCCCCAGGTCCCCCTGCCTAGTGACCTCTCTCCATCACCCTCTCCCTTCTGAAAAGTAAAACAGCCTTTCCCTTTCTCAACATACTCTTTTGAATCTCCTTTATTCCTTTCACATCTGCTCTAGAAATTCATTTAGACTTGATTTTTTTCCTGTATAAAGACATTTGGCTGTGGTGTGCTCTGTGCCCACTGATACCAGTGGCGCCCAGTCTTGTGGCTCATACTACCTGAGAAGGTCCAGCCCCAAACATAATCCACCACATTCGGGAAAAGCTGGGTCTTACTGTGCAGAATAATGAAGTACCTCATAATTTGCAGCTTGCCTAAACAACTTTACTCTGCAACCTTCTTTACTCGTTAATTCTTTCATTTCTTCTTTCTGTCCTTGATACTCTTTGTTTCTCAGTTCTGGTCTACTCCTGTTCTAGGCCTTTCTCTCTCTCACTGTCTCTCAGTCCTCAGGAATAGAGGAAGGTACATATTTGGAGAAGGGAAAAGTCATTGGAATCTTTATCCAAAACTGAAAATTAATTTTCCCTTCCAATAATGAAAGCTCAGTTTCACAATACTTCCTTTTAAGTGTAAAAGGATAAGTGTAGAAAGGGATTGCTTTCCCCATGGGGAGACAGGCCAACAAAGAAATCTTCATCTCACTAAAAATTTCCAGAAATCTGTACTAGCACATTCTTACCACTGATAATTGTTACACGGTCATCTGACATATAAAACCTGTTATGAATAATAGTAACTATTTCAGGACATTTTATCCACTCTTACTCTCTCTATTTGAGATGTACAAACTTTCCCCAGTGAATATAAGTTTCTCTTGGGAAGAAAACAGCAATTTTGTAAATATTAGAAAATATTTCTGGAACAAATTAGAGGTATAATTTTTAAAAATTGAGTTTTTGAACACTGTTTATCCTATTGGTGTTTTTAAAATTCCTGAAGTGAAGGCATGGATGTAAGATAGTTTTTCTCCACTTTGGAATATTGTAAATTATTGATTAGTTCTCTTTAGCTTTGTCTCTGTTCTCTAAAAACTGATTTTTTTTTCAGGAGCTTATCTAGAAGTCCCTGGTTGAGAAAACTCATTTCCTACCCTTATTTTTTTTTATCAGTAATTGATGTCATTGCTTTTTTATTTTTGAGTAGAAGTTTTAGAAATGCTGTATTTTTTTCAAAGCTGTTGTATAATTTCCCTAAATAAGTCTAAAGTAAACGCTAGCTTTTATTACTTAATTTTTTGTTTTTAAGCAAATTATGATGAAGTTGGGGAAGCAAATTTCTTGATCAAATTTTGGTGGGAATCATTGCTCAAGGTTATGAGATCAGTTTCTTTATTTTGCAGCCTGGACCTCATGTATTTTTATCCCAGCCCCACCCTCCTTCATGTGTACTGTGACCTTTTGCACACACCTTAGCTCCAAATATTTTAAACAAGCTGCTCTATGAATATGAAAAGACAACATTTGTAAAGGATCTCCCAGCATAGAAAAGCAAACAGAACTAAGAATCCATGCTTTCAAAAGTATAGAAAGAAGTGGTGGGATGAGTAGCGATACACTCTTTAAATTGCTGTGGAAGTTTATGTTTGCTTTTCGTCACCTTTCCATATGTCCCTGGGCAGTAGATACACCTGCTTTTCATTGTGGAGAAGCATGGAGCCCCCTCAGTCTTCAACCCCATTTTGCAGTCCCACTGTCTGAATCAGACTCCTCAGAATTATGGCTCAGAAGGTCTGAAGGACTTAGCACATGCCTACTGTTCCCCTCCTTTTCTGGATTATTTCCTCCAAGTTGTTAGTTAAATCTTTATGTAATATTATTCCCGAGCTATAGAAACAGGGTGTTTATATTTTCTGTACTTATTTACTTACTGTTTGGGGGTGTGTGTGTGCACGTGCGCACGTGCGTGGATGCTTGCATGTGTGTCTAAGCAAGGAGAAGGGGCTTGAAATATTAAGGAACAGAGGAGCCACATCTCAAAGAACAACTCACTTTCGTGATTCTATTTGAGTCATGTTCCTTTTTGTAAGCCCAAGAAATCATGGTTTTATGATTAATTTTGGAATTTAAGTTGCTTTTCTTTCTGCCTGAGTGAGTCCAACTCATCCCTCCAGGCTTAGCTGAAACTCCAGCCATAGGAAAGAGGGGACGAACACCCTTGCCACCTAAGTCCTCTCTTGGGAAGCTAATATCATAGTCATTTATATACAGATATTACTTTGTGTCCTTGTGTCCAAAATCCTTTAGGGAGACTAGTGACTGTGTCTTTCTCATTCCTTCCTTCTCTTTCTCCTCTAGGGGAAGCGGTGGGTCGAGGTAAGCCAGGGCAAGGGCTTTCTGGGTGGGTATCGGTTTGAAGACCGCTCTGACACGTCCAAGGTTGTCTCCGGGGACACATTATCTCTGAGGCTTGATAGCTGGCAGGTAGTTATGAGGAATAAATGAAGTGGTCCAAAGTATTTGTGACATTAGATGATCAGTAATTAGTATTATTCTCTTCCTATCTCTTTAACAGCCTCTAGGCTTGGCCTGGCGTAGAACAAATATGAAGCAAATTTATCTTGAGTGAATTAATGGCTAAAGTAATGGAATTCTAATCTATGACACATACTTAAACAGATATGATTCACTGTGCAATAACATGCTTGCCATTGTGCCTATGGAATCCCCAAACCATATATATTTTAGAAATGGTTTACTGTTTCTGAATGCAAAATCATCCTTTCTGTTATTTGGTTTCAAATGGCCTAAGATGTGGTTTGACCTTTATTGCATGTATGCCAAGAACTTAAACAGATGGTTTCTGAATTTTACCCCAAATCGCCCATAACTTCCCTGGTTGTCTTCTGTACTGGTCCCAGTCCCCATTAGGCTCTAGCTCTTTTGATAATTACCTTGGCATTCTTCCAGTGGAGTCTTCTATTTTTAGAGTCAAAATGCTGGAAGAACAAACCACAGATGTGCATTGAAATATGCAGAGTATGGGTACAGAGCCATTTCTGAGAGTTATAATAAGAAAAGTCTTTAACCTAAAGATGTTGTTTGAAAACTTAGCATATTTCCTTTTCTTTTCCTTTGTCTAGTCCCAGAATACTACCTTGTTTGTCCAGCATCACACTGGGATTTGAGAAACTAAAGATATCTAATCAAAATATCTATTTTCCGAGAGTACTCTACATTTCTCATACGTTTTTGTTTAAAAGTTATTAAAGAAGACAATATCAGTAATAAAAACAAACCTTATTTAACACCTCACGAAATGGACAGTCTCCTTTTGGAGAACTGCAAAATGGGCTGGAAGGCAGGAAGGTTTTATAGGATAAAGAATAAAGAACAAGGAAGAGACAAATAGAAAATATTGGTTAGGGCCACACAGTCATCCTTCTCTAGGGTGAAAAGAAACAAGGAAATAATAAGTACAGAGTTCAGACCTGGCTTGGCATTTGGGGATTGGCAGACGGTATACTGTTTTTCTGATCAAGTGGAGCATTTACAGGGATGTGAAAGTTATCTAAGTTACTGATGTAGCCCGCTGAGCAGAAGTGGCTCCATCTTGGGCCTCGAAAGTTCTTTCAACAGCTGATATATCACATTAGATTTTAAGTATTTTGAACTCAAAACAAACTTTTGTTTCTGTGTGATATAATACAAAACATTTGTAGGCTTTATCTTTTTTAATGTTTAAAATTTTTTTTAATATTTACTTATTTTTGAGACCAAAAGACAGAGCATGAGTGGGGGTAGGGGCAGAGAGAGAGGGAGAGAGAGAATCCCAAGCAAGCTCTTTGCTGTCAACATGAAGCCCAAGGCAGGGCGAGATCCCACAAACCATGAGATCATGACCTGAGCTGAGAGCAGGAGTAGGAATGTTCAACTGACCAAGCCACCCAGGCACCCTAATTTTGCGGTTTACAGTTCACTTAGTTTAATAAGGTTACTTAATTTAAAGGTTTTTATTTATGCATTGTTTTGTTTGATTTAAAAAAAATTTTTTTTAAGTTTATTTGAGAGAGAGAATGTGCGCATAGGCACACATGCATGAGTGGGGGAGGGGCAGAGAGCGAGGGAGAGAGAATCCCAAGCATGGTCTCCCCACTGTTAGCACAGAGCTCAGTGTCGGGCTCGAATTCATGAACTGTGAGATCATGACCTTAGCTGAAATCGTGAGTCAGACACTTACCCAACTGAACCACCCACTCTCCCCTTATTATTTTTATTTTAAAGGAGCTCAGAATACTTCACTATTCTTTGAATCCAAACATTTTAGGCCAGAATTATGCCTGTCTTATTATAGGTGGGTCACTTTGGAGTCACGCAAATCTGATTTTAAATACAAACCCTCGTCCTTGGTAGTCATCTATCCTCAATTAAGTAGAAAAAATATTTTTTTTCTGTACCCTGTAGCTACAGTAATGTAAAATACAAAAAAAAAGAAAAAAGAAAAAGAGGGATTGTTTGTCCAATGTAGATTCTCTAAATAGATTTTTAAAGAGAAAACATTTTTTTTTAAAGAAGATTTAAAATCTGAATTGTAGGTCACTGCGAATTTATTTGTAACATCCATTTGCCAGGGGCCATCTTGGTTTTCAAGATAAAAGTGAAATTGGTTGGAACCCCATCCCGGTGTTCTAGGAATCCTTGGAGGGAGGAATCAGGGAGATGGCAGAGGTGGAAGCTTGTATATCTTGTAGTTTTCTCTTGACTCATGGTTCTTGCATTTGCTGATTTCTCAATTTACATTCTGTCTTCCCTTCTGCATGTTTTGCCTCTTTTTGGTATTGCATTGCCTCACTGGACATCACCCAGATCTTTATTTCCCTGAGTGTACACTTAAGGTTATTTCTTAGCAAACTTTGCAAAACATTAAAAATATGGAACAAGGAAAGAGAAAATGATGTTGCAGCCAGAAAGAACTTAAAATTGAATACTTGACATAAAGTTGAATATTCTTCTGTTCTTACAAGTCTTATCTGCCATTACTCTGAAGAATTTTCCTGGGCTTCCTATCAGGTAATCAGTCACCTGCCATGTAGCTGGGTCCTTTCTGTTCTCTCAGATCTCCAGCTTTGTCTTACTTACCTTGAAGACTCCAGCAATTCCAGTCCCTTCTTCCTGTGCAGAGCCACAGACTCTCCCTTTGTTTGACCAAGGACATTCAGGCTTTGTCCCACAGGGCTTCATCTTTTAATGCATGCCATTCATCAGCGATTTAGTTTTCTTTCCTCCTTTCTTCCTTTTCTTTCTTCTCTTCTTTTTTCCTCCTCCCACCCTTCTTCCTCCCTCCCTTCCTCCCTTCCTTCCCATCTTCCTTCCTTTCTTTCCTCAAATACACTTTAAAAGAATTTTGGATCCCCTCATTTTTAATTTGATGTGTAAAATTTATTATCCTGCACTTCAGTAATTTCAAAGGACACTACTCCTGGTATATTGCCTGCATGATTTTAGTCTGTTCAAAATATTTAAATATCAAAAGTTGTAGATTTAGTTCATTCAGTTATGGAAAATGGCTGCCTTATAACCTAATTGTCAAAGTCAGTTCTTATTATCAAACTCATCAGCCAATCCAGCTTGTTTTCTAATGGGAAAGATCTGTCCTATTTTTTTCAATTCAATTCAAATAAATGTGTCATATGTGTGTTGCTCTGATGCTCCCCTCACTTTTGATTTCTAATTTTAAGATAGACACATGGACAAACATGGAAACAGCTATCTGGTTTATGTGCAAGGGCTAGTGGAGAAATGGATAAGACCTGTCTTTGGGCGCCTGGGTTGCTCAGTAGGTTAAGCGTCCGACTTCGGCTCAGGTCGTGATCTTGTGGTCCGTGAGTTTGAGCCCCACGTCGGGCTCTGTGCTGACAGCTCAGAGCCTGGAGCCTGCTTCAGATTCTGTCTCCCTCTCTCTCTGCCCTCCCCCTGCTCACACTCTGTTTCTCTCTCTTTCTCTCTCTCAAAAATAAATAAACATTTAAAAAAAGAAGGCCTGTCTGCTTTTAATATTTCTTTTCTGTGTCTGCTTTACTTTGCTTTCAAGGGCTCCTTCTTTAGGTACAATGTGTTCTGTACTTGCCCTTTTGTTTGGCACTCAAGAGATTTTTATACTGCAGGGAAAATGTGCCAATGTGAATATCAAGATGACCGAGAGGCAAACTTTTACAAAGTGAGGAAAAGTTGATTGTGTTAGGAGATAGGGAAAGAGAACTGAGCCACAGTTTTTCCTTAGACAGACCCATTTTAGAAGAAAATAAATATGGAAGTACCAGAAAATTGGTTTCCTTAACATTATTGTGTCCACATGCCCTCTGTTGATGAATGTGATTTGGAGACTATTATACGACAGTATCTTTTAAACAAAAACCATTCTTTTCCTAAGAGATTATATTTTCCATGCGTATAGACACATATTACAGGATTATTCAGATGCTATGCTAGCCATTGTCCACTTGACTTGGTTATATAAACGATCTGTGTAATAAAGGTCACACAGAATTTATGGTACTTGTAAAATTCCAATGCTGGAATAAAATCTAGACTTCTGAGCAATAGGAGGTACAATGAGGAGCAAACAAGCAGCTTGTTCCCTTGATGCTTCTTAGTCAGGAATTAGCAAGCTTTTTCTGTATAATACCATAGAGTAAATTGTTTTAGGCTTTATGGAACAGAAGGTCTCTGTCACCACTGTTCAACTCTGCCATTGTAATGTGAAAACATCCCTAGGCAATAAATAACAAACGAGTTTTGCTGTGTTCCAATAAAACTTTATTTGCAATAACAGATGGTAAGCTGGATTTAGCCTACTGGCCATAGTTTGCCAACCCATGTCCTTGACTATGGCCTTATATAAGAGAGAAGAAGAGTAGGACCCAAATATATGGCTACAAGTAAGCTTAAGTCAATGATATCCAGAAGGCACTTTGGCAGTCTGATTCTGATGAAGACGGCACCTTTGTAGCTGTAAAAATGATATAATTTTGAGCCAGTTGTGAAATCCTGGCCAATTAAAACTTCAGTCGGAGTTATTTCATTTTAGGGTTCATAGTAAGAAATAAAACCCCTTTGCTGTCTTGTACTTTCATGTGAATAAAAACGAGTGACTTTGGTGTTGATACAGTTGACCCTTGAACAACACTGGCCTGAACTATACATGGAAGTTTTTGAATAAATATATGAGACAATATTGACATAGATACTGACAGATGATTCATTTCATAAACAGATGATATAAATTTATGGTATCATATATATAGTACAATATTGTAAATGTATTCTTGCTTCCTTATGCTTTTCTTACTAGCATTCTCTTTTCTCTACTTTATTCTAAGAATACAGTATATTATATATAACATAAAATGTGTGCTATTAATTGTTTATGTTACTATTAAGGCTTCTGGTCAATACTAGGCTATTAGTAGTTAAATTGTTGGCAAGTCAAAAGTTATAGGTGGATTTTTGACTGGAGTTTGAGGGGGGTGGTCAGCATCCCTAACCCCTGCATTGTTCAAGGGTCAGCTGTGCATCTGCTCAGAACTTCTGATTTAAATCTTATTTTTTCCCACTTAGTATGTTTCCCTCCATTGTCTTAAAGAGATAATTTTAAAACTGGTGATAGAAACTGTTTGAAACCCAGATTATTTAATAACATTCAAGAATTTCTTCTACTTCTTTCAGTCCAGCACAGTGGTTCTTAGAGTATGTTTGCTGGGCCAGCAGACATCAATAGCACCTGAGAATTTACCAGAAATGCAGATGCCTGGGCCCTACTTCAGACTTACTGAATCAGAAACTTGGAGGGTAGGGCCTTGTGATCTGTGTTCTAACAAGCCCCCAGGTGATGCTGAAGCATGCTTAATGTTTGAGAACCACTGGTCTAGCTTATACCAAGTTTTCAGTTAATTCTTTTTTTTAATGTTTACTTATTTATTTTTGAGAGAGAGATATAGACAGCGAGCAGGGGAGGGGCAGAGAGAGAGAGGGAGACAGAATCCCAAGCAGGCTCTACATTGTTGGTGCAGAGCCCGATTCAGGGCTTGAACTCACAAACTGTGAGATCATGGCCTAGACCAAAACCAAGAGTTGGACGCTCCACTGACTGAGCCACCCAGGTGCCCCTCAAGATGCCTTTTAGACGTGCAAGCAGTGCCATCAAGAAGCCAGTTGGATAAAAATAAGATGGAGCTCAGAAAGGTGATCAAAGGCAGATGATAAAATTCACCAGCCCACTGATGATATTTTATAGAAAAGTATTTGTTTGAAAACCACAGAAAAAGAATCTAGTTAGGGAAGAGAGGAAGGCCCAGAACCGAAACCTGGACTCTCCTGGGGCACATTCAGAGGTTGGATAAAGGAGCCACCTGTCATTAGCTCTGGCTTCAGCTGGTGTGGGCAGTCTGGGACTGCAATGAGGACCCCTGATCTTGTCACTTCCTACACTGAACTCTGTTCCAGCCAGCTGCATTCCTATTATGTGAACATGCCCTTTACTTTGGTGTATCTAATCCTTTGTTCTGATTTTACTTCTTCTGTGGAGCCTCTCTGACATCCCCTTCACACCTGCCCCTCCCCACCCACCCCAGTGTGGTCACTGTCACCACTGTGCCCCATAGCACATTGCACATTTTGATGTGGTAACACTTACCACATGTTAATTACTTTTAGTTCTGTGCCTTTTCTATCAGACTATGTACCTTGAGAGCCAAGGTTCTTCCGTTCATGTTCATCCTCAGCACTTGGACACTGCTAAGAGGTTCTCAGTAAATATCTGTTGGGTGAATGATTGGAAGAATTCCGCAGACCTGGTGTCCAATTAGTATTGGATATGCTTTCAAACTGTAATCTCCCAACTAAGGTTTCAGGGAAAAGAATCACTTTACTAGCTACGGAGCAAAATCAATCAGGAAGGTGTGGTTTCTAAAGAGTTATTACTAAATTTTCACTAATAATAATGGTAACAATAATAAATACCACCTTATATTGAACGCTTACCTCATGTTAGACACCGTGCTAAGTTTGTGTGCCATTTATAAACTCATCAGTTAGAACCTCAGAATTCCTCATTTCAACACTGTCTGGGCAAAGCACTTACCCTTCCTTTTTTCAGTTTTAGAATTTGTTGTCTTTTTAAGTGTAATATCTTTAAACCTTCAATTTCTTGTTTCCCCTGCAGTGCTTAGTTAGCACTTTGCTCTCCACTAAATGCCAAATAAATATTTGCTCACTTGATTTAGTAGTGATAGCTCTTGCATAGGCAATGATCTCAGCCATTTTTTTTTAATTTTTTTTTTTTAACGTTTATTTATTTTTGAGACAGAGAGAGACAGAGCATGAGCAGGGGAGGGTCAGAGAGAGAGGGAGACACAGAATCCGAAACAGGCTCCAGGCTCTGAGCTGTCAGCACAGAGCCCGACGCGGGGCTCGAACTCACGGACCGTGAGATCATGACCTGAGCCGAAGTCGGCCGCTTAACCGACTGAGCCACCCAGGCGCCCCCATTTTTTTTTTTTTCAAATAAAAAATTTCTGATTCTGACCGTGGATTCTCTAAATTAACTTTTTTTTTCTGAATTAGCTTAGAAAGTCCAGGGATAGCTCAGGGAAAGTATGAAGAAGTAAAATTTTTGTTCCATGGCATATCAAGATAGTTTTCTGATGGTAATAATTCCTTTGGTTCCCAGTAACTACTTGTAGAAGATTTGGCCACATGCAAGCTGAGACATTTGATATGTGCTGGTAATGCTGAAACAAATGAAAACCAGGGTTTGTTTGTTTGTTTGTTGAAGGATTATCTCAGAGAGTATCCATAGCCAGTATATAGCTACTTATCTTTTGTGTCCTGGTTAAATAGCTATTGATGATGCTGGTGTAGGTAATGGGAGTTTTTAAAAGTTTGGGAACGTTAGCGTAAATAGCTGTTTCTCCTGTGGGATTTCTCAAAACCTGTAATATGCTGATGTGTTCAGTGAATCACCAAGAGAATGCTAACATTTCCTGTGAATTTGGTTGGCCATAAAACGTTTTTTTCTGCTTTGAACTTTGGACATCTTGCAAATGCTTCATAGAACACAATTTGGAAAAACTGTGATATTTAGGTTGTGAAGATGCAGAAGCCATACCTATTATTTTCCCATCCCTGTTATGGAAAAGCAAAAGCAAAAGTTTTGTGAGACAATGTCCGTGAAGGCTAAACAAATGGCCCATAAGGTCACTGGTCTCTTTTTAAATATTAGGTTACTTAGGTCTGAGCAAATGAGCAGAAGGTCTTAGTAAAGAACAGTGCTGTGTATCACTATTTCATTGTTGGAAGGTTCATCCTTTCTTGGCCCAAGAGAGGAAGCCCCCAGATTCTCGAGTCTTCACATTTTCTAGAATGGTGTCATGGATCATCTGTAATGGCCCCAGGAGATTTCTCACTGTTCCATCACATTTATACCACCTTCCGGACCCATTACACCCATTGCCATTTTCCGAACATACCCGTGCTTTGTACAGTCTTCCTTTTGCTTTTCCTCTTTCCTTTGCCTGGACTGTTCATTCATCATCTCCCCATGTTGAAGTTGGACCTTTGTTAATTCAGCAGTTATTTATTAAAGTCTACTCTTTGCAAGGAACTCATTATAATCATAGTTGTAGACAAAGATACTCAAAATATTTTGCTTTTCTTTTAGTTAGACATGAACCTCCCTGCTTTTTTAAAAAAATGTTTATTTATTTCTGAGACAGAGAGAGACAGAGCATGAGTGGCGGGGTGGGGGGAGCAGAGAGAGAGGGAGACACAGAATCCAAAGCAGGCTCCAAGCTCCGATCTGTCAGCACAGAGCCCGACGCGGGGCTCGAACTCACGAACTGTGAGATCATGACCTGAGCTGAAGTTGGTCGCTCATCTGACTGAGCCACCCAGGTGCCCCTGAACCTCCCTGCTTTTATATTAGAATAAAATACCAGAATATTTTACACATCATAGAACAGTTTCCTTACTTGCATGGTGTACCAGTTAACTATAGGCTTATCTTTTACCTCCTAGTAGACTAAATGCATTGCAAGAATGTCTTTAAAAAAAAAAAAAAAAAACTTTTTTAAATGTTTATTTATCTTTGAGAGAGAGACAGAGTACAAGTGGGGAGAGAGCAGAGGGGGAGACATAGAATCCGAACCAGGCTCCAGGCTCTGAGCTGTCAGTACAGAGCCATATGAGGGACTTGAACTCATGAACCGTGAGATCATGACCTGAGCCGAAGTCAGACGCTTAACTGACTGAGCCACCCAGGTGCCCCACAAGAGTGTCTTAATTATTGTACCCTAGTAGAGCCTAACTCAACTCCTGGCCCTTACTTGGTGCTCAAGAATCTGTCAAGTTGAATGGAATGTATAGATGTCCCTATGGGTATTAGTAGAACTATAGCTTAGAAAGCCTGGTTTCAGATTTGCTTCTGACTAAGGAATTACAGATGTACTGACAGGTCAGATTTCCCAGGTAGCACCCACCTATAACTGTCTTGCAGAATGGGTTTACTTTAGAACCAGATTCGTCGAGAATCTAAGACACGGCTGGAGACTCTTATCCATGCATTGCCACTACAGTTGGGAAGCAAATGTGCAACTTGGCTTAATCAAACTGACAGTGTTTTTTTACTTTTATTAACCAGTACTGTCAAAACAAATTGAAAGCTGGGTTGTTTCAAGTAATTTTCAGAATGCAAACATTTTATTTGAAATACCACTAATTAAAATGTCTAAGTGGACTGAAAGGGCCCAACTATATTTTGGGTCATGGAAGGATTGACCCCAATCCTTTTTCAGATACCTTCAATCTAAACATAAACTAAGGTATGCACATTACGTTAGGAATGTTTGGTGCACCTATGTTTAGAGGGAGAGCTCATCATTCCAGATGTAATACATGTTCCTCATTGTCCCTTTCCTCATGTTCTTTTTGGACCTTCTGAAATGTATGATTGAAAAATCAAAAGCAAAACCAAAAATGAATCAGCAGGGAAGAGGCAGAAATAGCAAGCCAGGTGGCTTCTCCGATCTTTTACTTTATGCGTTTGAAGCCAATCTTCTATTGCTGTTTCCTTAAGTGGAAGGAATATTTAGGCAAGAAAGAAAGAAAGGAGTGAACCGTGAAATCACTCTCTGGCCTCTTTAGGTCGGTCTTTTAAACAAATCTTGAAATTCTCTCTACAGGTAAAGATAAGATAAAAGTATCTGAGGATGACTTGAAGAAACTCCCACTGATCAGATGGTGCATTTTGGAAACCCTTCGTTTAAGAGCCCCTGGTATCATTACTAGAAAAGTGATGAAGCCTGTTCAAATTTTGGTGAGCTTTGGTTTGGTTTTAAAATAGTCAACCTTTGAAGGAAAAAAGGTACATATTTTGCCGTATGTCATTAGATAATTCCTCAAGTTCCATTAAGGAAACAGGTTACGGATGAGAGTTGTGCCGTAACATTTTTATTAATGTGAATATTTATCTGTTGGCAGCTATTTTAGCTAAAACGTAACTCTTCGATGATCATTTTGGCTATGTGATCCCACATCAGAATTAATATGATCCTATTTAGGTCAAGCAGGTGGATTAGATAGTCTGCTGAACCAATGGGCAAGTAATCTTGAGCAATGGGTTCAGGAATTGAGGGTATGAGGAAAGTTCCTTTGGGTAACTGGAAGGTAGTTTCAGACTACAGACAACAGCCAGGGAAACAGCGGGAAAGCTCTGGATGATAGCAACTGATATTAGCAGCCAGCAGCTGAGTGAGGGAGAGAGGTCCTTCCTATGAGCAAAGTAGGAGAAAATTTGCAAGTGCTCCATGGCAGCTATGTTCGTGTGGCTGACTTTTAATTCCGTATTTGGCAAATCAGTCAGGCAGAACAAAATATTTTTTTTTCAGAATGATTTGACTTAGGGCCTGCATTATCCAGATAGATCACATTTACTCAGCTCTCAACTCTTGTTAGCTTTTTAATAATACAGTTTGATACAGTTTTTAGTAGTGAAAGACAAAAGAGACAAAAAAAAAATCAAAATTTTATAAAAGTTGCAGCTACACCCAAAGGAGACATAGTTTATTTACCTGGTCTTACATACATTACAGCATTTAGTTTTAGTGGGATTTTAACAGTTTATGCTTTTAAATAATCTATTAGTCTAAAATATCAGTATAAAAAGATATGCTTTGAGGAGATATAATCAAACAACTTGGTGCAATTGAGTAGAGGAGTGTGTTTATTACTCTGAATAGTACTATAGTTTATATTGAACGTTTGTTAAACTTTACTTATATTCTGGCTAACAGATAATTAGCTGAAATACAGAAGTTATGTGTCTGCCAGTAGGTATCTTGATTGTTATTTTAAGTATACAGATGCCATACATGCTTTGTGAGATTTATACCTACATATTTCAGTTATTTTGGAGCTTTTGTAAGCGGCATTTAAAAAAATTTTGGTTCTCAATTGTACATTACTTGTTTGTAGAAACGCAGTTGATTTTTGTGTGTTCACCTTGTACTTACAACTTTGCAAAACTCAATGTGCTTTTTGGTCCTACAAGTGTTTTTATAGATTCCTTGGGAATTTTTATGTAGGTATTTTATTTCTTTTATTTCTTTTTCTTGCCTTATTGCCCTGGCTCTGACTTCCAGCACTGTGTTGAATAACAGTAGTGACAACAGATATTCTTGCCTTAAGGGGAAAGTATTAAGGGGAAAATCTTCCACCATTAAGCTCGGTTTTTGGTGTGTTTTTGGTAGATGCTTCTTATCAAGTTGAGGAAATTTCCTTCTATTTCTAATTTACTGAGAATTTTAATCATGAATGGGTGTTGGAGTTTGTCCAGTGCTTTTCCTGCATCAGTAGATATAATCATATGCTTTTTCTTCTTTAACCTATTGCTGTGATGGATTACATTTATGGATTTTTGAATGTTGAACCAGCCTTTCATAGACATGAAAGACATGTCATGCTAGGCATGACATTCTGGAATAAATGTCATTTGATCATGTTGTCTAATTCTTTTTATACATTGTTAAATTTGTTTCACTAATATTTTGTTGAGGATTTTTTGCCTGGAAGTTCCTAAGAGATAGTGATCTGTAGTTTTGTTTTCTGCTTTCTTACCTTTCTTTCTTTCTTTCTTTCTTTCTTTCTTTCTTTCTTTCTTTCTTTCTTTCTTTCATACTGTTTTGTCTGGTTTCTATATCATGATAATGGCTTAAAAGATGTTTTATGCTTGTCCTGCCCTCTTTTCATAAGCACTCAGATTCCTTTCTTTACTTTTTTCCTCTCCCACTCTCTCTCCTTTCTCTCTCTCTTTCTTCTTCTTCCTTAATTCTTTCTTTTTCTCGCATTTCCTCTTTCTGATCTCATTTTTCAGCCCTTTTAACCCTGAAACCTCTCTCCTTTTAAATTCCCATTTAGTTCTTTAGTTCCCATAGTTCTTTACTAACTATGCCCTTCACTAAAACAGGGAGAAAAAACCACAAGAATCTTCATATCTATATATCTATCTATATCATATCTATGGAAGAATAAGATATATTCTTTCGGTTACTTTTGTACTATCTTCTCTGTAACTTTCAGTGTGGTTATGTGACTTCAACACGTTCTGTCTCGGACTTCCTTGACCATTGTTCTGCCTGCCTCATATATGACTGCTCCATACCCTCCTTCTCAAACTTAACACCCAGCTTGTGCTATTTCATTAGCTCAGTATGTGAGGTCATCACATGATAATTTTATAATGAAAACGTTTAAACTATTACATAAATACATTTTCTGGCAGACAGACCCAAACCAAAGACCTTTAGGCACATGCCAGTTTCTGATCAACATGGTGCACTTTTGAAATTGTATTCTTTTTAGCTTCTGCTATCCTGACCTTCAGCATTCTTTTTTTTTTTTTAATATATATAATTCACTGTCAAGTTAGCTAACATACAGTGTATATAGTGTGTTCTTGGTTTTGGGGGTAGATTCCGTGATTCATCACTTACATACAACGCCCAGTGCTCATCCCAACAGGTGCCCTCCTCAGTGCCCATCACCCATTTCCCCATCCCTCGTCCCCCATCATGCTGTTCATTTACTTTTTTTTTTAACTTGATTATACTTATACCTCAACCCTTCTTTTTTCAAATAGATACTATTTGTCCTTACTATTCTCTTGCCACACTAATTATCCTCTTATTTTTCCTTTGTTTTTTACTGTACCACCACCTGAAATCTGTCTTCTGTGCCCTATTTTTTTCCCTTTGAGCGGAAGCTTTCCACTGGACAAATGTTAGTTTTTTGCTTATTTCGGTTTGCTTCTCATTTGGGGACCCTTGAAGATGACTCAGTCTATTTCTTCCTTCCTTGTATTTTTATTTTACCATAAGGTGTTGTTACAAATGTATTTGTTTTTCGTCATGCAACTGACTTAATTGCGGGTCAGGCTGCAATATTGGCACTAACACAGTCACTATATTCTACTGCTCCATTCACCAACCTGAAAACCTCCTCTATCCTTAAGCAAGTGGCTCTTGGAAGAGCTTTTAACCACATGTTCTTACCAGGGTCGTGCTTAACTAAGGGAGGTTATAAATTTGTTGTGGCCATTAACACCTCATATTTTTTCAAAAGCAATTTTGCTCGTTCAAGAACTTTACCTAGAAAAACACCTAAGTTCAAACATATGCAACACGTATATACTCAAGTATATACAACTCCCCATGACCCGTTAGCCATACAACTATCTCACATGCTCCTTGTATGGCACCAATACAAAAACCTATGTTTCATTATAGTGTAAATCTGCCATTTAGACACTTTTTAACATTATTACACTTTTCATGCATCCAGCGCTTGCGTATTTATCTCGATAGCCTTGTAATAGTCCCACTGAATTCATAGCTTAAGTATTTCATTATTTCCTAACTCTTGAGAATTTAGGTTGGTTTCCTTTGTGGTTACTTTAATGTGGAGATTATTTGCATCTTTGTGCATAGTACATTTTTTTAAAATATTTTATTTATTTTTGAGACAGAGAGAGACAGAGCATGAGTGAGGAAGGGGCAGAGAGAGAGGGAAACACAGAATCCGAAGCAGGCTCCGGGCTCCGAGCTGTCAGCACAGAGCCCGACGCAGGGCTCGAACCCACCACCCGTGAGCTCATGACCTGAGCCGAAGTTGGACGCTTAACCAACTGAGCCACCCAGGCGCTCCCGTAGTACATTTTTTTAATGATTATTCTTGAGTTATACTTTAATAGTGGATTATTGGTCCAAGGGAATAAACACATTTATGATTCACTGCATACAATCCTCTTACAAAACTGAACTGTTTTTATAATTCCAACATTATAGATTCTCAATAAAAAATTTTAATTAAAAGTGATAGATATCTGAAACAATTTGAGAAGTTGTAGAAAAAAAAATCATAATCTCTTATCTCCACTTCCTCAAACTCACACTTTCTTCCTAGGGGCCAGTGGATCCAGGCTCATTCCAAGCCCTGCTGGTGTCTCTTTTACTGATCACAGCAACCCAGAGACATGTGCTTAGGCTGCTATCTTCCACGAATGTTCTAGAACTCCTTTTCCTTATTTTTCACAATATAGTTTTAACTTTTTTTTTTCAAATTTTTAAATGTTTACTTATTTTTGAGAGAGAGAGAGAGAGAGAGAAACCATGCAAGTAGGGGAGGTGCAGAAGAAAGGGAGACACAGAATCTGAAGCAGGCTCCAGGCTCTGAGCTGTCAGCACAGAGCCCGATGCAGGGCTCGAACTCACGAACTGTGAGATCATGACCTGAGCTGAAGTCAGATGTTTAGCTGACTGAGCCACCCAGGCGCCCCTACAATATATTTTTAATATTTGTAAAAGGTACAAATATGACCTTTGTTTCTGTACTTACTATTTCTTTTATAAATTAAATGTATACAACCTTTCCCCTTTTAGGAGGCATAAACTAATCACTGTGAACTTCTCCCTGCAAAGTTGAGGCTTTAATTTTGAAAATGACAACTTGAACAGCTTTTTCTTCTTATTTCATAAACAAATCTTGGTAATTAGTTTTAAAAAGGAAACCATAATGAGGCACCTGGGTGGCTCAGTAGGTTAAGCATCCGACTTCGGCTCAGGTCATGATCTCGCAGTTTGTGAGTTTGAGCCCCATGTCGGGCTCTGTGCTGACAGCTCAGAGCCTGGAGCCTGCTTCAGATTCTGTTACTCCGTCTCTCTCTGCCCCTCCCCTGCTCACGCTCTGTCTGTCTCTCTCTCTCTCAAAAAGAAATAAACATTAAAAAATAAACGAAAAAATAATAAAAAGGAAACTATAAAAAAACACTAAAAAAAGAGAATAAAGATTGCTTAAAATTTCACAAGTCTGATAACCACTTGAACATTTTGGTATTCTGATAATTTCAGATTTTTTTTTTCCTGTAGTCTGTGCATTTTTAAAAATTCAATTAGGACCATGCTATGCTAATTTTCTCATAATCAGCTTTTATGTTAGTAATAGTTACAAAAGTTTTCTGTATCAGTAGAGGACATCTACACAGCTTTGAATTGCAGCATGATGATCTAATATGTGGGTATAACATAGATTTCTAAATCAGCTGTCTATGCCTGAATGCGTATGGCTTCCGGGTATTTACTGTTACGAACAGGGCAAAGATGGGCATCCATATGGCCAAATCCTGGTTTACAGTAGTAATTATTTCCTTGGTATGAATTCATACAACTTGGTCCTTCTAGGCTTCATATGTTTTGTAAAACAGGTGGAATGTCTTTATTGAATATATCGATGTGTTCCCAGAAATTTGGATTATGAAAAATGCTTTGAATGGGATCATCCATATCAAATAGTGGTGGGAGTTCGTGTTTTCTTCCCTGTGGGGCAACTGGTCACATTTCTTGCTGTGAATGCTCGAAGTGCTCTCCTACTGCTCTTTCCTACTGCAGTCTGAACATGGTCTCCTTTATTTATGTCCCTGTACTGATTCCTTCCTATATTTTTGGAACAAATTAAGATGGGCATACGCCATCTGCTTTCTTTGATTTATTCCTTCTTTTCTTTTTTTTTCCTTCTTTTTCTTTCTTATATCATCTTTACAAAACTCTTAAACTTCTACCTGTACTCTGTTTTTAAGGTTTCATACTTTTGGTACGCAGGTAATCTTCAAGAATACCCAGGAAAGAATAAACAAGGAAGTGTTAGAAAATATGAATGATTAAAGAATAGTAATTATCTTCTCGAGGTATTGAAACATATTATAAAACCACAACGGTTAAAATGGTATGGTAGTGGTGTCAGACTTAATGTTCACTATCAATATAACAGGCTGGATAGGTAACATAGAAACAAGTCCCTTTGTATCCAAGAGTGTAATATAGAATAAGTGAATCGTAAATCAATGAAGAGGGAAGAGATTAACATATGGTTTGGGATGACTGGCCAGAAAGTGGGTATTTTTTAACTTTTAGAGTAGTTCTCAAACTTTTTGTTCTCAGGATCCCTTTATACTCTTAGCATTATTGGGGTTTTTTTGTTTTTTTTTTTATGTTTATTTATTTTTGAGAGACAGAGAGACCAGCAGGGGAAGGGCAGAGAGAGAGGGAGACACAGAATCCAAAGCAGCCTCCAGGCTCTGAGCTGTCACCACAGACCTGACATGGGGCTGGAACCCACAAACCGTGAGATCATGACCTGAGCTGAAGTTGGACGCTCAACCCACTGAGCCACCCAGGTGCCCCTATCCTCTTAGCATTATTAGAGACCCCAAAGATTTTTACCTATGTTAGTCATATCTATCAATATTTAATGTATTAGAGGGGCATCTGGGTGGCTCAGTTGGTTAAGCATCCGACTTCGGCTCAGGTCATGATCTCACGGTTTGTGAGTTCGAGCTCCACATCACGCTCTGCGCTGACAGCTTAGAGCCTGGAGCCTGCTTCGGATTCTGTGTCTCCCTGTCTCTCTGCCCCTCTCCCACTTGTGCTTTATCTCTGTCTCTCAAAAATGAACATTAAAAAAATTAAAAAATATTTGCTGTATTAGAAACTAAAACTGAGAAATTGCTATAATATTTATTTGCTAATTAATTTAAAAATAATAAGAAACCTACTACATGTTAAAATAATAGCATGGTTTTATGAAACATAACTATATTTTCCAAAACATAAAAAATGTGGGAGAATAGCATTATTTTAAGATTTTGCAAATCTGTCTAATGCCTTGCTAATAGAGGACATCTGGGTTCCCATAAATGTGTCTGGAATCAATCTGTTGTGATATATTCTTTCCATTGATGGAAATGAAGAAAATTCAGCCTCACACAGACATGTCACTGGAAAAGGAATCAATATTTCAATAACTTTTTCAGATATGTCTGCTTTCTAATACCTCATTGAAATGCAACAGTGGGAGTTTCCTAAAAGTTTGTTATAATCTGAAATATCAATGAATTTATTGTATTCAGTTATGTCAAAATCCACTGGTTTGTCCTATACTTTGAATCTTGTACCCTATTTTTGACCTAGCACAGCCTCTGGAAAGGTCTTAAGAACTCCCAGAAGGTTCTAGGCCACCCTTGAGAACCACTATTTTAGAGAAAAAAGGGCTGCCAGATCTTGGGATTCATCAATGAAACCACAAAGATGAACAGATCTAAATGTATCACATCAAAATTTAACATGTAGGGGCGCCTGGGTGGCGCAGTCGGTTAAGCGTCCGACTTCAGCCAGGTCACGATCTCGCGGTCCGTGAGTTCGAGCCCCGCGTCAGGCTCTGGGCTGATGGCTCGGAGCCTGGAGCCTGTTTCCGATTCTGTGTCTCCCTCTCTCTCTGCCCCTCCCCCGTTCATGCTCTGTCTCTCTCTGTCCCAAAAATAAATAAAAAACGTTGAAAAAAAAATTTTTAAAAAAAAAATTTAACATGTATTTTTTAAGTATAATCCAAATTAAATGTAAACCAAAAATTAAGAACAAATGTTAATGTAAGTATAACAGGGGTAAATAATGTTAATATTTAAAGAACTCACATATCAATAAATAAAGCACTAATATTGCATAAATTAATGAGGACAGAACATGAACACAAAAGTTCATAGAAGAAAATAACTTAACATGGAAAAATGCTCAACAAAGACATAAAGATTTATACAGTAACCAAAAATAACCTATTAAATGTCAGATTAGCAGAGAAGAGGGCAGTGAAATTGACACTAAAATATTATAGGTAGAAACCTATTTAGCTACCAGATTTGAGGGAACAGTTGAGCAAAATGTATTAACAGCCTTTAAAAATGTCCATGCCCTATATTTTCTGAACATCTATGTTAAAAGATTTTATGTGAAAAAATGCTTCATGGAAGAAGATGCTTTTGATGGCATTATTTATTATAGAAAGAAAACCCAGGGAATGATTAAATTATTTATGATTAATCTGCCCAATGAAAGATGAAAGAGACATTGGAGACAAAACTGTTCACAATGAGTCCACACTATAAAGAAAAAATACTTATGCTATAATATTAGGTGAACAACGTAAGTTTCCAAAATTATTCATCAGGATAAAGACTATGTTTAACAACAACAACAACAACAACAACAACAACAACAACAACACTAAACTGTTCGGTAAAAATACTGGAGGGAAGTCTAGCCGGTTGATGGGTGTTTTTTTGTTGTCAGCTTTCTGGTTGTTTTTTCGCTTTTTCTATTTTTCTGAATTTTCGAAAATTTGGATAGGGAACATTTTTTATCATGCAAAAGAGTGTACGTTTTGATTTTTAGCCTTTTTTTTTTTTTTTTGCAACGTGATCACGTTCCTGGTTAAGAGCTAGGAAAGTATGTGCCTCAAATCCCCTCCTGTGGATGTTTTGCCTTTCTATAGGACTGCTGCTTTCTCTTCAAAATTCTACATTCTTTGCAACCACTTTGCTCTCAGTATCCTTCTTGAGCTACAACAAAGAGTGCTGCCTTCTCTTCTCTCTTTAAGAAAACCCCATCTCCACGCTAGCAAATTAAGCTCACTGGGCCTCACAGTATCCCTATGAAGGGGGCCGGCCAGGCTCAATGCTGCCTACCTGAGAGACACAGTTTTACAACACAGAGAAGCTGTGATTTTGATGGCGATCTGTGTTCTGGTCCTAGGACTGTTTCGTCTCCCTTTTGGTCTTTCCCTTCATGTGCCGTGTAGACGATGACAGCGACTGTTAGATGGGACGATGATGTCCTTTTGCTCAGAGGTTCCTTTGCTCAGAGGTTCAACCGGCTCTCACATTCCTTTATGCCATTCATCAGCCTGGCATTTGCTGCTGTGACAGGAACTTCTTTCTGGTCTCCTCCCTGTTGCTAACGTTAATTCTGTGACTGAGATTCCATTTGAAGGCTTCTACTAGCCCGTGTTGTAGGCTCTGGCAGTCAGTCTCCAAGTCACAGTCATGGGTCAACAGCCAGCCGCTAAAGAGGTGTATGCGGTAAGGAGGGGAAGGGCACCAGTTGACCCGCCTGGAGCCCTGTCCCAGGGCTGTCCCTGGTCCTGCCCCCAAACACGCATCAAGGCCCTCTGCAGCTGATCTCGAGGTCAGGCATGACCACTCTAACCTCAGTTCCGCCAGAGGTAGAAGGAACAGATAGGCTTGAGATCTCCTAAGTCTTTTTCTACTTTAAAAATGGTAAGAGGACACCAGCGAAATCCCCTCTCTCTTCCTTGTTTGGGAGCTCTCTCAGCACTTAGTACTGCAGCGGCCAAACCTTAAGCAATATTCAGTCCCCAGTGGAGCTAACAGGGTTTCTCTCTGGTTAAAAAATGATGGCCCATTCCCATATGCCACTCCCTGCTACTATAAAAAGACATATTTGTAATTGTAACGTGCTCATATTCTAGAAGCAGAAGATAAGTGTTTTTGTGAATATCTTGAGGACATTTCAAACTTACGCAGGGTTAAATAGATATGACTTCCAATGATTGGCGATGGGAGTTACTAACAGAATGTGCCTTAGGAAAGTTGATAGCTATCTACTGGTTACACACCATGGGAGAGCCCTTTGTCCTATGGTTCCTGAACATGATGAAGTCAGGGTGATTTTATGACATGGTTTTTAGTTCTTAGTATAGTTTATATATTAGAAAACCTATGATAACATAAACGGGGAAGGATAATTCAGAAATGCACTGCTTAACCTCAGTCCCACAGCCACAGCGTTCCCAAACACCAAACCAATCAAGAAACACACAGCACTCAGTGTCCCGTGTCTTCCTAACCAGTTGTCTTCATATTCTTCATATTATTTCTGCCCTAATAGCTGTTTCTGGAGAGGAAAAAGAGAGAGAGAGTGAGTGAGAGAGAGAGAGAGAGAGAGAGAGAGACTCCACTGCCTCTGCCCTGACACTGTCATCAATGTCCCCGGGGATAGGAGACACCCACTGTTCCCACCCTCAGTGCTGTTATGGCCACTGTCCTGTCTCAGAGTTAGATTTTTCTATTCCGCGACCTGGGGATTCACTGTGGTTCCCATCAAAAGCACTTGCTACCAACCCCAGTATCAAACGTCCAAAGCTGCATTACGTCAGACATATACTAGTATCTAAAATCTTCACATTTATCTAATATATTTCCCCCATGTAACCAAATGTGTATGCACATGTAACTAATCATCAGAATTAGAATGTAGTCATTGCTTAAGTTGGAAAACAGAAACGATCCTTCCAGGAAAGAATTAGATTTTCTCGCCATTGATTTATAAAATGTATATGTCTTCTCTACAATATAGTTGGAGCATTATTTTTAATGACCCAAACTCTCTTTAAAGCAGATTTCCAAAAATAACTTGAAACTGATTTTTCTGTTATAGAATTACACTGTTCCTTCCGGTGACTTGTTGATGTTGTCTCCATTTTGGCTGCATAGAAATCCAAAATATTTTCCTGAACCTGAAGTGTTCAAACCTGTAAGTCCTCTCTTTCAAAATGCATTACCCTTTGATTTTAATTTCCTTTATGGTGGGAATATGAATTCATAGATTAACTACAACCGTGTCATTTAGCAGACCTATTTCTCTCTGTGGTCTAACCAAGTCGACAACAGAGTAAAAATCAGACTTGTAATATGGATGGGTATAACACAAATGAGATAGCAAGGTTTTTGAAATAAGCTTCACCAACTTGAAAATAAATGATCTGAAACCAGCAAAGTATGTTAAAGTGAATATGTCTGGTTCTGAAAGAAGACTTATTTTATATTCATCAGGCAATTGCTCCTGTTGTTAGTTTCCAAGGAGTACTAAAAACAAACGAAACAAGACAAATTAAAGCTGTTCTCTGCTGTTTCTTAAAATTGGGGGGTTACAAGGCTAAGCAGAATCTTAAGAGGTCATTTAGTCCATCCTCTGTCTTTAGGTACAAATTAAAAAAAAAATGGCATCCAGATGTATTCATTCCACATCCCAAGCTCCTTCCAATAGGCAGGGCGGCCAGTAACTTACTAGATTTATTACCAAGGACAATTTTGTGATGGAGCCTGAGATCTTATTATAAATAGTCTTCCTTTTCTGAGGTCAGTTCTGTGGTTGATTTACATTATCATTTACGTTTACCACTTAACAAAATTCTTTTTAAACCTTTTTATTTATTAGTTCACATTCCAAAAACACAATTGTGCCTGATATGAATAACAGGTTGGAAAAAAAATTACCAACAGCCCTGCAACTTTATATGCAAGGATTAGCTGTACAAAGTCATTTTTAGCCTAGAGAAATAAAGTTAAGCTTATTTATATAAGACTGATTTGGAAAAAAAAATGATTTCTTCCCACAGGAACGTTGGAAAAAGGCAAATTTAGAGAAGAATGCTTTCTTGGACGGGTTCATGGCATTTGGAAGCGGGAAGTACCAGTGTCCTGGGAGGTCAGTGAGACAGCTGGGCCACATTTATCCAGAAAGTCTGCAGAGACACGATGGCTCGGAGGGGGGGGGGACATCTTTGGCTTAATCTCCCTTTTCTTTATTACCAAACTACAGGGAGATCCGGGAGACCACATTTTGTTTGGTTGGCTGGTCGGATTGCACGATGTCCTTGTGGGAATGTCTACGGTGGCTTCTGATGGGAGACTTCATCAGAACCAAATATGACAGTCGCAGCTGCATGATGAAAGCAGGGTTTAGGTTTCAAATGTTCAGCTTTCCTATGAGGATGCATTCGAAGTTGCTTGAGTTCTACCTTTTAGAAAATTAAGTCTGAAGTATACTATTTCTTTACAACGTTCTCATGGGCCTGTGCTGGGGTTACAGACCATCCGTAGCTTGGAGCAGAGCGGCACCTTACTAAATGGTTTCTGTTTGTTGGGGCAGTTTGGTTCTAGGAAATCTTTCTTCTGGATCCTTTCAGAGTTAAATTAATCTGGTCCCCAGGACTGCGATGCTCACTGCGATGTTGTGTTCTAGTGCAAGTGTCCAGCACTTAATGAAAGTTATTTTATGTTTATTTATGTGATCAGAAGCTGTTTTGAACACCTTGCCTGGGCCAGGCCTTCTGTTCATTACGATAGAGCACTGAGGAACATGGACTTAGTCCCTAACTTCATAAAACTTACACTCTACCTGAAATAGGTCCCATTTCTTCACCAGGGACGATTCTGTTGGAGAAATATTAGTATCTGTTTGTAACCAAGTCTCACTCAGTGAATGTACAAATCCTTTAGAAGTCGTTATATCACAAAAGTTGTAGTTTTTAAATTTAAGAAGTCAATTGTTTTCATTGTTTGAGCAGGAATGCTAATCCATATCTATAATTATGACTTACTCCACAGCATGCATTCTACCCCTCTTTTGTTTTATGGTTGATAGCATCAGTAAGCTTTTAGTAATTCATATTTCCCCCAAAATGGTTTTAAATAGTCTTAGCCAACCATGGAAATTCTGTCTTCATTTTTACTCATTTATTTTAATTTATTTTAATCTTTATTTTTGAGAGAGAGAGACAGTGTAATCTTTATTTATTTTTGAGAGAGAGAGAGAGTGAGTGGGGAAGGAACAGAGAGAGGGAGACACAGAATCTGAAGCAGGTTCCAGGCTCTGAGCTGTCAGCACAGAGCCCGATGTGGGGCTTGAACTGGCGGACTGTGAGATCATGACCTGAGCTGAAGTCGGACACTTAACTGACTGAGTCACCCAGGTGCCCCAGTATCTTCCTTTTAAAAAGTCATTCTAGGAGTCTAAGGGTAAGCAAATTGGTGCCTAGTGTTTCCCTGGAGCAACGATTTGTCCTGGAGTAGGTAGTTGACCTAAACTCATCGATCAGACCTAAAGGAGAGACTTTTCTTCCATAGCTGGGATAGAGGCCCCCCCTTTGTCCTTTCCCATTGAATATGTATATATATATATATATATATATATATATATATATATATATAGGTATATGTATATATACATATATATAGGTATATGTATATATACATATATATGGGTATATATATGTGTGTATATATATATATACATATATATAGGTGTATATATGTATATATATATAATAATATATGTACATGTATATGTACATATATATAATATATGTAATATATGTACATATATATAATATATGTAATATATGTACATATATATAATATATGTAATATATGTACATATATGTAATAATGTTTATGTCTATATCCATATATATATGGGTATATATATATATGGGTATATATATATATACATGGGTATATATATATACATATATATATATGGGTATATATATATGGGTATATATATATATGGGTATATATATATATGGGTATATATATATACATATATATATATGGATATAGACATAAACGTTATTTTTTAGAGCAGTTTGAGTTGAAGGTTTCATTGTTGACAGCTGAAAGCATGCTGATTTACACATCAAGAAACTCCAAAGTCTAACATTGTAACTGAGTGCAGATCCTTTAGGAGCACAGTATAATAAGCAAACATTATCAAGGAAAACCTCTATGTTCATCCTGACTTTTCATATTACTTTCACTTTAGAGAAGCATTTTTTTCTTTTTTGGTGGGAACGTGCACACAGGTGTGTGGGGGTGGGGGGCAGAGAATCTTAAGCAGGCTCCACACTCAGTGCTGAGCCTGACACGTGAGCTCAATCCCATGACCCTGGGATCATGACCTGAGCCGAAATCAAGACCTGGGCGCTCAACTGACTGAGCCACCTAGGCGCCCCTATGGAGAAGCGGTTCTTAACACCTGTAACCCAGCTATTGCTTTGTCACCTACTAACTATCAGTGCACCCAGAGTAGGTCTTCTAAAAACAATAGGTGTTACTTTTTTCAGGTCCCTTTACATATATTCCCAATGACGACGAAAGAGTTTCTTAATAACTATCTTTTATTACAGAAGTTTATTTTGAACTATTTATTGATCTTGGGGGGCTTTTGTTTTGTTTCGTTTTGTTTTACATTTTTTCAGTATAGTTGACACAAAACATTACATTCGTTTCAGGCGTAGCACACAGTGATTCAACTTCTCTATACGTTATGCTGTGCTCACCACCAATGTAACTGCCATCTGCTACCATATAACCATCTTTTAAATTGAGCTGGAAATGTTTTAAACCAGGGACTAAAATGCCCTGCAGTGAAGCATGTAGTATTAGCCAGTGGTCAAGGATTAACTGATGATTACTGTTTTCTAAGAAAGGCTGTTATGAAATTATTGTGATATCTTTTGGGGCTGACAGACATTTGCTGGAGGTTGACAGTAATGGTACGATAGAGGAGACCATGACATTTCAGCTTAGTTAGAAGTATCTTATTTGTACAGAAACTATACATTTTTAATGTACTGAGCTCTTCCTCTATGCAAGGCAGTGCCCTGGGTATTGCAGGAGCTTCAATCAAGAATAAGCCATGTTCTCAGCCCTCAGGAGATGATTATCTAGGAGAAGGCAAGGAGGATATTGAGTTCATAAATAACTACAAGGAATGCAGGGTAAGAAATGCCCAAACACCACACTGTGGAGATTTGAGAGAAAGGGTGTATCTGGTCAGAATGATCTTAGATTTCCTGGGGAAAGTGGCCTTTGAAGGGTTAGGTGAACGTCTAGACTGAGAAAACAGAGTGACCAAAGGGTCATTAAGGACAAGGGTATGTAGTTGAAGGGTTTATGGTTTCACTGTTATTAAGATCAGACTACAGGTAGTGGTGGGAAGAAAGACTCAATACACACATTGGCCCAGTTGGGGAGGCCCCTTAATACCCGGTTGAGAGGTTGGTACACAGCTCACAAGGCACTAATGAAGTGTTAAAAGGTTTTGTATAGAATGGATTAGAGTGGGGCATGGCTTAGGTTATATAATTATGCTATATTCCATGTGAGAGACTTGGAGTGGTAGAATCTACCAGATTTTGGAAACTAATTAGAAACGGGATCAGTCGGGGCGCCTGGGTGGCTCAGTCGGTTAAGCGGCCGACTTCGGCTCAGGTCATGATCTCACGGTCCGTGAGTTTGAGCCCCACGTCGGACTCTGTGCTGACAGCTCGGAGCCTGGAGCCTGTTTCGGATTCTGTGTCTCCCTCTCTCTGACCCTCCCCCGTTCATGCTCTGTCTCTCTCTGTCTCAAAAATAAATAAACGTTAAAAAAAAAAATTAAAAAAAAAAAAAAAAGAAACGGGATCAGTCAAGGGGAAGGATTCGAGGACTGTGGCTTGAATCTAGGTGGCTGAAAGAGATGGTGAAAATAGAGAAATCAGGTGCAGGATCAAGTATGAGGACAAGATGTTACATTTTCCTTTGAAACCTTTTTAGTCTGAGGTGTGGCAAAATATGTATCATATAACCAAAATCTGTGGGAGAAATATGAATGTTGAATACATGTAACAATAAATAGAACCTCCATAGTCTCATTTTTCTATTGTTTCTGCTTTTATAAGTCCTTAACTTTTCCATCACGTATTTTACATAGCCAACCCCAGAAACATTCTGTCTTTAAAGACAAACAAAACAGAAGATTTTCCAGGAAAGTGAATGACTTCATTTGGACAGTTTTATACCAAGATGGATCTCTCTACTAGAAATTTAATCCCGCAGATCCTTAGCATAATCCTCAGAAAATTGCACCCATTCTAAATTTGTGTACCAAGAGCCAACTTATTTTCTCGTGTACCAAACACTTTGTGAGTCAGAGAAAATTGCCTTTCAAGTAGCCGACGACCACAGTTGATCATGAACACATAGCCTTGTGGCCTCGCAGCTGTCATCCCTTAGAGTTCAGGCCACCGAGGCGGTGTGAGAAGCCCTCTCATTAGTGGACACAGAAGGTTTTGCTGAGTTTGCAAAATAAGTAGCCGGTACTGCTGTCAGCTGCCAACCAGAAGTCACGATGGAAGAATATTGTTCCGGCTCTGCAGAGTGGGAATTCTGAAAATACATTTGCCGGAAGAACCCCTTGCTGGGCACTTCCTGGTAGCTAGGAAGCTCCTGGGTACTGGCAGGAAGGGAACTCTTCCCAGTAATTCTATTGCTGGAGAAGTCTGGTGGTACAGAAAAACAAACAGGAGAAAGCAACATGAACTGTCAGACTTCTTCGGCAATGGCAGCGTGCAGAATGAGGAGTTGCCTTACAGTGGACATTCTCCTCTGAAGCTATGAATTGAAACAAAGGAAGAGAACAGGGGATTTCCAGTGTGGCGTGGCTATCTCTGAGAGTTGTGACCTCAGCACAAAGGGATGTGCTTGCTGTACTGCACCCCCCTCCACATCCCCCACCCCCTTGCAAGCCAACAGCCCCCATTTCTCTTGCTTCCCATCCCTGCGCGAGGATGCCTGGCTGGCTGCATCCCAGTGCTCATTGATCTGGGTCACATCCCAGTTGTAAAACAATAGCCCTGATCTTTGGCAAGACCCCTCACTTACAAAAGCTTGCTTGGAGAAGAAGAGGCTGTAGTAAGAGTAAATCTACAATACTTGAGAAGTAAAAATGAAGCGTGGAGTCCTCAGGAATAGCAACTACGATCTCTATTTTGTGTGTGTGCGTGTTTGGGTCCTTCCTATATCCTGGGGCAGTACTGGCCTACAAAGTCATGGACTTGTCTTGAATTACTAAAGAAAGTCACACGGTGATCGGAAAATTAATTCAAACATAGATCCAGCTGGTAGTAGATTAGTAGTGGCAGTGTTCAACCTAACAGGTATTTATGGAGCACCTAATATTAGTATGTTTATTCTTTCATTCAGGGAGTATTTATGGAGTCTATGTTGTATGCCAGGATAGCGTTCTAGGAGTTACCTTGGAAAACAAAATGAGGGATGAAGTCCCTTCCCTCAAGGAACTTACAGTCTAACTCAAGTCACTTCATGAACCGCTGGGGAAATTCGAAGACACATAACTTTCCTGAGTTGCTTATAATATAGCTGGGGAGATGAGACCCTAGCAACATGAAAAACAAGCCCTACTTAACAGTGTCAGATGACCCGTGAGAAATGCCAGATGACACGTATACGTAGTAACTGCCGTAGGAATTTCGAAGAGGGGGATTGGAAAAGGCTGTATGGACTAGATGGTAATAAGCAATAAACAGTATAGAGAAAGTTCGTAGGAATGTAATGTAATGTAATATAATGTAACGTAATGTACCTGTATGTTGGGATTTTAAGCCCTGTGTACAGTTGTTTCTATATGTTTGTTTTCAAGGTAATATAATCTTAATAATTGTGCCTTATTCAGTAAAATATCTTTGCAGTATGCTGCAAAGTACTGTAAGTAGCTTTTCTCCCTTTTATACTTAGAAAGAGCTGATTGCTTTGAAGAGCGAGGAAACTCAAATCCCTATGGATTTCATGAGACCTTGCAAATTCAATTTATTCCGAGGCATTTGTTACATAAACAAACGCATCCCCTCAACTCTGGTTGTCAAGTAGAACTGAAAAAACTATATTTGCTTATATAATTGTTTCCTAACATTTTCCTTATTGTGGGCACACGTCCTGGAGGGCATATAAAAAGGGTTAGGAGTGAGGGTGGGAAGGGTGGATGTGGTTAATGCCAAGACTGAGTCAGGCTGCCAGACTCCTTTATTAATTTTTAGCCATGTATCTCTCTTCTTACTGCTTTACTGAGGAGCAGTGACTCGCTGAAAGGAGCCCAGAAACCACTGGCAAAATTGTAGTCATTGCTTTCCCAGCCACCTTGTTCTGACACTTCATTATGAGGCTAAGATTTAAGACTGTCAAGAACAGAAGAAGCAATTCAGGACTGACTTTTGATCCTTAAGCCAAAGTGCTTCCGAAATATAGCATGTTCGTTTCTGGGCAAAAATTATAGCAAAGACCCTCTTTTCCTTTTATTTACAAAGTAGATCTCCAGCCCCTCTGTGGTGCACAGAAAACCTGCACAGGATTTGTATCTGTGGAGAGAAAGAAAGAGCACTCCAGGCTGGGTATCTTCCACCGCTCTCCCCATTTTTTTGATCTTTCTCCACTCATCAAACTCAGTGACTACTCTTGAACAGGAGAGATGTCTCCTGTTCAGAAGGAGGGTTTAATTGCAAGGAAGTGAGGACTGAATTAAAACTGTGCCGGGTCACCATACTGCTTGTGGGTTACTGCCTCCCTATCATCTCACGCCTTCTCCTTTCTTCCCCTCCCTCATTTTCTTTTGGGGGTCCATGGGATTCTGGGGTGCAGATTCCATCCCCCAGCTCCATAACAGTGGAGCATGGTTCCCTAAGCCCATGTGCAAATACCATCCCTGTCCCCCAGTTCCCTTCCCATGGTGACTGGTTTCAGTGTTGGCGTATGTTTTAAGCAGTGCGAGGAACTACGAGGGTTTCCGTTGAGACTTCTGGGTCAAAAATAATCATTCCCTGTAGGATGTGAATAAAGAAGCACTTGGCCCCCCAAGTTGTTGTTAGCCATTCGGAGACAATAAAAACAGACAGTGTTAGGATAAAGTTGGTACCACAGGGCAGAGCAGCAGGGGCAAACTGGCTTTCTGGGAACATCACTGAGCTGCTGGGCCCTCTCTGCCTGAGGCCAGCCAGCTCTAGTTTTTCAGGCACACAAAGCGATGCATTCCCTTTGGTATGGAAACCAGTCTGATGTGGTTTTCTGTCACTTACGACCCAAAGCATCCTAAGTAACATAATTTCCTTAAAAGCAAAAGTGTGCTTCCAAGGTTTGTTGAACTCTGTGAAATATTGTATTAACGTGCTCTGACCGTATCCATGAATTGCTTTCTAAATAGCATGGGCTTTTGCAGAGGGGTGATGTACCCATTTACTGTGGGTGCATCACAAAACAAAAGCAAGTGTCTCATCTTCAGTTTTTTCTGGAAGGTCTGGAATTTAAAATATACCATGAGGGTGGCTCAGTCAGCTGAGTGTCCGACTTGGCTCAGGTCATGATCTCACTGTTCATGGGTTCGAGCCCCACATCCAGCTTTCTGCTGTCAGCGTGGAGCCGGCTTTGGATCCTCTGTCCCCCTCTTTCTCTCTGCACCTCCCTGCTCATGCTCTCTCTCTCTCTCTCTCTCTCTCAAAAATAAACATTAAAAAATAAAATAAAATATACCATGAGATCACTTCTATTTGGTGCATACTTAGTCTTACGGAAGTCGGTACTATTCCTGTGCCCTTTGCTTGAATAGGAAGGTTCAAAGTTGTATCCAACTTTCTCGCTCATATTGCATCCATAGGAGAGTTCCGTCACTAGGAGGGGTAGCGGCAGGATCATGGGTAGCACCTTAAAGTGACCTCTGGAGAGTGCCCTCCGGCTTTGATGAAACAGAAGACAATCTCTCAAGTTAGAGGAAGGGCAGAGGTTTTTCCCATCCTGTCCCTGTTTGTTTTCTTATCTGCTGTCTCACCTCCTCTTCCCCTATTAAATAGCTCCCATTCTCTTCCCTTTTCCATAGGTTTTTTTCTTGTCCTTCTCTCCCACTTACCCTGTTCCCACTCTTCCCTTCCCACCTTATTCTTATTTACTGTAAGTGTCTACCTGCTCACTCCACACATTCTGCCCTCACCATCACCCCCAATCAAGAGTCCGGTGCCCTAACCGTAGAGCTTCCCATATGTATACCTGAGATAATCTTTATCATTGTGATTGTAGTACTACAACTAAAAACGGATGATAAAATACATCTTCTAACATAGTCTTTTCCCTTTCTCCTCATCAAATTCCTCTAGATCAGTGATTCTTAAAGTGTGATTCCCGGACCACCGGTGGGAACATTACCTGGAAACTTGCAAAAAATGCAAATACTTGGGCCCTTCCCCAGACCTCCCCGAGCGGGGCCCAGCGATCTGTGTTTTAACAAGCTTTCCAGGGGATTCTGACACAGGCTAACGTTTGACAACCGCTGGGCCAGATTGCTTTGCCTCCTGCCACCAAATTGATTTCATTTTCCTGAAAGATCTCTTGGGCGGATGAGGTTGTGGGGACAGTACTTCCCCTTTAACTTGAATAACCATGCTTCCGTGGAGGATGCCTGTGAAAGTATGTCTGTCTGCTGCCTTCTCTGAATTCCAGGGCGAGATCATTCTATTTTCATAAGCCGCAGCTGGTAGCAACTAGGAATATACTTCAGAGCCCCTGCCCCTGGCAACCATGGCAGGTTTCCAGCCCATGCTGGCATTGCCCGCAGTGACTCTTCTGGTAGGAGAAAAAAAAAAAAAAGCAAGAGATTTTCCTTCCAAAAGCAAGAGAGGGAGGCGATCTCAATATCAAGACATCTAAAACCAAGATCATTCATTTCCCGTAATCTTATCATTCCTTGAGTACTCCCTGTTTCTTTTTGACGAAGGGCTGCTCTAGACCCCTGGCCTTCCGGAGTGACCCTTTGCTCTTCCCTCTTTTTGGCCTTCCACGCCCCCCGTCCCCCCACCCCCCAAACCAGGTCTTCATGCCTCACCAGCAGGTGACATTGCAGTTTCCTTAACCCTTCTCCCAGGTTCTATCATCTCTTCTTTCAACCCGTCTTACTGCGTGCGGATTGCTTTTCCTCAAATAATCATCTCAGTTGGTCACTCTCGTTAAGACTCTGGTGACGTCACCTACAGAGCGTCACGGAGAGCCTGGAGTTCTAGGCCGATTGCATCTTTCTGAACATCTGGCAGTGCCCTCCCCAAAGGGGCTACCAGCCGCCCCCAACTGCAATGCCCATTCCTTCGCTTGTTCCTGCACTCGCTGGGTCTGGAATGCCCTGACTCCAGGTGAGGGCCTACTTCCTTAGAGCCCTGTTGCCTTCCATCAAGGTCTAGCTCAAGTTTGACCTCCACAGAAGTTCCTGTTGATTGCTCCAGACCACAGGGCTCTCTCCAGGCTCCAAATGTCCATAGCCCTTTGGTCTCTGTCTTGGCCTCATATTGTCACCCTTTGCATCTCTCCACGTGCATTACTAGTGTGAGGTCTGCGAGGTGGCGTGTGTTTTGTCAGACTCCGTGCTCTCCATGTCTGTATGGCGCTCCTTGAACATTTATCTACCAACGGGGGAGACACACGAGCACTACGTATTTAAGGAATTTTCAGTATGTTTATATTTTAACGAGCTTTATTTGTAGATGTGTTATGTGGTTCTCGTAAGTGTGAAAAATAAATCTGTTATAAATAATATGCCTCATTATCTTCATTGTTTTGACACAGGAGCATTACAAAAACAACCCTAACGTGAACATAGCTCAGCTTGCTTCTGTTAAAAATACTTTAGGAAGCCCATTTTCTGTGACATAAAAAGCTTTTAATGTCATAGGTATGTGTGTGTCAGTCTCGGACATCTCAGGCCTCAAACAAAATTCAATAACATGGTAAAGGCTAGAAAACACTATTTTTTGCAATTGCATAAAAAATGACTGTATTTAGTGAATAGCTGAGGTAATTTTGCTATAATATTCAAATATTTGGATTTGGAGAAAACTATTTTTAGCACATATTATTTATTATCTGTATTATTAATGCATCTTACCTTTCCTTTAGCTAGGATATCAGTCAAAATGGTTAGAACTAGTATGAAATATGTTAATATTTATGCTCTTCTAATAACTAATACGAACTTAATAACTAACTTAACACTCAAAGATAAAAGAAGAAAAATATTAAAGCCTCTCTAATGCACAGTATGAAGTTGGTCAAAAGCCCCAACTGTAATTTTACCTTAAGGGAAGTGTAGCTTTATGATTTTAAGGAACATTGCAGGGACTAAAGTTTGTTAAGGAAATGCCTTACAGATTATAGTGGGAAGCTCTTCTAATGAATTGGTGAATATTCTCTCTAATTATTTCTAATCAAAGTATGCGTAGTATTTCTAACATGTTTACTCTTTTTTAAAAAATGTGTATCTACTTTGAGAGAGAGGAGAGAGAGAGAGAGAGAATGGGAGAGGGGCAGAGGGAGAAGGGGACAGAGGATCCAAAGCAGGTTCTGTGTTACCAACCAGGAGTCTGACACGGGGCTCGAACCCACGAACCATGAGATCATGACCTGAGCCAAAGTCGGATGCTTAACCAACTGAGCCACCTAGGTGCCCCTAACATGTTTACTCCTAAATAGCTTGTGAACATTGTTTGCATTCTCATCTGTGTGATAGAGGAAGTCCGCGTGGAGGGTCTTCTGTGTGTAATAATGCTTAAGGGAATGTCATTTTCACACATAGGTATAAGTTTTCAATAAGCACAACCTATTCCCTGGGTCTGTAGCACTTTTCAGGATCAAAGACCCAACACTGTCATTCAAACCCTCCACGGACTCCTCCCACTCTGCCAGTTTCGTCTCTCATCACCTCACCTTCTGCGGGGCAGGGTGTGAAGCAGTCACGGGGCCCTAGATGTTCCAGGGCCCCTTGTGAGACAGTGCCTGGGAACAGGTTGTCCTTCTGGCCAGAGTGCCTTCTCCACTGGAGTGCCTGCCACCCTGCCCGCCCAAGTGGTTATTTTGTCCTCACGCTGCTACAGTGCCTCTCCTCCAAGGACTGGACAGAGTGCCAAGGTCCTTTATGCCAGGGAGCCGAGCTCGGAGAAGTGCACGGTCTATAGCAAAGTAACGTTAGAGAAGTGCCAAAGCCAGAGTTAGGAGAAAATAGGACCATCTGGATAAAGTGGAACCTACCAAACTGTTTTGTAATTCACAGATGCAAAATTAGCCAGTATTTTGCCAGGTGAGCACACTGAGTATCCGGGAAGTCACTGCTTATTCCACTGACACAAAGTGTCAGCTTAGTTATCTGAAGAAGTGATCTCATCTAATTTACTTCCAGGAAGGGCGCTAAGTACTGAGAAGAGTTGGTCTTTTTAGTAGCTGGGAACTTGGTGACTGATTTCACATGTTGGCGCTCCTTGCCACGTTTTCCATTTGATCCGGGGCTCGTGCCCTCCATGAAATACTTCATGGGGATTTAGAGATACCGCTCTCTTTTTGTTATTCTACCCCTTTGGCTCCTCCTTACCAGTGTCCTTTGCTCCTCTCCCTCACCTTCCTGACTTCCAAATTTTGGAATGTCCCCAGCACGGTCTCGTCGGATTGCCAGTTGGTTTTGTTTTGTTTTGTTTTGTTTCCTATTTAACTTACTTCCTAAGTGATCACATCGTGTCCCACAGCTTTAAATAATCGTCTGAATAATGAAGACTCTGTATTTATATCCCTTATGGCTCCAGTCCTGACTGAATCCCTCCTAAACGTCAGGCCCGTTTACTCAGCCTCCACTCAGCATCTGCAGTGATGTCTCCAGGCCACTGGTGCACAGCAAGCTAAGCTTAACAGTTCCAGAACCGAGTTCCAGGCGATAGCTCCCCACCCTGCTCCTCCTTTCGTCCTTTCCGTGGCTGAGGTAAATAGCGACTGTATTCTTGCATTTCCTCAGGTCAGAAACTCATTTCCTCGGGTCAGAACTCATTCTTGGCTCAGTCTTCCGCATCCAAAAGGCAAACCGTCAGCCCACTGTGCAGAGTATATCCAGTCTCTCACTCTGGCTCATGACTATTTCTTTTTCTTTTTCTTAACTTATTATTTATTATTTTTATTTTTACTTATTTAATTTACATCCAAGTTAGCATCTAGTGCAACAATGATTTCAGGAGTAGATCCCTTAGTGCCCCGGACCCATGTAGCCCGTCCCCCCTCCCACCACCCCTCCCGTAACCCTCTGCTTGTTCTCCATATTGAAGACTCTCTTATGTTTTGTCCCCCTCCCTGTTTTCCTATTATTTTTGCTTCCCTTCCTTTGTGTTCACCTGTTCTGTGTGGCTCATGGCTATTTCTACCATCCTGGTCCAAGGCCCTACTTTCTATTGTCTGGAAAATCCTCATGGCTTCCTCAACCAGTCTTCTGGCTTCCATTTACATCACGATATGTTCTGTTCTCCATGTAGCAGCCAGAATGATTCTTTTGAAACTTAAGTCACATTTGCTCAGAGCTATTCAATGGTTTCCCATCTCACAGAATGAGATGTAGTCTTCAGCAGGCCCCCACGGGCTCTCTACTTGCCTGGGGGGTCTCTCTGACATTCCCCTTTTCTTGCTCATCTCTAGCAACACTAGCCTCTTCTTTTTTCCTCATTCTCCTTCCTCTGGATTTGTGCACTTTCTGTTCCCTCTGTGTGGAATTCTGTGCCCAGATATTCATATGTTGCACCCTCTTACATCATTCCAATGTCTACTGAAGTGTCCCCTCATCAGAGAGGACTTCCTCATCCGAAATATTTTAGCCCACGCCACATTCCCTTTCCCTTTATCTTGTCTTATTTGTTACTGTAGTACTTATTCTCATGGTTGATATATGCATTGCTTGTTTATGTGCTGCCTGCTTACTACCTCTCTTCTAGAATTTAAGCATTCTTATGAAAAGTGTGAATGGTGTTTTTGTTCGTTTACTGCTGTAACTTCAGCACTTAGAAGAGCATAAAGCACATAAAGACAGTGCACATTGAATGGATGAATGAATGGAGATCTCATGTTATCGTCAGAACTCTTAGTATGTAACCTCAGTGCCTGTTCACTGGTCCCATAAATGTCCCTCCCTTCCGGGAAGAGTAAGGAGGAAAAGCAAGTAGCGTATATCCACACCCCAGGTGTCCCTTCCAAATCTGACCCGTAGTGTCCTGTGATGTCTACTAGACTCCCAGCTTCTCATGGTAGATGAGACGCTGTTTGTGTGACCCTGTCTCCAGGAGAGAGAGGAAAGTGAGTCTCTTCATGCTTCCTGACATTTTATCGTCTCTTTGTTCTTCATAGCGGTGTCACACAGGGCCATAAAGATGCATCACGCTTGACTGATGTTTTTTAAAAAATGACACAGTTGATTCCAGACCATTGCAACAAAGCTAATATCGCACTAAAGTGAGTCAAATGAAATTTTTGGTTTCCCAGCGCATATAAAAGTTACGCTTCTATGCTACACCATAGCCCATTAAGTGTGGAGTAGCATTATGTCTAAAAAATGCACATACCTGACCTTAAAAATACCTTATTGCTAGAGGAAAAAAAAAAATCCTAACTGTAAGCTAATCTGAACTTGGAGTGAGTAGTAATTACTGATCACAGACCACCATACTAAGCATAATAATAGTGCAAAAGTTTTAAATTTTGTGCAAATTGCCAAAATGTGACGCAGAGACACAAAGTGAGCACATGGCCTTGGAAAATGGCGCCGAAGGACTTGCTCAAGGCAGGACTGCCACCACCTTTCAGTTTGTACAAAAGGCAGTATCCGTGAAATGCAACAAAACAAGGTATGCCTGTGGGATAGTCAGGGAAAGATAAAAAAATGGATCTAAAATATTTCTTTTCCCATAGCCCAGGAAATCCCCCATTCCTACCGTTGGCCCTTGCACACAGGCTGTGCTTGTCTGTTGCAAAATAATCACAGAGTGGTCACTGTCCTCTTCACCTCATCCTGCGCCTGGGGTGTCGATTTCACTCAAAGACCCATCTCCCTTCCTCCATGAGTACCCTTCTCAAAGTCTGAGTGTAGAATAACACCAGGGGCTCTCAGGACAACTGTCTTAAGATACGTACACATGTTTATCCTTTAAATTCTCTACTCAATAATTGACTGCCATTTCAACATCTCTCTGTCTTTCTCTATTTCACATATGTCTCAAAGACCATCATTTTTTCCCCACAAGATACTATACTTTAAACCTATAAAGAGGAAATTAAATATTTACCCCCAAATCATCAAGGCAAGTTTCTCTCATAATAGAGTCAGCGTATTGTTATAAAGAACAATGTTTACTTTTTTTTCTTTCAACTCTTCAAAGATGATGTTCTTGTTTTTTAAACTTTTTTTAAGTTTATTTATTTATTTTAAGAGAGAGATAGAGAGTGAGCAGGGGAGGGGCAGAGAGAGAGGGAGAAAGAGAGACAATCCCAGGTAGGCTCTGCACAGTCAGATCAGAGCCCGATGCGGGGCTTGAATTCACGAAGCGTAAGATCATGACCTGAGCCGAAAGCAAGATTCAGAGGCTTAACCAACTAAGCCACCCAGACACCCCTCAAAGATGTTGTTCTGTTGTCTTCCGCTTTCATGATTTCTGATGAGAGGTTGTGACCTGTGACCTTCTTTCTTTCTTCCTTCCTTCCTTCCTTCCTTCCTTCCTTCCTTCCTTCCTTCCTTCCTTCCTTCCTTGTGTCTCCCCACTCCCCGACTGCTTTTAGGACTTTTTTCTTTGTCACTTTTTGTTAACGATTTGCTTCTGATTTGTCTTGGAATAGTTTTCTTTATGTTTCTTTTGCTTTCGCTTCATTGTGCTTCTTAGCTCTGTAAACTAACAGTTTTAACAAATCTGGAAATGTTTCAGCTTCTATTTCTTCAAATATTTTTCCTGCCCACTTCTCTGTATCTCCAAATTACACATATGTTAGACTGTGTGATGGTATTTTACAGGTCACTGGTACTCTGTTTATTTCTTTTTTCAGTCCCTTTTTAATCTATGTACTTCATTTGGGATATTTCCCAGTGTTCTATTAAGTTCCATGATCTTTTCTTTTGTAGTGTCCTATCTTCTGTTAATTCCATCCAGTGTATTTTCACTTAAGATACTGTATTTTCATTGCTAGAAGTTAGGTTTGATTTTTTTTTTTTTATCTTCCATTTCTTTCTTCATTGTGCTTCTACCTTTTGAACATGCGGAATATATCTAACTAGCTGTCTACAGTATCTGTCATTTCTGGGTCTGTTTCTTTTGAATGATTTTTCCCTCACCCATGTTTCATATTTCCCTGTTTATTCTAGGCATGGCCATTTCTGAATAAATGCAAAACATGAATTTTAAGTGTCATAGATACTAGGAGTTGCCTGGGTGGCTCTGTCAGTTAAGCGTCCAACTTTGGCTCAGGTCATGATCTAACGGTTCTTGGGTTTGAGCCCCGCATTGGGCTCTGTGCTGACAGCTCAGAGCCTGGAGCCTGCTTCAGATTCCGTGTCTCCCTGTCTGTCTGCTCTTCCCCCCACTCTTGCTCTCTCTCTCTCTGTCTCTGTCTCTCAAAAATAAATAAACATTAAAAAAAATTTAAGTGTCATGGATACTAGATTTTATTGTATTCTTTAGTTTTAGGCTTTACTGTGGCATGTAGTAAGTTGCTCAGAAAAATGAGTTTTCAAGACTTGTTAAGCTTTGTTAAGGTAAAATCAGGAGTGACATTTAATTTAAGATAATATAATGCACTTCTAATTAAAACAATAACCTTTATTTTTTTAAGTTTATTATTTCTTTTTATTTTGAGAGAGAGAGCAGGGAAGGGCAGAGAGAGAAGAGGAGAGAGAGAATCCCAATCAGGCTCTGCATCGTCATTGTGGAGCCCCGCACGGGACTTGAACTCGTGAACCGTGAGATCATGACCTGAGCCGAAACCAAGAGTCAGATGCTTAACCAACTGAGCCACCCAGGTGCCCCATAAGGCTATAACCTTTAAAGACCCTATTCAATTGTCCATGTGTTACAAGATCTCCTCACTCTTGCATGTGGGAACAGACTTCCATATCTTGTGGGAGCCCTGGGCATTATTCAGCTTGTTGTTCCTTAGCTTTCTTTTTCATCTCTCATCTTCACTTCAGTAGTTGCCTCTTACACATGCTGAGATTAGTACTCAACCAAATACTCCAGGAGACCCCCAGGTGGCTCTCTGAAGCATTCTTGTTCTCTCTGTGAAACTCCCTCCTCTCTTTTATTCTTGCCTGCAAATTCCAGTCTCTTTAGCTTCCCTGAACTTTGATCTCTTGTCTTTTTAATCTAGTGAGACTGTCCAGTCTGCGTGGGCTTTCTCCTCCTTGCACGTGACCTGGAAACGGCCATGGACGGAGAATGGGAGACTCTCTGGCAGAGTTCACCTCATTGATTCCTTTTCTCTTGGGAATTTTCATCCTACACTGTGAATCTTGCTCAGTTTTTTGAGTTATTTAGGGCAGGACATGGCCAGAAGTAGAAGTTCCATTCGTTAGAAGTCTGGCAGAAATTTAGTTGTGAGAAATTCTGAACCTGTACATGGGTTAGCAAAATTGCTTTTTCTTGGAATTGCTCTTTGATTTGAAGCAGTAAAGACTGTGTATGTTCTATTTCATAGCCATTGATAGTCTCTTAGAATAAATTATTTTTAGCACTCATAAATAAGTAGGGTTAAATACGCATCACAAATATTTGTGAAGAAGTGATGTGCCATCCAAGTGGGTTATAACAACATGTGGAGTACTCCCGATTTCATTTGAAGTAAGATGCTTCAAGAATGTTTCGAGATGTTTCAAGAATACTAGTAGGAAACAAATCTAATTACCTGAGGTGAATATCAGGTCATTCATATTCATTCATTCACTCAATCAACAAATATTGAGGACTCCAAGATGAGTAGAACATGGTTGCTACTGTTTGTGAATACTAAAGTTTATAAGGGGAGTCAGACATACAAACCATTAACTGTAACATGGTAGGATATAGTAGGATTGGAGGGTAAGGACATTGGTGAAGGAATGTGTAAAGTGCCACCGAAATGCAGAGAAAGAGAGCTAAAAAGGGCAGGAAATTGAATCTCTTTTATGGAAGGCATCCTTTCCATCATCTATTCACTCACTCATTCATTCATTCATTCATTCAGGTAACGTGATTAGGCACCAATAGTATGCTCTGTACTGTTAAGTCCCAACAATACAGTTCCTCCTCTAGGAGAGAAATGGCAATTCGATAAGCAATTGCAATTCAGTGCAATAGGTGGTGTGGCTGAGATGTGCACAGGGGACCACAGAAGTGGAGAGGAGGGGCATCTCATCTCAGAAGCAAGTGGTCAGAGAATGCCTCCAGAGGAGACCGAGCCTTGGGCAGGGGAAGGGCTTGCAAGAGAGCGTCACCGTTCGGGAACTGTCAGGTACACGGGGTGGCTAGAACATGGGTGTCAAAGAGGAGCTATCAGTGGGGAGGAGGCTGGGGAGAGAGGTGGGGGCATATCTTCAAAGGCTGTATTCTCTGTTGTCAATTGGAAGGAAATGGGAAGCATCGGCAGATTGTGTGTGTGTTTACGTACACTGAGGACATAGTGACAGATTTATGTTTTAGGAAGTTCACTCCAGTGGTAAAGTGAAGGACAGAGTGGAGGGAAGTGAAATTGGAAGCAACGAAATTGATCTGAAAGCTGAGCTAATCTGGTAATCCAGGAAACAAATCATGATGAACTGCACTGAGGGAATAGTGGAGGGACTGGAGATAAGACAAGAAGCGGAGGGATTGGGGAAGTATTTAGAAGATAAAACAAAAGGACTCAGTGCCTAATTGGATATAGAGAGCGAAGAAGGGGAGTGAGTCTGTGATGACTTCCAATTTTCTGACCTGTTGGACTCATCGTATTCACTAAGAGTTATGGCCCCTAAAAGGCATTGCCTACCCTGAGGAGAACAACCCACAGAGATGCACAAAAAAAATAGCAGAATTCCACTTATACTTTCTCTCAATATTTTTAGTTTCTATTTGTATGTGTCTTACAAAGTATATAGCAAACTAATAGAGTAGTATGTGTATATACTTTATAAGTAAATGAGTATCAATATATTGTAGGGTATGCTCAAATATTTCATTATAGGGTATATGATCAAAAAGTTGGGAGACATCTTAGTGAACGATCACAAAAGTAATCATATTTGGTAGTTATGGGGAATTTGAGATGCCTATAGAACATCCAGGCAGTAATTTCTCATGGGCAAAAAGAGTCTAAATCAGACAAGAGTGTCCAGTAGAACTTTCTGTGATCATGCAAAATGTTCTAAAGATGTGCTGTCCAGTAGGGAGGCCAGTAGCCACGTATGGCTATTGAGTACCTGAAATATGGCTAGAGCAGCTGAGGAACTGAAATGTTTAACTTTGTTTAAATTTAATTTATTTATGTTTAAATAGCCACGTGTAGCTAATGGCTACCATGGCGGGAAGCACTGATCTAAAACTTTGAAGGAGACCTGGCCCTCATTAATTGAGTGCTTTCACTGGCTAAGCATTTTACCTACATTTTTAAGCAATTTAATCATCCCATCTACCCTCTGCAGTAGATAGAATTATAAAAGAAAAGAATAAATTCTTCCTTACTCTATCCTTCTGATGGTTAAAGTTCATATTGTGTGGAAGAACATACTTGCTCTGAAATCTGTATGTGTGCTTTCTAAATATTCTCTGTTGGTAGAGATTTATGCATCTTTCACTGACAATTTCATATTATTCTTTCAGGTGGTTTGCTCTGTTACAGATTCAAATATGTATTATTTTAATACTTTATAAATATGACTGTAGTCTTCTGGACCCATTACCAAAACAGGTAAGTGTTTTTGGAATTTTGAATACCATGGCTTTCAAATTTGGTATAAATTCTAACCCCTTAGTTTGAATTGCTAGAGATGAGCTGCTAATTTCCTCACCTAGGCTTGATCTTAACGGGGGTCTTACATGAAACCAGACTGAGAAGATAGCCCCTTAATTCCCTTACTTCCGGGTCTAATGTATGTGCCACAGTGTCACAAGACGGGGACCAAATAGCAGTGTTTCCACCATTTATAGTGTTAAGGAGCTCCTCAGTGAATTTACCAATTTTGACCCTGTTCCCTGTGCTAAATAGACATGGCCTTGATGTTGGGCTTGTTTCCCTAGAGAGGCACGTCTGTGAGTCCAAAAGTGACCCATCAGTTTTGGAGGCAAGTCATAGCCCTTGGTCCATTTGGGAAGCAATACCATAGCAGAAAGCAGCAAAGACAGTGAGCAGCAGTAAAGACAGTAAACAGAAGTGAAAAGACCGTGACCTTATTCCTTCCTCTGACCATTCGATATTCTAGTCATTTAACTCCTCTGTGTTTCTACAGGCCTGTTCTCCTAGACCAGTGGCTTTCAAACTGGGGCAAGCATCAGAATGACCTGGGGAGGTGGGGGGCATTTTAGAACACAGAATACTGGGCCCCACCCCTAGAGTACCTGATCTAGGATATCTAGGGAGGGGCTCAGTAATTTGCATTTGTAACCAATTTCCAGTGGTGCTAATGCTGCTGATCTGGATAACACACTTTGAGGACCACTGTCCTAGGTGATAAGGGAAAGTTCAATTGATTTCAAATGTTTGGAAGTCATTTTGAAGATTCTGGATAAAAGGTGCTGTTTCAACTGAGGATGGAGCTCAGAAATCAAGCATTGCAATTTCAGGGCTATTCACATGGCATATTGTGCTTTGATTTACTCTTGATATAATAAGGCTAATGTATGGAGGGATAAATAAAACTCTTGGGTGACATTTCAATAGAAATTATGTAAGTGCCTAAGTGACACAGACAATGTTGTATTACTCATAAATATGCACATTTCGGCACTTTCCCCTGATTTCTTTTGCACTTCTATTTTGAGTACAAGTAACTACCAGGATGAAAAGCCCTCAAAATCCTACCATGGAAGGGAAATCAAAAAACCCGTCACAAAGGTTCTTAGCACGTACGGTTTCATTGTCAAAATGAAGATCAGGGCCAGGCGTATACTCCCCAAATGCTAGTTCCTGATCCACTGAGTTAGATGTCACAGTTTTGCCCAGGACTGATTCCCCCTCCAAATATTTTACCACCAGTGAGAGGACACGAGAATCCTTATCAGATTAGAAGGAGGACGTTTGTCCAAACCCCGTAACACCTGAGCCTAGAGGTCTGTAATTTTGACCAGTTCCTTAGGCAAGCTTTTGCCCAGTCCTTTTTCCTAGCTAAGAATTCCATTAGTTATATTTATCATACTATTCTACACACATCCTATTTCTGTTTTGACACTACTAAGAACATTTTTGGGAGAAATATCTCAAAAAAAGAAATGTTATCTCAGTTTAGAAAAAGTATATGTCTAAGTGAATTCTCATGATCTCAAGTGGCATTTCACGTCGCAATTCTCATTCTAGAAAGAGATCGATTAAAATTATTTAATTATTGGACTTATTTTAATAAATTGCAAAATGAGGTGATCAAGAAAATGCAGGAAATGGCCTTCACGGTACCAGGCTCTTGTAGAGATGGGAGGGGATGGGTTGCCAGGGCATGTTCTGAACGCTCTTTTGTCAAGTACAAGGGCATCGCTGGGCTTGGAAATCAGCTTCCCCAAAGAAATATACTTGTCGTAGTAGCAAAAATCAAATGCTAGAATCCCCAATTTTAATTTTTCAAAAGCCCCGTGCTTTATTTTACCTCAAAGAGTCTTAGAAAATTAATTTCAGCTCTCATTGAGAAGCAAACAATGAGCTTTACAAGATCTGTGACCGGGGAGCAGTGTCCAGATACTGACAATGAGAGCTATTCGTTTGGGGCATTTATAAGACCAACTTCAATTGTCTTGCCAAAACAAGCACATTTTTGCTAACACTGTGGAGTTTTTCTCATCCCGTTGGTTGGCTTTGTTCCATTTTGCCTTTTGGGGGGTCACGGATCCTTAGATAATCTCACAAAATCTATGGATCCCTTTCTAGAAAAGAACATAACTTTCCATACACACAAATTTGTCGTTGCATCTTCAAGGAGTCCCTGGTAACCCTGCAACTCATCCTCTTAACTCCCCTAAGAATGTCCTTATTAAGAAGCCCATTCTATGCCTTGTTGTGTTCAAACTTGACCATAGACTGAGGATTTGAATTGAACTGATTACCATTTCTTTGCTCTTCACTATCCCTCAGCCCTCAAGGCTGATAGAACAGGTTGCAAATGTTCTGTTCCTTGAATGGAAGGCTAAAAAATGATGCCTGACATTTTGAAACGCATCAAGCAAATACATCCACTCTTTCAAATCTAGACTCTGTACCTTTTAGAGATCATCACAATTGAATAAACCTTTGGTCTAATACTGTTGGCTTATGTCTCTTGATGTCTGTATTTCTTCTCCATTTCTGCTTTTAGAGTTCTCTCCATTTGCTAGGTGTCCAACAGCCAGAAGGACAATGCCACATTGAATTTAAACAAAGAAAATGACATCGGCTGGGCCTAAGGAGGGCCAGGGCCTTCTGGAAGAGTGATTGCCCCCATCCACTAGCCTGGAAGCATCTAGACCTGAGCTCTACTGCTTAACTTTGTTTTAGGATTTAATTCAAGAGAATGTCAAAATGGTAGGTGTGTTTGGTAACGTAAGAGTAGACCCAGAATCAGACATCACTCTCACTGATATAGAGACCTGAAAAGTGGTTTATAGAAAATGTTTAAATGATTCAAAAAAAAAGAGGCGCTTCTTAAGAAGTTGTAGTTTGGTTTCATGCATAACTGTATTAAAACTGTAAATAGACATAATGCCATTTGAGTGAAAATTTGAGTAAATTGTGAAGGCAACATACTTAAATTTCTATTTTGAAAAAGGCTAAAAGTCTTCGACTCTAAAAAAAAATGTTAAATGATAATTTCTGGAAATTTTCTACTTTTCTTATATGATCCTTAAGTGGCAATTGGAATTCTTAAGCTATAGTAATATAATTCTTTATGGGAAACATGTCTAGTGCTGAAAGGGTGGGTGAAATGATAGCTTTCTAAGACCTGGAGCATGTCTTACACTCATTCTGTGCTCAGCTACACCTAGGGCAGCACTCTCTATAAGGGTTATTCAGTAAAGGTGTGCTGACTGATATATTGATTTGTATTTTAATGAAGGTGAAAGCACTCTTTCGATCGAAGGTGTTTGTAATTATGGGTTAGGACGTAATATTTTTGTTAATGTATAGAAACACAAAGAAAATGATGTCAAGGCCAGTAACAGCATCTGAACCAATTACTTAGGACTTCTGCCTGAAATGTGTACTATGAAATCCTGAAAAGAAATCCTATGATGCCCACGGGAAATGTATGATGCTAGTAATAGAGCGATCGGTGATGTCATGATGTGACTTCTATTCAGTAAAATGCTGCTTGCCTCCTTTATTTCACAATAAATAAGCTTTGAGTGCATGTCGTCCTCTGGATTATTTGCTCCCCTGTGCTAGAACTACCCTGTGGAGTTGATAATGACTGCTTACTCATCTATTTCCTACCAATGAGCGGATGACTCCCTAGGAGAAAATTAAGTACTCTGGAGTGCATTAACTCTTCCAGACTAATCCAGCGATTCTGAAGCTTAGCTCCCAGCTCGCAGCTTAGCTTAAGCAGGTTTGGGGTCCGGAGACAGGACGGGCTGACGGAAGCAGTGTAGAAGTCCACAGCAGACCTGAGCCTTGCAGACCAAACGTGGCAGTCTTTGCTAAAAATGGTGGGAGTGTTCTTAGGGCACGCTGGGCCTCCTGAACAGCTGAGGCCCACAGCGAAACACTGTATTTGCCTATAATGTACACTTCAGCTGAATTTGTAGCCACTCAGGGCTAGTGTTTATCTCCATATTCTTGCCGGGTAAGGATGAATGTTAGCTGACAAGCTTATGCGCTTTAAAAAAGGATGTAGACTCAGGAGATCTGTTGACCATAAAAATGATAAAAATAAAATAATGGTAAAAGAAATACGCTTGGAGGTCCCATATCTTTTTATTTCCCTAGGCTGGGACTCTATATTATAGATCTAAATCACTGCTCTCTCCAGGGTAGAGTTTAAAGTAGCTGGCTCTCCCTTTCAGCGGGGTGTATTCAGAACTCAGTATTGCCCTCTTCCGGTAGGTCGGGCGTTCAGCTGTGGCAGTGGCTACATCAGCTTTAGTGAGAACATAGCCTCCATGTTGTCAGCCGTTGTCCGAATTTGTTTCTTTTAGGCCTCAACCAACCAACCAAACCTTTTGCCATTGACCAAGAGTCTATGTATATTCTTACCTCAGACTATTTCTACCTCCACACAAAGAACACGGCCGAGTGTACTGCTCAAAACACTGCCCAGTGGGAAAACTTCCCCTCACCGCTGTCTTTTAGGGGCATCCCTGAAGGTGGCTGAGTGGGGTAGAAGTCAGTTCGTTCCATCGTATCAAGCCGATCTATAGGTCATCCAAGCCTGTGATTTGTTTCTCTTCTGTCAGCTAGTCATGCCCAATGGGCCAAAGGTGTGAATCGAGAGAGATACATTGGCAAAACAAAGGTAAGTGATGGAGTGTTACGTAATTGACTTCTGGTCCTGTTCCAACCTGATCCCAAATGTATCACAGCCATTGTATAATGGGTTGCTGCCAAGCCCACCTGATATTTTACTTCATAAATAGAACAGTACTCAGCTCATCATGGGAAGTCTGGTCGAGTATTCACTCGGCACGTTCAGGCATCAGAGACTGAGCAGTATTTCAGGAGCTGCTTTTCAAATGACAAATGGTTTTCACCTGCAGAAGGCATGCTCATGCTCTGGAATCCCAAAGATCTATCCATCTATCTATTGGCCCATCACCACTGGGAGTGGTAGTGCTTGAAGTGGAATCAGAGCTTGAAGATGCTCGCGGGGAGCTGACAGGGGAGGCGAGAGTAATCTTTGCTTGCAGTTGATGAACTTGAAGGCATGTCCTTGTAGGGTGGCCTTGCATGGAGGCACAAGATGGCAGAGTCCTTGTTGTTTGGATAGAAGTCCAGAAAGGACTCTGGTGTCAAGTGCTTGTCGAGATCCGGGTTGATGTTGAACTTGCAGCCCAGTCTTAGGAGGCAGGTTGTCAAAGTTGTAGTGGGTCTTGTAGTTTTTCTACTTGAAGCCTGTGTAAACGCAGTTGAAGAATAGACTTGCGGGGTGCCTGGGTGGCTCAGCAGGTTAAGCGTCTGACTCTTGGTTGCAGCTCAGGTCATGATCTCACAGTTCGTGAGTTCTGGCCCCACATCGGACTCCATGCTGACAGCATGGAGCCTGCCTGGGATTCTCTCTCTCTCTCTGCTCCTACCCTGCTCTCTCTGTCTCTCAAAATAAATAAACTTAAAAAAGAAAAAAGAAGAGAAGAGAAAAAAAAAGAAAAGAAAAAAGAAAAGAGAAGAATAGACTTGCTGTTGCACAAGCAGTATGCTAAAGAAGGCACAGGAGAAAAGAGACAGAGACACATACATAATACAGAAGGGGTTTTCCTATGAAGGGGAGAAAAGGGAGAGTGGCGCTTGGAAGGGGACATGAAAGGACTTTCTTCCTCCCTCCTTCTCTCCCTTACTTCCTTCCTCCCTCCATCCCTCCTTCCTACTTTCTTCCCTTCCTCCTTCCCTTTGTTCCCTTCCCTCTCTTTTTCTCTCTCTCTCCCTCCCTTTCTTTTATGCAGGGAAGACACTAGCATGTTCCAGTGCTTATGGGAAGAAGCCTGTAGAGAGAGGCTACATTGAAATAAGAGACAATAGAGAAGATAGTTTTTCATGCAAAACCTCTCAGGTGGGAGGTATTGGGATAGAGAGCCTATGCACAGGAATTAGCTGTAGACCGGAGGCAGGAAGGTCACATAGTCCACCCTTAAAGAAGCAAGGAGGAAGGACTCAGGTAAGGGCAGTAGCAGGAAACTGAGCAAATTCTCATTTGACAGATTTTATTTTCCGTGTCAAGTGGAAGGTGAGTTATTTCCTGGGAGTGAGGGAATGGAGAAGTGGGGGCAGCGGGGAGGGGAGGGGAGATATTTTCATGATGAAATACCATGGCAGTTTTGTGGTATGAGCTCTGAAGGGACTTCTAGCAGCCTGTAGGACAGCTGGAAGAACAGGATTAATGCAATCGGGATCTTGATCATTGGATGAATGTGTGCAAGAGAGGTTAAGTGCGGTTGAGGGTAACCTAAGAGTACCAGGCAGAGAAGGAAGGAAGAAGAGGCAGAAAAAGGCTGAAAAGAAGAAACAATCAGTCACGGGGCACCTGGGTGGCTCAGTCAATTCAGCGTCCGGCTTCGGCTCAGGTCATGATCTCGCAGTCCGTGAGTTCGAAACCCACATCGGGCTCTGTGCTGACAGCTCGGAGCCTGGAGCCTGCTTCGGATTCTGTGTCTTCCTCTCTCTCTCTCTGTCTCTGCCCCTCCTCAGCTTGCGCTCTGTGTGTGTGTGTCTGTCTCTCTCTCACAAAAGTAACTAAACATTAAAAAAATTAAAAAATAAAAAAAAAAGAAACAGGAAACTGGGCTCCATGTGGAGTTGAAGAATAAAAGTAGTGGGAACAAATAGTGAGAAACCCAGCAGAGGGCTGTGGTCACAGGACAGACCGTCTTGATGGCAAATTTCAGAGGACAAGCAGTTGGGGCAGGATGAGAACGTCCGAGGGGAGGCGTGTGAGGGGAGGCTGGCCGGGCACTTAGGTGAAGAGAATGAAATTCCGACTGTGGTTGTGATCGTGTTTTAATACAGACGTGCAGAACATCCTCCTGGAGGCAGCTGTTGTAGCACGTGTGGTAACGGGAGTTAACCCTCCCTCTCCTTGTTCCGAGGACAGAAACGGGCTCAGATTATGACTCCAGTTTCCCTTGGCAGCCTGCGAGCAGAAGTGAGCGTGCGTGTGTTTACTGACAGGATAGCAGAACTCGGTGGTGGTGCCCCCGGAAACTTGTAACTGAAGCAGAAAATGGGGGGGGGGGGAGGGCCATTAACACTTAAATTGAGAAGTCACCTGCTGAAACCCAAGTGTCCACATGTAGTCGGAGATCACACTGCTCAGACTTACAAGTCACTGTGAGATTTCAGTGTGACAAAAAGGAAGCGTCTCCGTCCATCCGGGCTGCTGTAGCAAAATGCCAAGAGACTGGGTGGCTTAGAAACCACAGACATTTATTTCTCGCCGTTCAGGAGGCTGGGAAGTCCGGGATGAAGGCCCCGGCGTGGTGGCATTCGGGGAGGGCCCTCTAGCAGGTGCATAGCCAGCCCCTTCTAGCTGTGTCCACACACGGTGGAGGGGACAGAGTCAGCGATATTGGGATGGTAATGTAACCGGGTGGATGGTAGCTACCCTTGTGGTGAGCACGGCGTAATGTATAGACTTGTCAAATCACTGCGTTGCACATCTGAAACGAATGCGATGTCGTATGTCAATTACACTGGAAAGGAAGGGGAAAAAAAACCCTCCCCGCAAATGCTCCTCTGGGTTCCTCGCCTCTCGGTAGAGCAGGACGGGAGCTGGCGGTCGTCTCTGAATATCCCCATGAAAGTGGACCATTGCACCCGGCTTGTATCAGCACAGTATCTTTTGTTTTAGAAAAGGCTTTAGAATAGACGTTCCCAGGGACCACTGGGTGGCTCAGTTGGTGAAGCATCCAACTCTTGATTTGGGCTCAGGTCATGATCTCACGATCGTGAGATCGAGCCTTGCATTGGCCTCAGTCTGCGCTGGGCATGGGGCCTGCTTTAGATTCTCCGTCTCCCCCTCTCTCTCTTCCCCTCCCCACTCATGCACTGTCTCTCAAAAAAAAAAAAAAAATAGAATAAATATCCCCATGATCTGGTTTTGGGTAATTAAAGTAAACTTTAATTAGAGTTTTGTTGTTAGCTTCATAATCTCATTTTTTGCTAGTTTAATAAATGGCTAAAGGTTGTTGCTGACATGGGGACAACTGGTTTTAACTACCTATTTTCTTTTTTTTTTTTCTTTTTTTTATTTAAAAAAATTTTTTTTAACGTTTTTATTTATTTTTGAGACAGAGAGAGACAGAGCATGAACAGGGGAGGGTCAGAGAGAGGGAGACACAGAATCTGAAACAGGCTCCAGGCTCTGAGCTGTCAGCACAGAGCCCGACGCGGGGCTCGAACTCACAGACCGCGAGATCATGACCTGAGCCGAAGTCGGCCACTTAACCGACTGAGCCACCCAGGCGCCCCAACTACCTATTTTCTTAACAAAATACCTGTTACTTTCTAGAAACTAACAATCTGACCTTTGTCACCTGAGCAGTTACTATATGGCATTCACTTGGCCAAGCACGTCTCACCCATCCATTTACTTTGGTCTCATAAACACATTCAGTCCCATGTGTTCACTTTGTTTCTATTATTATCCCTATTTTACAAGTGAGAGAAATGGAGCTTGGAGAGACTAGGTGAGATCACACAACTGGCAGAGGCAGGATTTGAACCCAGGGCGTCTGGCTGCAGACCATGTCCTCATAACATCAGCCAGCACTGTATCCTTCCAAAAAAGACAATGTTACCCACAGGTGACAGCACCTTTGACCTTGGTGTCATCAGAATCCACACTCTGGGTTCTCTCTTACCTCTTAGGTAAAATGTGGCTAATTTGCGGTGTAGCCTACTTTACAAATAGAGGAGGAGAAGGACTCCTCGTGGTGCCAGTTTCCTTCCTTCTCAGCTTCCTTCTCCACCCCGCCCCAACCCTCATGAGAACCTTGCAAGTGACTGGCCTAGAGTTAGACCCCACAGATGGGGCAGGGGGCCGTTCACTGTTTTAAGAAAAACATCTGAAAATATGCATCTTTTAGTAATGGAATATATATGTAAATGTCGAAAAAAATGTCATAAATTCTCCTAATATATCACGTATCATCAATTAACAGCAATCGACTCTTTTTTTGAGCATAGTCCTACCTCCTTCCCTGATAAAAATAGCCTGGTCATTAGGGACCCAAGAGGCCAGAGGGTAAGGAAGATATATGGATTTTCTCTTCTGCTACAGACAGAAACCAACTAAATACCAAAGAGTCTTACTTTAAGCTTTGCCTTCAGGTGACTTGGAACTTTGGAAAGAATTCTATAAAAGTGACCTGAAGGAAGGGGTGTGGTCTTTGCTTCATAATGCATATAAACCCTCTGATTTTCATTGTGGTTGTTGCGGAAAATAAACGTGTAGAGAACATAATTTGAGATTTCAGCCAAACATCTGGTTTCAGCGCTTAAGAAGCTAAAATCCAAGCTGGAGAATGTCATGTGCCCTTGCAGGATGTTGGGTGCCTGGTGAGCACGACCCCCCAGGCGAGAGGGTTTAAGGGAGTGATTCTCTGAAGACAGAAAAATGGAACAAATAAGGAAATTTCCAACTCCCTTTGGGCAGCAAAACTTTTCATGCCTCAACACATTGATTTGTAGATCTCCCAATAAAAAAGCAGATAAAAGCTGACAAACCCAACTCGGCATTAATCGGCCCTACCTCATTGTTTGTACGACCGCTGCAGAGCCCCCGGGATCAGAACAGCACGTTTTGAAAAATGCTGGACTAGACAAGCTCTGTGTGGCAGAGACATTTCAAGCCTGCTGAATGTCGGGCGCTTCTGCCCATTTCCCAGGGCCCCCGGACAGATAAGCAGGGTCATGTGACCAATTGGGGCCAAGTAAGTAGAAATGGTGAGTGTCAATTCCAAGTCGAAACACGGGCGGACCTAGAGATATAAATGGCCTTTCTTTCCGCCTTCACTGATGTTGTGATGGGGGAAGCTAGCAGCAAAAAGGGAGAGAGCCTCTATCAGCCTGGGTCCCTGACTCTCGATGAGAAGGAAAAATCCTTTCCCCGAATTTGCACTAGGCATACGGTGCGAGCAGTTAACATTGATGCTTGCTGCCACAGCATAAACGGGTCTTCCCGAACACTGAGAAATCTGGCTGCGGTGGTTTTTCCTGCCTGTAGTCCTCTTTTCTCCAATCTAAAAAAGAAACGAGGGGCGCCTGGGTGGCTCAGTCGGTTAAGCATCTGACTCTGGAATTCGGCTCAGGCCATGAAAGCGAGCCCCACGTCAGGCTGCACGCTGAATGTGGAGCCTGCTTAAGATGCTCCCTCCCTTGGGGCGCCTGGGTGGCGCAGTCGGTTAAGCGTCCGACTTCAGCCAGGTCACGATCTCGCGGTCTGTGAGTTCGAGCCCCGCTTCAGGCTCTGGCTCTGGGCTGATGGCTCGGAGCCTGGAGCCTGTTTCCGATTCTGTGTCTCCCTCTCTCTCTGCCCCTCCCCCGTTCATGCTCTGTCTCTCTCTGTCCCAAAAATAAATAAAAAACGTTGAAAAAAAAATTAAAAAAAAAAAAAAAGATGCTCCCTCTGCCTCTCTCACTCAAAACAAAAAACAGAAAACGAAACAAAACAAAAGTTAAAAAATAAATAAATAAAAAGAAATAAAATACGGGTAAATGCCCCAACATGGGTGAGTCTTAAAAACATGCTGAGTGAAGACGCCAGATAGAAAGGACCACGTGTAGATAGAAAGGACCACATGTTGTATGATTCCATTTATATGAAATATCCAGAAAGGCAAATCTGCAAAGAGAGAAAGCAGAGAAAGAGAGAAAGCAGATTAGTGATCGCCTAGGGCACGGGCACGGGGTGGGGGTGGGGGTGGGGGCGGTGGGGGGGGGGGAGATGATTGAACACGTGACAGCTTAAGGGACCTAGGGCTACTTTTATAAAATGTTTTCAGTGGATTGTGGTGATGGTTTGTGCATCTCAGTGAATATCTGAAAAGCCATTGAATCTTACATTGAAATGGGTGAGTTACATGGTAAAGCAATTATATCTCAATAAAGCTGTCAAAAAAAGTCTACTGTAAAGAATATGCAATGTGGTAAGTATGACTCTTAGAACACAAGGCAGCTGTGCAAAAAAACACAACTTATTAAATACTCTGTAAAGCTTCACTGTTCCAGATTCTGAGGTCCTGTTCTTTTGGGCCAGCTGCAAACTATAGATGAATAATTAATTCTGAGGGCCCTCCATCCTTCCCAGCTTCATAGTAAAATTAAGGATGTTCCTGGTGAATAGAAAAAGGGACAAGTGCCCCCTGGTCACCAGTGTTTCCAGTCTGCCTCTGCCCCTCCCATCACTGCTGTCCATTAAAGTCCCATGACTTCCTGTAAGTTCTGGGCCTCACTCAGCACAGCAAGAACCCCGGAGCCTACGTTCTGTTTGGCCTAGATTCCCTTGGTCTCACGTCTCCATCAAAGTCTTCAAGACTCAGGTCTCCCAGGCTCAGTCACCCTTGTCAATCCATTAGAAGCTCTTTCTAATGAGGGAGAACCTCTCTTGGCTTCTCCAAACGTCACTGTAGTGTCCCTGACCCTCGGTTCTCCCTGTTCTTTGAGAGTTGGCCTTGATAGCTCATAAAACCCACAACCTAGCTACATCTTAAGGACAGAAATGGCTTAAACTTAGAAGTGTTCTGGGAAGTGAGGAGAAATAGTTACATTCCATTCTCCTGGTGCAGCAAAGGAGGGAACAAACAGAATAACTAAATTGCTCTATAAGAGCATTCTGAAGGTTTCTGTATTTTGGCCTAGTAAGGCCACAAGTTAAAGATAATAATGGTAATAAACTAATGCTGATAATAAGAGTCAACATCGATTGATTGTGTTTGGCCTGTGGGAGGCCTTTCCAGGCTTTGCCTTTTCTCTTTCCACAACAAACAAGAACCACACTCAATAAGAAGATACTGATTTTGGTCATCAGTTCCAAGAAATGTGGTGAATTGATTCATAAAATAGGCATCCTGAAAGTGCTTACCATACCTTATGGAGGAGGCTTGTCTTACAGTTGCCTATGCTGGTGGAAATCGGCAATAGGGTTTTAGTTTTCAGTTCATCCCCCCCATATGAAGACAGGGAAGCCGAGTTTTCCGTTAAAAAGAGCTCCAAGGCAAGGTTTTTCATTGCAACACTAGGCAGAGATCACCCGCTCTCCTGTTGCGAGAGTCTAGGATAAAGAAAGGACGCCTTTCTGGGCTTAGCAGTGGGGTTTACAGGAAGATACTCTGACGTGAGTCCTGGTGGCATGGCTGAGCCACACCTCATGGGTCTTGTTTTCCCTCTGCAACACGAGAAGCCTGTTTGGGGGAGGCTAAGACCCTTCGCCAACCCCAAGTCTGATTGCAACACGCACAGTGGTGTGGTGGTGTCTTGGGAGGTGCCCGCTGCGGGCCAAATCTTGGAGGGCAAATAAGTCACAGCTACAGGCCTTTCTGCATCTTCTGTCATGAAGGGAGGAAGGATGAGGCAGTTCGGAGCAGTGGGAAGAACTGAGGTTAGACTCAAACCCCCCCACGTCCCAGTCCTGACTCTTGTCTTCACCACCCTTCGGCCCCTTCGGCCAGTTTCCCAGCCTGTAAAGCAGGGCTAATCACAATAGCCACCTCGCCCTGGGGTTGAAACTGACTCGCTTTGTGAACTCTACTGCCCGGCAAGTACCATCCAGTGACAAGGCACAGCAAGGATTAAAACGTTCCCGGACCAACTCCTTGGCCCCGTAGGCTCCCCTGCAAATTGCAGTCGACATTCACTACAGCCCTCGGCCTTGTTCGACCTGGGAAATTTCTAGCTGTCATATTTCTGGGAACCCAACTGTGTTTTTCTTCAGTAGCCGTAAGCGCTGCCACTCTGCTCTTCCCGTCCCGGATGCCCTCTCGTTTTGGTTTCGGAAAAACGGGCCGCTCATCTGAGACCCACATCCTTCGCGTTCTCCTCGGCCAGCTTGCTGGGAACAACTTCAGTTCTGTCCCAACCGAATGTTTAGAGGCGTCACTCCCCTCTGCTCTCTCTTGTGGAAGACACCTCACTGAGTCCTGCACCTGCCTCTTCTGTGCCAGTGCTTTTCTCGGGTGAGGTAAAGACCAAACACGAAGGACAACCTGTCTAGCCCCCGGTTACATTCCCAGCACTCTTTTCCCATGCTCTGTTAATCATTCATCTGGCCAAAAGGGTAACAAGCACAAAATAAAATAAAAATAAGGCGGGGCACCTGGGTGGCTCAGCCAGTTAATCCTCTGACTTCGGCTCAGGTCACGATCTCGTGGTTCATGAGTTCGAACCCCGCATCGGGCTCTGTACTGACCGCTCGGAGCCTGGAGCCTGCTTCGGATTCCGTGTCTCCCTCCCTCTCTCTCTGCCCCTCCCCTGCTCACGCTCTGTCTCTCTCTATCTCAAAAATAAAATAAACAAAAAAGGCATTATCCCCTGTCTGAAACATAAATGGACTAACCTTCATGAAAATGTTTCTAGATGAGCCCCAAACTATAATCCAATTTGTAAGACTCTACACATTGAGATTTTGCTAAGGTTTCTCTTTTTTATTTTATTTTTTTAATTTTTAATGTTTTTACTTATGTATTTTGAGAGAAAGAGAGTGTCTCTAGCAGAGGAGGGGCAGAGAGAGAGAGGGAGTGAGAGAATCCCAAGCAGGCTCCGCGCTGTTCGCACAGAATCTGACGCAGGGCTCGAACTCACGAACCGTGAGATCATGACCAGAGCCGAAATCGAGAGGTGGATGCTGAGCTGACTGAACCACCCAGGTGCCCCACCGAGCTTTTTCTGTATTATAATGTCATTTAAGAAACTACCTTTGAGGATATTTATTCATTCATTCATTCATTCATTCATCATCTTAAATGAGCCAAGAGACTGTCAGGCAAAGAGAGAGTGAGAGAGGCACACCATGCCCTCCAAGATGTCTCTATTAATAGGGGAGTCAGACTATCTCCCTCCTAAGAGCCCTTCTAGCATTACAGCCCTATGATGCTTGATGCTGTTGTTGGGAGAAAAAGTCCATTCAGCCTTCTACCAATTAATTCCCCCAGGTAGTTAGTTTCTATGAAATATTGCATTTAAAAAAATTTTAATGCTTATTTTTGAGAGAGAGAGAGAGAGAGAGACAGAGAATGAGTGGGGGAGGGGCAGAGAGAGAGGGAGACACAGAATCCAAAGCAGGCTCCAGGCTCCGAGCTGCCAGCACAGAGCCCCACACGGGGCTCAAACCCATGAGCCGCAAGAACATGACCTGAGCCAAAAGCAGACGCTTAACCGACTGAGCCACCCAGGCGCCCTGTAATATTGCATTTACTGCCGTGTTTCAGCTCCCCGTCTGCTTCCCTTCTCAACAGCCATCTATTACTAACCCCACCAGCACATGTGTGTGTGTGTGTGTGTGTGTGTGTGTGTGTGTGTGCGCATGCACACACACACACACACACACACACACACACTACATATTCTTAGGACTTTCTGAAATATGGGGCATTCTTCTTTATCATAAGATTATATGAATATATTTCAACATAGAAAAAAGAAAATAGAACGTCACTAGACACAATGGATACAGAATGAACAGCTGTCGTCAAAATCCAAGAGTGGCCAAAGGACTTGTGTCACCTCCAGTGAGGGCATCATGTCCACACCGTCCAGCACCCAGAGGAGGCTCTGAGGTTGTGGTCCACGTCCGTCATGTGCAAAGACGAAGGTAGAAACTGCAGACCCCTTGCTTTGTGCCCTTTCCCCTCATACAGTGCCACTTCCTCTTATTTCTGATTTTCCTTTGCTGAGCCAGGAGGAGCCTTTTCCAATCTTCACTGAGATTGCCAGAAACTCTTCCACCAAACTGTTTCCCCTTTCCTTCTGGAAACACAACACTATATCTCCCCAGCCTTCCTTGCACTTGGGTGTGGCCACATGACTGGGTCCTGACCAGTGGAATTTGGACGCGAGTGGTAGATTTCTAGGCCTAGCCTATTAAAACACTTCCATGGACCACTCTGTTCTCTTCTTCCATCTTGGTTTCAGTGAATGGCTCTGAGGCCCCACCGGATGGTGAGGTCACAGATGGCAGAAGTCAGGGTCCCTGAATATATGGAGAAGGGTCACCACCCCCCCAGCCCAACCCACATTGAAATGTTCAGAAAGCACATGATACACTTCCACAGTGTTGAGCCACTCAAATGTGGGGATTGCTGCCTCGAGAAGATATCCAACCCCATGTGTTTGCATAAGAATTCTGTACCATAATTTAAATGCTGTGCTGTCCTTTGAATCAGATTTAAATAAACTTCAACATCACTTGACGATTGTTTCTGTTGCCATGCCATGAAGAAAACTAAACCAAGTTTTCTTAGTTTGGAGTGCAAGTACCATAAAATGAAATGAAACAAAGTTAATTGGAACCAGATTAAAATTTTTATCTGACTTGATGTACTGCATTTCATCCATCAATAAATGGAATGTGGCAAATGTCTTTATATATCCTTCAAATGTTTATGTTCTATTTATATGGGTCTTCAAGAGCTGTGTCCCAAATGAGCTTGTTTTTGTAATCCCGAACTTTCCTTCAGAAAGTAGTTTTATATTTAATGCAGCATGTTTGATTGTTGTTGCTAAGCATCCATTTGGTGCAAATTAATAAAAACACAAGCACTAGCTCCAAAAGCCAAAAACAGAATGGGGTTGGAGAGGAGGCACTAGAATTATTTCCCTCTGATTTGGAAAAAACAAGGTTTTCACATGTGAAACCTCACCAGTTTTCTTTTTCTTTTTCTTTGCTTTGCTTTTTTCTTCCCGCCTTTACCAGAGGCCCTTGGTCCAGTCAAGACGAGAGTTCAAGTGTCAGGTTGTGGTTGTTAACTGCTTACAGGCCCACGAACTCCTCTCTAATTCTTAAGCTTGGAAAAAACACCTCATGTGCAGCAGGAAAGTGGGTGGCTGGTGAAGAAGGAAGGCAGAGCCAGGATATGAAAGGAAAAGACGTGACTCAGTGTGGTCACCCCAAGCAGTAGAAGCTGCAAATGAAACCAAGGATTAGCTCCTGCAGGAGAGACACTTGTAGGCATGTGAACCTGAAGACAGCTGCTAAACCAGAAGCTGAGAGACACAAGTTCAAGCTGCACAGAGATACAGCGTGACATGACTGCAAGGTAGGGAGAACCTCAGGCTGGATGAGTTTAGCCCACCCAGGTCCCAAGTCTAAACGCTCGCCCTTTTCCATTTAGCTCCACTGCACAAGCTTGACAGGCTCCGTGGGTTTATGAGTGCTGTGGGCAGTAGACCTGCTGCCAGTGGGGGCAGAGAGGGAGAGAGAGAGAGGGGTAGGGTGGGGGTTCTCTGCGCAAAGTAAGCCAACTTGGCTGAAGCAAAGAGGTGGGGCTCAAACATGGGTCACCCTACTCATTGGTAAATAGGCACGGTGAGGATTGCTGCTAAGGAAAAATCTTCATCCTATGCCGGCAGGAGGGAAAGCTAGTGCAGCCTTTGAGGACAAGAGATGCATGGGGTTTGCAAGGTGAGAATGGAGGACTCCAGGCTGGCCCCTCTCTGGCCCTGGCTGTAGCTAATGCCAGGCGTTGGTGGACAAGAGGCTAGGCCCTCTTCAGACCCTGATCCTGCTCCTCTGCCCCTTGTCTTCAGATCATGCCCCTACCCTTTTTCTTTTCCCTGTGACCTCTCCTGCTTGTATCCCCTTCATCTTTTCTTTCCTTCTGCCAGAGGATCTCTTTATAATCTGGGAATCGTGATGAACAGAAACCTTCCTCTTTCTCGAGTTTTATTTTTCTCCCATTTAACTGGACAAAGCAAATCATATCATATGCCCGAGCCCTGGGGGTGAGCAGTGGCCAGTCCTCTTCTAGGGAATGGCCACCATCCTGGCACAGCTCCTCTTAACTAGTTGGCTGTGGACAGATTGGACTTGTAGGCGAGTGAGAGGACCAATTTATTCCAGATTGGGGCATCGCGGAGGCAGAGGGAAGGGCATTTGACTGAAACATTGAAGTCAGATACAAACCCCAGGCAGACGTTGGCCTCAGCGAGGAAAGAGTGAACCTTGGCAGAATACCAGGATTAGTGAGTAGCAACTGATAAGATTTAGTTAATGGATGAACTATGTGTTTGATCAAGTTAACTTAAAAGAGAAAAAATGGTAACTGGCCTATTATACGCAAGAGGAAATTTGAACCTTGGTTTTATAGGTTTCAGTGGGAATGACAGCAGAATGTAATAATGAAATCTTTGTGAAAAATTGTATTCGATGAGGAAGGGAACCTCCAAAGATACTCAGAGTTTGACAAATATTACTTAAATGTCAAAGGAAAAGTTTTAGTCTAGATTTGAAAGGGAACTTTCTCTTGTTTTGTTGTTTGTTGTTGCCGCTGTTTTTATTCCTGTTGCCTTCTCTCCTTGCCCCTCCTTCTCTTCCCTCCTTTTCCTCCTTCTCTTGCTCCTTCCCCTCTCTTCTTTCCTCCTCCTCCTCCTCCTCCTCCTCCTCCTTCTTCTTTTTCTTCTTCTTCTTCTTCTTCTTCTTCTTCTTCTTCTTCTTCTTCTTCTCCCCTTCCTCATCACTATTTATATCACCACTTTTTCACTTCTTTGAGTGTCAGTCAAGTCTCAAGGAGTTCTTTCAAAATGTACTTTTTTAACACTAAAAACACACACCAATTGTCTCAATTTACATTGTATTTGACTGCATATCATGGAAAATCCGAAAGTGACAGTGAGGTAAACATACAAGGCTCATGATCTCACATTAAGGACATCTGAGGTCAGCAGTCCAGGACTGGCTTGACACTCCATGGTGTCACCAACCTGACACCCAGAAGGACAAAGAGACCTGATAATGGTCGCCCATCAAATTAGTGGCCAAACTAGGACTGCTGGAAAACAAGACAAATTTTGTAACTTGAATAGTGAAATGCCAAATGTTTTCTAAATTTAGCTCATTTTGAACTTACTTTTCTCTCCTTACCTCCTCCTTCTCTATGATTTCCTTCAGCTCCTTTTGTTGGTTTTATCTTCCCTTTGCAGTATCCATGTAATGAAACACACTGCTTGGTCTTATTCACCAGGAAAACAGTAGGTGTCAGAAATACAGAAGTCACTACCTCTAAGGTGGTAGAGGCTACCTACTTACAGTCCTGACAGGATTTGGGGAGGTAAGAAGATACACTGCCCAGAGCTCAGAAAGGGAACATCCACGCAAAAAAAAAAAAAAAATCAGCTAGAGAGAATTCATGTGGTTACAAAATGGGACACAAAGGTCCTGTTGACTTTGTCATTTTTGGTGCTTTTGACTTTTTCCCTTTCATAATTCTTGGGCTATACTAATATCATAAGAAGGCAGTAGGTGTGGTAGAAAAGGATGTGGGTTTTAATTTCAGATCCTCTGGGCTTGTATGCAGATACTACCTATGTCCTAATGAAATGTCTTGGGTAAATTATATCCATTAGCTCAATTTCCTCATGTGTTAAATAGACGGAATGGTCTCCGCTATTAGGTAATAGTTCCCACCTGCACATACTGGTTGTCAGGATTAAATGAGGCAATACAAATACATGTTTTGGTCCTTCTACTTTAAACAAGTGACAACAACAAATAATAAAAGCAAAAATAAATAAACAAATGACAGCATACTACAAATGAGAAGGGAGGAGGAAGAGAAGAGAGGGAAACAAACCACAAGAGACTCGTAATGACAGAGAACAAACTAAAGGTTGGTGAAGGGAGGTAGATGGGAGATGGGCTAGATGGATGTTGGGTACTAAGGAGGGCACTTGTGATGAGCGCTGGGTGTTGTATGTAAGTGATGAATCACAGAATTCTACTTCTGAAACCAATATATTGCACTATATGTTAACTAACTAAAATTTAAATTTAAAAAAAGTACAATGAAAACAAGTCATATGAAAATTCATGTTTATAGAATTAGGTAAGTTACTTATGGATAATTTGAATTTAAAATATTCTATTCCAAAAGGAAATGCAGTCATATTCTATTTTTTCCAAAAATCCAATATACAAACAATTCATGGAACAGACTGTCTGTTTTACTTACTACTATGTCCAGACAGGAATGGTTTGGGATACATGGTAAGTATTTAGTAAATATTTGTTGAGTGAATAAATACATGAATGAATGAAACAACTTTCATTTATTCTCTGTAAACTTGGCACCATAATAGTTGCTGAAAACATAAACGAGTCAACTTTCAGGAATCTCAGATTCTAAGTATGGACAGACCAGATGATTTCAGATAACAATTAAGTGCTATGTGTAAAGCCAAACAGGATTATAGGATAGAAATGGACGCAAGAAATGTGAAGGGGGCAAGAGGAGCTTTAGATCTGATGGTCAGAGACAGGCTGATAGAGTTATTGGTGAAGATTTCTTCAACAAGCTCTGTATTATATTTGTTTGACCTAAATTAATAAATAGAATTCTATTTAGTTCATTTTGGAAACATTTTCTTCAGTTATTCATCACAAGGTTTATAGCCATAGATACAGCTCTCCCCTTAGATCTTGCAAAACTTGGAAATCCTGAGGCTTTAGGATCTCCAGAGAACAAGTTTGAAATTGTTATATTAGGAAGTGTTTACTGGGAAGCAGGTCCCGGTAAACATAAGATGGTCATAGATGCAAACCTCCAGAAAAAAAAAAAAAAAGCCCTGTGGTCAATATGCTTGTGAACCAGTCCATGAATATTGGTATATTAAAGGCTTAGAGAAGTCTGACAACAGAGTAACATATAGTACATGCATCCTGATATTTTCCCATGTTGTTTTAAATTTTATTTTAACTTTATTTTTTTCCCCTCTCAGTACACATATTAACATCAAAATACAGTTTGAGAAGTATTACTATTGTATAAAAGACAAACCTCTGGCACAAACAGAAAGCGAAGAAGTTGATCCTTTGCCCATATGTCTTGCAATTCTAAAATGGTATATTTACACACAGTTATCAGAAACTTAAAATAAGGTCTAAATATCATATTTATATACATTACCCGCTTTGACTAAACCCTTTGAACTGATGAAAGAGCTACTCATGTTTAGTTATTTTGGTTATTGGAGGGTTTCTTCAAGTAGCCCTGATGTGAAAAGGGCATATACTTGGATTCCCTCTATTTTTGCTTCATGAGAGTTAACAACGTTCAAGCAGATCTATCTTTGGTTTGGTTGGATTGGGCTGGGTTGGGTTGGGTTGGGTTTAGCATACAACAAACAGTAGAATGTGGCAGAAACTGCATGAGGTTTTACACGTGGACACCACACTTAGCTCCTTCGCTCCATCACTCACTCGAGGTGCTTTTAGACAAATTACTCAAATTATCAAAGCTTTACTTTTCTCATCTGAAAATAGGGACAGTAATCACCATCTCCTGCTTTTAGGAGGAGGAGTCAAGCTGATGAAAAGGACCTAGAGAAGAGTGTCATCCCAGCATCTTTCTGAAATGTTAGCTTGCGGACTTTGTATTCTCCCTCTAAACCTCTTTTCAACCCCCTCCCCCGCCCCCACTGGAGATTCAATGGGAAAAACAGAATGTTTGCTGTTTGTTCCCTCAACGATGACTCACAGAGTGCTGATATATTGAATCAATTAGTGAAGAAGTAACATTAGTGTCCTATTTTATAGGTGTGAAATGAGCGATTCAACAAGTACCTTGTAGGATATACAACAACCTCAGAGATTGTCCAGGAAGAATTTTCAGTCCACTCGTCCAGAGCACTACCATAGCACACGGTGTTTTCAGTTCTCAGGAATTGCCTCATGAGTCATTCCTAATATTAACCCAAAGTTGAACGAATGGTATGTTCCTTTGGTTGGATGATTTAGTTGGAACCTAAATGTTGATTTCAGGGCTGTGGAATATAAAAGTGGAATCATACTAACTGGCACAGAGAGAGAGAGGCAGTGTATCGTGGGAATGGGGGGAGGCGGAACATCCCACTACATATCCTCCCTTCTTCTAGAATGCGTTGCTTCCTGATGGAAAGAGGCTGCAATTATTGAATGCATCCTGTTTCATCAGAATGTTGTAGGAAAACTAAATCATGATCAGAGTGGGAAGGATCTTTGACTTATGAGACAAGTCATTCCCTGAGTTTTACTTTGCTCTTCTGTAAAATGGTGATTTCATAGATTATTTATAAGATGTCCACCAGTTTCCTGATTCTATCATGGTCCAAAATTCATAACGTTTCTTTCTTTTTTATTTTTTTATTTTTTGAGGCATTCAGATACCTTTCATGATACTTCTTTACCAGTTTGCTTTCTGTTAAGGCTTTTCACAAGAAGCCCAAGTTAGTCCAGTCTCCACAGGACACCTACTGGATTATTGGGAGAGAGAAGCTAAGTAGTGTTTGTGATGGGGGAGACAGATCCCTTTTCCTGAATCACAAAAATCATGTCAGTTCTACGTGTTGGTCTTTTCCTATACCTGCTGCAAATAAAATTGATCATTAATCGGTGATGCTTTCCTCAACCAAAAAATATCTTTTACCATCTTCTGTGACCTGAATGATATGTCAGGAATCACTGGAATAGTAAGAAAAGTTAAGAACTTTGTCTCTATTACAGAAGTCTTTACATTCCAGCAAGAGTGAAAAGGCTTGTGTAAATAAATACTCGATACCATAGATCAAAAGATAGCATTAGTTAAATTGTGTGGTATTAGAAATAAGCGCATAGAAACTCCTTTACAAGTTTTTTAGTTTTTGGTTTTGTGTGTGTGGGGGGGTGGGGGGCAAAGTAATTTGGGTAACGCTTCATGGAGACAAATGAATGCTATTGAGGAGTGGGTAGAATTAGGACGGAAATGGAGTTAACAACTGAGGAAAGTTTAAGGGAAAAGATATGAAAAGGTGATGAGTAGGGGCACTGGTTTCCCATTATCTTTTCATCTTGTGAGCAAAAACTTGCCAAACAGTGGCTCCAAGGACAAAGCACAATCTGCTGGGCAAACATCCAAGGATGAGGAGCTTTCCTGAAACAAAAGGGAAAGGGAAGGCACGCAGGAATGTACAATACTGTCTGCAATTAGAAAATCCAGTAATTAACTTGATTTTTTCGCTAGCAATTGCAATAGTTGAATTTATCACAGGGTGTAAGGAACTTCCAGGTTTTAAGAAAGATCCTATTGGCTGGCCTTGCTTCCTTGAGGTTACCTCTCTTAGATAATGTGCCTTTTTATGGGCATGTAGGTGAGGATCAGAACCTTCCTTAGGCATTCAGATGGAAAGGTGGCAGGAGTTAGTTCATTAAGTCCCAAGATTGTTGAGAAAGGGGCAGTCATAGTAATTGTTGCAGGCTAGAAGAGACATTTAAGATTATCGAGTTTTTCATTTACATATAGGAGAATAATGTCCAGAAATTTAGGTGACTTACCCAAGGTGGTCACAACCATTTGTATATGAGAACACTTTGGTTATAATTTTACTATAATGTCCTTCTTTTAATAAAATATTAATATTATGTTTCCCATCTCTCTGCTGTAATGATAAAATCCTTTTTTGACCCTGGTCTAAACATAACCATTTTTTAACATCTGATGTGTACCCAAATTCTTATGTCCTTAGGACATTAATTTGAAGAAAAATTACACATGGAATACATAGTTCATGTGGAAAATTTAAAAGCACAAGTACAAAAAGGAAAATTAGGGGTGCCTGGGTGGCTCAGTCAGTTGAGCGTCTGATTTCAGCTCAGGTCATGATCTCACAGTTCGTGGGCTCGAGCCCCACGTCGGGCTCTGTGCTGATGGCTCAGAGCCTGGAGCCTGCTTCACATTCTGTGTCTCCCTCTCTCTCTGCCCCTCCCCCACTTGTGGTATGTCTTTCTGTCTCTCAAAAATAAATAAATGTAAAAATAAAATAAAATAAAATAAAATGAAATAAGGAAAATTAAAACCATCTGCAATTCTGTCCCTAGAGAAAACCAGGGCTATATATTCCATATATCTTTCCTATGCATTATATACATACTTTTAATCTAAAAATGATATTTTATTCTTTTAATGGTATGCTATTTTTCAATCAGTATTTTGTAAGCAAGTTTTAATGTGAATGCATATATTTGTAATCCTCATTTTTGACCCTACATTAAAAAAAGGGGTTGTGGGGCGCCTGGGTGGCTCAGTCGGTTAAGCGTCCGACTTCGGCTCAGGTCATGATCTCAAGGTTCGTGAGTTCGGGCCCCCATCGGGCTCTGTGCAGACAGTTCAGAGCCTGAAGCCTGCTTCGGATTCTGTGTCTCCTTCTCTCTCTCTGTCCCTCCCCTGCTTGTGCTCTGTTTCTCTCTGTCTCTCAAAAATGAATGAATGTAAAAAAAAAATTTTTTTTAAAGGGGGTTGTAGTCATCTCTGGTGAATTGCTTAAATGTATTTCATAAGTACAAAGTTTCTTCAAAACTACTAACCTTGCTTGAAAAATATGCATTTGGCCATAGATATACCAAAATGTGAAGCTCTTCCCCTTTTAAAATCAAGTGGTATTATCAACTCCTATTTTAAACTTGTTTATGGAACTAGATTAATACTGAACATAGATATATAAAGGTGATTACAGCGCTGGAAGTTTGACCTTTGAAAAATCCTTCCCTGTATAAACAAAGTCTGGAATGTTTTAAAACCTCTAAGCCAGTCAGTTTCTTTTTTTATTTATCATAAACCTGGATCAACACAGAATGTCCATTTTATTTAAAGTAGGAAATGAAAACACCTTGGTTCCCTAACCATACTTGAAGGAGGTGTCTTTGAACCCCACATGTTCCTTGCCCCAAACCCATGTGGCCCTGCTGGAGTCTCAGGGCCCTGCTAAACCTGGCCTCACACAGCAGCCTTATCTGACCTCCTTGAATTGGTAGACCTGCTTGTTTGGTTCTGCTTGAGTTTTTCTTCACGGTCTCACACCCGTTCTGCTCTTGTCCCCACCTCTATAGCTTTATACTGATAAGGCTTCCCATGGAATGTCCACCCTTTCCTATTCCGATGCATCCTTCCTTTACTTTACTTCCTTTACTTTAGACCATTTAGTGTCCTTGAGTGTGTCAAGATTCTTGGCTGAGGCCTCACAACAAACCAAAAGATGAGTAAAATTAAGGTAATCCATTACAACAGAAGAAAAATGATCATATCACTAGATGCAGAAAAAGTATTTGACAGCACTCAAACATTCCTTCATGATACAAACTCTCAATAAACTAGGAATAGATGGGAGTTTCTTAAATTGGTAAAAAAAAATGTAAAACAAGCCCCTATAGCTAACATACTTAATGGTGAGTGAATCCAAGCTTTCACACTTAGATTAGGTACAAGGTACAAGGCAAGGATGTTTTCTCTCACCACTCCTTTTCAATATTATACTGGACGTTCTAGCTAATGCAATAAGACAAGAAAAGGAAATAGTAGGTATATACATTGGGAAGAAAGTAACAAAACTTGCTCACTGATGACGTGATCATCTGTGTAGAAAATCTGAAAGACTCAATTTTTTAAAATCCCGGAACTGATAAGCAATCATAGCACAGTTGTAGGATTCAAGATTAATGTACAAAAGCCAATTGCTTTCTTTTCTTTTCTTTTTTTTTTTTTAATTTTTTTTTTAACGTTTATTTATTTTTGAGACAGAGAGAGAGCATGAACAGGGGAGGGTCAGAGAGGGAGACACAGGATGTGAAACAGGCTCCAGGCTCTGAGCTGTCAGCACAGAGCCCGACGCGGGGCTCGAACTCACGGACCGCGAGATCATGACCTGAGCCGAAGTCGGCCGCTTAACCGACTGAGCCACCCAGGCGCCCCCCAATTGCTTTCTTATACGTGAGCAGTGAACAAGTAGAATTTGAAATTAAAAACACAATGCAATTTACATTAAGACCTCCCAAAATGAAATACTTAGATATAAATCTAACAAATATGACAAGATTTATATGAGAAAAACTACAAAGCTCTGATGACAGAAATCAAAAAAGAACTAAATAAATGGAGAGATATCCCGTGTTTAAAAATAGAAAAATCCAATATTGTCAAGATGTCAGGTCTCAACTTGATCTCTAGATTTAACGCAATCCTAAAAAACCCCTGCTCATTTGGTCAATATAAACAAACTGCTTCTACAATTTATATGGAGAGACAAAGACCCATAACAACCAACACGATATTGAAGGAGAAGAACAAATTTGGACGAATGATGCCACTCAACTTTAAGATATATTTAAAATTACAGTAATCTAGACAGTGTTGTATTGAAAAAGAATAGACACATAGATCAATGGAACAGAATATAGAGCCGAGAAATAGACCCATGTAAATATGATCAACTGATCTTGGACAAAGAAGCAATGGCAATACAATTGGCAAAGATAGTCTTTTCAGCAAATACGCACAGTGATATTTATAGCCTTATAGCAACTTTATTCATAATTGGTGAAGCATCCTTAAAAAATTCAATGCTCTACATGCAAAAACCAGGTGTTCTCATAGCCTCATAGTTCTCATAGCCTCACACTGGTGAGTGTCCATTGCTAAGAATTTTGAAGGGGCAACGTGGCAATTTATATTAAAATCTACAACAACAAGTTGTAACATAAGTCTGTTTTAGTAATTCCTCTTCTAGGGATTGTTTTAACAAAATCATAGATTATGAAAAGATTTACAATCAGGATAGTTCATTATATTATTGTTTATAGTGGCAAAAAACCCAGAAACAATTGAATATACAACAGAATGAGGTTGAAAAAATAAGTTAGTTTTAAATACAAATAATGAAATACCATCATGTCATTAACACTCAGATTAAGTTGTAAAAAAAAGCAAGAACCATGAGTGTGAAAAAAATGTCTATAGATTATTAAACAAAACAAGTAGATTACAAATCCTAATGTATAAAATATCTTGTTTTTATGAGACCGTCATGTTCTTAAAACTTTCTTGTAAGTTTGAAATTATTTCCAAAGAAATTTAAAAAGAAAGTGTATTTTATAGGTAGATATAGAAATAGACCACGGATAGATGGAAAGAAATATTGATATATAGGTAGATGGACACATAATCAGATAGGAAACACGAGGGAAGACTATTCTTTCTTAGGGAAATTGTAAGCTAAATATGCAAAAGATATGAATTGACTGCCTGATAAACATTAAGTTAAGGCTGGTTAGGAGAGAGAGGACTGGAAATAAATACACTAAAACATTAGTAGTGGATGTCTTTGAAAGGTGAGGTTGTGCTGATCATCTTTGTGTTTTCTCCCCCTCCTCTGGTCCCCGAAGAGCCCACATTCGGAACTTTGCCTCTGCTGATCTGTGATACCAGTTTTCTTTTTTATATCTGAGTGTTCTGCTTCTCAGAGATATCATACGCTAAATATTCAGGAAGTATGAATGGACTGCCTGACCAACAGTAAGTCAAGGCTGGTTCTAGGTCAAAAGACTTTGAATGAAAAAATGAAATGGAGAGCATAGTGGTTGCCATAGTGGTTGTATAATAAAAGCACACACAGTTAAGTGGGAGACATTGCTTCAGAGACTGAATGGTTCAGACCACGGGTCTGAAGCCCAGTTGCCTGGTCCTATGGACCTGCCCTCTGCCTCACATTTCTCATATGTAAAGTGGGTATATGAACACTGTCCTCTTTGAAGAGTTGATGTGAAAATTACAACAAATTAATACTTGTAAAGCACCTGGAATAGTGCCTGGCACTCAAATGTTAGTTAATAAATTCTTATTGTAAAGAATAATGTGTTTCTTTTCTTACTGTAAAAGTAATACAGAAAATTTGGAAAGTAGACTTAAGGAAAAATAAAGAATTAAAAATCTTCTATATCATCAATGCTCAGATACAAAGTTCTCAGTTAAAATTACTGTTAATATTCTGATACAGATTTTTTTTCAGTTTGTTTCTCTTTGTATGTATCTCATACATATTTTAACTCTTGTTATAAAAGTGGAATCATACCATAGAGAGCTTTATAACTTGTTTTTGTATTTACAATATAGTGAACATCTTTTATGTAATTAAATATTTATATAAACACTTTAAGATGTTTTAGGGTTATTTGAAAAACAAGTAAACTGATAAAGGCAGCTTTGACAATTTGAAGTATCAAATGTTTTTCACATGAGTCAATAGAACGAAAACATAAGCAAAATGTAATTTTCGGCTTGTAAATATTCAAATGGTAAAGTTAGGAAATGTCAAGAGATTGTGTATATAGCTCTTAGAGTGCTAAAAATAGTAGTAAGGACATTTATGAATCTAGCCACGTTCTCCTTTTAGGAGGAATTAGGTTACTTAATCTTATAAAATAAAGTATCAAATTATTTTCCCTCATTTTTTATTTCATGGATATTTATAGAAAAAAGAAATAGTTGTACTTCATTCCAAGAACAAGGAGATTTGAGCTAGTTCTTTGAATGCTTTTACAAATTTAGCCATGGTCTGACAAAAGCAAATAAGTTCCTCCAGCTTTTGAAGAGTCTCATTCCAACTCTGGTGTAGGCGTGTTCTTGCCAGGCAGGAGAGGGATGGTCACCCAGCCATAGAGAAAGTGCTCCGGTGTGGTGTTTGCCGGGGAGGAAGAGCATGGTGCAGATGATCTCTGGGGGCTAGAAGGGGTGGGGCGGGGGAGGGGGCAGTTGGATCACCAAAGGTGTGGATTTGGGTTCCATACATGGCTCAGGAGCCAGATGCATGGGATCTAATCCTGATATTTTAGCAATTCTGTCACCTCAAACAAGTCGTTAACCTCTGGGTGCCTCATTTCCCCCTGGGTGTACGTCCCTCATAGAGCTCTAGTGAGGACTACACGGGAAGTACTCATAACAGGGTCTAGCATACCCAGACTGTGCTCCCAATAAGGGTCAGTGCTATCATCATCATCACCGCCAGTCATTAGTGATTATTGTTTTTATGATCTTCCAAGGCTCGGACCTCCATGCTCTGCTGTGGATATGCCCGGATGAAAAGAGAAGTCAGCAGGTAGGGAGGTCCCGGACCGTCCCTGCACATGTGTGTGTCAGGGAAGAGACCCGAGCAAAAGCCGTTTGTACTGGCCTCTTCCATGCACCCCCTGCCCTCTACCTAACCATGTGAGTGAAATCACATAAAATAAAGAACACTCTAAATGTCAAAAAGAAAAAAAAAATAGAGCAGAACTGTCAGTGATTGTCAGTGCGTAAGCTTGCTGGGGATCAGGGGGTTCGACACACCTTGAACATGTGAAAGTCCACGGGTTGACTGTCTAGCTATGGAGGTGAAGCCCAGGTTTATATTCATACCAACTGCTAAAGCCTCTTCTCACCAGTGCCTCCCGGAGCCATGGCCCAGCAGTCTGGAGTTTTGGAAACTATCCCCCCTCATTTTCTGTACTCTAGTGCATAGAGGAAGGGAGATTTTCAGCTGAGGTGGGAGGTGGGAGGCAGGCTAAGGGCAAGAGACCCAGCACCCGAATGTGAAGACAATTTCCAAGACATAACCTGTTCCCTCTCCCATGCTTCAGGGACATTACTACTGGGATGCTGCTTTCTGCGCCATTGACCCTGGAAGGTGGCTTTCTTTCCCCCTCATCTGAACCTTGTCTCAGAGATCCCCTTCTCACTCTTGACTTCCAAATGTCCTCTCTGTGTGTAACTCCAGCATCAACTTTGGAAACTACTCTTTCCTCTGGTCTGAAGTCTCTGGCTGCCTTGGGAACACCTCCACTCAAATATCCGCATGAACCCAGGAGTTCAACCTTTTAGAAACAGAACCCTCCCCTCCAATTCCAATCTGTTCAATTTTGAAAATACTTTCTTTTATTTAAAAAAAAGTAATGTTTATTTATTTTTGAGAGAGTGAGTGAGAGAGAGATAGAGTCAAGTGGGTGAGGGGCAGAGAGAGGGAGACACAGAATCTGCAGCAGGCTCCAGGCTCTGAGTTGTCAGCACGGAGCCCGATGTGGGACTTGAACTCAAGATCATGAGCTGAGCTGAAGTCGGACGCTTAACTGACTGAGCCACCCAGGCTCCTCTCTGAAAATATTTTCTGAGGGCAAAGCTCCTGTCATGCAATTGAAAGTTTACTCGTTTACTTTAGCCTTACCTACTAGGTGATGAACATAGCACCCATGATTTTGCATTTTTTTTTCTTTATAGCTCCAGTCATCGTACTTGGTAGATGGTGGATAGTCCATAAATACTGTGTGAATCAATCGTTGAATGAATGAATGAATGAATGAGGAAAGAAAATGACATAAAAATGAGCATGTGCTGCCCCTGGACTCCACAGGCTCTCTTTTCTGTTTAAGAACATAAAACAGGTTGCAACAATGCTATAATGGAAGCCCTTAGGAAGTGAACTAGGAGAAGGGAAAGAATAAGTTTGATTAATGATCTGATGAATTGGAAAAGAGGAGAGACTTGGGCTTTGAAGCCCTGGTGGGACCTTTCTCAAATAGCCTATAAGTGTCAGTGACACCAATCAGATGCTACTGTAAATAAATCAATTACTGTAAACAATGCCCTACTGAGCATATTAATCTTGCCTACAGTATACTGGTCTGATGATTATGGAATCTCAAGGCAGATTACAGTTCACAGTTCCAGATCTGGGATTACAAATTGAGGCCACCCAGGAGATAATGCTTGTTCTCTCTTCCTTAGGGAGCATTATTCAACCCTTGCCCTTTAAATCCAGATGATTTTCAAGATCTTTTTTTTTTTTAATTCAAAATATCTGTGATACAGTCATTTCTTCTAGTGAATAAAGTCTCTGTGCCTTTGAAAGAATGATAATGAACTCTTTGCTAGAATTGAAGTAAACACTTTATATATGTCATTTCTAATCCTGACTGCAACTCTACAAAATATGTATGTTTATATAAATTAGGACCCTTTGTGGAAAGTGACACAAAATCCAGTTCCAACTATTTTAAGCAAAAAGAGAGAATTCGTTGGCTTAATCGGTAGAAAGCTCAGAGTGGTGGGGTGCAGGCATGGCTCTATCCAGGAATCCAAACAAGCTGTTTGACACCCTTTCTCTTCATTTCTTCATCCTGCTTTCTTTCTTTGTTGGCTACTCTAAGGCAGGTTCTCTCTACATTGTGACCTTCAGCAGATCCATTCTTACATCTGTACAGCTCCAACTCTAGGGCAAAACAAGGGCCTCCTCTCATAGGCCCAAATCTTAAAGAGTATCTCATTGGCCCCAGCTGAGTCATTTGATCATCCTAGATCTAATCATTGTTGTGCTTTTGTTGGCTGATCTTGGCTACATGCTCCGACACGTGCTCAAACCTCAGTGTGGAAGAAGTGTTTCTTCCTCCAACATTTAGGTTAATAGACAAGGGAGAGTGGAGACTCAGGCAACAAATGACCATCACAACTTTGATCTTAATTTCACAAATGAAGTAGGTGAGACTCAAAATAATTAAAGGCACACAACCAAGGAGCAGCTGTACCAGCCAGGCTCTGATAGGAAACAGAATTGAATTCAGGGGGTTAGAGACTAGCAAGATTATTTGTAGAAGTTCAGACAAGATTAAGGGGGCCAGCAAAGGCCGCTGAAGCCCTGGGAACCAGGTATGACAGAACCGCTTTGAGGTCTGAGCAGCAAGATCTGGCTCCCAAGAGACCAAATGACAGCAGTAATAGCAATGGAGGGACACCACTGCCGAAAATGCAAAGTGGAGAGGGAGCATGGGATGGAGGTGAGCTCCCTTGACTTATTTCTCCTACACCTTGATCTCCTTCCAGTTGCTCTCACCGGGGCCTAGGAACCAGCCAATCTGGGATGCAGCCAGAGCACAGAGCCAGGAAGAGAAGGGCAGGAATGATTAGAGAAGAAATGAGGGAGAATAAGCATGGCAGCTATGTCAAGTTCTGAACCCAGCTCCAACTTCTCCAAAAAGGTTTGTCTGCTCCTCTTACCTACCTTTCGTACTTAGGAGGCGTGTGTGTGGTCGGGGACCTTTAGCTCAGAACCTTTTGGTAATGAACCTCTAGGTAAGATGCTGCTCCCCTAGAAACTTGACTGACTACTCTCCCTTAGCGGCTGGCTTTCAGATACCTTGAATCTGTGGCTTCAGGTGTTTGTCCTTGTGGTGAACTTCCTGATGGCAATGCTCATCGCATCATCCTGGCACTAAGATTTAGAACATTTTTATTTGCTCAGTTCTTCACCAGAAAATTGCTTCGATTACAACTACTGCTAACAGGGACCTTCCAGATATGACCCACTTCCTTCCATCTAAAGGAGAATGCATTGATTATCCTTCAAGGAACCTCTGAGGTCTGTGCTCAGGTGAGGATAGACTGCTGGGCTGGAGGGCTCAGCATCTCAAAAATATAAGACTCCAGGGTTTAGGTTATAAAAGGGGGAAAAAACGAGAATTCTGACCGTTGAAGCAAATGCCCAGTGCTGTCTCAACCTGGCACTATTGTACGGACACTATTCCCTCTAATCTAACACAGTGTGAGCTCTCTGAGCCCTTCTCCCATAGGTGCGTGTAGAATATTTCCCCCGTTTTGACACATATATGGCTGGTATACCTTGTGCTTATTCTGCCTTCCAGAAAATATTTTTCGTTCCACCTCGCAAAGGATGATTGCTTTGAGGAAACTGAGGCAGATTAGTCATTGGCAGTCCTGCTTCATGTTTTCCTGAAGGTTGACTAGCATCAACCCTTCCTCTCATCATCCCAGTGGTCTGCATTTGGAGAGTGGTGAACAGTCCTGAAATCTTCCTGGTCCGGGAAAGAGTGGACCCTGCACGTGGAGAGTTTGCTGAGGTCATCTTGACCAAAGTTCCACCTAAAATAGGCTGCCACACGCTCTCTGCCTGAAGATTTCAAGGCAGCTTACTGTTGCGTAAATCTGTATTTTTTTTTTAAATCCTTATTTCACGGTAGAGTGGAATCCCTTTTCTATCATTCTTTCTGGTGCTTTCCCTACCTTCCACATTGGCGTTGAATGAGCAAACATTGTCTTGACCACATTTCATCTTTCCAAACCCTGAAGATAGCGATCACATGTCTCTTTGGTTTTTCTAAAGAAACTCAAGCTAAAAATGTCTATTTTCTCTCATCACGTGATTTGACTTCTAGACTCTTTCTATCTTGGTTTCCCAGCAGCAAACATGTTCTAGTTTATCATTTTCCCAATAAAATGTGGCTTATACTCCCAGTGAGGCCTGACCCATGCAGAGCACCATGAGGCCATGGCTTCCAATTATCTGTTAGGGTTTTGTTTTGTTCTGTTTTGTTTTGTTTTGTCTTGTTTTGTCTTGTTTTCTAGCTGCTGTGTCATGAACTTGGCTCACATTGAGACTGACTTCAGTAAAACCCTTGGATCTTTTCACAGGGACTCCTGCCAAGCCACAGCTCTTCCCTCAATATTTGTGGAATTGATAGTTTTAAAAATAACATTTACATTTTCTTTTATTATAAAAGCAGTACGCAATAATTAAAGGAAATTTAGAAAATACAGTTAGGTAATTTGCCGGTTTAAAAAAAAAATCCCACTATCAACAACAATCCCACTATCCAGAGATATCTGCAGCTAATACTTTGGTAATTATCAAGGGTGGCAAAGTAAAATGCCAACAGCGTTCAGGAAAATATTGTAAATTTGTGAAACAGTAGGGTCTGGGTGAGCCTGCTGCTGGCTACAGACGGCAGCCATCATCCAGCTTGGGTTACCTATCACTCTCTAGAAGTGAGGGCTCCCAAAAACCAGAACCTGATATTATGATTTTCCCCCCTCAGAAGACCCTGTAAATGCAGAATTTTATGATAAATCTGCTTATTAAATGTTGGCAACTAATTATTTTTGGCAGTGTTCTTGTCTTTGAACTCTCTTGGGTCCTTGAGGTGCTAGTTGTAGGGCTTCTCTGGTGTATATACCTCCACCTTGCTTTCTTCTCTCAATCCTTCAGAAAAAATGGGCTCATCCTCTCTACATAACCAACAACTTGTGATCACCTCCATTAAGTCCAGCTACCCTGGCCTTGGCTAACCTTCCTCACGGTCTCCCTTCCCAACATCGCTCTTCTCCTCTAGGATTTCTCATCCTCACCACAGAGCCTGTACTGGGTTATATCCTTCCCGAGCTTCACTCCCTGTCATAACTCTCTCTCAAATATCAATATTTCCCACAAGATTTGCTCCAAAAATCACCCTCTTTTTGCTCTACTCACCACTTGCAGGCTGTCGAAAATTTCAGTGTTTAGAGTCTGAATGACCCAGGCTCAAACCTAGATCTGCCCTTGACTAGCTGTCTAGCCCTGTGGAAAATTGCTTTGATTTCTCTGAAACTTAGTGTCCTGAGCCATGATGTTGGAAATAATGATGCATACCCTGGAAAATAGTTTAGAGGATAAATAAAGACATACAGAAAGCATCTCAAGAAATCATAACTTTTGTGATACAATTATACTTTATTTAACACAAGTATAATTAACATACAGTGTTCTATTAGTTTCAGGCGTACAACATCATGATTCAACAATTGTATACATTTCTCAGTACTCATCACAATAAGTGTGCTCTTAATCCCCTTTGTCTATACTTGGTTTAATACTTGATTTTAACCATCATCGTAAGTCAAAACCACGTGCTTATATTCACTATTTACCCCAACTTGACTAGGAAATAGTAGCTTCTTTAAAATACTCATTGAATAATCAATTAATAAAAGAATGAGTAAATGAATAAGATGAAAATCTGTAAGCAGGCTGAAAGATTCAAGTTATTCCAAAATACAAAGATACAGGGAAGTCGTCCAAACTGAGAAAGGAAGAGAAGGGGGCTCACACTGGGTAATTCTGGTTCTTTACTATCTGATACTGTCTTTTCATGTTTCCCAAAATTGTTGGCATCAAACCAAGCATCTCATCAGACCGGTATTAACATTAATGATTTGTAACTAAATAGCTTGTCGATTCTGTGATTTTTCACATATGTGGGAAACCAAATTTTGAATTCATACTTTTGGAAATATTTTCATTTGCTATAGGCTTGCCCCTCAGTTATCCAGTGGCAGACTTTTCCCTGAACATTTTATGAAGGCTTAGAAATGCACATATGGCAGTGGCGGTCTCTGGACGTGTGCTCACCCTGCTCTACCCACTGGAAGCTCTACCCAAGCCCTGAAGCCAGAAAATGCCACAGGAACTATGAAAGTGTCTTGTAGACCTCATAAATATTTTGGGGGTAAATTAATGGACCAAGAAAAAGTTCAATGGAAATACATAAAAATATATTTCACTCATTCCATTCTCTTTACTAACTGTATAACCCTGAGGAAATTACCCTAATCTCGCGGAAACTTAATTTCTTCATCCATCATATCAGCAATAATGATGCTTGTGTCTCACTCTCTGTGACCTCTGAGTTAGCTTGCTTTGGGCTGCAAGTAAAAGAAAATCTGGCTAAAAGTGGCTTAAACAACTAAGACATTTATTATCTTATTTACCAAGATGTCCAAAAATAGATGGCTCAGAATCTCGCTGATGTCTGGGCCCTGAGATAGCCTGTCTGTGGTTCTCCTGGCTCCTTTCATGGCTATATAATGGCTGCCATCTCACCCCCTCATGACAGCATTCAACAAAGGAGAAAAAAAAATTCCTGGAAGCTACCAGCAGATTTCCCCTTAGGTTCCGCTGGCCAGAGTTCAGCCACATACCTAACAGGGGAAGGAAATAGTATGATTGGTTTATACCAATCATGGTTCATCCCTGGGGCTGGAGTAAAGAGCCCCTCTTCCCGGAGTACCTTGCATCCCCATATCTGAACAAAATGGGGTGTTGAACATCTAGGAAAAAGAGAGGAAACTCTTGTTGAATAATAATAGCTAACAGTAATGGCTATTTGCCAAGCTAGCTATGTACCACGCACTGTTCTAGAGACTTGACATACGTGAATTCCTCATAACATACCTTTGCGCATAGGTGTTGTCATCCACACTTAACAGATAGGAAAGAGGCATTGAGGGGTGGAGTCAGTCTCCCAAAGACACAGAGGTAGCAAGCTGGTAATAGACTGATTGGCTCTGAAGCCCATGTGATGAACCCCTAATCTGTGCAACTTCTTGCATTGGGGTCTGCCACCCTTTCCATCTGGCAAAACAATCCTGGACTCTCCGAATGAGATCTTAGAAAGGTGAAATGAGTACCTGACAAATGAGTAAGTATTTGAGTATGGTTGCCACCGCACATGCCTTGTGGGTAATTTCTAATAATAACAACAATAATAAGACCTATCTGTTGTAGGCCAGGGGTCCTCATGACATCGTCTCATTTGATCATTTGATTGACATAACAGCCAACAAGTTCATTAGTTTCCAAGGGAAATGCAGTCGATTAGCCTGCCCAAGTAAGTGACACCCGGGTTCGATCTCAGGTTTGCTTGTTACAAGGTTTGTGCTCTTTCTCCTATACCTATAAAGAAATAATAAAGAAATGAAGTTTACATCTGCATTATTTAGGAACCAGAAAGCACATCCAGCATGGAGAGAATTCCTCCACTGAAATACAGACTAAGCAGAGTCACCCCCTCAAGGAGGCAGGAATTGAAAAGTTGTGTTGATCAACCAACCAGTGGAGTTGATGAAACTGGTCCTTAGTATCAGGCTGACAAATTTGTTTCCACTCCTATTAAGACATTTACTGGCCACTTTATAGTAAATTCATTGCTGTTCTGTTCTCAGAATTAGACTGTAAGCTCTTTGAAGACAAAGTCATATTTTCCTTATCTCTTGGTTTTCCATGAGGCCTATCACAACTCTGTAGTTACTGCCTTCTCAAGAACTACATTTGGAATTAAAAAAAATAATAACCTTTTTATTTTGGAATAATTTTAGACTTACTGAAAATTGCAAAGTTAGTACGGTGAGTTCCTGAACCCTCTTCACTCATTTTCCTGGTATTAACATTTTACAAAAACACTAAATTTGCTCTTTAGTAAATTAACTAAATTAACTAAACTGCAGACTTTATTCATATGTCACTAGTTTTTCCACTAGTGGCCTTTTCTGTTCCAGGATCCAACCTAGGATGTTACATTGTACTTAGTCTGAGTAGCATTTTGTTTAGAGGATCTTTTATTACTTTGTCTAAATATGGTAGCAAAGGAATAATATATGTACATACGGTTTCTGTGTTTCGTAATCATCTTAAAGTTAGCCAGCTTTTACTAAGCTTTTGCTATGTGCCAGGTACAATTCTAAGAGTTTATATGTACAATCTCATTTCTTTTCCTTGCAAAAACCCTGCGAATGGAGATATTATCTCCATTTTATGGATAGAAAAACTAAGGCAGGGGGCATTGCGTCACTCAGTACTAAGAGCCGTGACTAAAACCCAGACCGTTAAACTCTCAAGTTATGCATAAATGTGATATTTGAGAATAAGCTGCAAAGAAATAAAAGAATTATTAGGTAGGCTTGTTTTTCTATCGTGTTGTAGTGAGAGGTAAGACTGAAAAAGTTCCTGCTCCTTCCAGACTGGTTTTCCAGGTCTTCGATTTTTCCATACACCTCTTGTGAATGCAATAAGGACAGCATGCCGTGACCCTGTGACTTTCGAAAACAGAACTGAAGGTCCTGACATCTAGTCTCAAACTCCCTTCCTGTCTCATGCACCAGAGAGTCATGTCCAAGCCTGGGATATAAATGATAAATGAATGTGGTTGGTCATCATTTTTCCCCATCATAAACCTCTGTCCAAGGGCTATCATGCTGGAAGGGCAGAGGTGTTGAAAGAAAGAATGGAGGTGAACTGGCAGAATACCCTGCAGAGGCTCAAATGGCAGGCTGGCATCTGCCTGACACAGAATGTTCTAAATGTGTCTTCATTACCGTGACTCAAGCTACATTTAATTTACAATGGGGAGGCTAATAACGCATCAGAAATGAAAAAAATATATGCAAAGCCTATCTATCGTTCTTTAAACTCTCTTTAAACTCTCTTTTTTCTTATTGTTCAACACAACACTCTGTAGAATCACTTCTCATTTGAAAATTCCTATTGGACATTGAGGAGGGCACCTGTTGAAATGAGCACTGGCTCTTGTATGGAAATCAATTTGACAATAAATTTCATATTAAAAATAATAAAAAAGAAAAAAAGAAAATTCCTATTGGGAACATAGAAATCCATTCTGTAGCTTTAAAGTTGTGGTTGGTGGTTGATAAACAAGACTTCATACTTTTTTTCTCTAAATTATGGCAGTGGGGCCAAGGAGCAAAGGGGTGGCGTGGCAGCCATCTTCAAAAGCAGATCCCAACAGGATTCATGCATCCATTCACTATTCATTCAACAAACATGACTGAGTCCCTATAGGTGCCAGACATGGGGCCACATCCTCTTTATCTAGAAGAGGTGATAGACATAAGACGTGTTGCAGTTCCTCTGAAAGAAATAACTATGTACAGAGTTTCACAAATAGTTCTGGCCCACGTAGCATGTGAACACAGGAAATAGAACAGAGTAACATTGAAAATATCTGACTGAATTGCACATAGTAAATACAGGTAATCTTTCATAAACCTTTCATTTCAGTAATATGCAGGTAGTGTGTGTGTGTTCAGGTTTGTCTTTAAAGTTTATTTATTTATGTTTGAGAGAGAGAGAGAGAGAGAGAGAGAGAGAGAGAGCATGAGTTGGGGAGGGGCTGAGAGAGAGAATCTCAAGCAGACTCTGCACTACGCGGGGCTCAAATTCACGAAATGTGAGATCATGACCTGAGCTGAAATCAAGAGTCAGATGCTTAACCAACTGTGTCACCCAGGTGCCCCCAGGTGTGTTTTTAAAGTGTGTCTTATTATGGTTTGCAGTCAAAGAAGTTCCAGCAGCATTGATCTGATCTTTAGTGGGGACGAAAAAGATGGAAGTGGTGAATTCTCTCTTGGAATAGGAGGAGGGCAGGTAGGAAGAGTCTCCATGATACCTGAGTTGAGTCTTGAGGAATGGTTTTCACGAGGTGGATTATCAGACAAAGGACGTTATGAGCTCATGAGAGGAGAATAGGAAAGCAGATAGAGGCCCAGCAGCCTGAAATATTGTGGACACAAGTTCTGCCTTTCTCCTGAGATGTGAGGGCTAAGAAGTCTCTAGGCATCCACCATCAGAGGGCCAGGAAGAATTGCTACTCTGTGTGTGCCTGAGATCAGAGCTCCTCAAATTCAGTGTGCACGCAGGTTATCTGAAGATCTGGTTAAAATATGCTGTCCAGGGTGAGCCCTGACACTCTGCATTTCTAACCAGCTCCCCGGTGATGATGACGCTTCTGGTCCGGGGACCACACTTTGAGAATCAAGGTCAATTTTTAGAGTGTAAGAACAAATTGGTTTTTGGACTTGGGCTAGATATGATCTCTGTAATCTACCCAAGTGTAGGTAGGCTTCTGGTGTGTAGAAACATGGAGTTGCTGGACAAGGTAAAAATACTGGCTAACTTCTTCTCTCCATTTTTTTTCCTTCTTTAAACTGGAATATAAATGCTTACTAAGCAAAATGGAGATAACACATTCCTCGCTAGGTTGTTTTAAGGGTTGAATTAAAGAGTGCATATAAAACACTCAGCAAAGTGTCTGACACACAGTAGAAGGCTGTAAGATATTATTAGATTCAAACACTGGTTCTGAGATCTGAAATTCCAGAGGTTCTAGAACCAGACTTCCTACCCCAAACAATTCCCTAGTATTCTTATGAGGTTGGCTAGGAAGGTGTTGGGGATTGGGGAATTTTTGTTGTATATTTTGGGATAATTTTTGCTTTTGTTTTGTTTACTTTGTTTTGTTGTTGATGTTGTTGTTGTTATGTATGTGTGTTTAGGGAGTGAAAGCAAAAGTTTCTGTTCTTATCTTGGTCGGAGAATTGAATCTCATTAAAGATATACGGCAGTGGAAACTAATTGGACTTTGTTGAAGTTCTTAATGCCAACTCTAGGCACATCCTTAGCCTATCATAGGGGCACATTATCCTGACAGCTGGCATGGAATTCTGAGCTCAAATTCTATCAGATGTCACCAATCCCAAGTCTTCACTTGGGAAGACTGGTTGATGATAACCACATGTCTTCACTTCTTTTCTTCTAGGTAGTATTACCTTTGGGAGAGGGGAGTACTATCAAAGAAACCACGTTTTGTCCTGAGTTAAATTCGAGTCCATGATGATGCACATCAAAATTAAGTGAATTGGTTCCTTTAAAAGGTTTTTTTCCTAAAATAACTTCAAATTCCCTTGAGTTTTAAAATTCTTTTCGTCTTTTTACCTTCCATGTCGGTAAATTATTATTACTTTCCCACTTGATCCTTAATCGGCTGTGTGTTGAGAAATGTCCCATTAAGTACAGGGATTAAACCCAAAGAGCTATGGTTGCCTAAGTGAAGTTTGGATGTGGGCAAGTGAGAATTAAATGAAATAACTTTAGTAAGAGTGAAATGAAACTGTCCCTTACCAGTCTTGGTGCTTTTGGGTGCATCGTTGGGCCTGAGAAGAGAGGAGGTTTCAGTATTTCACTGCCAAGCATGGAAAATGTAGAACAGTTGGCAGACTGGCAAATCTCTTCACAAGGAAGTAGAGGAAACTATTTTTATTGATTTCTGGAATATTAGATCTAGAAAGAACTTACAGACTAGATAAACCATTCCTTTTCCCCAACATTTTACCAATGAGGAAACTGAGTCCCAGAGAATGTAGCCTGATTTCACACAGCTAAGTAATTACTGGTTGTGGAATATTTCCAAAACGCAGGTAAGAGGATGTCAGAGGTTGGCGCAAGCACTGCTGATTGTAGCCGATCTGGGGAGCTCTGAGCTAAGGTCTGGGGAAGGTCCTGACTGCACAAGTGAAGGGACGAAGGGTTTCATTGGATCCCAAGTATTCTTCCTTGAGTGATTACTTTGTTTTTCTATTATGTGCCCAGTGGCCACCAAATTGTGTGTGTGCATGTGTTGAGGGAGGGAGGACAACCAAGACATGTCTCTGATGCTGTCACAGCCCAGTCTCACCCAGAAGTCACTGTGCTCCCATAATCCCCAGTTCCAAGTTGGGCGGGTCCCGGCCACATTTCCCATGGATGTCCATGTAGCCCATCTGAACTGCTATTTCGGACAGCGTTCTAAATCAGTTTTTGTGTTTTGGCAGACGACTGGAACCCTTTTTCTAATATTACTTCTGTGGGAAAGTGTTTTCTGAGTTCCAAACAACTCAACTTACAAATACATTTTTGGAATATGACCCATATATATATATATATATATATATATATATATATATATATATGCTGAGGACTGCCTGTTCTGGAGGTAAAAAAAAAAAACCCTTACCATATACAGCTCAGCGGTACCTAATGCAGGTGTTTCTTATATGATCTTATTCAAGGAATATCAGATGTGCCTAAAATCTGAAGCATGTTTAGGCTTTCTTCCAGGATGGATTTACTACAGGGTTAGCAACTCCCCATGGGACAGGATTTAAGGTCCAAAGACACCTCCCTTTTCCCCATTCATGCCCTCAACTTGGTCTTGCCAAACTACCTGAAATTGTCAGTGCTAATTAAGACAGAGGGTCCATGGGTGCAGAATCAGTTTATGGGGGACAACTTTTTCTTAAAAAAAATTTTTTTTTTAATGTTTATTTACTTTTGAGAGAGACAGAATGCGAGTGGGTTAGGGGCAGAGAGTGAGGGAGACACAGAATCAGAAGCAGGCTCCAGGTTCCGAGCTGTCAGCACAGAGCCCTACGTGGGGCTCGAACCCACGAGCTGTGAGATCATGACCTGAGCCGAAGTCGGTCGCTCTACCGATTGAGCCACCCAGGCACCCCAGGGACAACTTTTTCTTAAACCCAGGTTCCTTGGTTGGGTTTTGACTTTTTAAAATACAGATTTCCAGGCTCCACTCATGGAGAATCTGATTAAGTAGGTGAGGGATAGGATTCTGGAAAGTATTTTTTTTAAAGCTCTCTGGAAAATACTGATCAAGTTACGTCTGAGTCAAGACATTTATTGATTCACTGATCAATTCATTCAATTATTCATTCTTTCCAAAGTTTGGATTCCATCATATACCAAAGTTTGCTCATTGTAATATAGCTCATTGTAATTGGGCAGTGGAGATAGAATGACAGGAAAAATATGAGTATCATAAGAGAAGAAAGGGATGTGAGGACTACTGATGTTGTTGGGTGAGATTGGGGAGATTGAAATCACAAGAAGCTTTGCAGAAGCATTGATGCAAAGCGTAATATAGTTGGGAAGCAGAGCCACCACATTCTTGAGCCGGATCGCTGGATTCAAAGCTTAGCTCTACCATTTACCAGCTTACAACTTCTCTCAAGTTGCTTAAACTTTCTGTGCCTCGATTCCCTCGTCTGTAAAATGGGGGCAATCTTAGTACCCACCTCAGAGGGCTGCTGTGAAAATTAGACGAGCTGATGTAGGACAGCATCCTGGTTAGGATACTGGTTTCGAGCTTTCGCGTGTGTCAGAACCCCCTGGAAGCCTTGTTAAACACAGGTTTCTGGATTTCGCCCCAAGTTTCTGAGTCAATAGATCTGGGGTGGGCCCAAGAATTTGCAGTTCTCATAATTTCTCCAGTTATGTCACTGCTGCTGGTCCCGGGACAACTCTTTGAGAATCACTGTCTTAGAATAGGGTATGTAGCATTTGTTGCTATTATTTTCAGTTGCTCATTGGTGGAAGAATTTGAGCTTGTCAGGCAAAGGCACCCAGGCAGAGGGACCTGCCAGTGCATAGCATGGAAGACTGAAAGCAGAGGACATGCTCCGGGAACAGGGAGGAACAGGCTGGCTGAAAGACAGGATGGATTGTGGCCACCAGATTCTGAAGAACCTGGCCCTATTTAAGTATAGATGTTATCTGAGAATAACCAGAGAGCCTATTATCAGCCATTACCACCTTAGCACAAATTAACTTATCAGAGTGATCTGTCACCTTGTCAAATCCTGGAAGAATCTGACTAATGCCTGACAAATGTGGATGGCCCTATGGGTTGCTCCTTCTTTGGAAAATCAACCCACACCGATGAGTCACAGGCATCCCTGAAGGTGCTCAGTCATCCAGATCCCTGTAGGAGCACTTACCTCACTATGGGACTTGGTGATCTGTTGTCACACCTGAAATCAGCCTACTGACATCTGCACACTCATACTCCTGATACCCAAAGCATTTGCTTGTTTTGTTTTGTTTTGTTTTGTTTTTTACAACCTTCTCCCCAAATACAACAACATTAGAAAACTTACCTATCTATGAATATTTTCCACACTACGGACCATGAAAGACTTATTTATGTATACATTTTGCACGCCATAGACTGCCAAAGGAGCATTAATTAAAAACAAAACACAACCCATCTATCTTTCTGTTTTTGTTTTTGTGTATTTTTTTGGTTCCTTTTGGGGAAAACGAAATAATTCACGAGTTTTCATTTAACAGACAATTCCCATATTGCAGCCTCTTGCACATTCTTGTTTCTGTGAAGGAAATACAGATCAGCTTAGGTGCCCCGTGGCTGTTCTTGTGCATGTCATTCTACCAACGCCTTAACTGTAGGACTTTATACACCTGACGTGCTCCAAAGCCGAGTAAGATCCAACATGGACAACAGTGGCTTTCATCCTGGCATGGTGAACCTGGGGCCACTGTGAGAGTGGACCGGATTATTTTGGGCATAGCATGCTGCAATAAATGGAAAAAGAGAAATCGGAGACAGGCAGTCTTCCTCTGCCATCTGAACGATAATATGGATGTGTCATGCAACCATGAAGAGGGAGTCAGACAGAGGGAAACTGCTTTTACTGCTGCATCAAAATTGAAGGAGGAGGAGGCTGTGGGCGTAGAAAAATCATTTATAGGAGAAAATGCTCTGGTAGGCAGAAAGAAAGAAAACCCACGTCTAAGTTTGCAATCGGCTACCTGTACATTGCTCTTCAGTTACAGGTGTTTCTGTGAGTGCAGGGTCTATGCATGTGTGTCTGTGCACATGCGTGTACGGATGCTTATGTGAGAGAGGGCTATGCAGCCTGTGAAGAAAGGCCCTGTGCTTGGTTTAACGCTCTGATGCCATCATCTTAAAATTCTTTTCTTTTTTTTAATTTTAAGCGTATTTATTTTGAGAGACAGAGCGGAGGAGGGGCAGAGAGAGAGGGAGAATCCCAGGCAGGCTCCCTGCTGTCAACGCGGAGCCAGATGCGGGGCTTGAACTCAGGAACCACGAGTTCATGACCTGAGCCGAAACCAAGACTCGGAAGCTTAACTTACGAAGCCACCCAGGCAACCCTTTAAAATTCTGAACACTTTTTGATCAAAGGGTCCTGTTTGGTCATTTGGCAATAGGTCCCCCAAATTATGTACCTGGTCCTAGAGAGAGAGTTAGTTTCATTGATCTAGATGACTGGAACATGGCATAAAATTTTAGTTCTTAATTTTTAAGACTATTTAAAAAAAGCTGTGTGCCTTGGCTTACTTGTTAAACCTTTGCTTATTACTTTCTACAGCACCTTTGTGCTTTGTCCACTTGGGAGTCCTTATAGCTTCCAGCATAGCCATCCACGGTCATTTGATTTTTTTCTTGCCACAGAGTAGAAGTCGGCTAACTTTTTCTGGATAAGATCACAGAGGAAGTATTTTCAGCTTTTGGATCTTGAGGTCTCTATCGCAACTACTCAATTGCCATTGTTGTAAAAACAGCCATAGACAATACACAAATGAATGAGTGTGGCTGTATTCTGATAGAACTTCATTGACAAAAACATGTGGGGGCTAGATTTGGGCCATAACTTGAAGACCTTTCCCATAGAGCAGTCTTCTCTTTTTGATGATGTTGGTGCAGCCAATAATGAAACACGTGATGATGATGATGATGATGGTTATCATGAAGCCAGACACTGGGTCAAATCCTTTATAAACATCATGGTATTTAATTTTTACAACAATGTATAGTATGGTTACCATGATCCTGACTCTACAGATGAGAAAACTAGAGTTTAGAGGAGGAATTTAGTTATTCAAGGACATCCAGCTAATAAATAGTAGAGTTGAGATGAAAACTTCAGAGCTGCCCTGGGCCCCAGTGTTTCCAGTCCTTCACTTCTCGTACCTTTGCCTAAAATTCAGTTCCATCCAGAGCTCTAGAATTGATCCAAATTTTAGGTGAGAGGGAAGTTGTAAGGCGCTCCAGCCGCACTGATGCAATCAAGCTATCCTTAGAGCCTCCTGAGCCTCTTACTTTCGAAGAACCAGTCCCCACCTTAGGATCCAGGTAATGGGGTCTCTGTCTTGTTCTGTATCTCATTTCTCCAAACTTTTTTTTTTTTTTTTTTTTTTGTCAAGGTGAGCCAGTGTCTCTATGGGAGACTTCTTGATGACAACAATGTGCTTAGATAGTTTTTTTTGTCTGCTGGGCTGTTATTTGGAGACCAAATGAGTCTTTTGGACTGGGTTTGGCCCAGTGCTATAGCCAATTTCCTCTCCCTCTGCTTCCATCTATTCCCCATCCCCGTGCCTGTCCGGCCCTAAAGGTGGATCTTGTCCTGGCTGCTGCCTCTCCTGTCTGCCCCATGTTATAGTAGTTAACAAGGCCACAGATCTTCCTCGCCAGAGTTAGTGTGGCTCTCCCCATACGAAAGGACAACTGCCTTATTTTCTTCTCCAAATTCGGTTTTGAAGACTAGCCCCAATCCTGCCCCGTCTATAGCATCTTCCTGCACTGCTCCTATACTCACAGAACTTTCCTTTCTTTCATTGCCCATCACACAGCACCAACTTGTGTTTTTCTCTAGTCATCTTGGGAGCCTTATGCTCATTCATTTTTCTTTCAAAAGCCCTGTGAAAGTACGCATATTACTTTTGTTCCTTTTTCACTTATAGAAAAGGTGGTGGACATTAGGTACTAGGTATTATTGATTATTATTAGGGATTGTAGATGGGCTGGTAACTATATGAGACTGCCAAGGTGTCCCTGTCACAGTGACAATATCTTACTATATTTGAAACACACTCAGTTGGAAAACGAGCTGGATTCTTGTCTCCACGGCTTCCAAAAGTGAACTGTAACCAATGAGTGAAAATCCTAGGAAGGCAAGTTTGGGCTCAGTATAAGAACGCCTTTTCACACAATGCTATCCGAAAACACAATTCATCCAAATCAGCAGGTATTTATGAATTTATGCATCCAGAAGAAGTTTAGAAGAGTACGAGTCTAAGGCCACTTCCAACTCCAAAATTCTGCCTTTATTTGTACTAATGCAGATTAATCGGAGTGAAGAGCTAAGGTCTACTACCTTTTTGTTGTTGTTTCCTTGTTTTTCTTTAATCGTTTTTAAGATGAAATTCGGTGTCAACCTTGGGAAGAAACAATGTGGTGTCTGGGTAAGCCAGGAACTGTGAAACGTACAGACTGCTTCAGTGCAATTTTGATATTGGTACCAGGAAACAGAAAGGCATAAAAAGGAAAAGTTAAAAGAGCTATTTTTATAGCAATTAGATGACAGAATGCCAAGCCAATTTAAATATTATTCACTCAAGTTGGTTCTCACCCCCACCCCGTCCTTCCTTCAATTTTCCCCCCTTTCCGTACTCTGGTCTTTTCACACTATTGACTTTCTCCTGCCATCAGGCTCAGCCCCGTCCGCCGCGTTGCCACCCGCAAGCCACAGGCTTCCTCCGGCTCTGAATTGCTTTATTTTGTAAAGCAGAGACGTCTATCTTAACTTTGTCGAGCAACAGATCTCGCCTAGACTCTGATTCACATTCGACCGTTTACCGTAGGACACCAGCCTCCCACTGGTCACCGGCTCTCGCACAAAGGGAGTCCTTGAAGCCCTCTGTCCCCAGGTCTGGTGGCTGCGAATCCTGGCAAAGCCCAGGAGCCCGCGCAGGGCACCTTCAGCGCGTGGGCGGGGCGGGCGCAGGTCTCCAGCCAGAGGGCGCGGCACCCACCCCGAGCAGACGCCCCGAAGACCACCCCCCCCCCCCACGCCCCGCCCCAGGGGGCTTCCTGACCTTTTCTTTCCCGGAGTCGGGGGTTCAGTCTGCCTGTAAGAAAAGTCTCTTTTCCAGTACTCCCCACCCAGTTTGCCTCTCCGCCAGTTTCTTCTGGGCTGTCGCTGCCCAGTCACCCTTAGCTTCACAATCAGCCCCCCGGCCCACTCACACCCCCAGGAGGCCCCTACCCGGCGGTGACCCCGGGGACCCCTCCCCGCAGGGGCCGGACTCCCGCGGACCCGCTCGCGCGCTAGGTGTCCAGAGGGTCTTCTTCGCTTCCCGGGCACCCTGAACGGGAAGCGGGGTGTGGGGGAGCTGAGGGCAGGGTGGGAGCCCGGGGAGCCGAGCGGGTGCGGGCCCGGGAAGGGCGCCGGGTCAGGGGGGAGGAGAGGAGAGGAGGCCACACAGGGGCTTTCGGTTTCCTGGGGTCTGATTGGAGGTTGGCCCGATGAGTCGGAGCTGGGGGCGCGCCCATCTCCGCTGGCTCCTGCGAGAGCCGGCGGCTCGGCCCCTCCCCGGAGCCGCTTTGTCCCGGCTGACGGCGGCCGAGGTTGCGGGGAGGAGCGGGCGGGAGGCACGGAGCCGGGGACACACGGACCGCGAGACCGGAGGCGGGGCGCGCCGCGCACGGCCCCACGCCCAGGCCCGCGGGCACCGCGCCCGCCCCCACGCGCTCGCACCGGCGGGCAGGTGAGCAGGCAGCGCCGCGCCCGCAGTCACCGGCCCCGCGGACGCCGGAGCCGCCGCCTCAGCCCCTGCCGGCGCTTCGTGGACGCCCAGCAGGTCGGTTATGTAACCGCGCCGGCCCGCTCGCCCCTGCGCCCGGTCCAGCGGGGACTGCGCGCGGCACCCCGGCCGTGGCTGAGGGCGCGGCGAGGGGCGGGCGAGCGCGGTGGGGTTCGGGGGCTGGGCAGGGGGGCGGCAGCCGCGGACGGAGGGGGGTCTGCTCCGGCTCTCAGTCCCCGCGGCGGCCGAGGGGACGGAGGTCTCCCTTGACCCCCCTCTAGAGGGCGCGGGTCTCTAAGAGCCCCTGCCCCATTCCTAGTGGCCCAAGGGCTCGCCTTCCTAGTAGCAGCAGCAGGTGCACAAGTAGAACAGCGAAGATGACGCCTGTGGCCCCCGGGACTGAGGTTTGGAGAGGGGGTGAGGGCAGGTGGACTGCACTCTGAGGGGAGGAAGAAAAGGGGAGAGAGAACTAGAAACTCCTTATCAGTGCTCCCAAAAAGTGCTGGAGAGGAGGAAGGTACTTGGAGGCGCAGCGGGCTGGGAATTGTCCTGCCTGGGATTAGTGGGCATGGGTCATCTAAAAATAACTTCAAGTTTGAAAAGTGAAATAGAAGGGAGTGCAGTGTGCTGAGTTTGCCTGCCTGTGGGATGCTTCGCTCTAGAAGTCACCAGAGGGAACAGGCAAATCCCAGCCGCCTGGTCTCACTGGTTTCCAGGGTGTCTCGGTTTGACTTTTAGTTAATGATTTATTCTCCAAGGCACTGCTGTCTTTTTCTTATCCCAGAATGAGTTATAGCAGGGTGCATGCTTTGAATCTTTCCTATTTTCTACATCATTGGGATAGAGGTGTTCAGTGGACATCTAATGAGTTCGTTACCAGAGCTATTTTTTTTTTATTTTTTATTTTTGGTATGATTTTAGTAAAAACAACAGTTTCCGGGCTCCTTTTAACATACAGTCCCACAACTGAAGGTGAAAGAAGGCTACGGCCTTCCAGTCCACACTTCTTCCTTCCTTCAGCTAGAATCACATTTAACCTGTCACACAGAGGGTAGGCTTTAGGAAAAGTAGGACATTTAAAAAAAAAATGCCACTCAACTTTCTCACATATTACATCAACATCAAAACACAGGACAAATATATCACAGGCACAGGACAACACTTGCTAACTGGCCCTCTCCATTCTGGGGAAGCAGCAAAGTCGGAAAAGCTGAGAAGCTGGAAAGGATCAAGAAGCAGGTCAGCATTGACTGTAGAATGAGGCAGGGGAGTGAGCATTTGGCTGCTTTTCAGGCTGCCCATTGATTTTCGTTAGCCCTGGAGCTATTATCTTAAGTACAATCAGTCATTGCATTGAATTAGTCTAAAATGTGAGTTGCACTTTGCTTTCAAATCCCCTGCAAATCAAATCAGCATTTATTGAGCACCTACTACTCAAGTCCAGTCCACAGAATTTTGTGAGGGAAAAGTGTCCTCAAATAGAGCTACAGGATCCCAGGAGCTTTCAGAATGCCTTGTGTGTGCAGGTCCTGCAGAAGCCAACTAAATCTAGGAGGATGTGGCTCTCCCTCTCCATTGATGAACATTTAACAAGCGTAAGTGGGAACTCGAGAACTTTGCCATTTGCAAGTTCCCATTACACTCTTTTGAAAGCTACTTACGTAATTGTGTGCAGTTAGTTATATATATTACGGAAAGTAGCTTTATTGAGATAGGTTTTGATAGTACCTGAGGTTTCATTTTATTTCTTTGGGTAATTTTATTTCTTTGGGTACCATGTACTCAGTTTAATTTTTTTAAGTATTTATTTATTTGGGGGAGAAAGAGGGGGGGGGAGGGAGTGAGAATGAGCGGGGCAGAGGCAGAGAGAGAGGGAGACGCAGAATCTGAAGCAGGCTCCAGGCTCCAAGCTGTCAGCACAGAGCCCGAAGTGGGGCTAGAACTCACGAACCGCGAGATCATGACCTGACTGAAGTCGGATGCTTAGCCGGCTGAGCCACTGAGGCGCCCCCATCCGCTCAGGTTATTTAGCAGTTATTTGTTAAGCATCTACTGTGGGCCATGTAGGCCCTGTGCCAGGGGATAAAAGAATGAAGCCCAGGAATTTCAGAAATCAATCTAGCAGAAAAGAAGGATAAGAAAATAAGTGATAGTGATCCACATGGTGAATGGCTAGTGGAGATAGGAACAAGTTCATTGGAAGCCCAAAGAAGGAAGGGTGGAGGGAATCTGGAAGAGATTCCAGAAAAGCAGTGCACTTGGACTGCATTCCAGTAGGCAGCAGCAGCTTTTTTTTCTAGAGAAGGGGCCAGGTAGGTGTTCCACATCAAAGGCAAGTTTGTGTTCAAACAACATTTAGGTTCTCTGAAATGAGGGGGTGGCAGGAGAGTTTGGGGGGTGTTTCAGTGAGCCTGAGATGTGAATACACTCTACTGAGGAGGAGAAACTATGTAGCCTTTTTGAGGAGAAAAGATTTGATCTCATTTGAATTTTGCAAAAGTGACTTTGGAGGTCCTAAATAGGTGGTATCGCAAAGGGGAATGAGCTTAGATTTTAGACCACTGGAGTGATGTAAGCAAAAGAAGAAGAAGAAGAAGAAGAAGAAGAAGAAGAAGAAGAAGAAGAAGAAAAATTAATTGTGCTTGAGCCAGGTAAGATAAAGAGAAGAGAGATCCTTAGAGAGCCATTTCAGAGGGAGAATTAGTAGTAGTAGGTCACCAAGTGGGTGGTGGTGTGGAAGGAGTTGATGTCTAGATGGATGGTCAGGTTTTTAACTAAGTTAGGAATTAGGTGAGAAGGATTAGATTTGAGAAGGATGAGGAATTTCAACTGAAATCTTTTCCTCTGAGATCAGGAAGAAAACAAGGATGCTCATTTGCCACATAGTGCTGGCAGCCAGAGTAATTAGGCATGAAAAATAAATGAAAGGCATCAAATAAGAAAGGAAGGAGTAAAACTGTCTCTATTTGCAGGTGACATATACATAGAAAGCTCTAGAGAGTCCACTAAAAAACTGTTAGCAGTAATAAACAAATTCAGTAAAGTTGTAAATATGAAATCAATAAGCAAAATAAGTTGCATTTCCATATGCTAATAACGAAGTATCAGAGAAATTAAAGAAACAATCCCATTTATAATTCTATCAAAAAGAATAAAATACCTAGGAATAAATTTAACCAAGGAGGTGAAAGATTTGTACACTGAAAACATTGATGAAAGAAATTGAAGAAGACACATAAATAGAGAGATAGTCCATGCTCATGGATTGCAAGAATTAAAATTGTGAAAATGTCCATACTACCCAAAGCAGTCTACAGATTCCATGCAATCCCTATCAAAATACCAATGGCATTTTTCACAGAAATAGAACAAACAGTCCTAAAATTTGTATGGAACTACAAAAACTCCAAATAGCCAATGCAATCTCAAGAAAGAAGAACAAAGCAGGAGGCATCACACTTTCTGATTTTAAACTATGTTATAGAATTATGGTAACCAAAGCAGCATGGCATAAAAACAAACACATAAATCGGTGGAACAGAATAAAGATCTCAAAAATAAACTCACCTGTATGCGTTCAATTATTTTATGACAAAGGAACCAAAAATATACAATGAAGAAAGGATAGTCTCTGCCATAATGGTGTTGGGAAAATTGGATCACTGTATTACACCATACACAAAAATTAAGTCAAAGTGGATAAAAGGCTTGAATGTAAGATTTGAAGTCATGGAATTTCTGTAAGAAAATATAAGGGGTAATTTCCTTGACACTGGTCTTGGCAATGATTTCTTGGATTTGTCAACAAAAGCAAAAATAAACAAATGGGACTATATCAAACTAAAAACCTTCTTAATAAGAAAGGAAACCATCAACAAAATGAAAAGGCAACCCATGGAGTGGGAGAAACTATTTGTAAATCACTTATCTGATAAGAGTTCATATCCAAAGCATATGAAGAACACATACAACTCAATAACAAGAAAACAAAACAAAACAAAACAAAACCAAACCCCACAAACAATCCAACTAAAAAATGGACAAAGGATCTGAATGTACACCTTTTTTCCAAAGAAGACATACAGCTGGCCATTAAGTACATGGAAAAGTGCACAACCTCACTAATTATCAGAGAAGTGAAAATCAAAACCACAATGAGATATTACCTTATACCTATTTAGAATGGCTATTATCAAAACAGAACAAAAAAACCAAGAGATAAGTATTGGCAGGGATGTGGGAACAAAGGTAATCCCTGTGCACTGTTGTTGGGAATATAATTGATGGGAATATAAATTGTTGTGGCCACTATGGAAACAGTATGGAAGTTCCTCAAAAAATTAAAAGTAGATCTATTATGTGATCCAACAATCCTACATCTGGAAATTTATTATGAAATAAATATAGGAAACAAATTCACTATCTTGAGAAAATATCTGTACCACCATGTTCATTACAGCATTATTTACAATAGCCAAGAGAGAGAAATAACCCAAGCGTCTGCTGATGAATGAATGGATAAAAGAAAGAAAAAAAAATATTTTATATATATATATATATAAGAAAATATATGTATTTTATATATATATATAAGAAAATGTATGTATTTTATATATAAAATAGAATATTATTTAGCCATAGAAGGAAGAAAACCCTGTCATTTGCAACAACATGGATGGACCTTGAGGGTATCATGCTAATTAAAAAAGTCAGAGAAAGATAAGTATCGCGTGATCTGACTTCTATGTGGAATTTAAAACAAACCAAGCTCATAGATCTAGGGAACAGGTTTGTGGTCGCCAGAGAGTGGGCGATGGGAGGTGGGCAAAATGGGTGAAGGGGGTCAACAGGTACAAACTTCCAGTTATAAGATAAATAAGCCCTGGGTATGTAATGTATAGTGTGGCGATTATAGTTAATAATCCTGTACCGTATATTTGAAAGTTGCCTAGAGAGTGTATCTTAAAAGTTGTCATCATAAGAAAAAATATGTGTAACTAACTATGGGAGGTGATGGAAGTTAACTAAACTTATTGTGGCAATCACTCTGCAGTATATACAAATACCAAATCATTATGATGTACACCTAAAATAAATATAATACCTGTATTATATATCAATTGTATCTCCGTAAAACTGAGGCAAAAGGGTAGTAAATGGGAAAGAGTGGGTTTGAGAAAGATGGGGAAGTTTGACTTTATTTTTTTTTTAAATTTTTTTTTTAATGTTTATTTATTTTTGAGACAGAGAGAGACAGAGCGTGAACAGGGGAGGGGCAGAGAGAGAGGGAGACACAGAATCTGAAACAGGCTCTAGGCTCTGAGCTGTCAGCACAGAGCCTGACCCGGGGCTCGGACTCACAGACCGTGAGATCATGACCTGAGCCGATGTCAGACGCTTAACCGACCGAGCCACCCAGGCGCCCCTGACTTTAAAGATCAAATGAAAATGCTCAGGAGGCACTTGTATTTTCAAAGGTAATTTCTTTATTCCTGGTGCCAACCTTCTACTCATTTTACCTTCATTCCTGAGACTGTCTAGGGCTGCCTTTAGAGAAGAGGTAGATGAATTTTTTTCAATTCAATTGTTTTAAAGTTTATTTATTTGAGAGAGAAAGAGCGTGTGTGCGCACAAATGGGGCAGGGGCAGACAGAGAGAGGGAGAGAGAGAATCCCCAGCAGGTTCCGCACTGTGAGTGAGGAGACTGATGCAGGGCTTGATGCTGGCTCGGTGCAGGGCTGTATGTAGGGCTCGAACTCATGAACCATGAGATCATGACCTGAGCTGAAGCCCAATGCTCAACTAACTAAGCCACCCAGGTGCCTTGAGGGAGATGAATTTGACTGCAGGAAGTTGTTTCTACCTACTTCCCCAAAAGTGAAAGTATGAACTGTCAATTATCTGAAAGAGTGGTGGTAATAACAGTAAAAATAATTTTAATGATAATAATATACCATTTATTGAGTGTTTATCCTGAGCACAGGGAGTTAGAGCTCTATATAAATTATCATATTTGCCCCACATGAAGCAGACACTATTGTTACTCTCATATAATTGATAAGAAACCCAAGGCAAAGGGAGGGTACCTTGTCTAGGCCACGCAATTAATAAGAGGTACACACAGGCCTTGCCAGCACTTGGAATCACCATGTGAATTAATAACGTTGGAATAAGTCCTATTAGTCTGGAGTGTGTTTTTTACCCTATGTTTGAATATTTGTGGCTGATGCCATAGAAGGGAACAGGACTCAGTCAGGAATTCTGGCTCTCATCTGGGCTCTACACCTGATTTGTGGTGTGACCTCTGCAAAGTCTCAGCCCCACTAGGCTTTAGCTATTTTAAATCTGTATATTAATGGGAGAAGAGGTTGACCAGATGATCTCTAGATTCTTGACACTTGGAAGTCCTGCCACCCTGTCTCAGATTTTACCACTAGATTTTACTACTAGAGTCACTGATTTGGGTTAACATGATGCCTGCCTGGTCACTTTTAGAATAGGACTACTGCTACGACTTTTTTTTTTTTTAATGTTTATTTATTTTTGAGAGAGAGACAGAGCGTGAGTCGACGAGGGGCAGAGAGAGGAGGAGACACAGAATCCAAGGCTCCAGGCTCCGAGCTGTCAGCAGAGTCCGTCGCGGGGCTCAGACTCACAAACTGTGAGATCATGACCTGAGCCGAGGTCGGACGCTTAACCGACTGAGCCACCCAGGCACCCCTACTCCTACTACTTTTCCTCCTTCTCCTCCTCCTCCTCCTTAACAGTATAGTGATTCAGCAGTTCTGTACATTACTCAGTGCTCATGGAAAAGTGTGTTCCTAATCCCCTTGGCCTCTTTCACCCATCCCCCACCTACCTCCCCTCCGGCAACCAAGTTTGTTCTCTGTATTTAAGAGTCTGATTTTTGTCTTTTGTTTGTTCATTTGTTTTGTTTCTTAACTTCCGCGTATGAGTGAAGTCATACGGTATTGGTCTTTGACTTATTTCAGTTAGCATAATACCCTCTAGATCATCCATGTTGTTGCAGATGGCAAGGTCTCGTTCTTCTTTTATGGCTGGGGAATATTCCATTGTATGTACACCCCATTCTTCTTCATCACTTCGTCTATGGATGGACACTTGGGTTGCTTCCGTATCTTGGCTATTGTAAATAATGATGCAATAAATATAGGGGTGCATATATCTTTTTGAATTAGGGTGTTTTTGTTTTCTTTGGGTAAATACCCAGTAATGGGACTGCTGATTCATATGGTATTTCTATTTTTAATGTTTTGGGGAACCTCCATACTGTTTTTCCACAGTGGTTGCACCAAATGCATCCCCACCAACAGTGCACAAGGGTTCCTTTTTCTCCACATCCTAGCCAACCCTTGTTGTTTCTTGTGTTTTTTTAAAATTTATTTATTTATTTTTAAAAATTTAATGTTTTATTTATTTTTGAGACAGAGAGAGACAGAGCATGAACGGGGGAGGGTCAGAGAGAGAGGGAGACACAGAATCTGAAGCAGGCTCCAGGCTCTGAGCTGTCAGCACAGAGCCCGACGCGGGGCTCGAACCCACGGACTGTGAGATCATGACCTGAGCCGAAGTCGGATGCTTAACCGACTGAGCCACCCAGGCGCCCCTAAAATTTATTTTTAATGTTTATTTAGTTTTGAGAGAGAGAGACAGACAGACAGACAGACAGACAGAGTGTGAGTGGGGGAGGGGCAGAGAGAGAAGGAGACACAGAATCCGAAACAGGCTCCAGGCTCTGAGCTGTCAGCACAGAGCCCGACGTGGGGCTCGAACTCACAAACCATGAGATCATGACCTGAGCCAAAGTCGGACGCTTAACCGACTGAGCCACCCAGGTGCCCCTCTTGTGTTTTTTTGTTTCAGCTATTCTGACAGATGTCAGGTGATATCTCACTGTGGTTTTGATTTGCATTTCCCTAATGATGAGTGATGTTGAGCATATTTTCATGTGTCTGTCGGTTATCTGTGTTGTCTAGAATAGAATAGGAGTACTTCTAAAAGGCCTAACTCAAATGATTTGATGTGAACTAGTCTATAGTGGAGGTGCTGACAAGGGTGTCTGATGTGGGGGGCAGCCCAGTTCAGTGAGGGGTAACCTGAATGAGCACTGAAGCAGAGGAATCTCCGTAGTCACTGATCAATTTCTTTATTTTAGACATGTTCCTTAAATTCTGAGACTTAGCTTGCTCATCTCTGAATAATTGGGGTGATTAATATACGTGTTACAAGACTGTTGTAAGAGGTGAAACAGATCACATAAAGCAGGCACTGTATACCAGACTCCCTCATTGAAGGGGCTCGGTAAATGGGGTCCTCACCCCTCATGCTCCCCTCCTCCACCCCAGGAACAGACATGCAGTAAAGGGATTATATAGAGTGTTTCTTAGGAAAAGCTCCTACCTCATAGTTTTGCTAAGGGCCACCTCTTCATGAGCATCACTTCTCTATCTTCGAAAGTAGTATAGGGGCACCTGGGTGGCTCAGTCGGTTGAGCTCTTGATTTCAGCTCAGGTCATGATCCCGCGGTTGTGGGATAAAGCCCTGTGTTGGTCTCCAAGCTGAGTGTGGAGCCTGCTTGGGATTCTCTCTCTCTCTCTCTCTCTCTCTCTCTCTCTCTCTCTCTCTCTCTCGTTCCAATAAAACTAGGAACGAAAGAAAGAAAGGGAAAGAAGGAACTCTATATCAGGAATATAAAAACACATAGCACATCAAAAACCTTTCAAGATGTGAGTCTCAAAGAGTCCGTTAGTAAATAACCCTCTAACATATAAAGAAGTTTCAAAATTCTGCAAAGTTTTAGGCTCTTCTTTTGTTACCTCATAAATAGGCCAGGATTACTGTAAAGAAATAGTATGCCTAACCCCATTATTATGGGATTATTATTGTGGCATCAAATATATGGGCGACAGAATGACTTCCTGCTCTCTATGTGCTTGTGTGCCTGCTACCTACGCCTTTAAAATATTCACTGTCCTCGTGTCCTCTCTCTTATGTTATCAACCACCAGGTGTCATATGTTGTAGTTTATATTAATTAATCAAGTTGAAGATTTTTTTTTTTTTTAAGAAGCAGCCTTAAACTCAACTGAAGCTGTTTTTAAGTCCCTTAAAAAGTGTATGATCATGAATGGTACTTTCTAGAAGTTAAAGAAAAGTTTCCAAAAATAGCTCAAACTTCCTGAAATTCAGAATGCCCACAGAAAACATTTTCTGTAATTAATATGGAAAGGGATTTATTTTCATATCTGATCTCCCCACGCACAACTCACTTTGAAACAGGGATGAAACATGGGTTCCCTAAGCTTTGGAAAGTGTGCATAAGAAGACATTGTCAAGGGTAACAGTTACTGTTGGACAAAAGAATTGTGTACTTTGAGCGTTGCATCCTAGTTTTTGTCACTTTTGCCTTAGTTCTTTGTGGGAATAATTGCTTTGTTGTTTCATGTACTTAAGAGATGCCTGCTACAAAATATTCTAGGTTCTTTGAGGGCATGGGCCATGTCCTAATACTCCTTTGTGGTGTTGGGGATAAAGCATAAAAAGCCTGGACTTGGCATGAAAAGGCCTGGATCCTCATCCTGGCGTTGTCACTTCCCAGCTATGTAACCTTGAGCTTCCCATTGACCTAGCCGTCATAGGAGCTGGCATTTGTTGAATGCTGCCCTTGTTCCAGACACTGTGCTCAGCACCCTGCATACGTTATCTCATTTAATCCTTACAACAACTCCACCATGGGGGTATTATCATCACTATTTACAGATGAGCACACCCTGAGGAGGAGGGGGAGCGAGCCACTCAGTATCCATTCTCTGAATTGCTATTTTCTTATCTGTCCAATTAGGAAAAGAACACTGGATCTGCCCACCTTCGAGTCGTGAAGGTGAAATGCTATGAGTCTGTGACTGTGCACTGAAAAATGCGATACCCTGTACAGATGTTAAGGATGATTGACACAGTGGGGGCCTCTCAGGAGATCAGTTATAGTTGGGCCCGGTATAGCCCCAGGTCTGTTTGGTGTATAAAATGCTTTTATAGAATGTATTAAAAAACTGTCTTTCCTTGTCTTGTTTATTGGCGGTTTGTTTATGGTGGCTGTTTTTTTTTAAGGGTAACTTACTTGTTGTCAATACCACCAAGACTTGACCAGCCTGGGCCAGGAGGAGGCTGAGGAGGCCATAGACGTGGGTCCTGCTGGTGAAGGGGGATGGGTGGAGAACGTGATTTACAGACAAGAGGTAACTGCCAGAGGAGTGTTTTAGTACAAACAGAGAAGGCTGAAAGTCAAAGCCAAGGTCGAGAAAGGCATAGGCATGATGTAGAGTACAAGAAATCGTCACCAGGGTTTAAGCATGAGCGACTGGTAGGACATGGAATCTGCTCAAGAAGGCCACAAATACCCCCCCAGTGTCTGTTGTCTGTCTACTTACCAGGAAAACTAGGCACCCTCTGGCCTGATTTTTTCTTTTCTTTTTTTTTTTCTTTTTTTCTTTTTTTAAACGTTTATTTACTTTTGAGGGAGAGAGAGAGCAGGAGTGGGGGAGGGGCAGAGAGAGAGGGAGACACAGAATCCAAATAAGGCTCCAGGCTCTGAGCTGCCAGCACAGAGCCTGATGTGGGGCTCGAACCCACAGACTGCAAGATCATGACCTGAGCTGAAGTCGGCCGCCTAACCGACTGAGCCACCCAGGCGCCCCAGCTGATTTTTTAATGGTTTCTTTTTCTTGGACATAGGTGCTTTTTATAAAACTTAAAAAAAATTTAAAACAGAATAGTATAAAAAAGAGACAATTAAAATCACATGTATTCTCATGAACAAGTGATAATTACTATTAACATTTTGTTGTTATTTCCTTTCAGGCTTTTTATATGCCTATCTTGTGTAGAATTGGGAATCATACTATGTACAGAATTTTGCATTCTGTGCATTTCACCAAACATTTTAAATAACTTTTTATGCAAAGTCAACAGACTTTGTGAACATTGTTTTCAGTATCTGCAGAGCATTCCCATGTATGATTTTACCAAATTCATTTACCTTCTCCCCTATTGTTGGACATTAAGCTGATCCTCAGTTAACCAAGGATCATGAATAAAGTTTGACGAACATCTTTGGTCATATTTTTTCTACTTTTTGGGTCATTTTCTAGGATAGATTGTTAGAAGTAGAATTACTGGCTCAAATAGATGGACCTCCTGAAGGCTTTCTCTGTGTTTTGACATCGTGTTTCGTTATTTTTCCGGGAGGTTGCAGTAATTTAACATTCCCACAAGCAATGCATTAGAATGTAGGTCTCACTTCCGTCCTGCTTGTAAGCACCTTTCCGGTGGAAGTAGGGGTGATTGGTATTAGTGCTTTCCTGAGGTAACTCTTACTCTGGAAATGCACTTGCTTAACAGTGCTTCAAGGAGGTTGGGATTGTGTGTGTGTGTGTGTGTGTGTGTGCGTGCACGCGCGCATATGGGAATTGAGAATGTGTGGGTGGGGATCTGGTAGATTTTACGTGCATAAGTGTGTATAGGAGAGCTGGCTATAGTGGATTCACTTTTCTCCCGGTGGTTCCATTATCAGGGGCTTGGCATTCGATGCCATGGGCCATGTGGGGCCAGAACACTGACAGCTGTCATTGCAGCCTGTTGAGCCACTGAAGCTCACTTAAACTAAGTGGGATAGGCAACTTCTATTTAAGTGAGAACTGGTTCAGTTTGCCTTTAAATCCTGAAAAATATGCACGGTAAATTTGCATGTGTATTTGCTTTAGTTGGTTTTGACTGGTTCCCCTTCCACTTTGGCAGGGCCTTTGGGCAGGCTTCTGACAGGTGTGTCTTTTCACCTTCTTTTGTATAAACAACTAGGATTTTCAATTAGAATCTTCTTAAAAATCACTTAACTGGTTATTATTCTAGAATTTTCATTTCATGATTATTCAGATTAGTCTTTCAAAAAAAGGCTTTGCATTCACTATTAGGCCATCATCAACTGTCTTGATTATATTGACCAGTTATTGAGATATTGAGATAAACAGCCAATTTGAATCATTTTCCCCCATGACGTTTTCTGAAAGACAGGCTAAATTAATGATTTATTTAAAAAATTTTTAATGTTTATTTATTTTTGAGAGAGAGAGAGAGAGCATGCGTGCAAGTGGGGGAGGAGCAGAGAGAGAGGGAGACACAGAATCTGAAGCAGGCTCCAGGCTCCCAGCTGTCAGCTGAGCCTAAAGAGGGGCTGGAACCCACGAGCTGTGAGATTATGACCTGAGCCAAAAGTCAGATGCTTAACCGCTTAACCAACTGAGCCACCCAGGTGCCCCAATGTAATTTATTTTTTTGATTTGACTTCTGCAGCTATTAAAGATAAAGGTCTAGTAATGGGGCCTCACTAGAAAAATCAAAGTCCAATTTGTACTTCCTTTCAAGGTTTAATAATTTGTCCAGAAAGAAATTATTTATTTGATTACAGGTATCGTATGAATTTTGAAATAGAAGATGGTAAATTCAGATAAATTAATGGTAGTTCAAGCAAAAATTTATATGCTCAAGAGCAAAGTCTCACTTGACAAGACAAGTGAAAGCAAAGTATTAATTCATGAATATGTTAATTTTTTCCTGCTGTGTTGCATTAATGATATTCATTTGATCTTTTATGATGTATGAACAACTGTTTATAAAAAGGCTAAATTTTGGTCAGGGACGATATCTTCAGCAACTGCTATATTATAAATATGTTTATTTGGTATCCTTTATTTTCTCATTTTTCTGTCTCTTGGTGATTTCTGTCTATACACAGCTGTTGTTTAGCATTAAACTTCAAAAATTGACAAGGTGACATTTAGGTGAGGCTCTGAATTGAAGTATTTGCTCGGTCAGATTTTCAAGGCCTACCTTCTGACCTTGTGTCTAAGTGTCACAGCTCATGGAGCCCCACGGGGATTCTTGGCACCCTGGGATATCATGGGTGGGGAGAGGGGATTCTGCATTCTGGTCTCCAACTTCCCTGGGAGAGCCAGTGTGGCTCTGGTGGGCCAGGGAGGTTTTCATGGCCCCCACATGTGTGCAAACCCATTTGGAAAAGTTGCCTCCAGGAAGAGGTGAAATAAATGGTAAACCTGGACAGCTCACCTCGGCTCCCCGAGGATGTTACTCTGATTCAAACCTGTAGCCCCTTCCTCAGGCTCTGTGAAAACTCTCCAGACCATGAAACCAGAAACTGAAGACATTAAGAAATTTAGAATGGCTCTAGATGGGCGCAATCGCGTATTAGTGAAATTATTAATAGCTTACAGTGAGACATGGGACAGTCCACAGTGGTCCTGTGGGAAAACCCAGATGCATGGTTTTTGCCTCTGTGGTGCTCGGCTTTTTCATGCTTCCTGTTATTAACCTAACCAGCTCCCGGGAGGCCACAAGGGCAGGTGCTGTAGGGGTGACAATGTATTACTCATGAAATGGCCTTCAGGGTCTCCAAATGTGGAAATCTCCAAATGTGGCATGGCTCCTCATGAGGTTCTAGTTTTATTCTTTAAAATTGCTTTTTAAAATCTTACATTTAAGTATGACTATACTTATTGCAGAGGCTCTTGTCTTGGGAGAGAAGGCCCAACCCTGTACCACGCTTTCGGTGTTTCTTTGCACCTTTAATTTAACCTCTTTCCCCTGGTGTCATCATGTTCTCACAACCGTACGTGGCTATTGTCTTACAACTCGAGCCAAGGTGTGATACTGTGAGGACGTTATTTTATCTGAACAAAATTAGAAGTACTTTAATGGATATTCATGAAAACCAATCCTAGGTATTTTCATGACAGTATACATTTCAAGGGCATTATCCTTTAGGGAAGAACATGCAAAAAATAATAAAGATCAAAGACCTTCACCAACTGGTGTTGGGGGCTGTTTCCAGTGTATCTGGGAGCCCAAAGTGATGCATAACTCTAAGGGATCCCAACAGCACCCTTCCTGCCCCACCTCCCATCAACCATGAGCTCTCTTTTGAGTTATTCCATTTCTAGAAGGGTGCTGCTGGAACATGACAGACTCCCTCTGACTTTGTTCAGAAAATTTCCCTTTAGAATCTGTCATGCTCATTCTTCTTCTCAGAAACCCTCATCTCAGGGATCCTCGGGCTTTGAAAAGCTAAAATAATACTTCTTCCTTGCAAAAGAATGGATAAACAAATAAGTAAATATAGAGATAAGCTCCTTCCTATGAAAAAAAGAAGTGATGTTCCAGTGGTAGAATATAAACACTTGGCTAAAAGATAATTTTTTTAATATTAAAAAAAAAAAAGGAACCTGGTAGTCATTTGAAATCATCTAGATTTAAGAACATCTCCTAGAAATGGGTCATCATCTAGTTTGGTGAGAGATCCTGTCTGAGACAGTAGTTTTCTCTGCCAGATGTTTTTGATTCCGTTTTATTTATTTATTTATTTGTTTGTTTGTTTGTTTTTAATTAGGCCAGGCCTTTTAGTGCTTTTCCAAAATTATGTCACTTTTTGTTTTTGGGTTCCCACTATTGAGATATTTGCATGCAGCCTTTACTATATCCTAATCATTGCTTCAGCCATTGATATGCCTCTTTTCTTATCCTAGTGTTCATGGTGGTTTATTTTTAATATATTAATACCATTATGAGGTTATTCTTCTCATGTTGTAAGGCTTCTGTCAGTCTTATCTGCTGTCAATCACATCACTGTAAATGTTGCCAAATGTGCACATTCCTTTTCCTAATTGCAAATGGACTTTTTTTTATGGCTACTTATTAATGAACCCCAGGAGACCAATAGTAATCATTGAGACATAGCTGCTAGAAGCCAGATATTATTTGATCAGCTTCCTATTCTGATAAATAATGAACCACTAAGTTGTTTATAATTAAATCAAAGGTCCTTATAATAAATAACAAAAGAAGAAACAGTTGCATACAATTTGTAGATATAGAATGTCCTAGAAATGCTTCCCATAATAATAATCAGGATAAGAGCTGTTTTACTAATGAGAACTAATTTAGAGCACATTGCAAACTGTATAAAATTATAGGTGGACATTCTCCTGTTTCTGCTTCTTGAAATTCTAGTCTTCCTTCAAGTTCCATCTTTTCCAGATTTCCTCAAGCCCTGAGCCCTCAACAGAGCCACTCGTTTTTTGAACCTGTATTTATGGCACACACATAGGCTAATCTTCACATCTCATTCATTCATATATTCATTCATTCATTCATTCATTCATTCACTCATTCATGCCTTCTATGCACTAGGCTTGTGCTAGCCACCGGAGTATGAAAGCCAATAGAACGTAGTCCTTGTCTGTAGAGAAGTTAGAGTCCAGTAGACTTTAAGCTCACTTGTTTACTTACACCTCCTCCAGACGCCAAGTGCCCTGAGGGTGAAGACTGCCTCTGTGCATTCATGCTGTGACCCCCCACCCCCCACCCCCCGGACCTCCACTCCTCACAATGTCACAAAGGCTTGCATGCCGTGGGCACTCAGTCAGTGGTAAAATAAACTGATCATTATATCTATCCTAAATAATTCAGAAGCACGGGAGTAAGCATTCCAACACCTTCCAGTGTCTTTAAAACCTTTGTTCTCCTCATGTAATTGTTAACTCTAAAAACAATTAAGTCCAAAGATAAGGTTGTCTCCTTTCACTTCGCGTGCCAAAAGCCTCTTCAGAAAATGATATAGTGTCACATCTGTCTTACATACCACAGCACAAGTATGATCGGTAGCAGGGTCTGAACTTCCTGCAGGCAGACAGAGTAAAGGCTTCTGTCTCAAACTCGAATTATTTTGAAATGCCTCCGTTTTGCTAAGACAGCGTGTTCTGTTTGGTAAGACAGCCCTTGTGCCTTGTGTGTGTGTGTGTGTGTGTGTGTGTGTGTGTGTGTGTGTAGGGCTTGGGTGTGTGACTCAACAAGAATAATGGTGGCCATTGAGTCCTTGTTAAGCACCAGGCTTTGGGCTAAGCACTTTCCATATGTTACCACACAGAGTCTCTTAACAACCCTGTGAGATAGATTCTATTTTTATCCCTGTTTTATCTAGCTGAGAGGACTGAGGCTCAGGGAAGTTGAGGACTTTGCGTAAGGACTTGCAGGTAACAAGCGGTAGAGCCAGGAGTCACCAGTGGCCTTTCTACCCCTGCAGCCCTCTGTCCTTGTCCAAGTGGGGTTTGTGGAGGCGGTCATGGGGGAGGGGCATAGGCCTTCTACACGGTAATGTTTTTCAATTTTGTGGGCTTTTGCTTTTGTTTTTATTCCAGTGATAATCTAAAATGATATTATCCTATTCTGGATCATCCACATGACCATCTAATAGTGAATGGGACTGCCAATCACCAGAATGTGATTTTGGTGCCTGAGTTTGTGTTTTTACGTACAGTGAAGTTGGTGGCAATACTACTTTAGTTGCTGTGGGCTGATGGGAATGAGCTGATGGACTTATGTCATTTGCTTTCTGTGACGCCACGTGATGGTGTGGAACACTGGCCCGGTGAGGTTTAGTTTTGTGGAGAATGAAGGAATGTGGGAGGAGAGTCCTACTGCAAGGTGGGTGCTGGAAGCATTTGGAACTCCCAGAACATCCATGTTGCAGTTTTCGGCGTGAGTTGCCGTGAAAATGGAAGATTTCTTTTAGCAAAGCGTCGTCGTCTGAATATCGCATCCCTGTTGTTAGTTCGAATTTTTTTCAAAACTTCGTTTGTATTTGGTTAGAACATTTAGTTGGAGTTTGGTGGTTTTAGAGGAGTGGGAACTATTAAGAACTTAGTTTTATGTTTGTACGTATTTAAGTACCATTACAATAAGAACCACTGAAGTCAAAATTGGGAGGGAGGCAGTATAGATGTTTTTTTCCCGAAAAAAAAAAAAGGTCTGTACATTTTTCAAATCTGAGCAAACTGAATTCCTCTGCACCACGTAATGAAAACCTTCTAAACAATGTTTCTCCACCCGCCAGGGGTCTGGCCTGCCTAAGTCTTTAGGGATGAGGCATTGACATTTCCTTTCAACCTGGAAATAGTATCTGGGAAGGTTAAGGTCTGTCTTCAGAAGAAATTCTCCTTTGCTGTGGTTCTCCACTGACTGCCCCTGTCAGTCAAAGTGCCTTTATATGCTTCGCCACTCTTTGCCCTGACTCTGAAAGCTGACAGTATGCACATCACCTGTAGTTTATAATTATTTTCTCAGAACGACCAGGAAGATTTGCAACTGCAAGCTAAGACTTGGTACCACTCGCACCTAAACAGAGAAGATAATGACAGTGTATTGAGATTTAAAAGGCTTCTGGTTTGAAAGGCCTTTCATTCTGTCCAAAATTACTACATTCGTTACTTTTTTGGATAAAGAAAAGGAAAGCCCCGTTACATGCAGACACTCAGAGAGGTGGTAACATGTAGTTAGCTCTTTAGTATTGCTTCTGATGAATCCCTGGTAAGATTTTGGAGCACTGCAACAGAGGCCAGTGAGTTCTGATGCAAAGAGAGGAGGGATTAATTTCATAGCATGTGGGCATGCAGTCTAGCTTTATGGGCTAAGTGAGGTCTAGGAAGCTGGGAAGTACAGGCTGGCATCAGAACAATGCCAACCTTGGGGGAACTTTGAGGAGCCTTTAGAAGTGAGGGCATGTTTGTGTTCAGTTTACTGTCCTTCTCTTATTTGAAACTTCAAAAAAGTTTCCCTATGTTTTTTTTTAATTTTAAAAAAATGTTTATTTATTTTTGAGACCGAGACAGAGCATGAGCTGGGGAGGGGCAGAGAGAGAGGGAGACACAGAATCTGAAGCAGGCTCCAGGCTCTGAGCTGTCAGCACAGAGCCTGACCCGGGGCTCGCACTCTCAGACCGTGAGATCATGACCTGAGCCAAAAGTTGGAGGCTCAACCGACTGAGCCACCCAGGCGCCCCAGAGTTTCCCTATGTTAATAAAATGTATAGAAAAGTGTCGAACACACTGAAGTGCCCAATCAGCGTTTCTGATCACTGTTCTCACCATCCGTTATCACTCCCTGATATGGTCCAGAGAGAAAGTTCAAAGGTGCAGAGTTGGGAAATCAGAGGAGCTGGGCTTTTGTCCTGGGTTGGCTGTGTTTTCCTCTTGAGAGATGGGGCCTTACCTTAGCCACTTTGGCCTCAGTTTTCTAGTTTATACCAGGAGTGGGGTGGGCAAAATTATCATCAAAGTTTCTTCCAGCTCTTTCATCCTTTGTATATTCTCATCTTTGCAACAGATTATTATAGCGTCCTTCGAACTTGCATTTCACTAATGAGAATGACCATTTGTAATTTAAATGCTCATCTTTAACTGCAGGGCTGTTCTTAGGCAGGTGCTATGGAAATTCTTACTTTGGTCATCTCTAATGATAAAGGTATTCAGCAGCTTTCCAGGATATCATTAGGAAGAGCTTGAACGAAAAGTTCATGAAACATTTCCGTATGTTCAGCACTAGCCATTAAATGGTAGGAGCCGTGGCCATTCCTTTCTCCAGTGTTATTTTTAACTGTACTGCCTTCTGCAAGGGTACTTTCATTGCAAGGATGGCAAGATGGATGGATACTAAATCCCGGCCAAGTCTTCAACTGACCTTGGGGAGAAAAGAATAGCCCTCGTTTTGTAGGAATCATTAACTTTACCTTATTTTTATACCTTATTTTATACCTTATTTTTATACTGGCAAATCTCTTTTCAGTAGATAATACTTCCATTACTAGGTAACACTTAATCTAGCTTTTATTATGTGCAAGGTGTTAAGACTTTTACCTATAACACGACATTTGATCATTACTGTATCTCTATCCAAATGAAGAGAGTGGGGCACAAGGAATTTAAATAACTTCCCAAAAGTCACGCCGCTGATAAATGGCTCAGTTGGGACTCAAAGCCAAGCAATAAGTGCTCCAACATCTGTGGTTTTAACACCGTTTGGTGCTCTCTTTGACATGTGTTACATAAAAAGTTTATGGGCTCAATTTTATTATTTTTATGAATTTAGCTTCGAAGAGCTCACCAATAATTTTACCCTAAAAGGGACTGCTGCTCAGACTTTTTTGCCCCTGCTTGCCCATTTTTGACTTTTTATGCTAGTAAGTAAGCTGCTGGGACCCCGTAGAGTACTTGCAACATTAAGTTCTAGAGTTGGGGGGCGGGGGGAGAAGGGAGGATTCTACGGAAGTAGAGATGCTGCTGAGCGCTTACAGTAGCCAAGGCCTTCCTTGGCTTCCTTCCTGTTTAGTACCTTCATGGCTTCAGTGGCACAGAGGCCTGCACTGATCGCTCAGTCAATACATACATATTGACTGCATAACCAGGGTAAAGCAAGGAGCTGAAGCCAAAGGACCTTCCCCCTCTAGGAGCCTTACAACCTGAGGCCTGCCGCCATGTTTTGTGCTTCACCGTTGTGTGTACCATGCCTGAGCGCCTTGCGTCCAGGAAGCTCTCGTGAAATATTATGGAAATTTGGGGATCGATTAGATGACGGTGGATAGCATTATCATCATGTTATTACTAGTATTCCCTGGATTGTTTTCTACCTGATCCCCGAAATGATCTTTCATAAGCTCTATGAATCATGTATTTTACTTGCATGCCACGTATGTGCCAAAGCACAAGACGTGTGTACATTTTTCTCATTATGTTGGCCTGGTGGGATAGAAAGAATGGTGGATCTCCATTCTAGTCCTGACTCTGCTCTTCTAGCTGCGAGACATGGGGCAAGTCATTTCACCGCTCTGAGCCTGAGTTTTCTACTCTGTAAAAATGGGAATTGTGATAACTGCCGTGTGACTGCATAAGGTTGCGTTGGAGGCTCAGATGGGTTTGGTGATGGCAGATGAAAAGCGTGAGTATTTTCAGCCTCACCCACTAGTGCTCACTATCCAGTCCTCACTCCTTAATGGTGTCACTTCGTCCAACTGCATATTTTTTCTCTGGTTTCAAATTTTGAGAAGAAGTTCATGAGAATACCTGTTAGATTAACACTGAAAAGATAAGAGAGAGAGGACCCTTTCTGGTGACTCGTGACATCCCCATTTGACTCTGAAAGCTAGGACACCACAGATCTCGGTTGTTCACTTCGCTTTGTTTTGTTCATCGGGAGCCTGGTGGACCCTCAACGTTTGTCTGTTGAATGAATCAGCATAACTCTTGAGCCCCGCTGTTAGCTCACAGAATCCAATAGCCATCCTGCTCTACACGAGAGCAAATGTAGCAGTCATCATGAGACACTGGAGAGTACGGCATTTCAACAACTTTGTGTTCATGTAATTCAGAAACTAACCAGAGTGGAGGGAGAGAAGTGATTACAGCAAAATAAATATCAAGTTGAAATAAGTAAAGACTGGCTTAATTCTACTTGTTTTGCCTGTTTGAAGACAAGCAAAGCCTTGAAAATCGTCCTTAACTTCCCTTCTGGTAGATTGACCCTGGAGAAGTAACGTGGGAATAGCCAGTTTCCCAGAGATGTGCTCTCATCTCCTTTAAAAAAAAAGACACCGCTACCCAACCTCAATGGACTTAACAATACACTGCCTGCCTCAAGTTAAAAATAGGCCACTGATCTTTACTGTCAAGAAATTAGCCGGGGGGGAACATGACTTTTAAGTTACCAGAAGCGTGCTCAAATGAGTACTTTTTTGAAAAATGGCCAAGGGATGCTTCTATGACATCCTGTCCATGCTGGCTCTTGACTTCTGTAGAAGTAGTAGGAGGTAACATGTGGCTGTTACAGGGTTTCTCTTTAATAGTCAGAGAGTCCTTAAAAAGGGTCCTCAGTCATGTGCAGAATGACCTCACCTCCAGCCTGATTTCTAGGTGACCGGTTACTAACAAGTGGTTATGGACCTCCCTCTAAGACTTGTGCTAGCTGCTGGGGGTGAAACGTGGGCCCAAACTGTTCGTTCCATGGTCAGATGGGGTGTCTCCCTGTGGGAATGTGGAGTGAAGGAGAGGTAAAACAACTGTTAGATCTAAACTGGTTGGGGATTAGTGATGCCAGGCCAAAGGGGATATGCTAAAGTCAAGAGGAGCACTGCATTCTTAGGCAGGTTTTGATGTTACTTAACCCTGAACAACAAAGATGCTTATAGGGTTTTCTGGGGATTTTTTTTAAAAATTGCTTTAACATCAACTTCAATGAAATAAAGGATTTTCAGATATTTACCTGGACCAAGAAGAAACATTTCCAGAGCTTCTGGGCAATTCTTACGCAGAGAAATAGGACAGTCATTTTAATCTGGTATTTGTCAGCAGTTGAACAACACACCTAAATAAATCCTTGGAAATCCCCAACAGGGCCTAAAAGAACGCCCTGCTTTACAAAACAAAACAAAACAAAACACACAGTATAGTATTCAAAGAGTAAGACGTGCACCTGGGTGGCTCAGGAGGTTAAACGTCTGACTCTTGATTTTGGCTCAGGTCATGATCTCATGGTTAGTGGATTTGAGTCCTGTGTGGGGCTCCGTGCTGATGGCTTGGAGCCAGTTGGGATTGTCTCTCGCCCTCTCTCTCTGCTCCTCCACTGCTCATGCTGTTTCTCTCTCTCTCTCTCTCTCTCTCTTGCTCTTGCTCTTGCTCTTGCTCTCGCTCTCTCTCTCTCTCTCTCAAATATATAAACAAATAAAAGGAAAACAGTAAGACAGATCTGCTCACCTAGAGAAAAATAAGGCTTGACTTTGTCCTAAGGATACAGTGGGGCTTCGGCATATTTGCCATATCATTTCTTGAAAGAAAATTCTATACCTTCTACTGCTTGTTTTTCTTTCCCAGCTACTCCTTTATTTATCTTTTGTTCTTCTTTTTTGTAGCTTTCCTTTTTTTTTTTAATTTTTTTTTAACGTTTATTTATTTTTGAGACAGAGAGAAACAGAGCATGAATGGGGGAGGGTCAGAGAGAGGGAGACACAGAATCTGAAACAGGCTCCAGGCTCTGAGCTGTCAGCACAGAGCCCAACGTGGGGCTCGAACTCACGGACCGTGAGATCATGACCTGAGCTGAAGTCGGCCGCTTAACCGACTGAGCCACCCAGGTGCCCCTGTAGCTTTCCTTTTAAAGGTCATGGCGCGCTTAATCTGGAAATCAAGGTTGTATCTTAGTCTTTAACTTCCCCAGTTTGTATGTAGCATGAATGCCATTGACCATTCTTCCTTTCCTGAAACCCATTCCCTTTACCTCTGTGAGGTTTCTTTTTTTTTTTTAATTGTCCTGATTCCCCACCTTTTCAATCTCCACCCATTTCTTGCTTTTCAAATCTACCATCACTTACTTTATTAGTCAGCTCAGGCTGCCAAAACAAAATACCATAGACTGAGTGGCTCAAACAATAGAAGTTTATTTCTCACAGTTTGGAAGGCTGAGAAGTCCAAGATTAAGGTGATGCCTTGTTCTGTTCTTGGTGAGAGCTCTCTTCCTGGCTTGCAGACAGCTGCCTTCTCGCTGTGTCCTTCCATGACCTCTTCTTTGTGCTGTGTGGAGAGCAAGAGAGAGCAAAAGAGAGAAAAATCTTTCTCTTCCTGTTCTTAAAAGATCACCAGTCCTATCAGATTAGGGGCTCATCCTTATGACCTCACTTACCTTTAATTTTCTTCTAGAGGGCCCTTCTATCAATATGGCCCCATATTGGGGACCAGGCATCAATATATGAATGGGGGGGCATGATTCAGTCCATAGCATTCCATCCCTTGCCCCAATATTGATATTCTTCTCACATGCAAAGTACACTCACTCCACCTCCATAACCCCAAAGCCTAAACTTGTTGCAGCATCAACTCTAAAGTCTAAAATGCAAACTCACGTCTGGATCAGATATGGGTGAAACTGGAAGTCAGATCATCCTGAGGCAGAATTCCTCCCCAGCTGTGAACCTGTGAAGCCGGACAAGTTCTGTGTTTCTAAAATACAATGGTAGGACAGGGATAGGTTAAACATTCCCATTGCAAAAGGGAGAAATCAGAAGAAAAAAAGAGATGATGGGTCCCAAACAAGTCTAAAACCTAGCAAGGCAATGATCTTCTTCAGTCTGATGTTCTGCCCTGCAGGTCCATTGGGGTGGTAAAGCCACCCCCATGGCTCTGTGGAGTGGCCCTGTCCCTTTGGCTCCATGGAGTGCCACCCCAAAGCTCTCTAGGAGGGCTGCCCCCAGCTGGCTCTATGCAGGGGCCCAGCCCTCTGAAGCCAAGGAGGAAGCAGCCTTGCCCTTGGGCCAAAGGTGGGAGTGGCAACCCTGTGATTTCTGAATCATCTTTGGGGTCTGTCTTCCCTTTTCTAGAAGGATAAAGCCTGTTCATTCCATTCATGATTATTTATATATTCTCTGTAAAGATGGAAGCTTTCTTTCTAGCTCCCTTCTTTTCTTTCTAGCTGTCACCAGAATTACCTTCAACACCCATATTTCCACCAAGAGGCCATTCATGGCAGTCACACTTTTTCTAGCACGCACCTTGAAACTCTTCCAGCCTTTACCATCACCCGGTTCCACAGCCACTGTCATATTTTTATGTATTCGTTATAGCAGCACCCCATTCTCAGTACCAAATTTTTTTTAAATTTTTTTTTAAGGTTTTATTTATTTTTGAGACAGAGAGAGACAGAGCATGAACAGGGGAGGGGCAGAGAGAGAGGAAGACACAGAATCGGAAGCAGGCTCCAGGCTCTGAGCCATCAGCCCAGAGCCCGACGCGGGGCTCGAACTCACGGACCACAAGATCATGACCTGAGCTGAAGTCGGACGCTTAACCGACTGAGCCACCCAGGCGCCCCAGTACCAAATTTTATATTAGCCTACTTGGACTGCCATAACAAAATACCATGGTCTGAGTAGCTTAAACAAAAGGAATTTATTTCTGAGCATCTTGGAGGCTGAGAAGTCCAAGACCAAGGTGTCGGCCCATTGGTGCCTGGTGAGGACTCTTCCTGACTTGCAGACAGCTGCCTTCTTGTTGTGTTCTTGCATAATCTCTTCTTTGTATGTGCACTGTGTGGGGGCAGGGATGTGTGTGAGTGTGTGTGTGTGTGTGTGTGTGTGCATGTGTGCGTGTGTGCGTGCGTGCGCACACTCTTCTTCTTACAAAACCAGGAATCCTATCAGGTTAGGGCCCCGCCTTTATGACTTCATTTAAGCTGTATCTCCTAAAGGTCCCATCTCCTGGGGTTTAGGGCTTACTGTATGAATTGGAGAGGAGGGGGCACAATTTAGTCCCTAGCACTGCTTGCACAACCCTACTGATAGCTGCTTAGGGGGACTTCCAACCATATAACCCTCTCACCCTTAGCTGAGTTGCTTGGGAATTTTGTTAAAATGAATTTCTGATGATAACACTCTGCTGCTTCAACAACACTCCCTACCACTGGCTTTTACCAATCAGCTAGAAGCACATTTTATGTCTGAAATGTACATGACAAGATGGCCTCACCCCTTCTCTCCCATGCTTCAGTCTAGACTCCTGTAGTTTTCTGAATATTCCCTGAGCTCTCCCTCTTCCATCCATTTGCTCAGGATTTTCCCTCAGCCTGGAGTGTTCTCCATCTCTTCCCACTCTCCTTCCCCTGCCCTTTCTCTAAATGTCTGCTGCCTCCTCACCATCTATTCCCCAGTATGCCTGCTTCTATCGGATTTTCTGATTCCCTGACTCCAGTTGGGTCCCTTCCTCCTTGGAATCCCCGGGGCACTGCCTGTTCCTCTCTTCTTATACTCACCTCATCCTCATCACTCCCTCCATCCTAGGTCTGGGTGTCCCTGTGGAATCACGGTGCCTCTCCTTTACCACCTGCTCGGGAGTGGAACAGAGAGACCCACTCTGAATCATCTAAGAGGCATCACGGTAGTTTGGACACAATAGAGTCTCAATACATAATCTTAAAGGAAGCATGTGCAAGGTCGTATGTAATAGTCAAATGTTGAAATTGTATCTCTGTTTTATAAATTCCTTCTCATTCTTTTCATGAGGAGGTATGGAAAGAGTGCCCGTAAAGATGGAATTACAAAAGAAAATTATTTCCTCCCCATAGATATCTTAAATAAATTTTTCAGACCTGAATGGTTGAACTGGCAGTCTTTCATTATCTCCTATAAAAGTATTTCAGTGATTGATCTGACAATTATTAGGTTAAAAAATATTCCAAGTTAGTTTTAGATAGCAACTACTGAGGCCATACACTGGCTGAGCCTCCGTTTTACTAGCCCTGCTATTGATGTGCAGTGTATTCTCTTGTGATTAATACTCATTTCTGGTGGTGGTGTGGACGAGTCCAGACCATTAGCATTCTGAGATTTTATTGGTGACTTATAAATGATGGTTTATCATTAAAAAAATAAAGAGAAGAAAAAAATAGCCCAGGCAGCCAGTTAATTCAGTTCACTAGACATTGATTGAGTGCCTGTTGTATGCTGGCTATTGAGATATAAGGGTGTGTGTGTGTGTGTGTGTGTGTGTGTGTGTGTAATATAAGCCTTGCTATTGAGAAGTTTTAGAGTCGGGTCATAATTCATCATCATGGAGAATCAAACTGTACCATAACACATTGCATATAGCAGAAGAAAGCATGGATATGCTCTAGGAGTTTCCAAATTAATGAGAGAACCCATAAATGTATATGTACATTGAAATATGGTTTATAGCAACAGGAAAGCATGAATGCATGTAACAAATCAAATTGTCCTCAAACATGACTCCTAATTTTTCAGAGCTGTGGAGCCTAGGGGAAATCACATTGTCATTTAAGCAAAGAAACATGATCACCTGAAAACTACAGATTTGAAGTTGAAGCTTACACTCTTAGGTGGCGTGGCCCTGATGCTAGTCCTGTGAAAACTTTCCTTCTCTCTGGGCTCTCAAAAGCCACCTGAGGTCGTTCTACTCTGGGTGTAAATCCTCATATCTTACTACTTTAGCGGAGTCTTGATGTTCCTGTACCTTTCTTCTCAGATTGATTGGCTTAACTCATTTGGAAGAATCCTCTGGATCCCTCCTTTCAAGGAGACTAATGTGCCTTGGACTGGGCACCAAGGTTAAGTTTTGATTTCCCCATTCATTTGAGAAATTCTAGGGTTTCCCAACTAAGTATGAGACCCTATGCTAAACTCGAAGGGATGCTGTGAGGTATAGCCCAGCATTTTCAGACTTCATTGGAAAGAAGGCAATGAAACAGTTACAGAGCAGCAAGATAATGGCTATTATGGAAAAATACAACATGCTGGGGAATTTATCTTGGAGTTAAAAATTTTCAGTGGCCTATTTGTTGCCTGGCTGAGTACTAGGGAGGGAGAGGATGGGTCGTAGAGAGATATGACAAGGATTAAAATAAAACAAGAGCTACAAAAGGACTATCCCTGTACTTAGTTGTGGTTGGGTATCTAAAATATAGCTGCATGTTACAGAATGTTGCTGTTAAAAGGAAGTCCCCATATAGCCACCTTTAGAATTTATTTGTGTGCTTTTGTGTTAGGAGACATCTGCCACCTTTTAAATGTAGGTTTCTGTTGGGTTGTTTGGAATTTGAAATGTATTTTCTCAGAGAAACATCAGAAATTACGACCAGATCCCCCAGGCTGGCAAAAGGCTGTTATATGCCTGATGTACTTGATATAAAATACCAGCTTTTTGGTTTGAGGGATCTTAGAAACTGTTTATGTCGCTGCAGGAAAATGTTCAGAACTCCATGTTGGAATACAAGCAAGAGAGCTTTTGCCTCTGTAGCTTTCATGGGGACAGCAAGATTTCCTTTCTCCTGCCCCCTCTCCTTACTATGCAGTGTGAGAGGGATTCCACTAGTCCGGGGCCATGGGACTTGGGATTGGTACTCTAGTAGAGGCAGGGACCGGTATGTGATGAGAAGTGTGTATGCATGTTGTTGATTGTTGAAGAAGGTTCTCAGCACTATTTTAAGCGCTTTACCTGTGTCATCTCATCAGATCCTTACAACACGCCCAGGAGATGCTACCATTGTTATTCCCGTAAGATGCTGGTATATTCCATCCTTGCTTTCTTGGTCTGTTCTCCAAAGAGCAGCCAGATAGATTCTTTTAAAATGTAAGTCAATTCACGAACTCCTTTATTCAAAATCGTGCCGTGGCTTCCCATCTCAGAGTAGAAAGCCAAGTCCTCTCCAAGGGCTGAGGGGTCCTGTTACATATCCTGGCCTCCTTCTTTCCCTCTGGACTCATTTCCTACCATCCTCCCTTCCGCACGATACTGCAGCCACAGAAGCCTGCCAGCTGTTCCCCAGACACACCAAGATCCTCCCGCTATGGGCCTTTGCCCGACAGGTCCTTCTTCCAGATATCAACACGGCTCACCCACTTCCTTCTTTCTCAGAGACATATTCCAGACATCACTATAGAAAATATATGAGGGGGAACCTGGGTGGCTCAGTCAGTTAAGCGTCTGACTCTTGATTTTAGTTCAGGTCATGATCTTACGGTTCGTGAGATTGAGCCCCGAGTGGGGCTCAATGCTGACAGCACGGAGCCTGCTTGGGATTCTGTCTCACCCTCTCTCTCTGCCCCTCCCCTGCTCACGTGTGAGCTCTCTCTCTCTCTGTGTCTCTCTAAAATAAAAATCAATCAACATCTTAAAATAATAATAAAATATATGAAATAACAAGCGACCTCTATCAATCACACTACACAGATTTTAATAGACTGGCAGAATGCTCTGAAGGTTTTTCCGTGCCTGATGGTATGGAGGGCGACAACACCCGGGAGGGCAGGGAACAAAGACTGAGCTGTGCATGTTGCAGACGGACTTCCCTCTCCTGCGTCTATGCCAAGGCCAAACCATGTTCATGTTGTCAGTACCCTTCCCACCCCACCCCGCATATTATGAACCTTCCATGTCCTTTTCAAATACCCATATACTGAGTATATTTTTAGAGTTTTGTGTTTAGTATTTGAGGTAATTGTACATTAACAGTGAAATGACTCTCCAAGTTCTGTTGGGAAGAAGGGCAGAACCGGTTTTAAGAAATGTAAAAAATGGAGGAGTTGAGAAAGTAAGGGAACTGTGGAGAGAAGGAAAATGGAGTATTGTCTGGGTTCGTGGAACCAATGGTTTTGAGCATCTGCCCTGTGACAAACGCTATCACCCAAAAGCCAGAACCGTCAGGTAACGATAAAAAGAAACAAACAGCAACAGTTTCTCACAAAGCCATGCAGGCCTAAAATAATGTCTCTCATCTTTCCTACTCCCCCTGTGCTGAGTTCGGCTTCAGGAATCCAGTGGTGAACATTGCTCTTTGGCATCTGAATACAAAGCTTCAGTTTTGTTGACTTCTCTCCAGTTGGATGTGTGGGATGATGCTGGGATTGGCTAGGAGAGCAGGAAGTTGAAGGGGCCCTAGTGTTCTCCCTTGATGTAAAGAGGTTCCAGCACCCTGTTGGAACATTCGGTGGGCTCCTCGGGCTGTTCTGTGTGTACTTGTCAGGAGTCCTCAGGTACAGTGGTGAAGCTGCCTTTTGATCATCATGGCGTCTGCCATGATGATTTCTGCTCGTTAAAGGTACAAGTGTTTCCATCTGCTCTTTTGGACAAGTAGAGGGATGGCTTACATCCTCCTCCCACTTCATTTCTCTTTTGTGCTTTCAAGCTTTATTTAAATTCCAGTTAGCTGCAGCTTCATTTCAAGCATGGCCTTTGGCCTAAGGCTGTGTAGAGGCCCAGTAATGTAGAGCGAAGGTGGCCACCAGCTCTTAAAAGGTATGTAAGTGATTAAATCCTCTTGGCCGCTCCTACTCGTGTCTTCCACGGACTCAGTCTGTCTCCCTAAACCTTCTGCAGGTCTTCCCTGGAAACCTTACTGCCAACACAGGTTCTGTCTTCTATCCTCCATGGGCCTGGCCCTTGATCAGTTGCTGGCAGAGTGAGAGATGAGGCAGACTGGCCCCTGAGAATAACTGGTCCCAACTGCAGCAGGCCAGAAGGGACTTTAATAAAGGTTTGGTTTGTTTGGTTTTTTTTCTAAGTTAGAATCTGGGTCAGCTCTGTCTTATTAAACAACACATGGCACCAGAAGTGGGGGACTAATTTGGGATCATCCTGGATTTGACTATCTGACGATGTGGAGGACCCTGCCCAGCCTGTGTTGGCTTCTTAGTTGAAGCCCTTGGTTGAACAGGCTGAGGGCAAGCAGCTCAGTCTAGAAAAGAGAAGATACGCTCTTCGTGGGCAATGCAGAAGTCCAATCAGCCTTTGCTCCTTGTAGGAACCTAATAGATACTGCACTTGTAAGCTTGAAAGAGGGAGATGGAGAAAGAACGAACATCTTCAACCAAAAGAAATATAAAAAAGGGAAGGATTCTACATGTGACCTGAAGCTGTCAGGGCTGTGATTTACCTTCAGATCAAGAGTGATTTGGTGAATGTGCCAGCAACGAATGATATGGACGAGAGGGTGGGAACACACAACCTGGATTTAACACAGCAGGAGACTGAAAATCTGAGACTCAGGAAGTCACTCCGTTGAGAAAGTGGTAATCAAAGGGGAACAAAGCTCTGGGACATCCATTAGGAGAGAGAGAGAGGGAGGGAGAGAGAGGGAGACAGCATGAACAAGACAGAATATCAAGAGCTCTGGGTGGAGGCTGGGGTGTTATATTCCATTTGTCTTGCCAGCACGGCAGGTCAGGAGCCACGCTGAGTGCCAGCCATTACAGGAAGAGCAAGAATGCTCAACATATGGGAGGAGATGTAGAAACATCAATAAATGGGTTCCCTTTGCCAAATGTTGTAAATAACAACGCATGTGCAGACAGGCAAGCTGAAAGGAGGCGCTGGACAGGCCTCCCGGGGTGGAGGATGCTTGGCTATTGCTAGGGGGCCTATCGTGGGGTGAGAACTTCCCTGTGAAGTACCCTGGAGCCTGGTTGAGCATGGAGGGCATTTTTATCTAAGTTGGAGAATGGTGTTGAAAAGGGAAGAGAATGGCAAGTAACACTGTTAAGTCTGAAGCAGGGAACATGTATTAGCAAGCTACATACATAGGCCGAGAGCCTCTAGGAAAATCCTTATCCTTGCTCTTCAAGTTATCTCAAACCCTGGACCTAACCCTAAATATGCCTTTCTTGGAAAGTAAGCAGTCATCTGAGAGGAGGTAAGTAGTGAAAAGTGCAGCCAACCATACGATTAACACGTGCAGGGCCCCCCCAGGTTGCTCAGTCATGTTAAGCATCTGACTCCTGATTTCTGCTCAGGTCATGATGTCGCGATTTGTGAAATTGAGCCCCAAATCGGGTTCTGTGCTGACAGCATGGAGCCTGCTTGAGATTCTCTCTTTCCCCCTCTCTCTCTATGCCCCTCCCCTACTCGCTCTTTCTCTAAAAGAAGAAGAAGAGGAAGAAGAAGAAGGAGAAAGAGAAGAAGAAGAAGAAGAAGAAGAAGAAGAAGAAGGAGGAGGAGGAGGAGGAGGAGGAGGAGGAGGAGGAGGAGAAGAAGAAGAAAACACAAGTGCAAACCAGTGGTCATAGCAAATGCTAGCATTTCTTGAGGGCTTATAGCTGCTGCCTTTGGCCTAAATTCTTTTTTTTTTTTTTAATTTTTTTTTTAACGTTTTATTTATTTTTGAGACAGAGAGAGACAGAGCATGAACGGGGGAGGAGCAGAGAGAGAGGGAGACACAGAATCGGAAGCGGGCTCCAGGCTCTGAGCCATCAGCCCAGAGCCTGACGTGGGGCTCAAACTCACGGACCGCGAGATCGTGACCTGAGCTGAAGTCGGACGCTTAACCGACTGAGCCACCCAGGTGCCCCTGGCCTAAATTCTAAACCAGGATGATCTCACTTGAACATCTCAATAGTCCTCCCCCCATCCCCCACAAAAGAGAGACAAACCAAGAAACAGATTCTTAACTCTAGCACACAAACTGATGATTACCCGAGGAGGAGGTGGGTGGGAGGATGAGGGAAATAGGGGATGGAGATTATAGAGTACACTTTTCATAATGAAAAAAAAAAAAAAAAAAAAGAAGAAAAGAAAATGGGAAAAAAAAAAAAAAAAGAAACTCTCAATAGTCCTGATTTATAGCTCTGGAAACTGAGGCTTAGTGAAGGAAACTAATTCGCCTAAAATCACCAAGTCAAATGGCTGTGGAAGGAGGGTTCAGACCAAGACCCCAGGGCCCAGCTACCACCTCCAGTCTGTCTTCTCTCCATGGACAGTCAGCAGTGGGTAGAGAGCCGGGATTTGAATCTGGGTCTGACTTCTGAGTTCTTACATTTCTCAGCATAGAAGCCCAACTCCTCTTAAAGACCTGAAAAATAGAATACCCACCAAAAATGTGGGTATTTTGGTGTGGGGGAAGGTTGAATTTAATCCATACAATAATCCTATGAGGTTGGTACCTGTGGTCCCCATACTGCATACGTTGCTCAGAGATGTTCAGTAACATGCCCTAAGTCACACAGTTAGAAAGTAGCAGACCAGCCCCAAAGGCCACACTTTGCTTTCCTCTACAACCTGTGCTTTTCTGCATAAAAAGACTGATGACTCCAGGGGCACCTGGGTGGCTCAGTGGGTTAAGCGGCTGACTTGGGCTCAGGTCATGGTCTCACAGTTTGTGAGTTCGAGCCCCGCATCAGGCTCTCTGCTGTCAGTTCAGAGCCTGCAGCTTGCTTTGGATTCTGTGTCTCCCTCTCTCCCTGCCCCTCCCTCACTCTCCTCTGTCTCTCTCTGTCTCTCAAAAAATGAATAAACGTTAAAAAAATAAAATATATAAAAACAAAAAGACTGATGACTCCAGGAAAGAGAAGAAGTGTCATGTGAAAGATAGTTCCGGAATTGCTCTGTTGAGGACTAAGATGGCCAGTACTAAAAATTGTGTAATCGTGAACACACACAATGTGTCCTAGTCATTGGTCGAAATGCGTTATTTGTGTTAGCTATTAAATCTCCCAAACAGCATTCTAACGTATACCCTCCTGTTCCCTACTGTTAAAGAAGAAAAATTCAACTAAGTAAACTTGAAAATCTCATGGGCTTTATTAAGCGATCCGTGAATTGAGCAGCACCCCATCTGGCTAGTAGAGGGGAGCTCCAAAGAGTTGCACAAAATGGAAGGTTTTTATGGGAAGGAGGGTGGGACAAGAAACTTATTAGCAACAGGAAAGCTCCCTATCCTCTCCCACCTTCCTCCCCCGCCCCCCCCCAGCAGCCTTCCTGTCTGGCTTTTCTTTCTTACTAGAAGGTCAGAATAACTCCAACCCTTCTTGGCTGGATTTTCTCAGAGGGGAGGTGCCCCATCTCTCACTCTCTGCTCTAGATCCTTTTCACTCTGTTTCTCCTCCGTGCTCAGAAAGCAGAAGGTGAAAGATGACAGGATAAATCTGACTTTAGCTACCATAGCAACCTTCACCTGCTTTGCTGCTCACTTTTGAAGTGTTATCCTCCTGTGAAAAGTTCTTTTGCATATAATTGCTAGGCTCATCCAGAGGCTTGGGGCTTTCTTTGAGTTTCCTCTGACAGCAAAATGAAAAGAAGGGCTTCTGCCTCCACACCAGGCTCCAAAATACATAGTCCACAGTGGTGCAGACATTGCCTTCTGCCATTCTCGGGGGCTTCTTTGTGATTGCCCCTTCCTTTTGTATCCAGTTTAAGACTTTCCAGATCAGGGGCATCTGGGTGGCTCAGTCAGTTAAACATCCGACTTGGGCTCAGGTCATGATCTCATGGTTTGTGAGTTAGAGCCCTACATTGGGCTCCATGCTGACAGTGCAGAGCCTGCTTAGGATTCTCTCTCTCTCTCCTGTTCTCTCTCTGTCTTTCTCTCTCTCCTTCTCTAATAAATAAACGTAAAACTTTTTAAAATTAAAAAAAAAATTCTTAAACCAAGTTCTTTTGAAGTTAACCTATGAAACATTTAGACTACCACCGAATTATAAAGACTATATTTGATTTCTTCACTTGATCCCACAAACCTCTGTCCCCACCCTTTTCCACTGTGTGCTGTGCCCCCAGTGGCTGAGCCGTATACTCAGTATCACAGCTCCCTTACCCTCTGGTCTGCAACTGGGTTTGGCCAATGGAAGGTGCCAGTGGCTCACAGGCAGAGAGCAAGATGGAGACATTTATCCCTCTGGTTCACTCTTTGTGGTGCCACTGTGGATTGGCTATACCTCTCAACCAAAGGTCTACTCTTTGAATTGAGTAGACCTTGGGTGTCCCCATTCTGAAAACCCCTCCCCTCTTCTTACCACTTCAGGTCTAGGGATAGTGTGAGTCCAGATTTTGTACTGTGTGTTGTGGTTTCCATATACCCTGCCCACACATCTGTAAACAGCTGCTTTATTAAACTCTTTTCAAATTATCCAATTTGAGCATGCCATCTGTTTCCTACTGGGACCTTGACTAATGCAATGACCAAAGCTCTTGTCTTTTGAGTGATGTGTTCTAATATTGCTTGTTTTGTTTAATAAATGTATGGTTTATTATAGGTCATTCTTTATAGAAATAGATTTTCCTGTCTTTTTAAAAAATGTTTACATATTTTGAGAGAGAGAGCACGAGCAGAAGTGGGGGAGGGGCTGAGAGAGAGGGAGACAAACCATCCCAAGCAAGCTCTGCATTGTCAGCACAGAGCCTGACACAGGGCTCAATCTCATAATTCTGTGAGATCATGACCTGAGCCGAAACCCAGAGTTGGCTGCTTAACCGACGGAGCCACCTAGGTGCCCCAATTTTCCTGTCTTTAAGAACAACCTCCTCAACCCTCTAACCTTTTATAAAAGATGGTGTTTTCTCTACTTGACTCTTCTCTTGCACACAAGCCATTTGAAACGCATTTTCTTGATGATGTCAGTTAGGGTTGTGGGAGTGGAATACAAATGCCTATCTGACCCTGAGCAAATTTGAGGTTCTTCTTTCCCTCTTTATTTTCTCCACTGGAAAAATATTCAGGATTCACAAATCTTGCTGGGAGATCATGGGTGTTAAAAGCCTGCAGAAGCACGCACATTATTCTGATCAAGTTAGTTAGTCCCATCACTCCTATGGAATCCAGTACAAAAGGAGATGATGGAAACAACTCCACCGCCACCCCCTGCCCGCCGCCAGTTCATCAAAATTCATAAGAAGGTGCTTCCTTAGGGAACCGAATTAATTGAATTACGTTCTTGTGGGAGCTTAAGGTGGAACAGTGGCTCCAGAAGGAATCCTGAAGGGAGTCATGACCAAGGAATGTGGCTAACTTCCTTTGAAAACCATGAGTGGAAAAACTGCATGTTCCTGATTCTTTCAAGACTGACCCCAATTGGTGTCAAGAATAGCATGAGGTTCACACAACTCAGCAGGTGTGAAAATTCTGCAGCTGAATTAAATAGGTTCCATTATATTTCAGAAAGAGCTCTAATGGGTTTCAGTGGAGCACAGCCTAAGAATATCATGTTTCTCCTTTGTATGTCAGGATGGCTGAAACGGTTTGTTGTTACTAATATACTTCAATCTCTCTTTAAGATGGACAAAAATGAGCAAAAGGCCTGGTTTATCCCTAAGAGGATCTAGATATTAAAATACCAAAAGGACATCAAAAACACCTTACCCCTTAGGCCAGACCAAAAGTGATAGCTGAGGGTATTATTTAATTTAAAATAGTTCTTGTTATTCACATAAAAGTTTTCTTCTAATAAGCTTATTTTGTCTCAGCTATCATTAAAGAATCAATTTTAGAGCCAAAGGGATTTTAAATGCTGTAAAAATTAAAGTTTTCTAGTCTTTAAAAATTTGAACTGGATTCATTTAACCTTATGTTCAACTTAAAATAATAACTATAGACATTTCTTCTGTATTACTTATTAATTCAACATTGCATTTTTAGTTATTCTCCTTAGCAGTCAAGTTGGCATTGTCATTTTTAAGTTCCTCCAAACTAACAAACCTCCCATAATCCATTTAATTGTTTATCAATCAAAATTGAACTTTAAGTCAAAGTGAATTATTCCTTAATCATTTCCATTTATCCTGTTTACTTATTTATCCTCCTCAGCTGGCCATAAGATAGGATCAGGCTTTTTTTTTTTTTCCTGTTTATTGCTCTTATTGCAAAAAGTTTTAGATTCCTGTTCTTCATTTAAAAAGAAGACAAGTTAAATCTTTAACATTCTTTTGTCTAAGGAGAAATAAACCCAAACTTAAGTTGCTTTATTTAAGTGTTGGCTTATTTTTCTTCCTTAATGAATCATTATTTACTATTTTAAAAAATCTCACTTTCTAGTTTGAGTAACCTGGAAAATGAAAACTTTAGGTGGATATGAGTATCACATTAAAGGTTTCAACACTGGAGAAAGCTTTTGGGAAAGGTTATAAATTTCCCTTTCTTGAGTATCTTTAAACCCAAAGATAAACAGTTACCTCTTTTGCAGATTTTCTTTTTCTTTTTCTTTTTATAAAGTTTTATAAAGTTTATTAATTAATTTTGAGAGAGAAAGAGTGAGTGAGAAAGAGAGTGCATGCGTAGGGAGAGACGGAGAGAGAGGGAGAGAGAATCCCAAGTAGCATATGGAGCTCGACAAGAGGCTCAATCCCATGAACCATGAAATCATCATGACCTGAGCTGAAGTCAAGAGTTGGGTGCTTAACCAACTGAGTCACCCAGGCTCCTCTCTTCTTTTTTAAAGTTTACTTATTTATTTTGAGAGAGAAAGAGAGAGAGAGAGAAGAGTGTGGAGGAAGGGCAGAGAGAAAGGGAGAGAGGGAATCCCAAGCATGCTCCTCCCTGTCAATGCAGACCCCAACACAGGGCTTGATCCCACGAACAATGAGATCATGACCTGAGCTGAAATCAAGGATGCTCAACCAACTGAGCCACGTTGGCACCCCTCAGATTTTCTGCTAATCATGGAAAGATAAAAATCTCAAGGTAAGAAGAGACCTTAATGGAAATGCCAGCCAGCCAGTCCACTGGTCCTTGGATTCCCTCTGTGACATCCTGCCTGATATTTGTCACCTGCTCTATGGAGCTTACTCACTGGCTGTCACTGATACAAGTTTCCTACTAAGACATGAGGCAGGACATTTCTGTTTTAATGTGAATTGTTGACAGATCCATGGTACCTTTTATTAAATTGAATTCTTTTTCCCTGGTTTGACTTCTTAGTATCACACACAAAAATTCTATTTCCTCTTTTGAAAATTGAAGGCAACTATGATTCCACTCAAGACTCCTTTCGTGTGCTTTCGTAGGCTATGTTTTCCCATGCTCCTGTTTTTTAGATGATGTGATTTTTGGCCCCTTGATGAGACTGAATCATCTCCTTAGAAAGATGTCTAGTTTTTCTGTAGTGAGTGGTACTCAGAATTGGCCATGATGTTCTCTCCATGTTGAGGGGACTCAAGATGAGAATATCACCACCCTAACCCTTCCAAAGTGCTATTAGCCTTTCTTGTAGGACATACCTCAAACTATTGATGGGATGAATTTACTTGATAATGAAGCTAGTATGAAAATGAGTGTTTCCATGGTGGTTTACAATCTTTTTTTTTTTTTTTTAACCCTCTCGGCTGTTCTCATGGATTATTTAGAATTATCCCCTCCTTCTATATCCAGACTTATATAAGACTTTCTAGACCAGAAATCCTATGAACAAATGCATGACTCCCCATTTGCATGAGATATATCCCATTCCCAGAAAGGTAGATTTTTTTTTTTTTTTAGAATTCTGAATTTAGGGATCTGAATCTCCTGCGTATTGATAACACTGTGACAATAATGATATCCAACAGAATCAGATGACTCCTTGAGGTCCCTTCTCCTGAGTTTAATTGTGCCCAATAAATGTTTGCCAGGAATGAAAAGTAGGGAGTTTGGGAAAGATTAATTCCTTGTACAGAAGCCTAGCAATGTGTACATTATTCTTGTTTATTGGGGGAGAGAGAATTTGTTCACTTATTTGTGCAACAAACATTCATTCAGTTGCTAATTCTTTGATACTGAAAGGGCATCTTTAAGTTTCAGTGTTCATAGGAGGAACTATACCCTCTTTATTTCAGGTCTTTTAATGTTTAATTAATAAGTGCTGTAGGGTTTTCAGAGGATCTTGGATGAAATCATTTCCATGTTATAGCAAAGTAATGAAAGAGTTGAAAATCGTCCTGTCTTTGGGCTTCCTCCTTCATTAAAACGAGTCAAATTCAAGCATTTATGTTCTCATTGCTACCAACTTGGTAAGACTATATATAACCATTAGCGCATTGTTAGTGGTGTTTGGGAGGGACAGGATTTTTTGGGTTTTTATTTTGTTTTGTTTTTATCTTAACTGGTCTTTTTTGCTTTACAATCCTCTTTCCCTCCTCCTGGAGTCTCCAACCACACTTGTAGCAAATAATGGAGCACCACCTCTCTTCATCTCTCAGTTTAATACTATGGACTTAACAGACACGTGAAAACATGCTCAATGTCACTCCTCATCAGGGAAATACAAATCAAAGCCACACTGAGATACCACCTCACACTGGTCAGAGTGGCTAAAATGAACAACTCAGGAAACTACAGATGCTGGCGAGGATGTGGAGAAACGGGAACCCTGCAAACTGGTGCAGCCGCTCTGGAAAATGGTGTGGAGGTTCCTCAAAAAATTAAAATAGAGCTACCCTATGACCCAGCAATAGCACTGCTAGGAATTTATCCAAAGCGTACAGGAGTGCTGATGCATAGGGGCACTTGTACCCCAATGTTTAGAGCAGCACTTTCAACAATAGCCAAATTATGGAAAGAGCCTAAATGTCCATCAACTGATGAATGGATAAAGAAATTGTGGTTTATATATGCAATGGAATACTACTTGGCAATGAGAAAGAATGGAATCCTGCCATTTGCAGCAATATGGATGGAACTGGAAGGTATTATGCTGAATGAAATAAGTCAGTCAGAGGAGGACAGATATCATACGTTTTCACTCATATGTGGATCTTGAGAAACTTGACAGAAGACCATGGGGGAAGGGGAGGGGGAAATAAGTTACAAACAGAGAGGGAGGGAGGCAAACCATAAGAGACTCTTAAATACAGAGAAAAAACTGAGGGTGGATGGGTGGTGGGGGGGGTGGAGGAGAAGGGAAAATGGATGATGGGCATTGAGGAGGAACTTGTGGGATGAGCACTGTGTGTTGTAGGTAAGCTAATTTGACAATAAATTATATTCATAAAAATTTTTTTTTAAATACTATGGGCTTAACACTCCTGGACATTCCTGTGTCCACATACTTAGCAGTAGTAGATGGCAACCGGCTCCTTAGTGCCAGATTCCTTTGCTATTGCCTTGCTCTTGATGAGCCTACAAGAGTAATGAATCGCTTTACTTCACATATTATTTTGGAAGCTTCAAAAGACATTCATATGCTTTATCTCATTTGATGTTCACGGGAGACCACAGGGTAGACAAAGTCACATTGTTTCTCCATTTTGCTGAGGTAAAAACCACAGTCCAGAAGGGATGTGATGTACGGAAGGAATGGAACCCAAGTGTCCTCCTGGGGCCCCTCCTAGCGTTTCGTAAAGATGTCCTTTCTCTGCATGTAAGGAAGTGTTGAGGTTCTTCCAGGGGACCCTTTATATTTTAATAGTGGATAGTGGTTTTCCTTTACCAGATGCACATGATGATGGAAATTTATGCTTCCTAAATGTCAAACAACAGAAGAATGGTTAAATAAATTATGACAGATCTGTACACTGGGATACTATGTGTCTATTAAAATTAGTGTTTTCAAAGAATATGTAATGGTACAGGGAACTGCTCCTGATTATATCAATGTTTCAAGAAAGAAGCGGGATATGAAACAGCAGGATCCCAATTTTGTTTAGAAATTATACATGTGAAAAAAAGAAAAAAAACACTGCAGTTAACTAGACCAAAATGTTAGTACAATTTTCTCTGGATAGTAGGATTATGGTTTGCTTTTACTTTCCTTTTAAAATACTTTCTGAATTTTTCAGTTTTTTCTTGAGTGAACTTGTGTAATTAAAAAATGTAAGTGTGATTTTAATTAGACCCTGCAGATTTTCCATTTTAGCTAGAAGAATCATTTGAGTGGTTCTTGCCATCTTTCATTTATACAATTGCATTTTATAAGTCAAACCTTAACACTGGAGTGAGCAGGTTGTCCTCCTTATTAGTGGATGGATTTGAAGCAAATGCTATATTATTAGTGTATGTATTTTAAGTTGGCCACTTTAACTCATTTGCTTGTCTGTTATTTTTTGAACGTGACTCCTCCTTACAGAATTCATTAATTCAGTCGAACATCATTTTGAGGGCTTTCTCTATGACCCAGTCTAAAGACTCACTGGTGAAGACGGGCCAGTCTCTCCTGTCAAAAACACCTGCTCTGGTTTGAGATACAGACTGGTAAAGCAGTAGGCATGGTGCAGGATGATCGGGAGAGAAGGCTGTGTGCTGTGTGCTTAGGATGTGCAGAGGAAGGATGCCATATGCATGGGTCATGGGGGCGTGGGGGGCTTGGGGGGGGGGTGGTTGGGAAACCCTCCCAGAAGAGCTGCCTTCAGCTCAAGAGGCAGCTCATCATTTGGATGACCAACCACAGGTTTAGAAATAAGGATGACACATGTAAATCTCCTTATGCTATGCAGGTAACTGTTGCCTCAAACTTGTTTTACAAGCAGTTCAGAGTCTTGAGATTAATTTAAAAAGAGAAAGGCTCTAGGGCCTTTACATTTCTGTATTGGGGAGTTCTTTGGGTCTTCAGAGCTTCCCTTTCTTCGTGTTTATTTGGGCTTACTAAAGGTTAGTGGTGATGCCGAATAGTCCTGCTCTGAGATTATCATAATGATGTGTTTCTAGAGTGTTTTATATTACTTATCCTTTTATGTAGTGGTTAGTACTGATTTTGAGCACTTCGTCCACTCCCCTTTCATTTCCTCCTCCCCTTCCTCCTCTGCAGAGGGGGAGAAACAGAGAGATGTGCTTGTTCTCATTTTGTAAAGATAAACTGAGTCGTCGAATGATCGATTGACTTCTCCAAATTATGAGTTGAGTCAGTAATGGAACTGGCACGAAAAATCAGGGTGCCTTTGTTCAGAGCTCTGACTTCTAAAATATTTCTCCATATAAGTAGAATACGTTGTTTGCCAAAAATGCATTCACCTTTTAAATCTTTACTGAAAGTAATGAGCTTAAAATAAAGTCTCTTGAAGATAATCGTATTGTTACAGCTTAGAACAGAAGTTAAGGCTATTTGAGTAGATTAAAATGAGCCCTGAGTAAGGCTTAATATTTGGTCTATTTAATTAATTTGTTCAGCAATGGATTTTTATTTCTTTCGGAAAAAGAGTAATTGAAACATTCTCGGAAAATATTTAGGGACATTTGGGGATTACTTTTGATTAATTTAAAATTTTTAAATAAGAGGGACAGGATTAAAAATAAAATCAGTATTGACACATAATAGCTATACTTCATGCTACTGGATGACTATAACTTCATTATTAAAAGGTTTTTCTATAATCCATTGATGAAAATAATACTGTTTTAATGCTCTTACTAATTATTCTTACTATTAAAATAATTAGTACTCTAATAATAATAAATGATGGTTATTATGCATATTATAGTAACATTTGAAGCAATAGTATAAATGAATATGAAGGAAAAAATACATATAAGTATTTTGTTGAAATTTTTGTAATTACAAATATTCATATATTTTGGATTAATTATAGAATAAAACAAAGCATAAGAGATACACAATATTTTTATTTAAAACAAGCACTTTGTAGGGCACCTGGGTGGTTCAGTCGGTTGAGCACTGACTTTGGCTCATGTCATGATCTCATAGTCCGTGAGTTCGAGCCCCACATAAGGCTCTGTGCTGACAGTTCAGAGCCTGGAGCCTGCTTCGGATTCTGTGTCTCCTTCTTTCTCTGCCCCGCCCCTGCTTGAGTTATGTCTCTGTCTCTCAAAAGTAAATAAACATTAAAAAAGTAAATAAAAATAAAAAATAAAATAAGTACTTTGTCAATTTAAATATAGAAAATGGATTCATTGGAGCTTTAACTTTAAAATATAGGAGTTGTTCTATTTTATTTTATATAGACGAGGATTTTTACTTACCACAATTACAATGATCTGCTTTTAGAGTTACTAACTCACAATTTTAAAGTTTTGGCTCTTGTCCCAACCAGGCCCTAGGTTTTATATATAACGCATTATTTATATTACCATCGAATGATGCTTATCAGGATCCCACTTGGCCTTTGTTTCTAGGAAAAATAAAAACAGAAAAACATAACCTCATCACCTGAGTGATCTAATCAGAGTTCGAGAGAGACATATGCAGAAACCCATCCGTACTTGTTTGGGGACCAGAATTTGTGTCTAACAAACCTCATGAGGGCAGAGTGATGTTCTGTGGTGCCCACCCATCTGTCCTGTACTCTGAGGCCCTTTAGTGATGGGACTGGGAAAATGGCACTTCCAAAAGATGGCCCAGCAGCCACACTATAGGTGTCAGTCAGTCTTACATGCATCCCACGGACAAATTATTTCACCTTTGGGGCTTCTAATCATTGAGCATGATAGGCATGAAAATAGATACAAAAGAAAAATGTAGACACTACCTATCCTTGGGGCATATGGGGAGACGGACAAAATCTTCTACAATGTGTCAGTATCAGAAAATGATAAAACTCTCCAACCATTTGCAGTGGGATAAAAATCTGAACATTGGAGTGAGGAAGTAATAGAATGATTGAACACAGCTAGGTAAAATGAATACGAGAAAGCTTTGTGATGGGGACTATGAGGAAAGGAAATCTATGTCTCTATCTCTATCTCTATCTCTATCTCTATCTCTATCTCTATCTCTATATCTATATCTATCTAACCACTAGATCTATTATTAGATCTGTCTATTATAGATCTATCTATTAACCAAGAGAGTACTTCTTTTCAAAATCCAAGGTTCACAAATAGAATAATCATCCCAGGCAGAAGGTAGGGGTGTGTGTCCTCATTGTGGATAAAATATTAACTGTTAGAGTTACCCTAAACAAGATTCGGGTAGTGATGAAGTAGGTTGTACTTCCTTAAATACAGACTTGCACTAATCTTGATCTGCTTCATTTCTATGATATAGGAAAGTGAGCTCTGGTGCCAAACTCCCTGGGTTTGAATTCTAGTCCTGCCATTTCATCACTGACATAGTAAAAGCTACTCACTTGCTTTGTTCCTCAGTTTCCCTGTCTGTAAAACAAGGATCACGTTGATGCCAATCTCATAGACTGTTGTGGAGATGGAATAGGTTAGTTGATGCATGTCGATCATTTAGAACAGTTCCTAGAACTCAATAAAGGACAGTCATTAGTAGTAGCAGCAGTGGTTTTATATAATTCATTGTCTAACTTACGAAAGCACTCTCCTGAGTCCATTTGATTCTCATAAGGAAGCAAAGGCTCAGAGAGTTTACATAATGTTCCCGGGTCCCACGTCTAGGAAACACTGGGCAGCTCGGCCTTACGATCAAGTTTTAAGGAATCGATGCCTGTTCTAACACATGTCCGTCTTTGTGTCCTCAGGAATGAGGGGAGAATCTTACTTCATTGGAATGAGGAGCCTCGGGCAGCAGGGGCATACCCCGGAAGATGGAGAACTTTTCTTGCTCTGCTGCATAGACAGGGACTGGGCTGTAACTCGGTGTTTCGCAGAGGAAGCCTTTCAAGCAATCACTGACTTCAACGACCTCCCCAACTCACTGTTTGCGTGCAATGTTCACCAGTCAGTGTTCGAAGGAGAAGAAAGCAAGGTAATAAGCCTTTTCTGCTCCTGAATCCTGGGAAGATGTGGCATTGTCTCTGTCTTGTGGCTCATTTGTGATTGCGGTTTGGAAATTGTGGAAAATGTGTAGTTGGCTCTCTTCTGGGCATGCACAGCAGTAGAAAAGCCTACTCTGTGACCAACTAACTGTGACAAGGTTGTACATGTTGAATCACATCTCATCCTGGGAGACCCATATGCCTGCCTAACAGAGCAAGTGGTGTTAGGAGTAGCGATTGCAGGAGATACCCCTTTAGGAAGCAGATGTTGTTATAAGGAAAAGTTTTATTTTCCTATTCTATTCCCTATTCCTATTTCCTATTCCTATTTCCCTATTCTGCCAAAACCATGATTTGCCTTTCTCAAAATGGCACAAGCTCTTTTTCACTCCTGCCCCTCCTGCAGTGGGATGAATGTTCCCAAAATAGCTGTGACCTGAGTCCTGCAGCCGTTATTGGGAAGGTAAGCTGGCTGGTCCTCTGTGTCTTGCTTTGCTCAGTGATACCACACAGGGTGGAAATGTTATGTGGGTGGTGAGAATCTGAAGCGAAAGTGGTTGATTTGAAATGATTGGGGAATGAGGTTGTCTGTGTACAAGTATCTTCCAGAAAATGAAGCTTCCCATTTTAAGACACAAGCTTGATTCAATGTAAGTGTTCTTGGAAATCAGAGTTAAATATTCTGCTTGGAGATCTTTTCAAAGTTCATTTTAGATTTCTCTGACCTTTTAAGTAGGGTGTCTGAATAGATCAAACCTTCCCTGTGGATGTGGATTTCTAATTGTAATTATTATACTATGTTGTAAAACATGGGCAACAATTTTGGGGGGAAGGGACCCTTTTTCCTAAACTAAAGTTTATGCCTCTGTGTGAGACGTAAGAGTAGGATTTATTGATTGCCATTTTACAAATTTGGGCTGTTTTGCCAATTGCTAAACTCCAGTCTCCTTTGCCTGAAAACAATTACTGGAAATCTTTTTTTTTCTGGATTTTATTGGTTTTGTAAGCAATTCTGATAGCCTGGACGACTAGGAATTGTTTCAAGCCATTTACAGATAGTTTTATATTGATATTATTTTGGCGTTGAACATTGAAATGTTAGGCTAAAAATAGCTTGAAATCCAAGGACTTAGATGCGATCCCCTATTTAAAGTAAGAAAATGGCACATAGTCTCTTTGAAAGAAATTGGGAGTTTTGCTCTTGGATTATAATCAGTTTATAACACAGATTGTAATTTACTCAGAGCCAGTAATTTCTCCCCCCCCCCCCCCCGTCGGAAACCTACCTGACATTAACTATGAAACAAGATTCTGTGTTTTCTCATTCTATCATCTATTTGTCTAAATTAATCAACAACTGGATGGATTTTCCTTAGAGGCCAAATGAGGACTTTGATTCTTTCCTGATTAAATATTTCTTGGTAGATTGAAACAGTCAGACCTAGGGAGGAGCTTATCTTATTTTGGAGTGTGCTTAAGCATGATTGATCTGCTGAACCAGGATTGGTTATATAGAAAGACAGAAGCGTGGGGAGAGTTCATGGGAATTTTCCCACATCTATGCTGATGTTCTAATCTGAGAATGAATCACAGATTACAAAATATTTTCATTTAATTTGTATACAAAGTTGGTACATTGCAGTTTGATCATAAGTATTCGGTTTTAAAATGACCTTGATAAAATATTGAATTGAAATCAACCAGATGTAGTTCAGTGGAACCAAATTATCAAATTATTTAGACCGTATTTTAATAGCCGACGAGGTGAATTTTGTAATTGGCCGAAGTCTACGTAATTAGGCTTATTAAATCAGATGGAAAGTTTTCTACCTTGGTGCGATTTTATAGCCCCCATTTGAAGAAGAGAGTCGATAGGATATCAAATTATCTGATCTAGATTCAGTTTTAACTACATACACATGGTTAAGGATGACAAAGCAAGATGATCAGATGCCAATGAGGTAACAATAGCAAGGAGCCATGATCACGGGACACTAGAAAAAAATGTGTTTGGGAACCTTGGGGCCCCCCATCTTCATTGCCACCTCTTTCTCTTTAACTTCCAGACCTTTATAGTCTTCCCTTTACCTCCATTGTTTCCCACTATCTTAATAAAACTCATTTATTTTGTATGCCGCTCTCTCAGGAAATTCTTTCCACAACGTGCAAAGTTCATGAATCTAAGTCACAAAGTCTGATGATCATTCTCTCTCCCAAAGGGTGGATACTTTGGGCACTGTGCAAAGTTGGTGAAGAGATATTTTTAGGTAGAGGGAAAAGAACCACGAAGCATTTCTAGCACTCCTATATTTGCCTGTGGACAAGGCTAGCCATGGTGATGTTCTAAAATACTTGGCCTTGGGGGGCACCTGGGTGGCTCAGTCGGTTAAGCGTCCGACTTCGGCTCAGGTCATGATCTTGCGGTTCGTGAGTTCAAGCCCTGCGTCAGGCTCTGTGCTGATGGCTCAGAGCCTGGAGCCTGTTTCAGATTCTGTGTCTCCCTCTCTCTCTGACCCTCCCCCGTTCATGCTCTGTCTCTCTCTGTCTCAAAAATAAATAAACGTTAAAAAAAAATTTTAAATACTTGGCCTTGGAAGATGCCTTCAGTAGCCTGGAGTTCTATCAGGGAGATAAGACATTGGAAATGGAGCTTAGTATTCATTTCAGAGATGCCGGTGGGTTGTTGGCAATATATGGAACTTGTTTTGGCAGAGCCCTTTCTTTCTTGGCACAGTCTACTTTCCAGTTCATTGTTTCTTGATATTGACGGACTACAGTTTAGATTGTTTCTTGCAGTTATTATAATGCATACATTTTAATTTCCTTAGCTGGCTAGGAATTAAAGCTTCTGCTTTCCTGACTGTCGTGTATGAGTCTTTCAGCAGTCTCTGCTTTCCCACCTGTCTGAGACCATTTTTCTGAGCCCTTTTCCTTTTTGAAGTAATTTGGAAACCACTAAATTGGGCTATTAACGTAGGTACCACTGTAAGATATGATCTTGTTATGATAGTTTCTGTTTGTCCAAGTAATAAATGTCCTGATAAGTTCATTTCTGCTATCCTCTGTATCCTATTCTGACACCTAAAGAACATTTTAAAAACAGCTTTGTGAAAATTGTTCACTCCGATTTTCTGTTAGGCAGAATTCTGCGAGATTGTATTTTGATTTGATGCTTTTGCACGGAGTGAGCACATACTTCAGAGTGGCTTGTTGTGGTCCAGATGGTTGAGATTTGTTTATATAACACAAAGGAAAACCGGAGCTGGAGGAAATTGGCATGTGAAACCAATAAATGCAGATTGCTGTTTGCATGCTACAGCTTGAAGGATAAATATTTTTGTGTGAAACACATTTAGAACTGGGATCTTCACAGCGTGCAACACCTAAAAGTTACTGGGGTTCATTTCCCTTTGGCATGCTCCCCTGGGTTGGCCTTTCTGGATCCAGCTGGGTTGCAAAAAGTCATCTTGAGGTAGGTGAGGCCGCAGGGGTATCCCGGGGGCTGCCCTGTGTCTGTACTGAAGACGGGTGAGGGTCTGCTCACTGGGACATGGGCACGCACTAGTAGCTAAAGGAGAACAAGGAAACAACACCCACGAAACATTTCACCAAATTCAATTCAATAAGGAGAACCCTGACTTGATAATGGCCTCCAAAAATTATGAATTTATTCAGTTTAATGATGATGATGGTGATGATAATAGCAGCGAATACTTACATAGCATATAGCAAGGTGCCAGGAGCTCTTCCAAATGCTTTATAAACATGAAAGCCTTTGATTGTCATGACAACCCTATGAGGGTGGTGTCTTTCCGTTTCTCTACCTCCTGAGCATGTACCAGAATTGCATTCCCTGGAAACTCAGGCTACTTCTGCTCAATGTGGAAGCAGGAGTGACCTGTCATTTCCAGGGTCAAGCATTTCATTACCAACGCTTGACCCTGAAAAATGTTCTTTTCATGCTGCCGGGGCAAGTGGCATTGTTGGGGGGTGCCTGCCCAGGCAGCGGGTTGTGGGGTGAGGAGAGTGAGGACGCAGAGCAGGGCCCATGAGGAGCCTGCAACGTGACAAGAAAACAAAAAAGCCTTTGTTGCTTTAAACCACTGGGATTTGGGGGTTTGTTGTCCCGAGTGTAACTTAGTCTGTCTAAGTAGACTGATACTCATGGTTGGTACCATAAGTACAGGGCCTCTTGACTTTTAATTCTGGTTCATTACCCACCATACCTCAGCTTCTCTCAACTCTACCGTGGAAAGCAGATTCTAGAAATAAAGTTGGCTATCCACCAGCATGAACATTCAGGTAACAGAATGTAAGGCAGAGAACTCAGGTAATTCAATAGCAAGATTCAAGCTAACCATAAATGCATTGAATCCAAATCACTCTTGTAGTTAAGCTGTGATACTCATATGAATAAAACCTGCTTTGTATGTCCGCTTATACTGACATTTTGTGTAACATTTTTAGAAGTGACTGATATATTGAGTAAGCCAAGTGAGTAAAAAAAATTAGAGATGTCTTAAGCACATTTGTTTTCATAACTACCCCTAGAGAAGAAGAGGGAGAGATAAAAGAAAACAAGTGAAAAGAAAAGAAAAAAGAAAATGAAAGCTGATAGGCAAAGCTTTGGAAGATCTTATGGAAGCCTGTAATGGTTCCCTGTAATGAGATGATTTAAGGCTGGGGAAAAAAGTCATGCTAACGATATGTAGCAAAGGCTAAACAAGAAGATGATTGCAGTTTAAGTGTCACCGAATATAGGTTGAAGAAAACAAGAAATGAAGTAAACTGTGGTGACCTGAGGGTGAGAAAATGATAACTGAGCATTTGTTTTAAATACTAAAGTGGATAGGGGTGCCTGGGTGGCTCAGTCGGTGAAGCATCCGACTCTTGGTTTCAGCTCAGTTCATGATCTCGAGGTTTCTGGGTTCGAGCCCCGCTTTGGGCTCTGCCCTGGCAGCACGGAGCCTGCTTGAGATTCTCTGTCTCCCTCTCTCTCTACCCCTCCCCTACTCACACTGTCTCTGTCTCTCTCAAAAAATAAATGAACTTACAAAAAAATAACTAAAGCAGATAACAAATTAGATACCAAATATTCAAGGAATACTTTTGAGTCTCACCGTTTCTCTTGTGCTTTTCATCCCTGATAGGTGGAAGTGACATTTACAAATAGGTTTGTTGCTTTAAAGAAGGTTTTAAATTGTGAAAAAGACAGTGGATATCATTGTACTCAGTCAGGTATTCCCGTTTTCTCCTTTCTCTGGACGATGGCTGGGAACCATAATTAGTCACCGCTAATCACTCGGGGGCACCTGCCAGATGAGAGGCCCAGCGTGGGGCAGATTTGAAAGCTGCTGTAGGACATTCCCTGGAACCTTAACCTTTCTTCAAGTGACTGAAATATTCCAGAGGCATATTTAGTGTCTTGCTTCGCCACAGCACTGAGTGACCCCCTGGGGCTCGAGCGCCTGACGAGCCACTCTAAATGCCCCACTTAGCTACCTGAAAATAATTGAGGCAGTGGAAAGAATTAAGCCTGATGCATACAGAGTTGAGAATATTTGGTTTCTGTGCCAAAGAGCAGGTGAGCATGTATTCTTGATGGCACCTGGGGAAAAATGGCTGCCATGTTCCAATTAGTCTGGGATAATATTGAAGAGGGACAGGGAGCTTTTTTCCCTTCTTGGAAAAATGAAGGTTCCTTGGAAGCCACTAATTTTGATTTCCACCAGAGCTGCTGCTGGCCTATCCAGTGACTCTGTGAATTATGAGAAGCTGCCCCCAGGGCAGAGTCTTAGGGCATACTGCCTGGGCCATGATGGGTGAATTTGAAAAAATGGTCCCTCCTTTCCCCAAGGTGAAGGAGTGAGTGAAGCCCTGAGCAGTTGTGGGTGGCTTGACAAGTGGAGGGCAAGCTGGATTCCATCCTCTACTTTCCTCCCAGGCCAGCAGCCTCTCAAAAATGCACAGAAGGCAAAACCATCACAGTGGCCCCGGTCGGGATGGATAATTTTTAGTTATTTCAAATCTAAAGGATATGTAAATTGAAGGATAAGTATTGAGTTATCACATAAGAACCTCCTTTTTTAAGAGGCAGTTTCAGAGACGGAGCCCCGGGGAAGCCTGGCGAAGGAGCTTTATTGTTATGTTTTCCTTGCTCTCACCAGCTGAAAATGGCATTGGCTTCACCCTGCTTTTGATTCTGTTCTTGGTTCGGTGGTCTGAAACGCTGGACCCGTTCAGAGATAACCAGACAAAGTCAGAGAGTTGGGACATGAACTTTAAAACAACACCAAGGTATCCTTCACAGCAGGTCTGACATTTAGCTCCATGGATGAGATCAGTGTGATACAGATGAGCTGAGTGCCAGTCCTATTAATATCATGTGATACTTGTTCTACGTTACTGCACTGCTTATACTTGGTTATTGTCTACTCATTTATGATTTTGTGCATACAGTGTTCAACCATACTTTCCTGCTTTTTGGGAAGAATGGATATATCGAAAGACAACCTGTGTAGTTCATTTTGTTAAGTTTGATCACTTTCCAGTGGTATTTTGGTAATGTATTTTGCTGGGGATGTTTTATCATACAGCACAACAACATATGTTTTAAATACAAACACTATAATCCCCACCCATGTTTTGAGGTGGAGACTTGATCAGATACATGACATGGGTAAGACTTTTCATCAAACATATATATATGTTGAAATATATCTCGTGTCTTGTTCAAAGCCTACACTCCCCCCCCCCCAATACTTGTAGCTATTACTAACTCCAGATTATTTAGTATGTTATTATGCATAGAGTGCACTGCCTTATATGATGGTCTGGTCTCCAACTCCAGCTGGAGGATTGCAAGTATCTTGAAGGCAATAGTGCAAAGCTCATCATTCTTCTGTATCCTGTAAAGTCCCCCATGGTCCTAGACATAACACGGGCACTTCCAGAGAGACAGAAGGGCCCTGTGAGAGGGCTTGGGCTACCCAGAAGCTCTTGGGTCCAAATCCTGCGGCTACCACAGACTAGTTGTGTGATCTTGGTTAACTTAACTTCTCTGAATCTCAGTTCTCTCTTTTATAAAACGGGGTTAACTGTACCTTCCGTGTAGGTTTGTTATGTGATTAAATGAGATGAAATGCTTAGAGGAGGGGGTGCAACACTAGGTCTTCTTGGTAAACATTGCTTCCCTTTCTCATTCTCTTTCATTCCTGTCCCCATCACCCAAGGCTGTGACCGTTCATCTCTGGTTCAAGGAAAGAAAAGAACCCTCATAAAACCGTGTGTTTAGATGACACATGTGCTGTGGAAGTAGGAAGAAAGGCTTGATTTAGCCAGTCTTGGCTAACAAAGTTGTACCCCCCATATCACAGCCTTGGGCTCTTGAAAATTTAATTTCAGTCTTGGCTGCATGAAAACTATTTCTGTGTTGGTTTTAAGATACATGTTGTTCACGGTTCCCCAAATAAGAGTCATGTGTTATGTTTTGTCTAGAATATACTACCAAGAAAACTTTGTTTACCTTGGGGAACTGGTATTTTTCTCACTAGGAAGATTATGTAACTTACATGTTTGTTTGTTTGTTTGTTTTTCTTGGCTTCCAGGAAGCTCAAATTAAGAATTAATACTCAATCATGGCCCCTCTCTTGATTCTTAATGGTCTCAATATGCTGTTTCTTTTGTAGTAACCTAATTATGTATATGTATAATTCAAGAAAACTTTCTGAATTATCTAATCAGACTTTGCTCATATTTTTATGGGAAGTTTAACAATCATCTTTCAATATATAAGGAGGCTGGCCAGGAGTCACTGATGGTGTATTTTGCAGATGTTTAAAGTTCCACTATGAGTAGGAAAAAAATGACCTAAATTAGTAGATTATATATTTTTATTTTATTTTCAAAAAAATTTTTTTAATGTTTATTTATTTTTGAGAGAGAGAGGCAGACTGCAAGTAGGGGAGGGCAGAGAGAGAGGGAGACACAGAATCCGAAGCAGGCTCCAGTCTCCGAGCTGTCAGCACAGAGCCCGATGCGGGGCTCAAACTCACAAACTGTGAGACCATGACCTGAGCCGATGTCAGATGCCCAACAGACTGAGCCACCCAGGCACCGCTAGAAGTGCATTTTAAATTTATCACTATGTAGATGACGTTCAAAGCTTTGCAAGGGGCATAGAAGTCAAGAGTTTAGCTCTTCAAATAGCTTCTTTCCAAATTTTCAGAGAAATGAGTCTTCAATATTGGAAATTTGGCACTGATAACTAGTTTTCATTAAAGCTAAATACGGGAGTCAGGAGGGTGGGGTCATCACGATTTAGAAAGAGGAGGAGAAGGTGAGTATATATGTGGTTTCCTGGCCCTGCTCTTGATCTGCTTCCTTGTTAACACCTGGGTTCTCAGCTGCAGTGGAATTGTCTTTCCCCTACAGAAACTTCTCTGAGTTTACATATCTAAGCAACTGTGGTCTCTTCCAAAAGGACTCCTCTTTGGGCATCACTGATAGGGCGTTCTTTGCAACGTTGCGAGTGGTGCAAAAGCCTTTGTGGATTGGAAGTTGTGGAAACAAACAAATCACTCAGAGCCGTGTATGGTGATTCAGGGCGGGTAACCAGACCTCGTAAAATAATTTTTATTTAAAAACAACACACACAAAATGCCATCATGAAAAAGAGCTGCGAAACCATGGGAATGATTTTCTTTTGGAGGTTGGGGACTGACTTTGAGGAATTCCAGAAATAAACCACGAAGGCATTGCTACCGTAAGGTCACCTTTTGGAAAACGAAACAGTTGTAGACCTAGTGGATTACATAGGATGCAGATTTTTTTTTATTGTATCTGTTTATAAGGCACCCTGACTCGCAAACCTGTCTCTTGCTTGCTTTCTTGCTGAACAGAGCAAGCCTTAAGAACAAATACATTGTGGTGCGAGGAACATCCCGTTCCCAAGTACCTCCTGCTGTGCTCTTAGAGTCTTACGGGCTCGAAGATTATTTTCTAATCAAGAATTCCCTTTTCAGTGAACCTACCCCTAGGGTACACTACATCCTAAGTTATACTTAAGATATATCCTGAGGTGTATAATCTACATACCCAGGGAAGGGCAGTGACTCATACATATACTGGCAAGGGGAGAGAGTACTGCATTAATCAGACTACTCAATCCAGCCATCGAGTTTAACAATTATTGAAAATCTACCATGTCCCGTGCCCTTGGCACCGAGAGTACAAAGACGAACGAGGTGCCAGCCCTCACGAAGCTTAATGTTTCCCGGCGTGTGATAATTATAGGACACGTCAGGTGACGCGAGAGATGGAAGTGGACGCAACATATACACAAGCCCAGGGAACGGGCGTGCCTAAGAGGGGAGGGAGAAGGCTCTGCGATATGTTTTTGTTTTTTCACCTTGAGCCTATACCTTGACCCTATACAACAGTCTCCAAGTGGACCCATCCTTCGCCATGCAGTGTGCTGGCCGGGGTGACCCGAGGACAGATTTTTCAGCCCGCCTCTTGTGTAATCAGCATTGTTGTCCTGTCCCACAGGCCCTGTTTTGAAAGGACATCTGACGTGTGTTGGGTGGCAGAGGGAAAGAACTGCCTCTGACTTTGGCAGGGGCTTCTTCACCCAGTAAACCGGGCCACGGTGACAGGCGATGCATGGATGGAACATTCCATATGTGACCCACGTGTCCTAATTTTCTCCTTCAGTGTGTGAAATTTTTGCTTTCCTTGGAAGGTGAGCTGTGAGCTTGCTTATTTTAAAAACTGCACCCTGTGAGGAGAGAGGGTGTTCTTGGACAACATTACGTCATTGAAGCCTCTAGGTGTTGAGTCATCATTATTTTTAGGCAGCTCCATGCTTTTTTTGGTTGTTCTAAGAATAGCCCCTGTGTCTGGACTCTACAGAAAGTCACCTCAATAAAGATCCTGTCACCACTCCACAGTTGGGATGGAATGCTTTCTTAATTGCCAGATTCAGGGCACACTCTTCAGCACTTTACCTCCCAAACATTCCACGTTTTGAGGTTTTCTATAGTCGACATGATGACTTTGTCAGGAGCTGTCCCTTGAATTTGTTCAGCCCTTTGTCAGACGTACATATTGTTGTGAATAACACCAGGCACGACAGAGTCAAATGCCTTCCTTCCGTAAGGGCTCCGTGTTGCCTGTACTCGATGCCCATTCGGTTTGTGAATTCCTTCACCAGTGACTTCACCCAGTTTTTAAACATTTCAAGACATATTTCCATGCCTTGTATTTTGTGGGTTGAGTAAAATCTAGATCCCTCACATTGGGAGCGGGGTAGAGGGTGCTTACCATTGGCATCCACACAGGATCAACTGAAAGCAGCCAAAATAAATGTTTTTATAGCCTGTTAAACTAAATAAGCATATAAATTGTAAACCATATTAGAACTTGATGACAGGGCAATAAAAAGGACCGAGCAAGCTTAGAAATGGAACTTTGTGGGTCAATATAGAGGCTGGTTTTCCCATTGCCTATTCAGAGCATATACCCAAGTATGATCAATTTATTTTATGTGGCACTTTTAAGCCCATAGGAGTACTAATGGCTGGTGAGCCGAGCCAAATGCTATTCTAACTGAAGCATAAAGGGAAGCAACTGCTTGGAATAAAATGAGGCAGTTGTTTAATATTATGGTACAGGACACCGCTTGTGTCTGGAGGTGACAGGGCAGTCACGTGGTCTGCGTCTACGCGTGGCTGACAGGGCCAGTGATGGTGCGGTGGGCTTGCTGGGAAGACAGCTTTGTTTTGAGCCCTAGGCACCCTGACAGGGTCAGTTCTTCTTTCGTTCCCTCAGACCTCAAAACCCCTCCCCAACGGGGGCCATCCTGTCTCTAGAGAAATAGCGTAGCATAGTGACTAAGAGAGAGGAGCTCAAGCGTTGATTAGCCTGGTCTAAACGCCTGTTCCACTGCTTGTCACTTGTGTGACCACGGGCAGTGTATTGGTCCTTTTCAGGCCTCGGTGTCTTCACCTGTAAAATAGCATAAGTAGTGGTTTTTACCTTATAGGGGTGTTATGACGACCTAAGTGATAAAGTCCACCATGCCTTGGTCATAGCAACTGAAAATGTCAGCTAGTAATAGTAATTTCTGCCCATCGGTCAGATCTTTTGCATTTGGCATCATTGTTTTTTTTCATGTTTATTTATTTTTGAGAGAGAGATACACACACACACAGCATGAGCAGGGGAGGGCCAGAGAGAGAGGGAGACACAGAATCCGAAGCAGGCTCCAGGCTCCAAGCTGTCAGCACAGAGCCCGACGCGGGGCTCGAACTCACAGACCGTGAGATCATGACCTGAGCCGAAGTCGGACGCTCAACCGACTGAGCTACCCAGGCGCCCCTATAGTTGGCATCATTTAAAACTCATAGGACGTTTTTGCTTCCTTCGGCTTACGGTTGTTGCCTAACTCCTCAAAGAGCAGTAGTCAGCCTGCCTTGACTATTCCCTGCACCTCCGGAAGAGCTTCTGAATCAAGGTCAGGGGTAAACAAGACGACTTTCTTTTGCAATCTGAACAAATACCAGTTTATTCACAAGAACCAGCCCAGAGAAACGATCATTTGCAATCTTTCCTACATACAGTGTCTTGAACAGCCATACATGACTCTATTGCACCAGTAAATTGCCAGTACTTGCTAGAAAGCTCCGTTTTCCTTAATGTTGAATGTAACGTTAAAAAGACTAGTTATAGTCATTTGGCAATCCCATTTATATACTTCAATATGAAGCCTGATGTGTACTGGGCTTTATGTTACGGTCTGAACAACGTCCTTAGAAGTTTCTTGAAACGACGAGTTTTGCCTTCATGTTTTTCTTTCCTTTTGGGCTATCTTTTCATCTGTTTCCAGAGAAAACTTGATGGATTGGTCAACCGAGCCTTCTTTGTAAGTAATTAAAGTCATTTCAAATTTTCATTGCAGGAAACAAAAGTCTATTGAATACAAGATATTTTTCTTTGCTGGTGTTTCATCCTCATTTGTACCAAATTTCGAGTATGTGGTAATTGCGATCGGCAATTTAAGCAGGCCCAACTACTTTAGAAGGGATTAACATTTACATTAGAAAGAGTAGGTAAATGAGAAAATCTGAATATGATTTTTTTTCATATTCATTAAGTATTTTAAGAGTTTTGCTTAGAAGATTCTGTACTTAATGCAAGCATATTTTTCGGAAGAAAATAGTGCAGGAAACATCATAACAAAACAGATGAATGAAAAGTGGCTTCTGTGGGAGAAAAACATCATTACAGAGAGAATTTACATTTGTATGAATGACTTTGTCACACTTAAAGAAACGATTTAAAAAATAATTCTTTAGGGATGCCTGGGTCGCTCAGTTGGTTAAGCGTCCAGCTCTTGATTTTAGCTGAGGTCATGCTCTCATGGTTTGTGAGATTGAGCCTCATTGTTGGGCCGTGCACTGGCAGTGTGGAAGCTGGTTGGGATTCTCTCTCTCCCCTCTCTCTCTCTGCCCCTCTTTCACTCGCATTCTCTCTCTCTCCTAAAATAAAGAAATAAACATTTAAAAAATAGTTCTTTAGAGAACCCAATGCAATTGATGTAGATAGAATGATAGTTAATGCCATTTATGGTAACTCTTAAAACCTCCTTTGGCACATGTTGTTATTCCTGTAACACTGATTATTGTTTGGCACAGATAAGGTGCGAGGATTTATATTCTGATCTATACAGAAATCTCATCATTAGTAAATAATGCATTGTAACAACATAGTTGATCGTCAGAAATTTTGATGCCAGGAATAGATGTCATCGGGGAGGCCTAGAGCCATGGTCTGATCTAGTTCAGGGTCTCTCCACTTTGTCACTGTTGATATTCTGAACTGGTAATCCTTTGTGTGGGGGCTGCCCTGTGCATTGTGGGATGTTCAGTAGATCCCTGGCCTCTCTTCCCACTAGATGCCGCTAGCATCCCCCACCAAGGCTTGACAGCCAAAAACGTCCCCAGACTTTGCCCAATGTCCCCTGGGAAGCAGAATCACCCTGGTTTGAGAAGCACTGGTCTAGCTGATAGTTTCTAACCACAGATTCGAAGAACTGCCTGGGCATTTTTTTTAATACCAATTCTGGCACCTCATCTCACAGGATGAGAATCTCCGGGGGTGAGTTCCTAGAAGCAGCACCGGAGGAAAAAGTTACAATCCAATTCTTTACCTATCGTTCTGAGTTCTGTTCTTTCCTTCATTCCAAATGAGGCTGAAATTCCTCAAGTTTTCTCTTTACAAACCTCAGTCAGTCACTGGCTTGGTAACATGGAGGCTTCCATAAGGCAGCCGTCTGAGAAGTCCTCCCTTCGTTCCCCAAAAAGCTCTTTTGTGAGATCACTCAAGAGTGTTTCTCCTCCGACCTGTTCTTGGTTGACTGACTGACACCTCTCCGTGGCTGCCGCCATTACGGCCCCCACATTTGGGTTGCCAGAAATCATGGCATTCAGGCCAATGAAGATTTTTGAGAGAACTTGTTGAGTTATCGGCACCACTGGCGTCACGGGTACCAAGTACCCATGTGGTTGGGCTTAGCACTTTTATAATTTTGGCATGTATTTGGCATGCCAGGAAGAGCAGCCGGACCACGTGCGTGGGTCAGGCATGTGGTATGAATGGAGCTTGAAGAAAGGTGAGGCTGAGATCATGGATAATCAGCACCTTGGTCAGCTGAGGGAAATTTTAAGGTACTGAAGATAGATTAGTGACCATATGAGAATCACATGAAAGTCTTGGGTTTTATAGGTAGGCCATGTTATTAGTGCCATTTTATAGTCACACCAGTGGTATGTTGAAGTGAGCTCTCACCGGCTTAGTGGATTGTGCACAGCGTTTAACATCACGGCTGAAAATTGGCCATGGGAGTGTTTACACCAAGGAAATGAGCAAGCTCTAGAAATCGCATGTGCTTGTTTTCCTACAGTATTAGTTTCCTATAGCTGCTGTAACAAATTATACAAACATAGTTTTCAACTCTGTAAAAACGACCGTTACGATTTGGTATCGTATACGTGATGATTATTATTGCTTACCTCCATTCTTATGACACACAGAGTTGCAGAAGTTAGTTATTCACCCAAAGCCATCTTGAGAACGCTCATAATTTAGGACTTTTTTTTTTTTTTACAATGTTTATATATTTTTGAGAGAGACAGAGAGAGGCAGAGAGAGGGGGGGGACAGAGGATCTGAAGCGTGCTCTGGGCTGACAGCTGGGAGCCCAGTGCACGGCTCAAACTCTTGAACCATGAGATTAAGACCCGAGCCGAAATTGAATGCTTAACTGACCCAGGCGCCCCATTTAGGACTTTCTTAATTGGTGAGCAAAGATGGGTTTTTTCCCCCCCTCAAAAGTAAAACAACCAGTACTTAAAATCCAGGGATAATGTTGTTCAAAATGTTATGGAGAGCATGCCACGTTCTCAGTTTTCTACCACTTTTTGACTATTAATAGAGCAGAATGACATATATATCTCTTAAGCATAAGTGGTGAAAGGACAAAATTAAACCAGCCTCCTCAACGACATTATTTATTATCACAATGAACAATTTTTGTATTGCACTTAGTACCTTGAGTACATTAGCAGCTCCGTAATTATGGCGCTAGTTGAGTCAATGAACCCATTGGCCAAATTTGCCGCTAATCGGTGACTTCCAAGTTTCCTGTGCGGCGTTGTTTTTAAAGACGTGGATGGCTTTTGATGAAGCACCCAAAATAAGTAGCACCAGAAGATGAAATTAACACTCGTACAAATTAGTTGTTTTGGTGAATTAGCTTTCACACGCTGATGCAGAGTGCAGTTAAAATTTTAAGTACAGCTTCTAAACCGTCTTGAAAAACAACAGTGTGTAATTCATTAGGGGGAAAGCGGAATAGCAGTAACTGAGAGAGTTTATTACAAGCCTTCTGTCTCAGTCCCAACATTTTTGTCTCCATGTTCGGCCGTCCACATATCTAATTTTGAACCCAAGGGCCATGATTTTGACATATAAATACACAGATGTTGCTTGTGCTAAAAAGTCAATAAATACCAGGGTGTTTTTCTTTCCTATTTTAATCAGAGATGATGTACTATTACTCTGATACTGTGAAAGTAGAAATCCGTTCTAATACTAATTACACTTTGAAACGATGGATGGAGAATTGGCCCGGGTGAATCGGTGGACACTCTAGGGCATTTTTCCCCTTTTTATCTTTAGCTTTTGAATCAATGTTGGGTTGAAATTAAAAGAGGCCAGTGAATAAATGGCTCGCTGCTCTTTTACTTACGCGAGGACTTTAACGTGTGTACTTTTTGTGGATTTAGAGAGCAATTTAGTGATATGACATGAGTCGCTTCGATGGTCCCTAGGACAAATATTTTGAAGTTCTTCTACATACCTGAGAGCACCATGAAGGCACATGAATCACTGCCAGCATTTCATTTTTGTTGAGTGCCATCCAGGACAAGGAGTTGGCTTTTTAAGGTTGTTTTTTCTGAGAGAATTCATTGAGGACTGATATGTATTGACTAATACCTTTGGTATATTGTTATTTTTTTCTCTAGAGGTTTTCATTAACATTTAAAAGCAAGCAGTTTTTCTTTTTAAATAAGGAGCTGCCATGATATCTAAAGTTCAAACAAGACAATAAAAGTGTGTGTATATATGTGTGCGTGTATGTCTGTATCCGTCTATTATCTATCAATATCTGTAGATAGACATAGATGTACATATAGATACATAGAAGTGTATAGATAGGTGTAGATATAGATATACACACACACATATAATTCTGGGAAGACTGTTAATAAGAAGAAAATCATTTAGCTGTTGCCTGAACTTTCCAGCAAAAGTTCCTCCAAGAGCACCTCTCACTTCCACAGTCTGTTTCTGCCTTCATTCATTCATTATTTACACCAGCCATATTCTTCTCTGCCAGAGATCATTTTCCTGATTGATGGCATCTGGAGCCCTCTACACAAAAGTATTTTAAAGGCTGTGTCAGGGAAGATGACTTTTTCTTTTTCCTCATCCCTCAATATTTAATAACTCTTAGACCCTCCAGCTAACAGCCTCCCTTAGTTCCCTTCTCTGTTGTTTCCTACTAAATACAAATGTGCTGTGAATTTGCTATCGCCCATCTCTTTAAAGAAAGCAACGTTTTATTTCTCAGTCAGAATCAATAACGGGGAAACCACACCTAGTGAGTGATAAGGGGTTGCAAATGCAAACTCGCCATGAGAAGGCCAGTTTTAAACCACATTAGGGGGACTAGGTGGATTGAGTTCAATTATAAATGTGAATGAATATATTCCTTTCGTCTCTTTATTTTCCTCCTAAGCAATTTTCCTCCAAATTGCTCCCTCCACCCTAATTAATAACTGCCAAAATTCCTCCCTGATCCAAACCACCTTCCTGAGCCAGGTATCTGGTAGCTCTCAGAACTACCCTGAGTTCTTGGAAGTCAGGAGATTCCAAACTCAACTCTTGCCCTTTGCGATAACCATGTTTCCCTCCACTGTTCCCTGCATTCCTGACCCGGAGGTCCCTTCACCCAGTTCTTCAAATGAGCGACTCTCCTCACCCTCACCCCCACATCAACAGCTAATACTGAAGATTCTACTTCTGTCCAGTTTGACCGTTTTCTATCATCCCTGGTCCAAGTATCTTCCATCTGGACCGTTGCCATTGCGTCTATCCTCCTCTCTGCCTAGCTCCCTCTTGCTGTTCTTCAGTGCGTTTCACTTTGTACAGACTCTTTGATCTGTTGTTGTTAACTGTGTCACATCTCAAGTCTGATGTGTGTGCAGCTCGCCAAAGGCTTACCATGTCCTTGAGGACAAGGACATGATCCTTTAATTCATAGTATGCTTGGCCTGGCCATTGGGCCCCGCCCACGTCAAAGCTTTTCCCTCACATCCTTGTCCCATGGGCTCTCTGCCTTCTTTCAGTTGTCAAGAGTTGTCCTGTCCCCAGGGCCTTTGCACATGCTGCTGCTGCTGCCAGCATCTGTCATGTACACCTCTATCCCTACCCTTCCTGTGCCAGCCCCAGACCTCATTAATCCCTCCGTTATGCATCTTCATAGTGTGTCGTTTCTTTCCTTCAGAGTGTTCATCTCACCATGAATGAGCCATCTATTTATTTATGAGATTGTTAACTAAAATCTAGGGCCCATGAGAGAAACATGTCTCCCTTATTTGCCATTTTCCAGCACTTAGCACAGTGCCTGGCACGCACGTATGCATTGGAGAAATGAACATGTGATACTTTTTATATTTTCGATAGAAAATACTACAAAGGACTTCACCTGAGTTATTTCATTTGACTCTCAGGGCTTGAACCATGTCTTTTGTCTCTAAAACCAGATCTTCCTGTTGTAGCAAGTTTCCTCTTAAGCGGCGTGTTCAGGTTATACCCCATAGAAATGTTTCTGCCATTTCTATGCAGAAACATAGTATGTTTCTGCTATACTTTCAGTACAGTTCCATAATGGATTCTGGTTTCTATCATCTTGGGTCATCATGGTTTCTGCCTACTATTCATACTGTGGTTTGCTCTTTAAAATAATTATAAATCTAATTTATATTGTATTACAAAATCTAATTTATATTGTATTACAAGCTTTTACTTAATTGATTGCCTGATACCATTTCTGAGGCTGGACTCATGTGCCTTTATCTTCCGAATATTTATGTTATTTCCATTTACAGGTGACACCTTGACCATATGAATTCATCTCCTCTCATTTTTGATAGTAAAGATTTGTTGGTTTCTCCTATCACTGTTGAAAAACCAGAGCCCATTGTTGATCATATATCAATACAGATATAGTGCTTTCAAGGTCATGTGACTCTGAGAGCTGGGTTAAGGAAGCAGGATGTTAGCATTTAGAATGTGCGTGTTTTTTTTTTTTTTAATTTTTTTAACAGTTATTTATTTTTGAGAGACAGAGAGAAACAGAGCATGAGCAGGGCAGAGGTAGAGAGAGAGGGAGACACAAAATCCAAAGCAGGCTCCAGGCTCTGAGCTGTCAGCACAGAACCTGACACGGGGCTCAAACCCACAAACTGCAAGATCATGACCTGAACCGAAGTCGGATGCGTAACTGACTGAGCCACCCGGGCGCCCCTAGAATGTGCATTGTTATATTCATCTGATGGATGTGTTGTCATTTATTTATTCAATACAAATACTTGTCCAATCTTGACATATGCACTAGGTGCTTGGAAAACAATTTAATGAAAAATAATTGCTACTATTTATCGAGCTCTTACTATACGCCTGGCACTGTTTTAATTATTTTATATATATAGGAACTCGTTTAGCCTTAATAACAATGCAATGCAGAAGGTACCACTATTTATGTTTACTTACCAATGAAGAACTAAAGCGCCGGTTCGGCAGCCCATCCAAGGTCAAGTAGGGATGTGAGTCTAGAAAATTTGGCTCCAAAGCTTGTGTGCTTGACCACTAACGCTGTGCCCCTGAGAGGAATCAGTAGCAATTCTTATGGCATATCAAAGGAGCATAGTAATAAAGGACAGTGTGGTTTTTAAAAAAGGAATTAACTATAACTTGGGGGGGATTGTTTATTTAATTTCCCTATGATTTTGGCTTAGATGGTTCATTTAGGCAGTCTTTCAGTCATGCGTAAGCATTCGTCAAGATTCCCTATTTTTAGGATTTCTAAATTCAAGTTATTCGAGACAGTTTTCATTATTTTAGGGGTTCAGGACACCATCCCGGTGATAGCGCTCCTGCTTCTTGCCCCTCCTGAGGTGACTATCCCTTCCATCCAGCTCCTTACCATCCTACACGGGAAGGGCACCCTTAGCACCATTCTCTTTAGAAGCGCAAAGGCGCTTTCCCAACGTCGCAGAGCTGCTAACTGGTAACCAGATGTTTGCGGACTCAAACCCTAAGCTGTGCTTGTTACACAGTTCAAACCCCTTCCCCACCACTTCCTGTGCCCTTGAGCAAGTTACTTAGCATTTCTGTGCTTCAGTTTCCTCATTTGTAAAATGACTGTAAGCCTAAGGATGAAGAACAAGTTAAGTAATGTCTATAGAGTGCATAGAACACGGCCTGTTTTGCAGTAAGGGCTCAATAAAAAAAAAAAATACCTCCTGTAGGGGCACCTGGGTGGCTCAGTCGGTTGAGTGTCTGACTTCAGCTCAGGTCATGATCTCCAGGTTCATGGGTTCGAGCCCCGCGTTGGGCTCCATGCTGACAGCTGGGAGCCTGGAGCCTGCTTCGGATTCTGTCACCCCCTCCCTCTCTGCCCCTCCCCCACTTGTGCTCTGTCTCTCTGTCTCTAAATAAAAATAAGTAGTAAAAAAATAAATTAAAGAAAAATACCTCCTCTGCTGCCCACAGATTTACTTGTTTTCCTTTTCCCTTCTAGTATGCTAATGGGTTTTGTATTGAGGAGGAATTTTAGCTCTCCATTCTAAGTTTTAGGGCTCCTCTGTTTACCTTTACGTATTTGCACAGCCAGCTGCTCGTTTTATTCAAGAATGTTGTGAACTACAGAGTGTTCAGCTGCCTGCTGTTTTACCATATAGATTAATTAAACTGGTTACTACTAAAAGTAATAAAATGGGATGTCTTTTTCAAAACTGCTTGGTGATGAAAAAATTACCATTGCAAAAAGCCCCTGTTGTCTTTAGAAACAATCATTTTAGAGGAATACTGAAAATAAAACTTAGAGAAGTTCCTTTAAGTATAGCGAAATGTGGGGCATCTGGGTGGCTCAGTCATTTAAGCCTCTGACCCTTGATTTTGGCTCAGGTCGTGATCTCACACTTTGTTGGATTGAGCCCTTCATGGGGCTCTGCACTGACAGTGAGGAGTAGGCTTGGGATTCTCTCCCTCTCTCTCTGCCCCTCCCTCCCCCCTCATACCCCTCTTAAAAAAATAGATAAGTAAACATTCTTATAATTTTTTTTAAAAAGTATAGTGAAATGCAATTATGAAACCATTTTAACCATGCCTAGAGACACTCAGAATAATTTTATTCATATTATAATAGCGATTAAACAACAGAATTTCTTTGGGAAGGAATAGGAGGTGTACTTTAAAAGAAGTTGTCAGTTTCTGAACCGACTCTGAGAGGTAAAGCTACTAAGTGACCTCCTGAGAAATGTTTCACATGGAAACTTTAGTGGGGAGGACATTTCATTTCATCAGGATGGCTGCGCTTCTGAAGATCCAGAATTTTGATATTTGCTTGTTTTTTGTTTTTTAAGTTGGCTAAGCATTTAAGCATACAACTCGAGAAATGAATCACAGGTCTTTGTACTTTATGGAATTCAAATTATAATTTAAATTTTTCAGCTTCTGATTGTAGAAAAATCAACAAGAAGACATCAACAGGGATGGAAAAGTAAATTTAAACATCTTTTTTTAAAGCTGGTATCAGTCTTGGGGTGCCTGGGTAGCTCAGTTGGCTAAGAGTCCGACTTCGGCTCAGGTCATGATCTCACAGTTCATGGGTTCGAGCCCCGCATCGGGCTCTGTGCCGACAGCTCAGAGCTTGCATCCTGCTTCTGATTCTGTGTCTTCCTCTCTCTCTCCCTCTGCCCCTCTCCCACTCATACTCTGTGTCTCTCTCTCAAAAATAAATATTTAAAAAAAAATTTAAAGCTGGTATCAGTCTAAATATATTTTCACTAGAACAACAGCTGTCAAAGTATATTCTGAAGACCCCTGGTGGTGGCAAGACCCTTTCAGAGCTCTGTGAAGTAACTGCAGTGATAAGATGGCTTTGCCTTTTGCACTCTCCTTCCCTCACAGGTGCACGTTCAGAGCTTTCTAGAGGCCGCGTGATGTGTGAGGATGCCATGGCTCTGATGCCTAACGCAGTGTGCTCCATGCATTCTTGTGTTTTAACATTTTCTGTTTGAATTTCTAGTATGGAAGATAGCTACTGGTATAACCCAAACAAACAAAAGCTCTTTGGGATGTTCAATAATTTTCAAAAGCATAGCGGGTTCCTGGGACCAAAATGTTTGAGAACCGCAGCTCTAGAGCCGCGACTTCAGACAGACGAGGGCGTCATCTTGTAAGTGCTGCTGACGTCCAGCCAGTTGGAAGCTGGGGACCCCAGGCGTGGCCGTAGAAGTTTGATTTTCATCGTCAAGAGCATCACTTGGTGTTGTGCATCATGTAGTCACGGGCTCACTGGTTTTGTGTCGTTCTCCCCGACAAGAACACCAGCTCCGCGAGGGTGAAGTCCCTGACTGCTTTGCTCACTGCCCCATCTCCAGGGCTGATGACAGTATCCAGCAGGCCCCCAATAGGTATTAACTGAATGAATGGATTTTAAACTAAGACTTGGAAGTGTATGTATAAACTGTTGACTATGTGCTAATATTCTGATGCGCGAGATCTGTAATATCCTCAGCAGCCCTGTGTGCAGGGTGCTGTTGTTATCTCCATTCTGTCTCCATTCTTCAGAAGTGACGTTCCTTGCCCGGGTCACATAGCTAGTCAGTGGCAGCAGATCTGCTGACCCGTTGCCTGCCCTCCACATGAACAGATCGGCTGTATTTTTGGCTCCTGGCCAAGGCGATGGAAGTAGGATGTGGGGCAGGTATCACAAATGAAGGAATTCAATTTAGAGAGGCCAGTTCATTTAGGAGGAAAACAGTGAGTTATCGGGGAAGGTGGCAGGCAGGATCTTGTGTCAAGTTTGGGTCAGAAAGGAGGCACTGCAGGGGCACCTGGGTGGCTCAGTCGGTTAAGCGTCCGACTTTAGATCAGGTCTTGATCTCACAGTTAGTGGGTGTGAGCCCCACATTGGGCTCTGTGCTGGCAGCTCGGAGCCTGGAGTCTGCTTCGGATTCTGTGTCTCCCTCTCTGTTTGCCCCTCTCCCACTCATGCTCTCTCTCTCTCTCTCTGTCTCACAAAAATAAATGTTAAAAAAAAATTAAAAAAAAAAAAGAAAGCAAGGAGGCACTGCAGGTGGATTGATAGACTGACTCCATGACAAAAGCAGACTACTTCCTGACTTGTTTTACACTTTTTGCTTGTGAGGCAGGACGCCATGGTGGTTAAGAAGGGAGGGCTCCAGAGATACGCTGCCCAGATTTGAGTCCCAGTTCTTCCATTTGCTGGCCGTATAACCTTTGACACGTTGCTTAAGCTTCCGTGTTTTGTGTAAAGGGAGTGTGATGACACTATCTTCACCTACCTCAGAGGATCGTTTGAGATTAAATGAACTAATAAGATATGCATAACCATTCAGAGAGTGCATTGCACTTAGTAAATTCTCTATCTACGTAAGTGCGAGCTATTTTTTTTTTTTATCGGTGATTGTCTGGGACTCATCAGTGTTGACCGAGAGCCAAAGAGGTGAGTCCAGTTTCCAACAGAATCAGAGGCAGGACTATGAGGAGGGTGGGGCAGGGTGGTTATAGCGCACAGTGTCAGGAACCAGAGTTTTGGAACTTGCTTGCTGTATAATCTTGAATTATTACCCAACATTTTTGCGCCTAAGCTTCCTCCTCTATAAGACAGAGAGAAGTGCTCACATCAACAAATGATAGGAAACCATGAGCTAATGAATCAAAACTGTTTAGAGGAGTGTCTGGACCATAGTAAGTACTTGACATAGTTCATACTGTGTAATTGCATTATGTCTTCAGTGACTGGAGAAGTTCAGTCCAATCTCAAAAGTCAATCAAAAAGTGGCAAACATCATAGTGATCATAGATCATAGACAAGAGGGTTTTATTTTATTTTATTTTTCAATGTTATTTTATTTTAGAGAGAGAGTGTGAATCAGGGGGAGGGGCAGGAAGAGAGAGAGAGAGAGAAAGAGAGAGAGAAAGAGAGAGAGAGAGAGAGAGAGAGAGAGAGAGAACCCTAAGCAGGCTCCCCGTTCAGAGCAGAGCCCGACACGGGGCTCAATCCCACGACCCTGGGATCATGACCTGAGCTGAAATCAAGGGTCTGATACTCAACTGACTGAGCCACCCAGCTGTCCCAAGACAATGGGGTTTTAAATAAGTTCATTCAATCACAGTAAAAACAATGAACTAACGGGGCTCTCTCAGTTTATACAAAAGAGGATAGAAATTATATAAAAAAGGCAAAAAACCCTGTGCACAGATTCCTGAGAGAAAGCATCATCCTTCTCGTCCTCTTCACCTGATGGCTCCACAGTGCACGAGGGAGAGAGAAGGCCTGGGCCAGAGCTGTGGCCAAAAGGTCAGGTCTTCAGTAGGTAGGCAGTTCTCCTCTTGTCTCTTTTCCCTACTTTTCTGCTTTTTCTCTTCCCCCCAAACTCCTTAATATTGAAAAATGTAAAACAGAAAGACCGTAGGACTGGCAGTCTGAAAACCAGAGTTTTAGTCTTGGTCTGCCATAACTAACAGTGTGACCCTAGACAAGCCACTTGACCTCCTGGGACTTCAGTCTTCTCATTTGGAAAGAGGAAGGCCAAATTAAATTATTTTTAAAGTCCCTTCCTAGGCTGATTCTGGGAATTCACTTAAGCTATCCAGAAATACTAGGACTTTCTGGAATGAAATTAGGAATTCGGATGGTCTAGCACACATGCTTAGGCCCACCCCTTCAGCAAGGCGCAGGATGTCCCAAATGAAACATCTAGAGATCCCCCCGGGATCAAATGTCCTTCTGACCCTGTGGTCTGGCCGCTGGGAGAGGACAACCTGAGGAGGTTTGTGAGCTGCATCCTAAAGTAACGCGCACTTAACGAGTAGTTAGTTATCCTAACAAAGTCATCACTCCCTGTGAAAAATGCCCTTGAGAGCTTCATCTATCCTTTTTTCACCTCCTCATCAGGACCTCATCAGCACTACTGTGCTAACCTCCCTGCTGTTCATCATGTTTTAAAATTAGCTTCTTAATCCTTTTAATATTTTCAGCTTCTCTGCCTTGAGATATGCACCCAGCCTGCATTCAGTTTTGTGCAGCCTTCGTACAGCATGGTAATGACATAGAATGTCCCCATATCCTTGATGTCTTCACTAAATTAAGTTACATTTACTCATTGTTCTCATTTTTGTTCTCAGTGAAATCAACCTGAATTTTCTCAAATCAGTTTGGCTTTGAAACTCAGTGGCTCATTCTTTATCTTCATTTGCTTAGATGTCAATAGCATTTTAAGCCTTTGCCTGGACTATGTCCCTCCTTTGTTAATGACAGCACCCTTTCTCTATGAGGCTTTGACTCTTCACAAACTTTCTTTCTTCTTGACTGCCTACATTTGTCCTATCTTAGCTCTCGCTTTTTCTTTCTAAATATTCTTCCTTGTGTTGCAAATCAAAATTCAACCAAGTGAACTTAAAGAATTAATGGGCTTTGTTAAGCAATATATGAGGGTAGCATCTCATTTATCAAGTGGAGGGAAACTCCAAGGGGCTGTGCAAAATGGAAGGTTTTTTGCAGGAAGAAGGGTGAGGCAAGGAAGTTTTTAGCAAAGGAAGAAAGGATTGTTTCAGACAAGGTCACTTTCCCTTACGGGGAAGGGGAGGGGGTCTTATTAAGCGGATTACCTCAAGTTCCTTTGGGGGGATGGAGAGGGCCCATGTGACAGATAACCTCATGGATGCTGATTAGAATGTTCCTAACTGACAGGTTAAGACCACATTATGGGGAAGGGGGCGTGAAACTGCAGTTCAATTAGGTACTAAGTTCATGACTTGGCTTAAGTGACACTATTTTGAGCCTGTGGCTTTCTTTGTAACACTTGAAAATTGTGTCTGTTACAGCCTCATATCCCCTTTAAGCAGATGACCTCCAAATCCTATATTTTGATATTAAGATTTTTTTCCTTCAGTTATGTCCACGAATCATTTGCTAGACATTTACTGCACACCTTGAATAGTGCGCTGTGTTGGTGCTAAGGATATAAAGATGAGTGACTTTTCTCTACTTTCAGCAGTTCTAATGGAGTCTAATTGAAGTGCCTGACACACAGTCTGATAAAGCCAAGCCAGTAAGACGGTGCTAGGATAGAGTATTTAAAAAACTGCTTTTGGAACGTGGGGAACTAAATAAATCTGGAGGCTATCATAGAAAGGCTTCCCAGACAAGAGGTTATGGGAGGTGGGTCTTGAAGGTTGAATAGGAGTTGGTGAGCTCTGACATCCCGGGACTTCCTTGGGTTGTATTTCTCTGACGTTCTGCTGTCACCTCAAACTCAACGTGTCAGAAGTCACATTTCCATCTTTCTCCCTAAATTTCAACACCCACTTGACTTTGCTATTTAATTCTTCCCCCAGGCCATTTAGGGAATAATACACTGCAGGCACTTTTGTCCCTTTTCTCTCTATTGCCCTGATGTCAGACACAAAGGCATCTGTGCTCTTCCTTCTTCTTTTCCTTCAATTATTCCCACGGCCACAGCCCGTTCATATTGTGTTACCCACTGTCTGGGTTATTGCAGTGGATTTCCAGCTGGTCAGTCAGCCTGAGGTCGCCTTCCCCATTGAATCTGTCTTATAAATCAATGCCATATCAATCTTTGATAAACACATGTGATTTTGTCCCTCATCTATTCAAAAATAATGGCAACCTGATATTTGTCCAGTGCACATCATCAGGACAGTCTTGTGAAAGAAATACAGTAAAAGCTTGGATTGCGAGTAACCTGTTCTGCGAGTGCTCTGCGAGACGAGCGAACATCTCTAATAAATTTAAACTTGATGAAGAAGCAGTGTCTTGCAATACATGTACATGACACCCAGATGTCACATGATCACAACTGAGCCCATGATTCTTCTCTCTCTCTCTTTCTCTCTGTGAGATTGTGGGTGATGGTCTCCCATGCTAGAATGCTTGGTGTCAGGCCACGGGGTTTGGCAGAAATCAGTGATTTTCCAGAACATTGGAAGGTGCCCACAACTGGCACTAGGGTATGTTTTGTCACTTCAAAGCACCTATGGACAGTCCTTTGCTTTTCCATACACGAGTAAGCTTGAGAATGCTTTGCTTCATTCTAGGTCAGGCTGCCTGCAGATATAGACCCTTTCCTCTGCCACCTTATTGCCAGTTACGTTAAATACAGTATATGACAAGAGCTTATTAATACAGTACTGTCATCAACATCCGTGTGAGTAAATACAATGGCCCCCATGCAGAAAAAAAGTTGGGGGAAAAAGGCCTTAATGAAGGAGGAGAATGATTATGGTGGAAGTTAAGAAGGAAATCGTCGAGAAGTATGAACGAGGTATGTGAGTGGCTGAAATTGCAAGATTTTATAAGAAGTCTACATCTGCATCTCGTCTGCAGAGGAGGAGGAGAAAAAGGCAGAGGAATCCCTCACTTCAAATGAGATTAGGGAGATGTGTAAAATGTGGGGAACAGTGCAAAATTTTGTAGAAAAGCACCACCCGAATAAGGCTGTAGGAGTGCAAGCGATGAATCTGTTAAAGACAATGCAATGTCACATTTCTGCAAAATCCTCAAAGGGAGGCAAAAGCAAGTGTCATTGGATAGGTTCCTTGTTAAAGCTGCACAAAATGGAAAAGATTCCACTGAGCCAATAGACAGCAGTGATTCCATTCGTGGTAGTGAAAGTCGTCCTACATGATAACCCTCCTCTCTCTCATCTCCTCACACCAGCCATCAAGGCTTTCAAAGGTAAGTGCAGGTTAATTTGTTCATTTTTCTTTATTATATTGTATTATATTACAGTAATGTAATCATTTTTATATGAATATTTTTGGGTTGTGGAACAAATCGTCTGAGTTTCCATTATTTCTTATGGGGAAATTCGCTTTGATATACAAGTGCGTTGAATTACAAGCGTGTTTCCGGAACGAATTGTGCTAGCAAACCGGGGTTTTACTGGATGATATTTTTCTAACGATCTCTTAAATTTATAATCCAGTAGTCCGTGAGCTCCTGGAGGTGGAGGTGACATTTTGTTCATCTTGGCATCCTTAGTGCCTCGTACCATGCTACTACAGAAATTATGTGCACTAAATATTGTGTTATTTGTTTCTCCCTAATGTCTGCACATCATATGTGCCCCCAAATTATTTTGATCAGGAGTCATTGAAATTCAGGCACACAAAGGACAGTTTTCTCCCTGTTTCAGTGCTGGTCCTGTTTGTCCATGCACTGCTCAGCAACGAATCACCTCCTTAGGCCATAACTGTCCTTGTTACCTAACAACTCTTGAACCTCAAGGCCCCTAATGGGTTCTTAACATTCAGTGCTGTGTAGACACAGAACCACTCCTTGTGAATAGCTTTCCTTCATTATGCAATGAAAGACCCCGTGCATATATAGTAGGCTTTTATATCCTTCTTAATATCAGACTCAATTTAATTGCCTTGCAATGGCCTTCAGTGATACTATATAATAATATGGACCTAGAGAGTCTATTAAAATGCTCTAGTCTTTCATGTTGAAAAATGTGGAGGTTCTGTGGCTTATGCTCTGTTCTCTTTATGTCCATATCTTGTTTCCTGAATTTATAAGAAAACTGGTTGTAGAAATGATGACATAAAATAAAAAGCTTTAAAAAATATTAATTTAGTCAAACACTTTGGATCTGAATCTGTAAGAATTTGAAATTTTGCAACCTGGCAACACAGAACAGCCAGAAACTCTACTCCTGTCTGACAGGGACCAATTTGTATTAAAAGAGTAAATAGCTTTTTTGATTGTTATTCACCTTAGGAAACTATAAAACATTAGCTTGCATTTTATTTTTTTTTCATAATCTCTCTTGCCTTTTAGAAGGCAGTTTGCTGACACAAAGAATATGATGAACCAGCAAATGATTTAGAAATGTGCTTGACTTTGCAATAACAATTTAAGTTCTTTCAGAGCCAAAATGCTTTGAACACGTTAGACTTTTTTTCCAAGAGCCCCTGCTGCCATCTGCTGGTTTATTTTCAGCAGCAAACTTCTTAAGGACAGTGTTCAGTAAGAGGTTATTTTTTAGAAAAAAAAAAAATCATCTTGTAATATAATTACGTTTTAAAAACAGAAGTGAACACTAAAGTGAGATTAGGTTACAAAGGCATTACTTAGAAAAAAATATCTTTTTATAGACCCCTGGACATAAATATAAGATTAAACAGGGATTTGCCCTGGGTCCCAGGAAAAGTCCTTCCTATCTTTTCCTCTAGAGGAAAAGTATAAGAAGAATAGAAAACATACTTCCACGGGTAAAGCCGGGTTGCATGAAGCGCGGGGGTAGATTTGAAGCGAAGCGATCTCCAAACTAGGCCTCGTGCGTGTGGATGACAGAGAATTGGACTGGGTAGTGGCCGAAAGAGAGGACTGGGTGATTAGAGATGGGCAGGAAAGGCCTTCTTAGCCCGAGGTGCTCAAATCCTGGCTGCATCAGAATCCCCCAGAGGGCGTGGTCGGATACAGATTGTTGGGCCTCATCCAGTGATCTCCTGAGAAATGTTTCACAGCCGGCTGTTTGAAAAAAAGGCTCTTGATTTGTAGCAGCTGCTAATATCCCACCGTGGCTGATTTCATGGCACCAACGTGGAGTCAAGAAGAGCCGCCCCGGTCGCTCGCCCGCATATAGCGACGCCACCATGCACCTAGCGCTAGCTGCAAATAACCGCAGGGGCGTAGCGAATAGTAAAACGTAGTTGTTTTATTAGGAAGCACTGAATTTTGAATGTTTATTGTTTCCATTCTAAACATAGTTTATTTACTTGAAAGCTTATGGAATTTGATGTGTAACAGTGGTTGTGTTTAACGATCAGCTTGCTGAATTCCTGGAAATTTAACTGTCTGGTCTCCAGCGCGGGTGGGAGCCGGCCCCAGCACACAATTGACTCTACATCTGGGGTACATTTCGTGGGTCTGGGGTGGGGTCCGAGAATTTGCATCTGTAACATTCCCAGATGATGCCCACACAGCTATTCCGTGGCCCATACTCAGCACTGTGTTAGAAGAGAACACTAGAAAGTGACTGGGTGTTCATTTCAGTTTGGATGGGTGAGGGATGTTCTGTGAGAGGGGAGCATTTGAACTGAGCCCTGAAACACCAGAAAACTCCAGCCTTGGAAAAGCTGGGCTCAACAGCACCACGTAGGACTCACCTTGGATTAGAGCAGGGTTAGCTCAGCCAGTGCGATGGCTGGGAAGCCGCGGTGGGATGCCGATATGGGCATTTATTATGGGGGCGTGAAGTGAGCCCCTCCCTGCATGATCACTGCTGTCTTCCCCATGTGGAAGAGGGCAGAGTCCTCAGCCTGAGTTGGGGAAGGGCTTTGTGCATTTGAGATGCAAAATAGTCTTTTGGAGTGGGAGAAAAATAAAAATTCTAAGGCAGTCCATTTAGAGCTGGGCAATGTTAAGTGGCCATTTGAGATTTTGGGTTATGAATGTAAAGTGAGATCAATTGGCAAGGTTTGTCATTTTCTCTAGTAACACTGAGTTGCCAGGGTGCTGGGGCAGAGGAGGGGGTGATGGAGGAGCCTAAGGTTGGTCAGAGGAGAATCATGGAGAGAGAGAGATCTATGCAGTAATTAAGGGTGCTGGCAAGGCATCCGAGGTATGCGAGGAATCGAGGACACGGGGTGACCTCGATTCTGGATGGTGGGAAAGTGGGAGCCTCACTGTTTGGAGCGCTGAGTGAAGTGCAAGAATCATTGGAAAGATCAGAGAGAGCGGTGTTTGAAGCGTTTTCTTTAAAAACTCAAGTTACTTTTCTCTGATCTCGTCATAATAATAAACTTTAGCCCACTACAGTATTCAAGATGTTTTGTTGAGATACGGTGGAATTGCTATATTATAATACTTTGCTGTTCTTGAAGTTCAAATAAGGTTAATAAAAATAGTGATACTAACTTGCCTCGCAGCTTATTAATGACATAAAATGACATACAAAATGAGGGTGGGATTTGAGTGAGAGAGCACTGGTGCTCTGCTGCACCAACAGCTGGACTGGAGTTTCACATCATTGAATGAATAGCTGTGTGGCTGAGGACACAGCAAAAAAAATCTCTCAGAGCCTCAGTTTTCTCATCAGAGAAATGGGCCTGATAGTTTCCCCTCTGAAGTGTTGTAAGAGTCAATAGTACATGTACATCCATGGCACAGTGCCTGTCTCTTGGGAAATGGCGGCTTTATTTCTGTTCCAGTATCATTAGACCTTTAGTACAAATACTTAGGAAAGAATTTTAGCCTGTTTCTTGGAAATACACCACCACAAGTGAAATGGACTATGGATCATGTCAATGAGATGTATATAAAGAATACGAAAAAATTGATGTATCAGTATTTTACCCCAGCTCCTGTGATTGTTTGGGGAAGAACAGGAAATTCAGAAAATGACCAGAAGGATTAATAACAACTGAACGGGAGACAGATTCTTTCCCTACGGTACTTGGTTATCATAAATGAAGAGCTAATTTCTCTCTGTCCAAATTGATATGTCCCTCTTTTGGCTTTATAGAACTAAATTTGAATCTGTGTTCATTTTCATAATCTTTCTTCATCAATTTGTGTTTCTCTGTTGCCTTTTTAATCAGGGAGCTTAGAAACAAATCACAGATCTTCAAGGAGAATCTTATTTGAGAGCTCTCTGAGCTAAGATATGTAAATTAAACCAACAGTGAGATATTGTTTTTATCTCTCAAATAGGCAAAGTGAGTGAAAAGAAAATGAAAATACTCAGTAGGGGAGAACGTGCAATGAATCCTTGCTTGAAGGATTGTAAATTGGTACCATCTTTCTGAAAATCCACTTGGTAACACAGCAAGAGTCATAAAAATGGCCATGTATTTTGACACGGCAATTCCCCATCTAAGTATATTTTCTAAGGAAACGGTATTGGATGAAGATTTAGGAATAAATATATTCGTTACAATGAAAATAGCAAAATAAATAACGGGGAGATAAACCAGGCTAGCCATAGGAGAATGATTTCTTAAATGATGACAGATCCATACAATGGTAAATGCTGTAAGATTGAACGGTTTTGTTTTGTTTTCTTTTGTTTTTAAACTAGCCATAGGGGTGCCTGGGGGGCTCCGTCAGTTAAGCGACCAACTCTTGATGTAGTATCATGTCTTGATATCTCAGTTCATGAGTTCGAGTCCCACATCAGGCCCTGTGGTGACACTGCGGAGCCTGCCTGGGATTTTCTCTCCCTCTCTCTCAGTCTCCTCCAGCTTGTGTGTATGTGTGCGCTCTCTCTTTCAAAATAAAACAAATTTAAAAACCCTAGAAGGTCGCCTGGGCTCCTCAGTCGATTAAGTGTCCAACTTCAGCTCAGGTCCTGATCTTGCAGTTAGTGGGTTCCAGCCCTGCATCGGGCTCTGTGCTCAGCTCCTGGAGGCTGCTTCGGATTCTGTGTCTCCCTCTTTCTGTGCCCCTCCCCTGCTCAACACTCTGTCTGTCTCTCTCTCTCAAAAAATAAAATAAACATTAAAAAAATTTTTAAAAACCTCTAGATATAAAACTGAAGTTTTCACATGATTTTAAGTCTTATAAATAATAAGTCCAGAAAAAAATTTATTGAAATAAATCCATCACATTAACCATTGTTATCTCAGTATGGTAGAAAATTGGATTTTTTTTTCATTTTGTCCTTTTTAAAAAAAATTTTTTTTTAATGTTTATTTATTTTTGAGACAGAGAGAGACAGAGCATGAATGGGGGAGGGGCAGAGAGAGAGGGAGACACAGAAACGGAAGCAGGCTCCAGGCTCTGAGCCATCAGCACAGAGCCTGACGCAGGGCTCGAACTCACGAACCGTGAGATCGTGACCTGAGCTGAAGTCGGACGCTCAACCGACTGAGCCACCCAGGCACCCCAAGTCCTGTTTTTTTTTAAAGCCCCTCCACATTTTCCAGTTACTTCACAGTAACAATGTATTGTTTTTATACTAAAAGAAAGCAGGAAGGGATGCCTGGGTGGCTCAGTGGGTCATGTGTCCAACTATGGCTCAGGTCATAATCTCGAGTTCTGCGAGTTCCAGCCCACACTGAGCTCTCTGTTGTGAGCGCTGAGCCCACTTCAGATTCTGTCTCCCGTGCTCTCTCTCTCTCTCTCTCTCAAAAATAAATAAGTGTTAAAAACACAGTAAGAGATATTGAACTTATTAGTTTAAAGGTAAAAGACTAGATCTTTCCACTTTTCAACCCCCATTTTGCATCCAGTGGTTCAATTTCTGCCATTCCTTCTCTACTGGATTGCTCTTTTAGAGGTTGTTCGTATCGCCCACTGACGACTCCTCTGGTCTCATCTCAGCCCTCAGTCTACTTAATTTCTCTGTATCATCTCACACAATCAATTATCCCTTTAATCTTTTTTCATGCTAGCTTTGGATATAATTCGCATACAATAAAATGCACCCTTTTACCATGTACAATCACTCCTTTATTAAAATAATCATCTTTTAAAATCTCTATGTCAGGTCACTATCCCGGTTTATTATGTCTCTTTTTTTCTTTTGTTCTAGTCACTGGGTGTCACCCACGTTCCAGGCACCTGTTCTCCTAATCTTACCCTGCCTTTCTTCTTTAGTCTTCTTTGCTAGATCCTTTTTCTCTACCCAGTCCTCCAATACCGGCGTCTGTGATATTTTTCTTTTCTCTCTCAGCATTGTCCCCAGTGTCTGGTCTACTAGATGCTCTCGGTGTTACCTCAGCCCAGTGTGTCAACTGAGTTCCTTCACCCACACGCGCCGGTAATGCCTGAAACCTCGCGGGTCCACGGCTGAACTCGCCGGCCCTATAGTTTCATTCCTGGGCCTCTTCCTGTATTTCTAACCTGATTAGTGGTGTCACCGTCCGGCAAGTCCATCACAATAGTTCTAGAGGCACTTTTGATTACGACCGTTCTCCTTACCATCGTATTTTAAGTATCGCGATTGTATATCTCTCAAGCCATTCCTGTAGCCAGTGCCCTGCTTTTGCCCTCATTAGCTTGGCCCCTCTCATGTGGAGAATGCAGGCATCTTTGGGGGAGCCTGTCTCTGTTTTCTGCACGGTTGCCAGCGCCATATTCCTAACCACAGTCCGGGCTATATTGCTCTTCTCCAAAACCATTCCACGGAATAAAGCTCAAGCTCCTTGGCTCAGGAGACAGAGGAGACCTGCATGACCGGGTCTCAGACTACTTTTTGAGGCCTGTGTACCACTCTACAGCCCTGCAGCTCATCTACAGTCCAGCCCAATTTGGAATTCATCATCCCTGGATGCACAACCTTCGCTCACCCATCGCAGTGCACTTCTTTCCATTTCCATCATTCACTTTCTCCCTCCGTCTCTACTAATTAAAATATGGTCCCTTTTCCAAGACCAGTTCAGATGAGCCACCTTCCAGGAAGTCCCTTGTCATCTATCTGTCTATCCATGAGTAGCCTTTCCCACCTTTCACTCCCACAGCTAGTGGTCTGGAAACTTCTAGCCCTCACCATACTCTACAAGGCCTTTGCAGTTTTGTCATTTGGGTTTATCTCCCACTTATACTAGTGGAGCCTCTATGCCTCGTTTATCTTTGTATAATTCACGATACCAGGGTGCTCTGCAAAATGAGCACTTAATACATTTAGCATCAAAAGGTAACTCAACCTACTGGCATGTTCATCTCTAATTTGGTTTTGAATGCACTGTGTTCTGGGTCCCCACCGATTGGCAGATTACCCCCAACTCCTTCCCACCTTGTAGTATCTCTGAATGTTTTTAAATAGAAACAGGCACTTCATGACTCCTTTTCAGGGCCTCATGGTCTTGTCACCAGAACCAAAGTGATGGGGAAAAAACTCTGGTGGGACTGGTCACCAAGTTTGTCTGGGTCCCATCCCTCACTCCGGTCCACCAGTGATACCAGAGTGAGGAACGATACAGCGCTCCTGTATCATTCAAGGAAGCCACACCTCCACTCTGCCAGGGGTGGATCCGGCCAGTTGGTAAGCAGTAGTTCGGAACTATGTGCTCTGCTCCGTAACCATGAGAGACGTCTTCTCCCAGAATCTTCGCATGTCAGCGTCCTCTGCAGGTGGCAGAGAGAAAAGACAGGGAAGGGGCATTTGGTGCTCCCCACTGGAGTCAACTTTGATCTAAAACATCAATCAACATATGCTCCTCAAGGGTTTTTTACAACCCTAAAGTTAAAACAAAAAAACCCAAACCCTTACATTTGTGAAATTGCACTCACACTGTAGTTCCATTGATACAACAAAGATTGATTGTTTCTCCAAGATTCAATGATGTCTTCCAGTTAAGCTAATCCACAAGTTACGAGAGGACTTTTAAGTGCCCTACAGAACTGGAGGGAATTTTCCACTAAAAATCTAAGCAAGATATCTATCTGGATTTCCTAATCTGATGAACCTAATTAATGTATTTAAGTACTGACCAATTATTACTGTGTTTCCGAGATGTTATTTGTTCTTTAAAAGACACACACACTTCTGCTTATGTTTTATTTTCATTCAGTTTGTCTCTGAGAACCTTTTGATCCATTGTTGCCTCTTTCCTCCTAGGGGGAACTTTTTTGTTTTTTTAATTTTTTTTTAACATTTATTTATTTTTGAGAGACAGAGAGAGGCAGAGCATGAGCAGGGGAGGGGGAGAGAGAGAGAGAGAGAGAGAGAGAGAGAGAGAGAGATGCAGAATCAGAAGCAGCCTCCAGGCCCTGATCTGTTTGTTAGCAAAGAGCCCAACACGGGGCTCGAACTCACGAACTGCAAGACCATGACCTGAGCTGAAGTCAGACGCTCAACCGACTGAGCCACGCAGGCACCCCCAATTTTTTTTTATAATAAAGTTTTGTTGCTTTTTTAAAAAAATTTTTTAATGTTTACTTATTTTTGAGAGAGAGAAGGAGGGAGGGAGAGAACACTAGTGGGGGAGGGATAGAGAGAGCCAGAGACACAGAATCTGCAGCAGGCTCCAGGCTCTGAGCTGTCAACACAGAGCCCCATGTGGGGCTTGAACTCACTAGTCATGAGATCATGACCTGAGATGAAGTTGGATGCTTACCCAGCTGAGCCACCCAGGTGCCCCACTCTCTCTCTCTCTCTCTCTCTTTTTTTTTACTTATATATTCTGCCAGCATCAGTGAAAGTGCTTTTCGTTAGTAGAAGTTAAATCTTTAATACTAACCAGCTTATTCGTTGCACCTTATTACAACAGCAGTTTTGGTTAAAGAGTTTTTAAATGTTAAGAAAAGGAATTAAGTGTAAGAACACAAAATTAAGGGATTTCTTTATAAGTGGTTCTTGGTTCATTTGGCTTTAAGTTATTTAGACATTTGGAAATAAATTGCAAATTTACATGGAATGGATAACTTTATTAATTCCTCTTGATAACTGTGTAGGCTAAATTTAAATCCAGAGAATGAATTGTGGCATCAGCTACAGATGGGGAAGGTCATTAATGGTCTAGACAAAGCCTTTTTTTCCCCGTTCTATGAACTGTTAAGTTACCGTTAATGATGTAAGCATAACCAGGGGAGCACCCAATAGGGAGCCTAAATGAGAAGCATTATTGGCCCACAGAGTCACAGAACACTGGACTCCCATCTCATTTATTTCCGCGTTACAGTGTTCTTTATTGGTTTGTTTTAATATAGATGAAATCAAATATACTCAACAATGTATGAGTACTTCCTTTTTTTATTTTTGTGACATACCTGTGTGAGATACTCCTTCATTCAGATGGCAGAATAGTGAAAAAAACCAACAACAACAGTAACTCTTACCGAGGCCAAAACTCAAGTATCTGGCACAGCACAGGAGGGCCTGAAGCCATTAAAATAGAATTCTGAATAGGGAAAGAAGCATCACAAAAGAAGCATCAGTGGGAAATGCTTGACTCCCTGATGGGTCTCATCTCCTGCAGCCGGCATTTATAGGGGCTCAGAAGCTGGTTTCCACTCCTGATAGCCACAGGAGTGATAGTTACCAGTCTGCCAAGAGAAGATTTTTTAAAAAGGCTGCAAAAATCAGGAACCTGAGTTACAAGAGAAGAGCAATCTATTCACATATTATATATACATTATATTACACATAATGTAGGGACAGCCACATTCTGTGTGTTATAATGAAAATCATTATAAATAGCAGCCAAGATTGAACACCTGCCATGTAGTAATAGCTTTACATATGTTGTCTGTAACCTTCTAAGTAATAGGAAAGGACGAATATCTCTATTTTATAGATAGGAGCTCAGAGATATTACATGGCTTCCCCAAGGGCATACAGAAAGTATGCAGAGTAGCCAAATTCAATCTCCTAGGGTTTAGAACTAGGGCTGCACTAAGAAGAGGTGATGAAGCAAATCGTTCCTTGTTTGTTTGTTTGTTTGTTTGTTTGTTTGTTTTTAACTCCAAGCATCCCACTTCTTATCCTTTATGTACTCACACATTTTTTATGTTTATTTATTTATTTTCAGAGAGGGGGAGGGAGAGGGGCAGAGAGAGAGGGAGAGAAGAATCCCAAGCAAGCTCTGCACTGTCAGCACAGAACCCGAGGCGGGGCTCAATCTGGGCTCAATCTTGTGAGTTCATGACCTGAGCCGAAATTAAGAGTTGGATGCTTAACTGCCTCAGCCACCCAGGCGCCCTGACACGTTTCTACTCTAGCAATTCTTGAGTGCCTCAAGTCTTTTAGGACAGATGTGCAATCTATCCTTTTTCATGACCTTACTAGCTCCTCACCAGCTTAAAGGTCATGACCTATTACTATAATGGCTTCCTTCAGAATGCCCTCAGTGTGTTTGCTGTCTTATGCTTTCTTGGAAAAGCCTTCCCTAGCTTGCCCCAATTCAGGAGTCTGCGCATGAACAGCTGCTAGAGAAAAACACACAACTGGCTGACTGATCCTAGTTTATATTCATTATTAGACACCACAATTGGACATTTAGTACTACTGGTGTTTCTGCCGTAGATGTTCACTTTTTCACTCTCTAAAACGGTTGCTTCACACTTTCATCTTTCCTCCAAACCCGGTCTCAGATAATGATGTTGCATCATGCTTCCCCGAGAAACGAGCAGAAACTCTCCACCCTTACCTTCACACCTCCAAGCATACCAACCTGGTTTTATGTTAACTCACGCTCTCTGCCTTGTCTCCTTTTGTAGAGGTGGAAATATCTCTGCTCCCAGCAAGGGCCCAACCTTTTCACTGTGCTCAGAGTCCCAACCCGTCTTGCCTCCCAAACTTTTTGTACCTGAAGTGAGCCTTCACCCCTACATGATGAATTGCTTTCTTTCTACTAGGTTATTCCTATCAGCATATAGAGATATCTCCTGTCCTTGAAACAAAACAGTCTCATCTCTGCCTTATGTCTTTTTTCAACTATTTCTTTTGTCCGCTTCGCAGAAAATCTTCTTGAAAGAGTTTTCTATAATCGCTGTCTCCCTACCTCATGTGGATTCCTCAGCCTGCTACCAACCAGACATTTCTCCCTGTTACTCCAGTAAGAAGCTCTCATCAAAGTGATAATGACCTTCATGTTGCCAAACTCAATAGTTATCTTTATCCATATAATTCTTTTTTTAAAGTTTTTTTTAACATTTATTCATTTTTTGATAGAGACAGAGCATGAGTGGGGGAGGGGCAGAGAGAGAGGGAGACACAGAATCTGAAGCAGGCTCCAGGCTCTGAGCTGTCAGCATAGGGCCTGACGCGGGACTCGAAATCATGGACCGTGAGATCATGACCTGAGCTGAAGTCAGACACTTAACTGACCGAGCCACCCAGGCACCCCTATCCATATCATTCTTGACCTCTCAAAAACATTTGACAAAGTTGACTATTACTTCCTCCTCAAAATTCTTTTGTCTTTCATCACACTGTAATCTCCATTTCTCTTTCCTCACCAACTACTTCTTCTCAGTGCTCTATTTTCTTCCTTTCTCTAAGCTGAACTTGAGGTGCCCCATAGGCAAGTTATCAGCCACCTCCCATTCTATTTTCTTTCTTTCTCTAAGCTGAACTTGAGGTGCCCCATAGGCAAGTTATCAGCCACCTCCCATTATTTATTTGTATATTCTCCATAAGTGATCTCACTCAGCCATGTCATGGCCAGTGACCCCATCACTGTCTACCTCTAGCCTTGACTATGCCCCAGAAACTCCAGACTCAAAGATTTAATTGTCCACTGGACACTTCCATGTGAGTTGAAACTTCTTCTCAAACTTAATGTGGGCGAAGCAGACCTTCTGGTAACCTCTCAGGAAGCTTGTGTGTCCCACTATGTCTCCATAAACACCATTACCACTTACTGGGTTATTCAGATAAAAAATATTTCTTCCTTTTCCTCTCCTTAACATATAATCTATATACAAATCTTAAAAAATCCTAGATCAGACTTCTTCATTCTGTTTCTACCACTATCATTTTAGATTAAGACACCATTGTCTCTTGCCTTCGGTAGTCTTCTGGCTGGCACTCCTGATTCTGCTGTTGGGTTGTCTACAAGCCATGCTCCTGCCAGCCAATGAGACCTCTGCAAATTCCAAGTATGATGATTATGTCAGTTCTTTATTTAAAGCTCTCCAATCACTTCCCATCATACTTAGAATAAAGTTCAAAACTCTTGACTCTGATTATGCCCTGCCAACCTTTCAAATATCATCTCATACTGTTCTCTTCCTTGCCCATTCTGTTTCAACCACATAGTCCCTCTCTCTCCTTCCCTCTCTCTCTCCTTCCCTCTCTCTCTCCTTCTCTCTCTGTCTTCCTTAAACCAGCTCTTCTTTCTTCTGCAGAGTCTCTTCTTGATCGTTACAGGATTGGGTGCTTCTTTTCATTCGTATCTCAACTTTAATGTTTCATCCTTAGAGGTCAGATTTACTCTCATATCCCTTTTTCATTCTCTACTTGAAAATGATCTGATAAAAAAATGGCTTAAAAATGGCTTCTCTCTCCATGAGAGAAGGACCTTGTCTGAACTGCCTTCTGCTCTAGTCTCTGTGTCTGTATCCATTTTGTTGATGAATGAATGAATGGACCAGTATGCCAAAATGAAAATGTATTCACAAGTCTTATTTCAGAGATACCAATGGACAGCAAAAAGGTTGGTTTGGTACAAGAAGCAGTTAAACTATGCCACTCTTATATGTTAGTTTGAGGAACTTGAAATGCACGAAATAACAACAATAATAACAACAATAAGCCATTCAGAATTATTGAGTAAGGGTGGGGAAAGGTTGGTATGCTGAAAACCTCCTTGAAATAGCTGCTATGTTCTGGCTTTCTAGATATAATTTAGTTTTGTTTCCCTGTCATGGTGGAAGGACCAAAGAACAATGAAATGACGTAAGCAGGGGGGAAAAAAAAAGCAACATTAACTCAAGTAATCCACAAATGAAATTACCAGCACTTAAATCATTGAGAATTTACTACATTTTCTAACAACTTTGCCTATAACTTTGCTATCTTTTGCAACCTGAGGATCAGCTGAATAGGTCAGGCAGGTGTGAGTACCTGAGTAGTGCTTCTTCTGGAAACAGTGCCTCTCCAAGGGTGTCCCGGGGAGTGCCCCTGTCTTACAGGAGGAATGAGGTCCCCTGTGATGGTCTGTTGCTTCCTGTGCCCTTATTGTCTTTCTAAGGGCAGACCTGCTATTGTGCCCTGGTTCATCAGTTTATTTACATATTTACCAAACACTTGCATGCACCAGGCACTGTGCTAGGCTTCAGGGCTACTGTTGCTGCCTTCCCTTCCCGCCAGACCACCTCATCTCCTTCAGGTCCGTCACATATGGCCACTGCTCACACTGCTTTGTCCCTGAGGGGGCAAGGGCATTAGTAGGGAATATTTTTCTAACATAAAAATATTCCCAAGGTAGAGACTGATGACTTTTTTCATTCACTGGAGGTGACTGGAGGTGGCTGCCCATGATCTGTATTGATCAGTATTTTCTGGCAACACTCTTTTAATTTAGTTGTGTGGAGTCCATTGATTCATGGATTGATTCCAACATCTCCTTAATTTCAGGCACTGAACCAGAAGTGCAGATGCAAAGAGCAAAAGGACTCTGTCTTTGCTCTCTGAAATTGAATCTGGTGAGGAAAACCATGTTTCCACTCGGCTTCTTTTTTTTTTTTAATTTTTTTTAACATTTATTCATTTTTGAGAGACAGAGAGAGACAGAATGTGAGCTGGGGAGGGGCAGAGAGAGGGGAAGACACAGAATCTGAAGCAGGCTCCAGGCTCTGAGCTGTCAGCACAGAGCCCGACGCGGGGCTTGAACCCACAGATGGCGAGATCATGACCTGAGCTGAAGTCAGACGCTCAACTGACTGAGCCACCCAGGCGCCCCAATATATATTTTTGAAAATACTAAAGAATGAGCTAACTCCACACTAAAAACCTAAGGTAGATCCAGTAGATAATTGCACAGGCTTTGGAGACAGACAGACTGGGCTGAAAACCCAGCTCTGCCACTTAGCAACTGTGGCCTTGCAGAAGTTCCTTAATATCTCTGACCCTTGGTCCTTCGTATGTCAAATGTCAGGAGAGTTAGAATGTAGGAAAACACAGAATAAGTGTTCATAAATAGTAGCTGCAATTACAATCAATAATTTTTATTTGACACTTTGATTTAAAGTTTAAAAAGGTCACTAAGAGTTCTTGAAACAGACAACATGATTCATGGATGAAGAAAATTGTAACAGACCCTTCTTAATATTTTTGTCAAGTTGTTTTTTAGGGGGCAACAATTCTGTCTCTAATTCAGGCCTTCTGAGGTGTTTGCTTATTCTGTCTAGAACCTCAGAACCCTATGGTGAAATGTTTGAGCATCTTCATGTGAGTAAGGGACTTCACGGAATACCCCATCCAACGCCTGTTGATGCTTTGCTGGAGATGGGTTTTGGCTCCCTTCAGTAAATGCTGCACTTACACTCTCCCCACTTCCCTCCACTCTGTTGTGCTCTGCCTGCCAGGCCTTCCGTCACCACCTTTTGCTAGGGCGACACAGATTTAGGACTTTCCTGACATACCAAGCAGGATACCCAAAATCTACTCAGGGACCTGGTCTCTTGATGAAACCTATCTGGTTTATTAGTGTGGATGATTTAAAATATTTTGGTCATAATTCTATGACTAAATGACAATTCTGGACTCAGTTTTATAGCCTGAGCCACCTCCTAGACTCAGCCAGTGACACTGCCTTTGAAAACTCGAGGTTATACGTGGCAGAGGGAGGCACCAGCCGCTATGTAATGGAGTGATGTCAGCCATGTTTCCTTATGGGTCAGAGCACAAGGAGGGTGCTGGATATGATTTATTACACTAAAAATCTATCTCACCTAAAGTAAGACAAGGAATGGAAGCCACATTCTGTTCAAATTTACCAGAAAGTTTAAAACTTGTCTTTAGTGGATTTGACCCCTGTGTTTTTAGATAGCATATCCCACATCAGGGTGCAAGGCCGTTGGACTGTTTCTAAACATTAAAAACTCCTATGGACATACATACCTCGGTTAGTCTGGTGGAAGGGTCTGGTAACTTACTTTCCCACAGAGAAGAGACCTAGGCCCATCATTGAAAGCCCTAGCCTTCATATCATTGTTAAATGATCCATGGCAGTGATACAGCCAAGTAGGGGAGCTGTTACAGCTTCTAGGCGCTTCTGTTCCCCATGGACTAGGTATCTCTCTAATGTTTTGTATGTGCTGAATAGATATAACGTAAAATTGGCCACTTTAACCATTAAGTGTGACTGTTAAGTACAGTCACACTGTTGTGCAGCCATCACGAACCAGCCGTCTCTCAGAATGTATTCGCCTTGTAAAACTGAAACTCTATACCATTAAACTGATTCCCCATTCCTTCCTCCCCCCCAGCCCCTGCTAACCTTGATTCTACTTTCTGTCTCTATGACTTTGGTTACTCTCGCTTCTCCAGCTAACTGCAATCATGCCGTATCTGTCCTTTTGTGTCTGGCTTATTTCATTTAGCATCATGTCCTCAAGATGCATTAATGTGGCATGTGCCGGGATTTCTTTCCTTTTTAAGACTGAACAATATTTCTAGTCCCCTCTTATCCGTGGGGCGCACGTTCTAAGACTCCCGGCGGATGCCCAAAACCACGGATAGTGCTGACCCCTAGAGGTACAATATTTTTATCCTATACATACATGCCTATGGTAACATTTAATTTATAAGTTAGGTACAGTAGGAGATTAATAGTAACTGGTAATAAAACAGAATAATTGTACAATGTGCGGTAATGAAAGTTATGCAAATATGGTCTCTCTCTCTCTGTCTCTCTCAAAATATTTTGTGCCGCACTCAGCCCCCTTCTGGTGATGGTGTGGGATGAAAACGTGCCCACGTGATGAGATGGGGTGAGAGCAATGACATAGACCCTGTGATGTGGTGTGAGGCTGCTGTTGACCTCCTGACTATGTCAGAAGAAGGAGATCTGCTTCCAGGCCTCAGTTGACCATGGGTGACTGAAACCGTGGAAAGCAAAACCGTGGGTAAAGGGAGGGACTCCTGTACTTCACTTGGTGTATCTATTCATCTGTCATCGGGCATTCTCTGTACTTTTAAATAAGCTATATATTCTGTGTGATCTTCCCCGCCACCACAGGCTCTTCTCACTGTTTGATATTTGAAGTGTCTTCAGAAGTTTAAGGTATTTGTTTATGGTTACGTGGGAAAAAAATGGAGTTGCTGATAAGCAAACCTGTCCCTGTTGAACTATAAAACCCGTGAGTTCTCTCCCCAACTCTGTTTCTTACATGTGCCAGCCACCTTTCTTTTTTGAAAGAGAGAGTGTGAGCGGGGCAGGGGCAGAGAGCGGGAGGGACAGAGGCTCTGGAGCAGGCTCTGCACTGAGAGCAGTGAGCCACATGTGGGGCTAGAACTCACAAATCTGAGCCGAAGTCTGATGCTGAACTGACTGAGCCACCCCGGCACCCCCCCAGCCACCTTTCCATGGTAATGATGACCAACGTCATGGATATGAAAGGACTTTGAAAACCACAGATTGACAAATAGCTCAACATCATATTATCCTTGTTAACATTTGAGTATTTTCCAAACAACATTGTTAAGCTGTGTGCGCTTGGATTGTTCAAAGATTTGCTCGTATATAAGGTAGGGTTTTTCACAAAATAAGAAAATCATGTTTCCTACCAACTATTCTTATGAGTCTGCTTCTTATCTGGAACCACACCCAGATGAGGCTTTCAGAAAATATTTGAACGCTGTAGTAACAGCCAAGAGATTCCATTTGTAAAAGCTGGTCCGTTCCCAGAACTGGTTAACTATCTTTCAGGCCTATGCCTTTCTGCCTTGTGGCCAGAAGGTGGAGACATACGATGTCAAATACCTGATGTGTTGTTTACTATCAGGCTTTTTAGCAAATCCTAATCAACTTCAGAAAGAATGGGGTCTGTTATTGATATATCTCACATCACCTGCTATCACAAAGCGTTGGGCAAAAATATTTTTTGAACTTTTACATGGAGAAAAATGTGTAAAAGATGAAAGACAGTAAAACATTGGCATAGTTCCTGGTAGATGACAGGCTCTTTCTGCATAGGGAGGGACCGAGGGAGGGAGTGAGGGAGGAAGGAAGGAAAGAGGGAAGGAAGGTAGGGAGGGAGGGAGGGAGGGAGGGAGGGAAAGAGGGAAGGAAGGCTTTTGAGAGCCTGTTACAGAAGTGCTTTTGGAGAAAATGGTCTAGGACTTGCATGGATACAAACTGCAGTTCATCCCTTTTGGCCTCTCCTCTCTTGACATTGTGGAATGAAAGTATGGAGTCTAGTTGTAAATATCTATAGCATATGTTTTGGAAGTGCGTTGCCATACAGATCAGTTGAATATATGAATTGGACTGCAGCCAGAAGTGATTAAGTGGTATTTAAAGTCCATAAAGGAATTAAGAAACCTTCGAAAGGCAAATAATAATGTAAGAACAGACTCTGTAATAATATTTCTGGTCTTGTTATATAACCTTTATGTATCTACTAAATGTAATTTTTAGTGATTGCATTCATATTTGCTCGTAGAGTTGTATACAAAAGCAAGTGAATCAGTAGGATTCTGGGACTGGATGAGAACATTGAAAAATCATCTTAGACTATTCCCTTCCTTTACACAGAATTCCTAATATTTCTAAATATTCCTGATATGTTTCTAAAAACTCCAAGATAACTTTTGCATTCAAATAAATCAACATCTAAGGAATCTATTCTATTTGCATAATTTTTTTTTTTATTTTTTATAAAATTTTTTTTAACGTTTTATTTATTTTTGAGACAGAGAGAGACAGAGCATGAACGGGGGAGGGGCAGAGAGAGAGGGAGACACAGAATCGGAAGCAGGCTCCAGGCTCTGAGCCATCAGCCCAGAGCCCCACGCAGGGCTCGAACTCACGGACCGCGAGATTGTGACCTGAGCTGAAGTCGGCGCTTAACCGACTGAGCCACCCAGGCGCCCTCTATTTGCATAATTTAAAAGACAGCCGAATGGCAAGTGATCTGGGTTTGGATTTTTGTGGTTTGACATCACACTATGAAATTCATGGGCCCTGCAATGTCTCAGGTCCCAAGATCCTAGGTGAGGGTTGGCCCTTTCTTCGCTCCTCTTGATTTTCTGACTTGCAAAAGCAACGTGCAGGAGTAAACATGAGGCCAAGCATCCCTAGGAAGTGGCATTTCTCTTGGTCAAACTACTTCCTGCTCGAAGAAGCAACAACAACAAACCATGCAGAAATGTCATTCCTTGCCAAGCCCCTAAACGATCTTTTTCGTATTCCTTTTTATCTGGTTATGCTCGGTCACATAGAGCATCAAATGGAGAGGCCAAGCAAGTGAGTCTCTTCTCTGTGTGGGCTGGCAGCTTTGCTCTCATTGGCTGGCGGGAACGGTACCCTAACCTTGGTCGCTGCACTAGGCATCCTAGTGGTAGCACTGAACTTCAATCTGTCACCATTCCCAGAAATAGGAGCAGTGCTGGAAATATTCAAAATTAGACACGCTTCCCTCCTAGCAGAATCTTCGGTACATGAAGGGCAGCACATCCGGTTCTGCTTTTCCAACAGAGGGAGGCCGGGGTGAGCTAATGAGTCACCATCTTCCATAGCAGGACAAAGAGAGCCCGTGTAGCGGGGTGAACAGCTCACCAGCTGGTCCCATCTGCAGCAGGCTGCCACGAAGAGCCTGCAGACATCACAGCTGTTTAGCCTCGTATCGGATGGCTCCAAACATGTAAACAGGTACCTGGGCAAAAGAATGTGCAACAGAGCAGCGGGAGCTACCCGTAGGGGAGTAATAGGAACATTGTCAACGAAAGCTATCTCTTCAAGGTATCGGACACAGGCTGCCTAGGAAACAAGATGTGCCTGATTCCAGAAGGACTCCGACCAGAAAATCCTCAGAAGTTGTTTTATAAACAGCTTCCCTCCTGAGAGAATGATCCCGGTTTTTGTAAATATCAATCTCAACATATTGACGACTTTGAAAAATCAAAGCTTCTTCTTCCAGATGAGCGGTTTCAGCGTTGGCTAGTACCATTGCATTTTAATCTCCAATTTCTTGTTTAATTATACTTCTTCGGGACACACAAAGGTTTTATTTTTATATAGTCCCCCATCAGTATTATTCCTTTTCTTCTCTCTTCCTTTAGAGGCATGCTTCTAAAGATTGGCCCCTCTGTAAGATTATGTAATCTCACCTTTATTTTTTAAATTTTTTGTAGTTTACTTTAGACTACAGTCAATATTACCTTTTTATTTTATTTTATTTTATTTTTTCAATATATGAAGTTTATTGTCAAATTGGTTTCCATACAACACCCAGTGCTCATCCCAACAGGTGCCCTCCTCCATACCCATCACCCACCCTCCCCGCCCTCCCACCTCCCATCAACCCTCAGTTTTTGAGTCTTTTATGCGTTGGCTTTCTTCCACTCTAACCTCTTTAATATTACCTTTTTAAAAAGAGAGAGAGAAAGAGCGTGTGCGCGTGCATGAGTCGGGGAGAGGCAGAGAGAGAGAGAAGGAGAGACTCCCAAGCAGTCTTCACGCTGTCAGCACGGAGCCCGATGCGGGGCTCAGTCCTACGAACCATGAGATCATGATGTGAGCCGAGATCAAGAGTCGAACACCTAACCTGGGTCACCCTGGCGCCCCTCACCTTTGTTTTTATCTAGTAATGCTAAATTACCCATGCATCAGAAATTCTCAGGAATCTTCTGAAGAGGCACCTTGGGAACTTTGGCATCTCTGTAGGCCAGTGGGTCTAAACCTCACCTACATCCCATTTCCCTGGCTTCTAGTTAAAATCCGCAGGCCCCACCCTTAAGGATTCTGCTTCAGTAGGTCCTCCGAGGGCCCTGAGCATTTGTCTGTCTAACAGGTTCCAAGGACATGCTAATTTTGAGACTACGGGTTCAGGGACCACCCTTGGGAGAACCACAGCTGTAGGTCAAGGTATGGGTTTCCAAACTTGGTTGCACATGAAGTCGCCTAAATAACTTATGACAGATACAAACTTCCTGACCCTGTCACAAAGCTGGATATCAACAAATACAAAATTAAAATGATATAAAATTATCACTCCTGAAGTGGATTCCTTTCCCCCAAACTCCACCGCTATTTCAAAAAATCCTCATCCTTCAAGGTCTAGTGCCCTGTCCATGAAGCAGTTCCCGGCAACAAGAATGCTTTTGTTCTTCTGAACAATCGGACTACTGTATTTGTCCTGTCCTTACTACTCTTTGAATGTGGACTTTTTAAAGATGGATGCTTTGCCTGAGTTTTCTTGAAACTCTCCTTGGAGACTTAGATAAAGCAGCTGTTTAAAACAGTCTAAATCATTACTTTGTTGTTTCTCATGAGAACTCCAAGTTTCATTTCTTACTGAGATCTTTTATTTGAGCGGTTGCTACCTGTTTGAGGAAAGATATATTTAAAAAATAGCAGCATAGGGGCGCCTGGGTGGCTCAGTCGGTTAAGCGTCCGACTTCAGCTCAGGTCACGATCTCGCGGTCCGTGAGTTCGAGCCCCGCGTCGGGCTCTGGGCTGATGGCTCAGAGCTCAGAGCCTGGAGCCTGCTTCCGATTCTGTGTCTCCCTCTCTCTCTGCCCCTCCCCCGTTCATGCTGTGTCTCTCTCTGTCTCAAAAATAAATAAATGTTAAAAAAAAATTAAAAAAAAAATAGCAGCATATACTGCCATTGGCTCTTGACTGCATTAGTTTTGATCCTGCTTTCATGTAAATCTGACTATGCTGAAGATGCTAAAAGGGACCTCTTACTGTGTTGTGTTTCTGCACCTTGGCCTTGACCTCCTTGGCTGCCTCCTCCCTGTTCCCCACCCCACTGGCAGTCTATGGCTGCTTGACCAAACAGTCCAGTGATAAGAGTTCATGAGGAAAAGAGCCATTGAATATTTTTCTGGTACTGGGACACAATGCCATCTCACTCCCATGCTCCAGGAGCTCAGACTTTGGGGTTTAAAATTTTTTTAAGTTTATTTATTTATTTTGCAAGAGAGAGAGAGAGAGAGAGAGCAGGAGAGGGGCAGAGAGAGACAGAGAGAGAGGGAGGGAGAGAGAGAATCCCAAGCAGGCTCTGCACTGTCAGCACAAAGCTTGATGTGGGGCTTGAACTCATGAACCATGAGATCATGACCTGAGCTGAAACCAAGAATCAGATGCTTAACCTACTGAGCCACCCAGGCTCCCCATGAGACTTTGGGGTTTTAGGGTCAACTTTAGAGGTCTCTGTCACCTTTAGTGGACAGTGAAGGTCGGAGGACTTAGTTTTTGGATATTTGTTCCTGAATCCCCCCATACCTAATTGTATACCTAGTCTCCAAATGAAATAGGGTGATTTTTATTTCAGAGAAACCATCAGCTACTTGTCTAGTTTTTTGAAACATGATGGGAATAAAGCATGAAGTAGAAGGGATTAAAATGCTGTTATTTACACTGAAAGTTCACTGATAATTTGTAGCCAAGTCATTCAAGGAGGTGGCCTCTAAAAGTGTGAAGTGTGTCTTTTAAAGTGTTCACAGACAACTTACGTTAAAGCAAAGGGTTTACTAAAAGCAGAGCACAAGACCTGTTTCTCTCTTGAGTCTTATATGAACATGAACAGAAAGAGTGGATGGAAACATTTGCTTCAAATTACTATAAACCTCAAACAGCCGTCCCTGGTCTCCCATCAAAATCATTAATGCTGTGAAGGCTGAGATCAGTGAGGACTGGACCAAAGGTTTATGGCTTTGATAAGCGTATTTGAAGCCTAAGAAAGAAATGAAACAGACCAAGAAATATCTGCCAGAATTTAATGAGATTTGGAGCAATGACTTTATTTGAGAAAATTACATATCTATCTTTATTTTTTTTTTACATTGAGTATGCATGGAGACTCTCATATCCAAATTTCCCAAGCCTGTTATAAGATGGTAGTATGAATCTTTGCAGATTAAATTTACTGATATGCCATCTTTTATTGCAAAATAGGTTGCATCCAGCTATTGTGTAATTTTTGCAATTAACTTTTGTAATTAATTACACTCATGAGATCGTAACTGGTTTTCTTTAGAAGAAAGAACTGCTCAGAATTTGGGGAAGTGGGTGCTTTTACCGCTGGTATGTGGAAAAGGAAATAATATCTGTGGTACAGTCTTGTAGGGGGTTATTTTGTGTGTGTGTGTGTGTGTGTGTGTGTGTGTGTGTGTGTGTGTGTGTTTCTATAGATTTCCATGGGGAAGCTGATATAACAATGTGGGAAGCAGTGTGCCCAGTGTCATATATCTCAGATTTCCTAGACCCTGCCCTCCATTTTACTACCAGGTTAACCTTTTTTTCTGCCTTTGCAACATTTAACATCTGATAGTTTGTTTGTATTAGAAAGAAATTGACAGATTCAAAACCAATATATTCGATGTATATCAAAGAACTACATTTCTAAACTGTACTAAAAGTATACTTATTTCGTGGATTCTATTTAAATTTCTAGAGTAATTTCTATTCCAAGCCACATTTAAGAATTGAATATATAGCTAGTAAGGTACTCTAGACCAGGCCGGAGGGTCAGTGCGAACAAAAGCAGGGTTTCGAGAACAGCTTTCATGAGCAGATCCCAAATAACATAAGCAAAAGTGTAGTACTCACTTTATAGCAAATTACCTTTGTATAGCACCTTAGATATAAATACTTAGTGGTTATGAAGTTACAAAGATTAATATTTCAAGCAGCATGGTCTGTGATCAAAAGAGTAACAATATCCCCTTCCAGATCGTCTCCTCTGAGATTATACCACTACCCCCATACCCTGCCCTAAAACACAAATACCAAGTAGCAAATCCTCCCCTCAGAGGCCCAGAACACTTGCTCACTGTGCAGCAGGATACAATTATCTTGGGAGGTTTTTGTAAACCTTTTTCTGTGCATGTAAAAGTTTTGCTACTGTTAATAATTCTTTCTGTGTGAAGATCTATTTTAAAGAGTGTGGGAGCAGGGAAGGGTACGTAGGAATGAAAAATACATTCTAGATACCACCCTTTAATGGTGCATCCCACTAACCGAAATCTAGCCAGCAGGCCTTTGAAAAGCTAAACATCCAAGGTCAAGAACTGCCCAGCAGTCGGAGCTTGCAGAACTATTTTTTATTGCAACACACACACACACACACACACACACACACACACACACACACGGACACTTATCTAGACACACAACACACATGTAAAATATTTTTTTTAGCACATAATAAGTGCTGGGTAACTAAGTGCTGGTTGGTAGGCTGAATCCAGTTCTTTCAAGTTTTTGGGTTTTGTGCTCAAACTTCTGCTACTTCAGCATTTCAGATGCATTCATTCCTAATATGTTAGTGGCAACATTACCAAGTTCCCCAAATCACAAGCACTGTTTTCCAGAGCTTTCTTATTTATTTATTTATTTATTTATTTATGCGTCTGTACACAAGCTTCCACCTCATTATAAGGGCGAAGTCTCAGGCATCCGACTTCTCTGGGCTCTGCTGGGAGTGGAAGAAAGACATCTGACTTGACGATGAGTATTTTCATTGTCCAGTGAATCAGTAGATGTATATTTACAATTAAAGCCGTTTGCCACATCCCTGAAGATGTGCTAATGATTGTGGAGGATTTGGAAATCTTCAGGGAGATGTTCAAGCAGAAATTAAAGTGACACCCACTACTTCCGCTTGCACAGTTCACAAGTTACTTTGAAACTGACCTGAGCATACTCAGACTGGGGGCCGCACGCACGGACCCGCCTCCTGCACTACACAAGTCAAAGTCGGGCAGGCACACCTCCTCCTGGGGATAGGTTTGGGGCATCTTGTGCAGCTCTTTTTTCCTCTCTGCACTTCTTCTTACCTTTGATAATTAGAGCTCGTGGGGAAAGGCACCCAAATCTCGACCCTCTTTCCAAAACTCAAAGGAGACTCTTGGGGGGCACTGGCAATGAATGGCCCAGTTGCAGGGATGGGCAACACCTTCCCCAAAACCAAAGCGGAAAGAGATAAGACCGTGGGCTGGTTCCTGCCTGAGGGCTAAGGACAGAGGAGGAAAGGTGATTCTGGAGCCAGGAGGTTCTGATCCGAAACTGTGGGCAGACTCGTGCTGCAGGAAGTGTTCTGTGTGGGAGCAGAAGTTGCCTGCTGATGCCGGGAAGCATGGCTGAGTTTTGTCCCTCTGATTATCCTGGGTGACGGTTCTTGGAATCTAGTTGTAAGAGGATCACTAGGAAACTTGCTGAAAAACTGAGTTCTCTGTCTTTTCACAGAGTTTCTGTTACAGTGGCCTAGAATTGGGCTCAGAAAGGTGCATTTTTAACAACCATCATGGGTGTTTCTCCTTCCGGTGGTCGGTGGAGGAGGTATATTAAGAAGTGCCACCGGCCATAGAGAATAGGGTCCAAGGCAGAGAGAAGCCTTTCTTTTCTTACAAATATTGGTCATTTTTTTTTCTTGAAAATGGCCAGTACCACCTTTTCGCCCCACTGCTATGGGATAGTGGCCATGGGAGCCCTGAGCCAGGTCTCCCCTACATGCAGTGGGGCATGGACAATGTCCTGGGATTTCTGGGCCACAGGAATAGATGCCGATGTGAGGGCAGGGGCAAGAGAAAGAAAGAAGCAACGAAAAGCATCAACTGTCAGGAACTAATGGGAGAAACTGATTCCCAGGCAGGGCAGTGCTGCCTTCACCTCTGAGAGCAACCAGGCATGTCTCCCCGATGTTAGCATTCTGGTTCAAGATAAATGGTAGTTGAGGCTGAGAGGGGTGGGCAATGAGCTTTCTTGGAAGTCTGGATTCAGTGGACTTGAGTAAGTATCCAGGAGAGTGGAAGACCATGCCAGGTAGAGAAACCAGTGAAAACCAGGCAGCCCTCCCAGTGGAGGTGGTTGCATGAACAGACAAGGTAGAGAAGAGATTCCAGTTTTTGGCAGAATACATAAAGATGGGAAACCAAAAATTAGAGGTGGAAACCAGAGGTGGAATCCAGAACCTGGAGGAAATTTCCAGACGCAGGACATTTGTTTTTGGCTAGAAGATAGTGGGTGGGATATAGGATTGCTGAGTTGCCTCATGTATTCCAGGAACAGGAGTGTTCACTTTGGAGTTACCCTCGTGCAGTGGTTCAAATTGTGCCCCACCTCCAAAGGTAGGTCCATTCAGAACCTGTGAACGGGGCTTTATTTGATAAAAGTGTCATTGCAAATATAATTAAGTTAAAGATCTCAAGATAAGATCCTCCTGGATGAGGGTGAGCCCCACATCCAATGACAAGTGTCCTGAGAAGAGGAAAGGAGAAGGGGAGAACGCAGAAGAGAAGGTGATAGGAATATGGTGGCAGGGATTGGAGTGATGTGTCTGCAGGTCAGGGCACATCCAGGACAGCCAGCAGCCACAGGAGCTAGGAGAGAGGCTTGGAAAGGGACTGTGCCCTGAAGCCTCCAGAAGGAACCAACCCTGCCAGCACCTTGATTTCAGACCTCTGGCTTCCAAAACTGTGAGAGAATGCATTTCTGTTGTTGGAAAGCACTGGGTTTGTGGTAATTTGCAACCCTAGGAAACAAACACATCTTTTCCGCTGTTCTTGATGTTATAGATTTGGGCAACCTGGCGTTCTGCTTTGAAAATGCAAGTATCTCAGGGAGTTAAGTGTTTATTATTCGTCATGCAGAAGAAGTTTTGTTAACTAAACATTTTACTCCTCCTAATGACCTAGGAAAGAGAAATAGTTGTGAGTTATTCCCAGGGGTTGGGGAAGAAAAATCGGAGAATTGGAATCAAACACTTCTACTTTAGGCATATTTTGTTACTAGCTGTTTGACCATGGGAAAGTCACTTAACCTCTCTGAAAATTAGTTTCAATATCTATAAGATGAGAATTTTAATGCTTATGTATCAAGCTGCTGCAATATAAGGAATCAGTAAGACAGGCCCTGTCAAGCTGTTTGTAAAACCTTGGGCAATTATATGAACATATAATAGCATTTGTTTTGTGGCAGGGAACGCTTTTAGGAGGAAGAGCTGCTTAGATTTATAGAAAAGGTTGGCCTGGAATGAAGCGGAAGGCAAGGACAGGTAGCCCCAAACCTCTGCTATAAAATGTTTCCTGGTCTAATGAAAAAAGAAGGGATTTCAAATGTACCCCAGGACATATCGTTCTTCCTGGTCCAGGAACACTTTATATGAAAAGGGCTCTGGCCAACTGATCTGGAACCCTAACATGGTGTTTAATACAATGTCTGTGAAGAAGAAAAATGTAGTTGAGGTGCCAAATAATATCGCGACCAACTTTGCAACTGGATCCACTTCTCGGTTAGTGACATGCTGTTGGGAGTGTCAGTGTTAAGTGACATCTTAGTGCCCTGAGTTTATGTAGCTTCTAAAGGTACTGTGTTCATGCATAAGGAATGTTTGGGTTTTTTTAATATTGATTTATTTTTGAGAAAGAGACAAAGTGCAAACAGAGGAGGGGCAGAGAGAGAGGAAGACACAGAATCCGAAGCAGGCTCCAGGCTCTGAGCTGTCAGCGCAGAGCCCGACGCGGAGCTCAAACTCGTGAACCGTGAGATCATGGCCTGAGCCGAAGTCGGACGCTTAACCGACTGAGCCACCCAGGTGCCCCAGAATGTTTTTGGTTCTAGAACAGTGTTTCTCAAACCCGAGCAGTGTGCAGACACATGGAAAAGGAAAACAAAATGTCTAGACTTCAATTTAATAGTTTTCACAATGTGCTGCCTGAGTGAATACAACACAAAGCTAAACAGGCACAGGGTGTCCATGAACGCCATGCTGGCTCTCCAGATTGTGCTGAGCAGGGACCACACGGAAGCAACTCTACCTAAGGGCCCTGCAGTGGGCGTTGATCTTGGCACCACCTGCTCTTGTGTGGGTGTCTTCCGGCACAGGAAAGTGGAAATGATCAGGGAAATCAAACCACCCCAAGTTATGTCACCTTTAGTGACACCAAACCATTGATTGATCCGGTCGCAATGAATCTCAGCAACACGGTTTTTGATGCCAAGCACCTGATTGGACGTAGATTCGACGATGCTGTTGTCCAGTCCGATAGGAAGCATTGGCCCTTCATGGTGGTGAATGATGCTGGCAGGCCCAAAGTCCAAGCAGAATACAAGGGAGAGACAAAACTGTTTCTATCCAGAAGAGATGTCCTCTCTGGTTTTGACAAAGATGAAGGAAATTGCAGAGGCCTACCTCGGGAAGACTGTTCCCAAGGCGGTTGTCGCAGTACCTACTTACTTCAATGGTGCTCAGCGTCAAGCTAGCAATGATGCTGACCTGTTGCTGGCCTCAGTGTACTCAGATGCTGTGGCTGTTGCTTATGGCTTAGACAAAAAGGTTGGAGCTGAAAGGAATGTGCTCATCTTTGACTTCGGAAGTGGCGCTTTTGATGTGTCAGCTCTCACTATTGAAGAGGGGATCCTTGAGGTCAAATCTACATCTGGAGACACCCACTTAGGTGAAAAAGACTTCGACAACCGAATGGTCAACCATTTTATTGCAGAGTTCAAGTGTAAATGTAAGAAGGACATCAGCGAGAACAAGAGGGCAGTCCGTCACCTCCATACTGCTCGCAGATGTGCTAAGCATATACTTTCTTCCAGCACCCAGGCCAGTGTTGTTTTTTTTTTTTTTAATTTTTTTTAACGTTTATTTATTTTTGAGACAGAGAGAGACAGAGCATGAACAGGGGAGGGGCAGAGAGAGAGGGAGACACAGAATCGGAAGCAGGCTCCAGGCTCTGAGCCATCAGCCCAGAGCCCGACGCGGGGCTTGAACTCACGGACCACAAGATCGTGACCTGAGCCGAAGTCGGACGCTCAACCGACTGAGCCACCCAGGCGCCCCCCAGCACCCAGGCCAGTATTGAGAGTGATTCTTTGTATGAAGGAATCAACTTCTATACCTCTATTACTCACGCCCAGTTTGAAGAATTAAGTGCTGACCTGTTCCACGGCACCCTGGACCCTGTAGAAAAAGCCCTTTGGGATGCCAAACTAGATAAGTCTTGGATCCATGATATTGTCCTGGTGGGTGGTTCTATCCATATTCCCAAGTTCATAGACTTCTTCAAGACTTCTTCAATGGAAAGGAACTGAATAAGAGCATCAGCCCTGATGAGGCTGTTGCTTATGATGCAGCTGCCCAGGCAGCCATTCTTTCTGGAGAAATACCTGAAAATGTTCAAAATTTGCTGCTGTTGAATGTCACTCCTCTTTCTCTTGGCATTGAAACTGGTAGAGGAGTCATGCCTGCCTTATCAAGGGCAATACCACCATTCCTACCCCTTTCCTAAGATTGAAGTCACTTTTGATATTGATGCTAATGGTATCCTTAGGGTCTCTGCTGTGGATAAGAGCACAGGAAAAGAGAACGAGATTGCCATCACAAAGGACAAGGGCTGCTTGAGCAAGGGAGACATTGAGCTCATGGTCCAGGAAGCCGAGAAGTACAAAGCTGAAGATGAGACGCAGTGGGACAAGGTGTCTTCCAAGAATTCACTTGAATCTCACACATTCAACATGAAAGCAACCATTGAAAATGAAAAACTTCAGGGCAAAATCAACAATGAGGACAAACAGAAGATTCTTGACAAGTGTAATGAAGTCATCAACTGGCTTGATAAGAACCAGACTGCTGATAAGGAGGAATTTGAACATAGCAGAAAGAGCTAGAGAAAGTCTGCAACCCCACCATGACCAAGCTGTACCAGAGCGCAGGAGGCGTGCTGGGAGGAATGTTTTGGGGCTTCCCTGGTGGTGGAGCTCCCCCATCTGGTGGTGCCTCCTCTGTGCCCACCATTGAAGAGGTTGATTAAGCCAACCTGAGAATAGGTCTAGCATTGTTCTGCATGAGACGTTTGAAGGACCCAAATTGGCAGCAAATGCCATGGAAGTTTTAAAGTCAAGCTGCTGTAGTAAATAAACTAGGCATCCTTGATACTTGAATATGGAATGTGTGTGCAGGGGAAGGAAATAAACATTGCACTTTATAAGCACTGTATGGTAAGTGGAAAATGCAATGTCTTAAATAAAACTGTATTTAAAATTGGCACCAAAAATAAAATAAAATAAATAGACACAAAGTCCCTATACTTGTTGCTTTCATATAGGCCAAACATTAAATACAATCAAAACTAAAAACAACCACTATAAAACACTGGCTAATTTAGTGTGACTGATGATATTCTTTGCTAGTTGATTCACTGATCACAATGTGAACTGGGTACTGAATGCTGACTCAAGTTCTTTGGAGTTTGGCATGCCCCATATTCTCCAGGACTTTCTCTCTTGGAAGTTCTGCAAACCCTAATTTGTGCAGCAGGCTGTACAAATACATCTATTACATTTGACTTGTTTCTTTTCTCATTAGTCTGTGAGAATGAGTAGCAGCCATGTCAACCCTGCAGACATAAAAATAAATGCCAGTATGGGCTCTGGTCATCTGTGATGTACCATGATCGTCCAGATGATCCAGAAGATGTCAATATTACTGTGTTAAGGTTGTCATCTAAATGAAAACACCACATTAAACATTCTCATAGTAGTAGCCATGGACCACTTTGAATACACCTTTGGAACTCTGTCGACTCACCACAGCTTAGAAACACTGGTTTATACAGAACCTGGGCTTAATATATGAATTACGTTTTTTCATTTTACATTTATTACAAATATAATAGATATTCACTGTAGACATTTCAGAAAATTGAAATAATTCAAAAAATAAAATAAACACTATAATGCCATCATGCAGAGAAAAGGCACCGTTAACATTTAAATATCTTTTGTTTCACTATGCAAATACATGTGTATGCATATTGTTCTGTACCCTATTGAAGAACTTTTCTTCACTTAGCAAAGCACTGAGGGCAGCTTTCCAGATTACTAAATATTCTCCTACAATAACATTTTGATTGCCTTCAATTCGTCAATTCTTGGTGTCTGTCAGAATGTTCTTAATTGAATATTTAGATTGTTTCCAGTTTTCTGCCATCATAAATTATGCTGTGATAAATGAGCTTATTCCTGAGTTTTGTTACTCGTGAATAATGAGTCTATTTACTCGTGGGATATTGTCCTAGTATTATAACTCCTACATGAAAGAGAATGCAAAATTTAAAAGATTTGTGCACATAGTAATTTTATGAATCAAATATGTTAAAATAAAGACGTGGTGGTGATAACTCATAGCTGGATGAGGACGCATGGCTTAGGTGATTGTGAAAAATGATTGGTTCATTATTGGTACTCTGGGACAGAGAAAGCTGACTTAAAATGAAAACTTTTTAACATCATAGGGCAGTAATTTATTTGCATATAAAGGGCCTATTATTATTGTTTTAAATGAATGAATACATGATTTTTTTTCTTACTTTTTTGGAAATAATTATAAACTCAGAAGAAGTTGCAAAAATAGTACAGAGAGATCCCCTGTACCCTTCCTTCAGCTTTCCCCAGAGGTAGCATGTTACTTAACTATGGTACGTTATCAGAACCAGGATATTGATATTGGGATTATACTATTAACTAGATTATAGAGTTTACTCAGATTTTACCAATTTTTATTTATTTTTTAAATTTTTTTAACGTTCATTTATTTTTGAGAGAGACAGAGCATGATCAGAAGGGCAGAGAAAGAAGGAGACACAGAATTGGAAGCAGGTTCCAGGCTCTGAGCTGTCAGCAAAGAGCCCAGCGCAGGGCTCCAACTCGCCAGTGGTGAGATCATGACCTGGGCTAAAGTTGGACACTTAACTGACTAAGCTACGCAGGTGCCCCAGATTTTACCAAATTTTACATCTATTCACTGTGTGTGTGTGTGTGTGTGTGTGTGTGTGTGTGTTGTTCTATGAAATTGTCTCATATGTGGACATTCTCCTTAGAGAACCGTTCCATCATCACTACACGGGAACTCCCTTCGACGATCCTTTCCGGCCTCCCCTTCCCCTCACCCCCCTGGAAATCATTGTTCTGTTCCCCACCTCTATAATTTTGTCATTTTTAGAACGTTACATGAATGAAGCCACACTAGGGCATTTGTTGTGAAACACAGTAACTTCAACAAGCCTGGGAAGTATGCCCTAGGTTTCTGTTTACTCTTTGGCCATCAAGGTTGTTGTAGCTGAGATCAGACGGGAGAGATGTCTCTTTGACATCATTGTAACGAACAAAAATCCCCTAAAAGCTAGAAACGTATTCTATTCAGTTTCGTATCTCTGTCATCCTGGATGATACTCATTATATGTAATAGCCTATATGGAACAATGCCTGAAGCGATCAGAATCGACATGAGCTGTAGATTCATCAGCTTCACCATGGCACCGGACACCCTCGCACCTCAACCCTGCCTGGCACCTCGCACCTCAACCCTGCCTGGCACCTCGTACAGTGCCAGGCAGATGTTGGTATGTCTTAGTCAGCTTGGGCTGCTATCACAAAAATACCATAGATGGGATGGCTTTAAACAACAAACAAGTATTTCTGACAACTCTGGAGGCTGCTAAGTCCAAGATCAAGGTGCTGGCAGATCCGGGGTTTGGTGAGGGCCCCCTTCTTGGTTTGCAGATGGTCGTACTCTTGCTGTGTCCTCACATGGTGGAGAGCAGAGACATGGAACGAGCTCTTGTGTCCCCTCCTTAAAAGGATACTAATCCCATTCATGAGGGCTCCACCCTTTGGCTTATTTCCCAAAGACTTCACCTCCTAATATTATCCTATTTGGGGTGTGGTTTCAAAATATGCATTTTGGGGGGACACAGGCATTGATTCCATGTCGAGGCACCAGATAAATGTCTTTTGAATGAATGAGGCATTATTGTGTCTCTTTTATGGTTCCTCTGGCCCAAATCCCAGAAGTCTGTAGGCCTTCTGTGTGGTGTTCTCACAGCTAAGCAAGAATAAGATGTGCATCCTTTACAATTCTGAACACCATGTTGACAAACCCTGGAGCAGTAACCCTCAGTGCAAGGCCGTGGAATAAAGAAATCCAGTCTACGTTTGGTCCTACTGCTTCTACCGACCTTACATTTAATCTTCTCTTGTTAATACAAGTGATTCTAAACTTATGCCCAAGATCCAGACAAGAAACATAGGGAGAGAATGTGGAATTCAATCACGGAGCAAAGACATTAGGTGAATCTAATTGAGGGGGAAAAGAAACTAGCTGCAACTTGGTTAAGGGAGCAGAATTTCTTCTCCCTAAATTAGGTGATAAAACACTGAAATAAGCGAATGGTAAAAATTGGTCTAAGGCATAACTAGAAATATATTCAATATGCAGGGCTCTGAAACTAACTCCAACTGGAAGAACTGGGCATTGGGTCCCCTGCTGACATAGCTCACAGAACTAAACAGTTAGAAAGACACCAGCTTGTTCATCTGGAATCTGGGTAGAATCAGCTTTGAAACACAGTGCCCGGATCCCATGGCTAGATACTGAATTTGACAGATAAATGTGTCACAGTCCTGAATCTTTGACCCAGAGAACATGGCACCCCTGGCGGGTTAATGTTTCTTCCCAAATTGGGAAAATGACTTTACAACCCACGGAAGATGCTAAAGGAAGCAGAGAGATGATGAAATGAGCCAACCTCCATAGCCCTAATGCTTCTCTGCTAAGTTTAGGAATGCATCTTGCCATCAGTTTTATTTGTGGTTAGACGCTATTAAAGGTGTTGGAAATGGTCTGACATAATATTGCAGAATTAGCCTTGAAGTTTGATTTGAAATGTGTAATTAATATTAGACGTATTAGTTTATTTCGAGAGGAGTACACTACCTTGATTACATACGTACATTGTTTTTTTACCTATTTAAGAGCTCAGCCTTGAGCACAGCTGATTCTTCCCCGTTGTAGCATTTTCTCCATCTGGTTCTCAGGATCCTACCTTGCCCGAGGCCTGTGCTATAGCCGCTTTGCTGATTTGTCTTCCTCTGTTCAACCTCAAGTTGGAGTGCTCAGACTCAGCCTTGGCTCTACCTTTCCACTCTCCCTAGCCCCATCCCATCTCACAGCGTAAACACCACGGATGCACTGGTGACCCTCCAATGCACGTATCTGACCTGGTTCTCTGTTCTGAGATCCCAAATTGGATCTTCGTCTGCTCTTTGGCATCCCTGCTCCCGTCAAGGCCTCGCAAACCTTGTAGAGCTAAGCCCAATTCATGACCCATACCACCGCCACCCTATCACGACCCCTGGCAGTTTCTTTCCCTTAAGGGTTCCCCATCTCAGGAGATAGCAAGAAACTCTTCCTTTTAGTTGTTCACGCCGACATTCTTACAGTCATCCATGACTCTTCCCTTTTTCTCATGAGGCACAACCAGTCTTATCAGGGAATGCGTTCGCTGCTTCTTCAAAGCACGTGATTACTACCATTTCCATTTCCACTATCTCCACTGCTTCTACCCAGGTGGATCCACACCACCATCATCTCTTACCTGGATTACTGCGACTGCCTATTAGATAGTCTTCCTTTTTTGCTCTAGTCCCCACACATGAATGAAGGAGATCCTGTTTAAAAGGTAAGGCAGATCCCGTCTCCCCAATGCTCAAAACCCTCCACTGGCTCCCATTTCATGAAAGATAAAAGCGAAAGTCTTACAGTATCCCACAAGGCCCCATGTGACCTACTTTTTATATAGAAAATGTAAAAGGAAAAGGAAAATAGAGGGCATGAATAAAAAGTGTAGCAGTCTCTCAGGCAGCGAAGAACTTCCACTTATCTATTGAGATCCTGAAGAATCAGTTATACATAGCCCATATCTATAATAAGAAATCTCCAACGTGAGTCTGAATGTCCTGACTTTTGGACCAGTTTTTATCCATTGGACTGTGTTCAATAATTCTACCACACCCTGCTTTTATTCTTCTAGCATGGCCGGCCACAGTTTGAACTAATAAGTCATAAATGTGGAACTGGCATAGGCACTAATGAAAAGTAATGCAGGACTTATTCAGCACATTTTAATTTACGCAAATGCCAAATCGTAGAAGCTCCGCTGACGTCTCTCGGTTAAGACCTGTGTATAAAGAACTTATTTTGGAACCTTTTTGTCTAGATTTACTGCTGCTGACGAATAGAGTTCTTGAATTCTAGGGTGCTCAGCACCTGTCAAGGACTTAAATCTGATCACTGCTAATAACAACAGTGTATCACTTCCTTACCAAACAAGAGAAGCATCAGCTATTGTTAGAACAACGCATCCTTTTGAATAGACCCTGCAGGGCATTGTCACAAAGCGTGAGCCGTGGAGGGGTGACTGGTGTGGCTCAGCTTTCAAACATAAGTCATCTCGCACGTTAGTTATCATTCAGACTTGAAAACACAGGCCTAAGGACTTACGTTTCCACAGCATTCAGGCGTGTTCACCTGGAGCGAGATTTGCTGATTTACTCTGAAAGTGTGCTCACAGTGTTGGCCATGCTGGTGGTTGCAGGCAGGGTGGGGAAGAGGTGAGGAGAAGCTGGGCCCTGGGAGACTGGGGAGAAAACAGGCAGGTGGAAGAGAAAATGTAGGAGGCTCCACTGACCACCACAAACTAGATGAATTCAAACCAACTAAAACAAAACGTAAAAAGAAAGAAAGAATTCAGAAGAGGCTCCAAGAGGCAAGAAAAAAGGTAGTAAGTGGCCAGGCATTCTGTGGAGAAGCCAGTAAGTGCCAGAGAAGGGAGGCAAGAGAAAGGAGAAGCAGGAGTGTAGGGAAATGGATAATGTAGGAGAGGGCGGAGAGAACCATCCTTTTAGGAGCTAGCTGTGATGCTTCCTTTTCCTGGCAATCGGGGGCAGGGTTCAAGTATTACATGCTAAAAAGGCGATCTGTTCCTTTGTCAGAAATCCAAGTACTCCAAGTACGGTGTATGGAAAGTTCTGTGTACTGACACCAGCATCCATAAGAAATGCCCTTCACCTCACCATTTCCTCTGGGACAGAAAGTCTGACCAAAAGGGGTAGTAGCCACGTTTTTATTGAGCAATTACTACATGCCACTTGCTGCACTGAGTGCTCCGTTTGCGTGATCTCAGTGAATTCTTACAGCGCCACGAGGCAATAAATGTCATTATCCCCGTTGTCACAGGAGTCGGAACTGGCAGTGAGAGAAAGTTGCCCACAGCTAGTTCGAGCCGTGGCTTTAAATTCATGGACATCGGCTCCCAAACCCCACACTTAAACAAGTGTAGTAAATGGTGATACGTAACACATTGAAACACTATTAGGAAGAATTTCAAGGTCATCTGGTTCCATTGTCAAATTCTGGGCTGTCAACTCTTTCAGGCTGATGATGGGATTTTTTTTTTTTTTTTAACGTTTTATTTATTTTTGAGACAGAGAGAGACAGAGCATGAACGGGGGAGGGGCAGAGAGAGAGGGAGACACAGAATCGGAAGCAGGCTCCAGGCTCTGAGCCATCAGCCCAGAGCCCGACGCGGGGCTCGAACTCACAGACTGCGAGATACTGACCTGAGCTGAAGTCGGCCGCTTAACCGACTGAGCCACCCAGGCGCCCCGATGATGGGATTTTTAATGGTCTGTTGCAAAGTTAGAAAAATAAAGCCATTATTATGAAATTTTAATATCACCAAGTTTACTTAGAGCATTTTTTTAAATGTTTATTTATTTTTAAGAGACGGAGAGACAGAGTATGAGTGGGGAAGGGGCAGAGAGAGAGCGTGAGACACAGAATCCGAAGCAGGCTCCAGGCTCTGAGCTGTCAGCACAGAGTCCAATGCGGGGCTGGAACCCACCAGCTGTGGGATCAGGACCTGAGCCAAAGTCGGACGCTCGACTGACTGAGCCACCCAGGCGCCCCTCTTAGAGAATTTCTTATTCTGATAGTGTGTCATTCTTTTTTCATAAGTCTCTAAAACAATGACCTTTCTTTAATGAAAATATGTTAATGATGGTTGGGTTTCTATTCATATATGTAGAAATATAAATACTTGGTGACCCTGTGTTGCCACCTGCCATGTTTCAAGTTGTACTTGTCTAGGAAATCCAAAGCTCTAGGGACCACTGATCCAGTTTTAACCTATACTTGGGAATTCCCCACAACATCCCTGAAAGATAGCCACACAGGTTTTTTGGGTTTTTTTCCATATTTCCAATGATAGAATTCACTACTTTTTCTAATGTTTATTTATTTATTGAGAGGGAGAGAGTGCTAGCACATGCAAGAGGGGAAGGGGCAGAGAGAGAGGGAGAGAGAGAGAATCCAAAGCAGGCTCCACACTTTCAGCGCAAAGCCCAGCACTGGGCTCAATCCCATGAACCATGAGATCATGACCTGAGCCAACTTTAAGAGTTGAACGCTCAACCGACTGGGCCCCTCAGGTGCCCCAAGAATTCACTACTTTTTCACAGAGTCCCTGCTCTATTGGGAAAATTTTCTTCCTTTTATTGAATTACAGTCTGTCTTTATCTCATTAATGGAACAACAAAGAATAAGCATATCCTACTAGATTTGAAGGCAAATGTGTGAGGCACCCATCACCCATACTTTCCTCCTTCCAATACTTGCATATTGGCTGTCTTACCCATCATGCACTAGATGCCGCTTCATGAAAGCAGAGAGACCCTTTCCCTAGCGCCTAGGATGGTGCCTGGCGCAGAAGAGGTAAGCAACCAATATTTGCAAAATGAGTACTTTGTAAATGCAGACATTCGATAAATATCTGCTGAATTTAATAATACAGCTAATCATCATCTACTTGACGGCACTTTAAATTTTATTTTAATTTTTTTTTTTACCTTTGATTTATTTTTGAGAGACAGAGCATGAATGAGGGAGGTGCAGAGAGAGGGGGAGACACAGAATCCAAAGCGGGCTCCAGGCTCTGAGCGGTCAGCACAGAGCCCGACGCAGGGCTCGAACCCACGAACTAAGAGATCATGACCTGAGCCGAAGTCGGACGGTTAACCGACTGAGCCACCCAGGTGCCCCAGCGCTTCAAATTTTTAATGGTTGAAGTCAGCTTTCATGCCCCCAGTAAGTCTTCTTTCTTTTCCCAGACTAAGAATGACCAATCCCCTGAGTTGCTTCCCCCGTGATAGTTTTTAGGCTCTTGCTTGTGTTCTGCCTTTGCACCACCCCAGAGCGTAAGTGGAGTTCCCAAAGCTTTGCCTGAACACCGGAAGCAGGGCACCATGGGGCTTTGCCACGGCCAGCTCCAAAGGGTGTGTTTCCGCTCTGACCTTCATAACACGGCTGAAGCCTGCGTTGTTTAGGTCACATTATATGGTTATCTATTTAGCGTATGCTTGAGACATCTCCTGAATCCTTGTTACATTTCTTTTTATCAGGTAAAAATGTCTAGCTTCGGGCAACACTTAACATCTATCCCCTTTACATTTCATATTGGTTTTTGACCTATAATTTAGCCTATTGAAAGCCTTTTAAATGTTGATTTTTCATTCCTTCATTCACTCAAACCATTGGTTAGTGAGCATGTACAACCCAGCAGGACCCATCTTCAAAGCCTCTCTCCTCTCTACCTTAGTGTCCGCGGTGAGCACAATAAACACGTATTCTTTGTATCGTCATTCCCCTGACCTGCCACAGTCCTCTGGGTTGACGTCTTCTCATAATCAATACTCTCGTGATCGGTAGTTTAATGAGCTATAAATCCTTCAGCTTCCGCTGTCATGTAGCCCCTGCTGTCCTCGGGATAGAAAGAGAACCTCGTCCAGGGTTTTGTTAGCTCATGCTCTCAAGATTTGAAATGTATCCCCGGGAGCAGAGTAGATTGCCCTCTGAAGAAGGAAAGAGATGGCCACGTGGTCTGCTGCACAAGTCAGCCTCATAAGCGAAGACGCCCGCCCTGGACATGCACAGCTTCCGGCAGAGCTGGGAGCCGTGACTCTTCCCAAATGCTGTGGGCTGAGGCCATCAATTCTCTTGCACCAGCCCTGCCCTGCCCTTCCTGTCCATCAGCCGCAATTCAGCAGCCACATCTCCGGGGAACCCTTTCATGCCGGGTACTGTCCCCACAACAGCCCCGCGCCGGGCCTGCGTGTCACAAACAAGGAAACTGAGGCACAGGGCAGTTGTGAAACTTGCCCAAGTCTGGGAGTTGGAGAAACGGAGCTGGAGTGTGGACCAGGCTGCCGGAGCCCACAGAACCTACCTCCCCTCTGCCGTAGGAGCTGTGGTTTCAGAGCCTGGCTGGCCTTTGCCTCGCCTTCCTTTGCTCAGGGCTGTTCCGAAAGACTCTCTCGTTCCCCTCACCATGCATTTGGCTGCCATGACATCCAAACACTCTACTGTGTGCTTCACGTACATGTGCTCACTCAGCTGCAGACGAGGGAGCTCTTATTATTCTGTTTATAGATCAGGACACAGAAAGAGGGAAGTATCTTTCTCAACATCAATATGCTTCCAAAAATGTATCTCACTGCTTCAGGGCCCTATTTACTCTGCTTCTATCTACCCACTTCTGAGTTCTCTAGACGAAGTCGTTCCCAACCCTCTGCTGACGACATTCCCTGAGAGTCTAGTAATCTTCACAGAAACATGGTTAAGGGGATTCAACTGGACTTCTGTAAAGCAGTGGAAGTTTATAGTAACCAGTTTTTTTTTTTCGTTTGTTTGTTTTTGTTTGACTTTAATGATAACAGGTCAAACACTAAACATAAACGCATTACGTAAAAAAACTTCAAAAGAAGATAGGAGAGCTCCAAATGTCACTTTCCATAGGGAACCTACCTGTAGTCATGCTTTATGCAAAGGTTGGATTTTTCTATTTGGAGAGGCTTAGCCCTGGGGTTTGAATCTGTGTTCTAGAATGATCACAAGTACAGTGGGAACATTATCCTTCTCATACAGTATATTTGGTGCTCCATTTGCCTTTGATTTATAAAATAGTAACAGTTTTGAACCAAGTTGTCCCAGGTGGGGCTCGAAATAATTTCACATTATAGTCAGGGGCACAGAGTTCACCTTCTCTGCCTGTCCTGAGTCCTCTTCAAGATTCTTCCATTTCACTGAGATCATTCTCTGATATCAACTGCCTTGAAAACCCCCTCTGGTTTCCCTGGGATCATATTTTCAACCGTTTTGCTTGTAACATCGAGCACACGCTTAACATTTAATTACTTGAATCAGAATTAGTTCAGAGTGTGGTCTGGTCAACTTTCAGTTTTATTTGGTCTCAGATAGTGATGGTACTTGTTCACCTCTCTTTATTCTTAGCATTTCATAAGGTAAAGGACCATCGAGGTGGATGTTTGACAGAAGCACTTTTTTTTTTATTATTATGTGACAGGAACTTTGCCGTCATCCTGTTATCTTGCATTCCCAAATCATCTGACCCAGTAGTGATAGAGGCTCCTTGGCAATCTCAATACCCACTTGAAATATTGCTCCTTCACAACATGGCAGCCTAGGGGCGCCTGGGTGGCTCAGTCATTTGAGTGTCTGACTTCGGCTCAGGTCATGATCTCACGGCTGGTGAGTTCAAGCCCTGCATCGGGCTCTGTGCTGATGGCTCAGAGCCCGGAGCCTGCTTTGGATTCTGTGTCTCCCTCTCTCTCTGCCACTCCCCTGCTCATGCTCTCTCTCTCTCTCAAAAATAAACACTGAAAAAATTAAAAAAAAAAAAAAAAAGAACATGGCAGCCTAATTGAAGGCATGAGTCTGAGACTCAATGGAGATAATAGGTGGAGAACATTGGTGAGTCCTGAGTAGACTCGGGAAGGCTATAAAGCCACTATCTTGTTTTCTTTGCATTCACAAGCCACATAGGACAACGAGCTCTAGAACAGCTACGTAAGGTGCAGCACACACACACTGTGCACTGGGCGTGATACCACAAGCACAGAGATGCATCACACGGGATGGAACCTGGAGGAGGTAAGGATGGGCTCATGGGGAGGCTGGTACCCAGGCAGATCACTTCACTATCATCAATGCCAAGGGAGCATCGAGGCGAGGGGGGCTGAGGTTCCAGGGACCCTTCCTGAGGGAAATAATTGCTAAGCTGCATCTTAAAGAGTAAGAGGAAAGAGGAAAAGCACATTCCAGTGAGAGGGAACAGCAGGAAGAAAACTGAGGAAGCCTAGAACAGCAGGCTGAGTGCAAATGGCTGTAAAATTTTTGCTATCAACACAGTGTGGAGAAGGAGCCAGGAGAGACCTGAGAGAAGTCTTGCCCTGGGGGTTCGCACGGAATCTGGCTTGCCTTCCCCCTGCAGAGTCCAGACTGCATCCCGTAGCCACAGGGAAACTTTGAAATTATTTGTTCTCTTAAATAATTAGTATTTGCCTGATCTTAGTCTTCCGCTCTTTTTTGTGTTTTTTTTCTCACATTCCCCCAAAGTTGCTCACAAATTTTTCTGCTTCTAGAGCTTTGCCTCATTTGCATATCTTCATCCTGTCTTGCATCCCTACCTCATCCTGTCAATCGTGCTCTGCTCTCTCCAGCCTGAATATTATTTATAGCGATAGACGAGTTACAAATCAGGAGTAGGGCAATGGTGCCTCTTCCATCGAATGCGATTCCTGGGATGTGGCGGTTTCTCCGATGCGTTGCCCCGTTCCCCTTCCTGTGGATTTGTACCTCTCCTCTGTATTTTCCTTGGGTTGGAATTGGCCTCCTGTGGTTGAGTACACTTATAAAAATGCTTTTGGAGCAAAGTGATTGGTAGGAAAAGCTTGAGCCTGAAAGCCGGAGAAACCCAGAGATTCTTTCTGTGGTCTTTATGATAATGTTTTATTATGGAAAATTTCAAACACGTACAAAGTAAACATGTGTGATGAACCCTGTCATCCAGCTTCAGCCATTACCAGGGCTCTGCCATTCTTCTTCTCTCCATGACTCTACTCACTCCTCATGCTTCGCAAGATGTTTTTTTCAAGTGCTTTATTTGCGAGGTAAAATCTACATGCAGGGTAACGCGGAATCTTAACTAGAGTTTAGACGAACGTGTATACATGTGTGTGTCCCATTCCCCTTTTACCATAGAGACCACTTCTCCAGCAGGCTCCCTTGTATGACTTCCCAGTTAATCTCCCCATCACCAAGAGGCCAGCACTGTTTGCCTTATTTCACCATTGATAAGTTTTGCCCATTCTAGAAGTTCATATAAATGGAACCCTATAATATATGTTGTTTTTGTGCGGGGCCTCAATTGTTCACCATCTTCTAATGGGCTTGGCTTTGAATTTCTCTTTTTAGTGCCTGTATGTCATTGGATGAGTTATGTAGCCTCTTTGAGACTCAGTTCCCTTTTCTAGAAAACAGAGTAACAGTGATAAAAATTAACAAAAATTAAATGGGCTTTAAGATAATAGAAGTGTCCTCTCTAATGCAAACTAATGCTAATTATGCTGCACCCAAGATGTGGGAATGTGGTCACTTTCAGGGTTTACTTCTTGTCTGCAAAGATAGATAGTCCATATTTGCTCATTTTCCACTGATAACTGCTTGTCTTCAAATATGATACCTGGATAGGCGTAATATATCGGACAGCATCCAGGCAGGAAAACATCTCACACCAGATACTTCAACAGAAGGAATTTAACGCTGGGAACTGGTTGCAAGGTGTTTGTAGAACTGAAGAAGCCATGAGACAAACTGGAAATTAACGAAGCAGGAATCTAGCAGCACTCTCAGGGCTGAAGGGCCATGTGGAAGACTTGGTGTCCCCTGTCCCCCCAGAAGTAGGGCCTGTGGCAGGTCCTAGAACCTCCTAGAAGGCTGCTGGGAATATGGAGAAGATGCTTTCACTGCCAGGGATACCTCCTAAAGCCGAGGTGGGGGAAGGTGTGGAGGTAGACCTTCCCCTTCCTCCTGTACCCAGTCTCCTGTTAATGTACCCGGTGCCTAGGGAGCCTGGGAAAGAGTGGCAGGAATCAGTGATCCACACTGACTCCGCAGCAGAGTAGGGAAGTCAGGGATCAACAGGAAAATGATCAGCACATGTAGGCAGAGAGAGAGAGAGAGGAGAAAACATACGCAGAGATACTTAAGAAAATTGCACTCAGTGATAATTAACATTGTGGTAATTCTTACCTTCCCGTAGTACTGACCAATAGAATTTTCTGCGATGATGGCAATAGTCTGTACCTGCTCTGTCCGGTAAGGTACACATTAGCCACATGTGGTTACTGAGTTCTTAAGAAGTGGCTAGTACAAGAGAGGAACTGAATTTTTCACTTTTATTTCACTTTAATTGATTTAAATTTAAATAACTGGCTAGTGGCCACCATATTGCCCAGCACAGCTTATGGACTATCATGCATTCATTAGTTCATATGTATATTCAGTAAGCACATTTTGAGTTGGGGGACCCGGACACCATGTTAGGAACTAAGAACACCCAGCAGACTGGACCTGTGCTTCTAACCTTGAGGAACTCAAACTTCTCTGGTCCAGCCAGAAAAGTTTAAGAGGTGGAGTCAAGAGTTATTCCCTTGAGAAGGTGTGAGGGCGAGAGAAGAGGAAACATCAAACTGGCTGCCAGTGGGCCTTTGCCTCGACTGTGTCTGACTCCTGGAAAGCCTTCCCCTGCCACTCCTCTTCTCTCAGCCCGTCCTTCCTGATTCTCCTCTCTTCAAGGCACACTTCCAAGGCCTCTTCCTCCACGGAGTCTTCCCCGGTTGCTTCTCTGAGGTGTCTAAAATAAACTCCTCTCGTGTTTTGTCTCCACTCTGACCGCTTTCATCATGTTCTACTTTGTGTTCGAATTCTTGCTCTAGGCTTGTTTCTCTCTCCGACCAGCTTCCTGACGAGAGGACTTAGGTTGGTTCTGTTCTTTGTCCCAGATAGCACTTAGTACCACACGTAGTAAGTATATTGAAGATTCTCTGTACTGCTTGAAGACTGTTGGGAAGGAACCCAGTCTTCAATTTCTTCCCCTGTAGCTGTTGAAGGGTGAACGAATTACCCTATAAACCCAAGTCCACCATCTAGAGGCCATGAGAAGTAACTTCATGCTGAACCTGTCAAGGAGAGGCTTCTCTTTCTCAGGCTGGTTCTTTGGGTTTTGTTTGTTTGTTGGCTTATTTGCTTGTTTTCCTGACATGTTTCCAGGAAACAACTGTAATGAAAAATCTGCTTTCCATTTCCGTATACAAACCAGTCAGTTCATCTACAATTAGAATTTATTTTGACATGTTAGCCTACACTACTTTCTATGTGGTCTTACTTTGCTTACAAAACACAGGAATCTTACAAAAACACAGGATGACTATAGCAGTATTTAAACCAAATCATGCCCTGGAGCACTTTTATTAATAGACGTGCCCAAGACCGGCCGTGTGATGTCTCTACACTCACCGGGGGTTGGTTTTGCTGGGTTTGCATCGTTCCCACGTGTGCCACCAGATTTGCTTGAGGACAAATTGAGTTGCTGTCATTCTTCTGGGAATTGTTATCTTTGGCTCAAGGGGGGAGGTTTCTGTCCCACCACGGCTTCCTGAGGACTCCAGGGCTTAGCTGAATGGAGTTTCCATGACTGAAGCTGGAGAGTAGCCAGAGGACAGACATGGCATTTCGATCGGGAGCTCTTGCCATGTGGGAGGTACTGTTCTGGATAGGGGGTTGGGTTTTTCACAAAGAATATAATTTAATACTCCCAGTCACCTTGTGAGAAAGGGACTAGTAGTATTCCCAGTTTACAGATGCACAAATCAGAACTTGGAGAAGTTCAACGAATCATCCAAGGTGTAAATTTTAACCGTTGGGAGCGAGTCTGGTGCCCAAAAGACCCTGTCCTTAACCACATCACCATCTTGTGTCCCACATGAGCATATAAAAACTGGAAAGCACGTGTTAGAAAACATGAGCCAATGCCTCAGGAGGTATTTACCTGGTAGGGTAGTTGCTGCAGCCAGGAAAGCCACTGAAGACATGACTTTGCCAGGTAAGATACAAAGTGCCAAAGAGTTTGGATAGGGCAGCTGTATGCTGTCACCTCGGATCCAAGGTGAGCAGGTAGGAACAGGATGCAGTGACCTTGACTGAAGTTTAATTGTTGGACTGTGGCCACAGGAAAGAGGAGAATTCCTGTACAGACTGAGCTTTCCTTTGTGAAATATTTTATGTTTAATAGCATCAATAACCATTTTAGGAAACCCACTGCAAATAAAAATCCTTGCCTGTGAGGTGGAACTGTAATATACAGTAGGATTACTATATAAAGGCTCAGTACCCTAAAACCCAATCCAGCTTGTATTTCTGTCTCCAGTCTGTTTTTGTGGAATGGGAGACAGCTCATCTCAGGTTCATTCTCACTGGATTGCTGTATTTTCACCCCTCCTTCCGTTTGTAGAGTCCAATTCTAGGAACTAGGAAAAACAAAAGCAGCAGATAAGACACCTCAACTAGAAGAGCAGGTGCTAAGAACTGGGAGGTGATACCCAGAGAGAGCAGAGGGACTTGTCCAAGGTCGGCCCGTTCACTTGTTGTAGCGCTGGGATTAGAATTCAGGCTTCCTGACTGTTCAAGCCTCTTCCCATTGTTTTATCTGCCTCTTGGGATTGTTCTCTTTGCTGTTGCTAGCACAGAAATCCAAACAGCGGAACATCATGTATCTTTCGGACTTAAGTCTTTTCTGGAATGAGAGGGGGTAGGGTAGTCATATGTATACTTCATTGAATATTTCAGGGTTTTTTGTACCTTGCCATGTTACATTGTGAACGGACTGAGAACATAGCTTGGGGGCCTCCAGGGACAAGAGACCCGAGGTAGGAAACACTGTGAGTATGGTTTTCTTGTATCGTTTTTCCAGGCACAGAAGTGCCGTCCTACACATCTAGCGTCTAGCGTATTTACTTTCTCTTATAAATTCTTGCTCTGCTAATTAACTTCTGTGCCACTTGTGATTTTATTCTTATTTAAAATAACTAACATATACGTAGTACCTTATAGTTTTTGAAGCGTGTTTACATGCACTCTCTTTACCTCTTCCTGTCAACACTGCTAAACAAAAAGGACAGGTAGTCTCGATCCCTACTTGGCAGATCGGAAATTGAATTACTAAACCAGGACTCAGTTCTCTTTACTCCTAGACCAGTGTTTATGCTGAACCTTTCCAAGAATGCCCACTTCCTGCCCTGAAGTGGGTTTCGGAATCCTTTAGAAGACTCATTAAAACACAGACGGGGGGGGGGGGGGGCCCATCTCCAGAGTCTCTGATTCAGTAAAAGTCTGGGGTGGGATCCGAGAATTCACTTTTCTAACACATTCTTAGGGGAGGCACTTGCCGCTGATCCAGAGACTGTACCTTGAGAAGCGCTGCTCTGCAGCTTGGCCATAACGCCTCTGAACACTTGGCAGGTAATCAATCCCTCAACTGCTGAATACTGAAGTCCACAAAGCTCTGAATACTGGACGTTTTTTTCTGAAGGTTGGCGCGGTCTCGCTTGGCAGTAAATCCTGACCTGCGCTGAGGTGAGGCTGCTTCGTTTTCTTTACCCCTTGGTGTGACTGCTCATACAGTTTACCGCAGAAGCGGTAACATACTAGATTACAGGGGATGTCCCACGACTTTGTGGGGTGGGGGCGTTCTCTCCCAGACCCACCATAATTCCTTTTAGAATCTGAAAAACTCAGAAACCCAAAACACATCTAGTGCCAACGATTTCATAGAAGGGACTAAAAATGTGTACTAACCTGACAAGAGGGATCGTATTCTTCGCCTTTGATGTTGCAAAAGTGCCATTTTTGGGTAGCCCCGGAAGCGTACACATTTGAACGCAATACATACCTTTTGAGGCATCCTTTTGGAAGATTGTCTTCAAAAGCTTCTGTTTTTCGGCTGCCGAAATGCTGCTGCGTGCTGAGCTAGCTACAAGAAAAAGTGTTGAGCAGCCCTTCCCGCAGATACCTGGGCAAGTCCCAAGGACACAGTGATCTGAAATGAGTATTTCCTGCAGCTTAATTCCATTTAATAGGGACACCATCAATAACAACATTCACGCTTATGACCATACTTCCTCTAAAGCTTTGCTTTTCTACCTGGGAATGAAATGCCATTAAGGCTGCAGTTCAGGCTAAGGGGGAAGGAGAGGAGAGCTTAGTATTTTTATTTAATAATGAGTCAGGCTTAAATCATGAGACAATTATTCAGATCCCTCAAACATCATTTCATTTAAATGAGAATGCTTCTTAGACCTATTATAAAACCATAAAAATCACATTCATCAGGAAACATGAACCCACATTATAACGGGATTACCTGAAATTGCCTCAGCTAAAATGAGTTACAGAGAAAAAATATTTGCAACCTTCACAATCCATTTATCTGGAGTTTATAGTTTGGTGTTGTGTTCCCACAATCACTGAGCTGATGTAAATTGCGGTCCCTGGCCATGCTTTCCAGAACGCCCCTGTCTCTTGGATGGTGCTCTCGAGACTCAGAGCAGCACCATTTTAATCATTTTCGGAGACTGGTATCTCGTGTCCAGAGTGTGGTGCCCGGAAGCATCAGCCTCTTATCCCCAGTGGCAAGGAGGCTCTTTGTTGCCTGGTTCCCAGCACATACCCACATAATGAGCAAACTCCGTCTGCCCTCTTGGAGACTTATTTCTCCTAGCTTTGTGATGCTCACTTCCCTGCCTTCTGTTTTCTAGATCTGTGTGCACTCTCAGCTAGGGCCAGAATACATTCGTCTGAGTCATCGTATCACACTTACAAAGCCTATCGTGTCCCCATTTGGCTTCCATACCCTGGGCTGCCTGTTTCGTGTGCCGGGCCACTATTCCAGTCAAATGATTTGATTCAATGTGCACGTTAGGTGCAGAACCCTGTCGATAGATCCAAAGGGTTATCTGTCCAGTTTTCCAAAAGGAACAACTCTCTACACTGTCAGCACCATAACCCAATTAATTGTCAAGCATCTCCTCAAAATGATACCAGTTGCGTTCTTAAGAGACTTCTCTTCTGGGTTTAGCATCTTCAACGAGGAGCGAGGCTTCATGCACGAGCACTGTTCAGCAGGACTGCCGCAGCATTGGCTTGTACATCCCATAACCCTAGGGGCATCCGGGTCCATGCGGCTGGCGCCCTGAGGCTTGTGCAGGTGCAACCTGCGGAACCAAATGTGGCAGCTGTCATTCGTCTCATGCTTTGTAAGTAAACATTCCAAGAATACAGGACTCACTGAACCATCATCAAGCCCATACAGCCCAATATATATGGGATTTACATAAATCCCAGGTTGTTAATACTCCTATAGACCCCGCATTTCTATTTGGATAGGATCACTACACCTGAAGGCCAGATTTCAAGCTTAAGCAGTAGAATGATGATCATAATAGCACCTACCACTTTTGGAGTGGCTCAGGCCTCGGGCCAGGGATCTGCTAGCTTTGCCGAGCAGCCTGTGGCTCCGGTTGTCAATGCTGAGTAATGTTTGTTAAGTTGTCTTTCATCACATTCCATTCCCTGTCTCCTGTTTACTCACTCATAAGAAGCAGTTTCTAAATGACAAGCCTTGGCTATTTATAAACAAATCACGAACCTCATGGAATCTGTGAGGCAGAGCTCAGCCTCTCTGAACTGGCCCCATGAATTAGCACGTGAATGGCCATCGGCTTAATTGCCAGAAATTAGCTAATCCATCAGCACGTATTTAGTTAGTGCCTACTATGTGCACGCTGCTGTGACGGACACTGTGGGGATGCAGGTAATTACAGGAGCAGCCTATGTTTTCTGAGTGTTCACGTGTTTCCCATGTGGTGATTCTTTTAATCTTACAACAACTTCATGGGGTCACGGTCGGTATCTCTATTTTGTAGATGAGGAGAGTGAGGCACGGAGCCCACAGAGTAATCCGAGGTCATACGATTAACAAGTGGTCACATGGGGTCTTGAACCCAGGTCTTCCTGCCTCCAAATTTGGTGCACGGAACTCCTACCCTCTACTGTTCTTCCCCTGACCTCCCAGGCTGGCCAGGACGCAGCCTTCCATCTTTGCAACTTGTCCCCCAACAGGCTGATACAATTTTAGACAGAGGGGGTGTAAATGCCTGATAACAAGCAGGAAGTAGGATCTTTATTTATGCCAACTAAATAGTATCGATAGCACAAATTGGGAGTGACCTCAAGAGGCACTCTGGCCCATTAGCTAACTTCAGCCAGGAAGAGACAGCTGGGCTCGTGGCTCTTCAGTTAGTTGACAGTAAATAACTCTGCACACCGAGTCCCTTGTTCTTTCACTTCGGACTACACTTCACAGCTGCCTCACCCTGCTAGTTCCACCGAGAGCTATGCTACTCTGATTTAGTCGTGTAAAAAAACATATGGAAGCGTTCTTCCTGCCTGGATGGGGCACTGCCCACTCGGAGCATTTTCCAAGCTAGAGTCGTTGCCACTAGGCTCTTTGGAGGAGATCTCTGGGGTCTTAATTAAATCCTTGAACCAGTGCTTGGAGCGTCCAGGCTCCCTGCCGTGAGCCCACCGGTCACTTTGTGGGTAGGTTCCCTTGAACCTCTGTCTGGGGCAGAGTGTGTTTCCGTTCTCAGGAGAGAAGGCCAGTTCTACCTTTCTCTCATTTAGATGTCAGCCCCTGCCAGAAATCCAGCCTGGGGCCTCCAGCCCATCAACCATGGGTCTCTGACCTTGAAGAAGAAGCATTAAGGAAAATGGGCTGGAGATTGTGGGGCCCCGAGTCCGCCGTGGGTATGTTCTAAGTTCTGTCTTTGTTTTAAATGAGATCTCCAGAAAACAGCATCCTGGGGCCTTTTCTCCTCATGGAGTTGCATTTGTGTTTGCCAAGTTGTTGGGGAGAGACAGCCATATAGAAATCACATTTGTTTTTGCACTATTAATTGTCATGCAGGATAGTATGCAGCCTGTCACCAAATGCCCTACACAAATTTCTACATGAGCAACTACTTTTAAAACCTAATGCCAGGGGGGCAATGTCACAAACCTTTGCCTCGGTTGAAGATGTGGTCTGCTTCCTCCCTTCTGAGAAGACCTTGTAATGGTCACCTTTGCCTTTTAGCACGGAGCCCCAGAGCCCAGCCTCAGTGGTGACATTGGCCTTGATGATCTGTTCACCCAACTTGTCTGGTCTCAGTTCTCTGGTTTCACTTCACTATCAATTCTCTAGATTCGTTTTGGAAAGAGGCAAGGAATTGATTTTTTCAATTAAATGAACATTTACTGAGTGCTGATCCTGTGCTAGGCATTGTGTAGCAGGGGAAATATATCAAGGTTCTCTGTCAACAAGTTCTGCCATAAGACTGGGTTAGGTTTGCTATTGTTCTTAGGTGCCCATATCTCTCTTGCTTTTGTCTTACTAGATTAGTAAAATACTATATCACTGTCTTCTTTGAATAATTATTTCACAATAAGAAAACATGTCAGGACACATGTAGTGACACATTTTCCTCTGCTTAAGGACTAGTTAGTTCTTACTACATGAAAATAAAGTACCAACCTAATAAAAGCAGATTTTCAGGTTTTATGTCTCTCGACCCTGTAGGTTCACTTTAGTTTACCTGCCAACTGAACTTCATGTCAATCGACAAAAATTAATTAACAGGAATTTCTTGAAACTCAGAGCAGTCTTCATGGAACAGCACTAAGTTGTCCAACGACTTCACTTTAGCTTACTGCTAGGGTGTGTTCATGACTAACGACATGTCGAGTGAACACCGGCTCGATAGTGGGAGACCGAGATGCTGATCCCAGCTTGCTTATTCACTGGGAGTGTGATAAGACACAAAGGACTCCTTTTCTCTGGAACTCATTTTCCTTTGACCCCAGGATCTTTGACATCTCTTCCAAATCCAAAAATACCATTTTGTTTTTATTTTCGTATAAGCTCGGAACACTCACTTTCTAGTACCTTGGAGCAAACGTTCTTTTCCTTATTTTACAAATGGAATGGTTTGGACTTCTGATAGTAAAAGGATCCAGTAAGATATGAACTGAGAAATACAAAACTCTTTTTTTGACAGCTAGTAGTTGGCATGGCTTTTAAAGAGCCATGAGGAGACATGGCTTTTTGTTTTCTTGGTTGGTAAATGACCAGGGAAAGTCTTGGGCTAGCTTTGCTCCCAAGCTGGAAGGACTCCACTGTAAGTATGGCTGACCAAATCATTTTCCTCATTTTGCAATATCCGAGAACAATTGGCAAGGACACTTTCTGGGTGATCCTATCGAAGTAATTGTGGCCACTTAGCAGTTTATATGATGCATGGAGCCTAGATATTTTGCTTAGGAAAAGGAATCCTTTAGAATTTCTGACTTTGTAACACAATTGGAGAAGAAGAAAAGGAGAATTCCTGAGGTGGTCTTGGTTAATATCCATGACCCTTAGTTTGGGACTGCCAAGTGACAGACTTGGGTTTACAGGTAATCTTGGGCAACAGGGTTTACCTCTAAGCTTCAGTGTCCTGATATGTATATTGGTGAAATCGTACTTAGCTCAAAGAGTTGTTGCAATGTTTAAATTAAATAATAAAACGTATTGAATGTCTAGCACACTGCTTGGTGCCAACAGAGTGCCCGAAACATGGTAGTTGCTGCTGTTGAGGTCATGGCTGCTTCATTCTGTCTTATCTGTTTTGTGTCTCTAGTTCCAGTTGACTACTAGAAAATAATGATTATTGTAATCAGGTAATAGTCTTCAGCATTATCTTTTCCACAGGTAATAAGAAACACTCTTGAGTCTGCTGCCCAGGAGAGAATTTTTCACACAGTTCTCATAAGTTAAATTTGAATTAGAGTTGGAAGGGGTGTCTGTGGTCACCTCGTCTAACGCTGGTCCCAGGTGACCCGTATGATGGTTCGGTACATTTGGTTTCTATTCAACACATGTTTATTGAACATTTGTATTCTTCTCACTGTTTATGGGATTTGATTGATCAAAACTAGATTTCAGTGATAGACCAAAATGTTATTTATACAGAGACAGGCAGTCATAAAAGGAGGAACAACTTTTAATGCAACAGCTGTATTGGACATTGTTGGTTTTCCCCCATCCACTCTCCTCCTCTTCTTAGAGAACCCCACTTTTTTCAGGCATATCCATTGTTCCCACATTCCGTCCATGTGCCTCAGGGGAAGCTGACCCCATCCTGATCTCCACTATAAGCCCGATGGGTCTGGGAGTAATCCTATCCCACTTATCAGGTATTGGCATACCAGTGGGCGGCCAGGCTTCAAGTTAGGTAAACAAGAAAATCTGCATGTTGTCTAAACTGATTTGAGTTGGGTTTTCCGTTATTTGAGGTGAACAGTATTCTGATACACCCACTTAGCATGAGTCAATTCTATGTATAAATGGTGCAGACTTTTTGACCTAGCATGTTTATCCTTCTTGCAAGTTGCCCTCAATACTGGGTGGCGAATGGCTGTCGGGTAGAACTGGCCTGGAGATGCCATTAGATAGAATGACTAAAGCCTAATACACAGTCCCCAGCAAGGCCAGCAAACCTGTGCTTACACCTCTGAGGTGTTAGATGACACTACTAAGTGATGTAATTTATAATCTTGTATAATTTAAGGCAAAGAGTAGGAAAAAATATATAGTTTATGGGTAGGGGATTGTCTTCTACCGTCCATGTTGTAAGTCTCACTTGGACAAACTCATTGTGGAAAAGTCTGCCCTGACCCAACTTTGGATTATGTTTGGATGAGCAAGCCTATCGAGCCCCATTTCGCTCTTAACTAAGTTACTTAGCTCACCCTAAAGGTGCCTCTATGATTAATAAGAGTGATATTTTGGCTACCATATTTACTTCCTTAATTTGTTCCCCCAACTGTTTAGAACCTAGGATGGTTGGTTTGTTTGTTTGGCACCTAACAGAGTTGATTCTCATTATAAATAAGAAATTGTCAGAAATTACTGTTAGGGTAAAAACACATGAGGTCCCCTCATGCATATCTTCCTCTCCATCTTTAGTTAAAATTAATCATTAGCCACTTGGGTCATCAGTCTTTTGAGAAATTGGTGAAATGTCCAGATCTTCTCTCCGGAAAAGTTCACCAACACACAATTTTTTATATAGTGCTGGAATATGCATGTATCACTCTTCAAATCTACCCATGAAACCCTTATGGGTCCTCATATCTCACGTCCCCTGAGTTAAGTCCTCAGAAGATAGATCACTGAGCAGTGAGTTTAAATTGAAGAAGAAAGAAGCCTGCAAAGGATGAGGCTGTGATGGTCAAGGTGACTCCCTGTGATGCCTGGGAAAACACATCCACTATGGAGAGGGAGCTGTGTATTAGAGCTGGGTACTGACTGAGTTCAGGGCATTTGTCAATCAGGATTCGAGCAGGAAACAGAATCACTCAGAAGCTTTAAACAAAGAGACTTTAATGAAGAGACTACCCACTGAAACATAGGTAGTTTTAGAATAACTAAGCTGGGTATTGAGGCATTCAGGCTAGCAACAGTGGAGCAGTGTTATCCTCAGGGCCAAAGGAGCAAGAAGGAGAAATAGTCTCACCAGGCCTTGTCAGAGCTTAAATAGTTTGCCTAGAGGGAGCTATAGTCACACTAGTTTGTAAACATGCCCCCAACACTTGCTGGGGCCTCCCCGTTGGCTGCCCTTGACCAGAAGATAGGGGAGCTAGTGAGATAGATTCCATGGGGAAAGCTTCCTGGGGCGCAGAGTAGGGTAGAGAAGAATGAAGAATGAATCTAGGAGGCAAACAGAGACCAACCAGAATAGAGGATTAGGCAAAACGACAGAAAAGGGCAAGGTTAGAAGTCTGAGAGGTACTGTGGGTGCTGAGGAGGCAACTGCAGGGGCTTGTCAATGTGTGTAGACCAGAGGTGTATGCTGAGGACCAAGTCCCGAAGAAAAGTAATCTGAATGTAAAAAACCAAAGTCTAAGGGCTCCTTTATAGAAAAAAAAAATTGCCCACTTCTGCTCTAGACTGAAAGATAAATAGCTCTTAAGTTATACATCCAGATAATATAGGCAACTTAGAGCAGAGAGGAGAGAAAAGTGTGTTGGAACCAGTTGAACTTGAAGGGGAATTTAGGAGAAGGCAAGCCAAGATACATTTATTTTTAATTATCTTTTGCCTCATATGTGCATTTCAAAATGGTAAGATTAATTGCCAGCTACATAAACAAAAAAAAAAAATGGAAATTACAACATACACAGAAAAGAAGAGGAGAAAACCATTTCAAACTATATGTGGTTTATTTTTATGATCTTATAATCTGAGATTATACCTATTTCAAGAATAAGAAGTTAAATCAGCAAGAAAAATCACATACTTAATTTCAAAGATGATGTGTAGATCACCAGTTTACTATTGATAAAAGATCCAGCAGTATGGAAAAAAAAGGAAGAATGACTCCCCAACTTGACTGAAAATAATGGGGGAGAATAATTAAATGATTTTGCTTGATCTTGAACTGACATTTCAAATTCATCTTAACCTGCCAAGCCTTTGAAGTTCCACAGTGGCATAATTTTAATACTGGGGCTTTCAAGAGCTTTCTAAATAGGTCAGCATTTCATGTAATCTTCAGACTGTCACTAGATATTTTGGGTATTTTTTTTTTGTAAGAACAGGTGTTCTTTTGAACCTTCTCCTCTAAAAAAATACAGTAATTCCATCTGATGGTATAATTTGTAAGCCTAGAATTATCAATGTCCTGTGAAGAAAAATAACCAAATAAAATACATACCTGATAGTACATTCAGTCAAGACTTTTCCATTTCCAAAACTATTCCTTAAACTATACCAATAATAGTTTATGGGTTGAGATGGTTGCTTCCCTATTATGAGCCCCCTAATGTCATAAACAGAAGTCCCCTTTCAGGTTCTACTTCAATTTGCATGTGTTACAAAATGATTAAAGAAGACTATGCAGGTGTTACAAGCAAATTTTAGCACTCTGTGAAGCAATCTCTATATGGAGAACTGGAAAATGGGGAAGAAGACAGGAAACTAGTGTAGGATAAAGAATAAGGAAGAAGGAAGTAAATATAGAGCCAGAGTAGGTTGGCATTTAGGAATTGGCTGACTATGCTTCTGGGAAAGCTGTGCATTTACAGAGACACAAAAGCTAACCAAGTTTCCATTTGTTGACGTGGCACCTCAGGCAGGAGTGCCTCCATCTTGGGCCTAGAAAGTTATCTTAACACATGTAATTCTATAAAGGTTGGACCATCAGCTGGGATAGATATGTCAAAGATAATTAAAAATAAAAGAGGGGTGTCTGGGTGGCTAAGTCAGTTAAACGACCAATTCTTGATTTTGGCTCAGGTCATGATCTCACGGTTCATGGGATCGAGCCCCACATCGGGCTTTGTGCTGACAGGTGGAACCTGCTTAAGATTCTCTCTCTCTCTCTCTCTCTCTCTCTCCCTCTGTGCCTCCCCCCCCCCACAAGTAAATAAACATTTAAAAAAAAGAAAAGAGAAAAAAGAAATGCTTATGGCAGGTAGGGAAGTGAGGAGATGGGCTGGACAGAAGAAATCTAATAGAAAAGTGGGAGGCAGAAGATGGCCAGTGATCTCTGGGATTTTTGCCAGGAAGCTCCCAGGAAAAATGGCTTCTTCTCAGGAGTGGCAGAAAGATGTCTGGATACTATAGTCATCCTGTGTCTTAGAATTTTTGCCTGGAGAGCCATTTGGAAAGGTCTTGACTTTCTCCAGATGGTATAGAGCTAGGATTTATTTTAAGCTGAGAATTAGAGACAGGGTAGCAGCAAAGGGAACCAGGTTTCTTAGGGCAGCAGCCAGAGAAGTTGAGCAGGAACCACACTGTGTTGATTCTGGGTGATTGCCATGGCTACAGGAAAATAGTTATAATCCCAGACTCTAGAATCAAATGATCCAAGTTCAAATCCTGGCCTGATCCATCCAGCTGTATAATCTTGAGCCAGTTACCTAAGCCTCCTCGTACTTCCTTTCTCCATCCATAAACTGGGGACAATAAAAATACTTACCTAAGAGGGTTGTTCTGAATGTTAAGTAACATAATACAGGAAGAACACCTGCCATAATGCCTGACACAGAAAGTCACTGATAATGTTAGCTAATATTATCTAAAATGTGCTTATGGTTTGTATGCTAGAATTCCTTAAACTGTAGTCAACTAGTTATCGTCTCATCAAATAACCAGCTAAGTGAGCTATATCTAATGAATGATGGTGGTGTGGGGCGGGGTGGGAGGGGGAATTTTCTTCTACCCCTCTAGGTTCTTTGGCTTACCTAATGGCCAAATTAACATAAAACAGATTAACAGGAGAAAAACAAATTTAATTGTACATGTATGGAAGCCCTATAAGAATATAAGACTCAAGGGCAAGCTGGTGCAGCTGAGGATTATATGCCCTCTTAAGCTAAAGAATGGGATATGGGCCTACCTGGGGCTTTAGAGGAGAGGACAGTGACCCACAGGATGATAAGAAGAACAGGCGTTTGCTAATTAGATACTTGTCCTGCCATACAGATAGGTCACAGATTGAAAAAAAAAAATAGTTATGTCTTGGTAATAGCTCTTTTTCTGGGCCAGGCCTCCTATGTAAATTTTTCTAGGAAGTTTAAGGAAGCAGTGAAGTTTTCCTTAAGTCTGCTGAGTCTTGATTGCCTTCAACTCTAAATAATCCACATGTCAAAGTGGCATATTTGGGGAGACTTGTTTTGAACCCCTTAAGTGATTAAGGAAGATAAATGGAAAACAAATATATGGGGTTTAAAGCAGATACCGTAAATCTATAAAGTGAGATTTTAAATTCTTAGGTCAGTGTTATAAGAGGGCATGAAGAGGACTTGACCTCCAGTTGTCCTGCAAGTGGCACCTGATAAATCGGGCTCCTCACCCCTTCCCCTGTCCTTGGAATGTGTGTTCTGCCCACTATTCTCATAGTAGATGCTGTTTCAAGGATGTAACCTTAGGAGAACAATGGATCGTTGAGACCATCTGGACTGAATTTATGACTGAACCCAGTTAAGACCGCCATATAAACTTTTAAGATTCTTGTTGGCTGGTACAGAGATCTATTCATCGTGAGGCCACCCAAGACAACTCATATGTAAGTTCCTTGCTTATTAAACCTTCCACCTACCGGGGCGCCTGGGTGGCTCAGTTGGTTAAGCGGCCGACTTCGGCTCAGGTAATGATCTCGCGGTCCGTGAGTTCGAGCCCCGCATCGGGCTCCGTGCTGACAACTCAGAGCCTGGAGCCTGTTTCAGATTCTGTGTCTCCCTCTCTCTGCCCCTCCTCCGTTCATGCTCTGTCTCTCTCTGTCTCAAAAAGAAATAAACGTTAAAAAAAAAAATTAAAAAAAAAACAAACCTTCCACCTACCAATCTAGAGTGGTTTGTCTCTTCCTTCCATCTCTTCTTACCCTCTGTATGTGGGGCCAGTTTCAAATTTCACCCAAGGAACTTCCAAGGCTGCAAACTGACAATAAGGAGGTAGAAGAGAGACCACTGAAGAAACTCACAGTTTCCTACTGACAGTCAGTACTTTTTAAATATACTTTACAGTAAAAATGAAAGAAATGCTCAAAATCCCTATCTGCATTTAAATAAACCATTAAGGCTGATCTGGTGGGTCGGCAGGTAGGACAAGCATCCTGAAGGCAAAAATTTGTATAAGGTCATCTGTGCAGAAAGAAGGTGCCTCCTAGGATGAGACAGGGAGGGCGGCCTGCCTGCTGTAACTGTCATCCACCAACTCTGTACCAGAAATTCAACTACGGACAGACACCAGACAAGCTGTTGTTATGGAGAATGTCCCATTAAATACACACACACACACACACACACACACACACACACACCGCCAGTGCTTAGGGAGAGGGACTTTCTCATTTCATTCAACATTTAACCAGGACTCACTGAGCACCTATTATGTGCTCGGCGTTGTGCTGGACATGCAGCAGTGAACAAAATAGACAAAATCTTCTGCCTTTGTATATTCCCTTTTTTTTTTTTTTAAATTTCTTTATTTTTGAGAGACTGAGAGAAACAGAGTGTGAGTGGGGGAGGGGCGGAGAGCAAGGGAGACACAGACTTGGAAGCAGGCTTCAGGCTGTGAGCTGTCAGCACAGAGCCCAATGCGGGGCTTGAACCCGTGAACCGTGAGATCATGACCTGAGCCGAAGTCGGACGCTTAACTGACTGAGCCACCCAGGCGCCCCGGTAGGTGGAAGGTTTAATAAGCAAGGAACTTACATACCCCTGCCTTTGTATATTCCATGGTGATGGAGGAAGTCAGTATGGGGAGGAAAAATAATCTTCTTGCTACCCTCCCAAGTTCTTGGCTGAGACCCCTGTAATAAAAGGCAGATTAACAAGAGAAAAACACTTTTAATAAGAGAAAAACAAACAGAAGTTTCGTATCTCATGTGTACGTGGGAGATACCCAGGAAAAATGCTAAACTCCCCCAAGGTGGCTGCAGCTACCACCTTAAATACCATCTTCTGCTAAATACCAAGAAAAAGAAGTGGTGTGTGGTGGGCAGGGGGCGGGGGGGTGTGGGGGTTGGAGGTGGTTATTGGAGGTTACGAGGAAAAGCACAGTAAACAAGGATAAGGTTGTTATGCCGATCTAAGTCTGTCTTCTTCACTGATTAGATTTTCTTGTGACAACAGTCATGTTTCACTTCCTGGTACAGAGAGGAAGACACTTACAAATGGAGATTTCCTTTATTTACGTAAATTTCTTTTACTGAAGGGTAGCTTATAGACTGTTTTCAGAGATTCTCCTGTGTCTGCTGTTTCTCAAAAATAGTCTGCTCAAAATAACTCTTATGCCCAAGATGCATATTCTGGGATGATATATTCTGCTCCCCTTCATCAGACAAGAAATGAGATAAGTAAAAGTATGTACTATGTTGGACTGTGATAACTGATAAGAAAATAAGCAGATAGGCAAGGCAGAGTGGTAGTAAGTGTCGGGGTGGGATAAGGCTTGTAATTTTAGGAAGAATGGCCAGGGAAGTCTTCAGTAAGAAGGTGACATTTGAGTAAAACCTGAAAGATGTGGGAATGGCTCATGTTGGTACCTGGAGAAAGAATAGTCTGGGCTGAGAGAACAGGCTGGAGGGTGCCCACTGGGTTCAAAGACTAGCAAGGAGGCTGAGGTGGTTGAAGCAGAGTGAGCAAGCAGGAGAATTATATAAGTTCATTTCTTCCTGGAACCTTGGCCCACCAATGACTCCAGGGAGGATGGGGCCTCCCTTGTCCCTAAGGGATAGTAGTTGGTGGGGGGCGGGGGCGGGGCACTTGCCAAGGTAGGGGCATTGGAACTCATGGGGGGCATCAACAGCAGGGGCTGCAGTGAGGAGTTCTCAAGCAACTTCTCAAACAGTACGTACCATCCAGCTTGGCCAGAGAAAAAGAGAAAGCATGCATCATGTTGCAGAGACTAAGGGACAGGTTTGGGAGATAATCCCTAAGGTCTCAAGCCAGACTGAGTGAGGCTAATCAGACAGCTCAAGTCCCACACAAGCTGTGGAAACAGGAGTCTGTGGTGTTTTGGTTACCAACAAGCTAGTGAGTATTGGAGAACCTGGAGTTATATCAGAGTGTGTAGTTTACAGATAACCTTCTATATTAATTAAAAAAAAAATCAGTTTACATTTCCAAGCTTTTCCCTTTCCTTATCTTTGTGATCTTGGCAGTGATGTTGAAAGGGCCAGAACAGTTAGGGGTTCTTATGTAAGAACAAAAAAAAAAAAATCAGGGAGGAAATTTACATTGTGAAAGTATGATCTGTGTTGAGGAGGAAATATTTCACTCTATCCTTCAAGATTCTTTTGGCTAGTCTAAGAATTAAATTGACAGGCAGATTTACAGGAGAATATCAAATTTAACTACATACAATATGGGGAATCTACATAAACGTTAGAGATTCCAAAGACAGGCAAAATGAGGTATATATATCATTCTGGACTAAGAAGGGATAAGGCTCTGGGACTTCCAAGGGAAGGAAAGCAACTTACAGAAAGATGAAAAGTAAATGTGTGCTGAGTAAACAAATGTTTACTTGGCCCCATAGAAACAATAAGACAGGAATTTTAACAAACAGATTCTGTTAGGTTCCTCCCCGTCTACCACCCTAGTTCATATTATACTATGGTTATCTATGGTGATATGTCCCTTCCTGATACAGGTTGTCTGTCTAAATCTTTTAGGCAGTTAGGGGGAGCCTCTTCTTCTTAAAAATAATCAGCCTAGAATAATCCACATGCCAAAGAGACACATTTGGGAGTAGCAAGTTTTGTTCCCCTATATCTGCTTTTACATGTCACACCTTTGTACTCCTTTGGCCCCTTTTCTTTATTTAGTTCTTTGTAAAGGTTAACCAACATGAAGAGAACAAATTTATGGAATAAGTCAATATACTATAAGGAAAAATTGTTAAAGACGTTGAAATGAACCAAAAAGGTGACCGGATGTCATCGATGACAACTAGGCATTGTCTAACATATCCTTCCTGGTTATCTGATCCCATAGAGTCTCTGAGTCTTTCAGGGTCTTTGAACTGTTTAAGACCTAAATTGTAGACAACAGACAGCAATACAAATGTTATGGCCCACAGACATGCAAATGACTTTTCTCATGGAGGTTCAATTTATTTACCTCCTCCATTGTGGAAGAAGCCAGTTTTGTATATGTTAAAAAACAAAATTCAACTGGGTAAATTTTAAAGATCTAATTGCCTTTATTCAGCAATTCATGAATCAGGCCGCATACAATTTAGTAGATAGAAAAGAGCTCACAAGAGCTATATACCAGGCTAAGGGATTTTACAGGCAAAAGGGAACAGGAACTAAAAAGTTATGTTGGGCAGGAAAAGCAGGTTGGTTACTCCTTATAGAGGATAGCAGGAGTCTAGCAGGCAGATTACCTAACTAATGGTGATCAGGTGATTCCTGATGGACTGGTTTAAGATTCTATTTCTGGCAGAGCTGACTCTAATTAAATCTCTGTTTGGTTATGTGGGACTTAGCATAAGTGACTCCATTTTAGACCTGTTGTTTTATTTTTTAACATATCTATTAACCAATTTCACTTCAACATTCCTGAAATATGTACGTGTTTACACTTTGGATTCTCTTTTAATCTCTCTTTTAAACTGGTTTTGTTTTTTCTCTTTCATCCTGGGAAGAGAGCCATGAGGAAGGGAGTCATGGGAAGGTGGTCAGCAGGAGAGGGTCAAGGGCAGTTGGAGGTCAAGTGGGAAAGGGTCATGGGAAGAGAGGGTCAGAGGGAAGGGGCTATGGGGAGAGGAGGCTCAGCGGGAGGGGGTAGCCCAGTAGTGGCTTGGTGACCACCAATGGTGTCACTTTTGTTTCCATGGCCTCACGTTAGGTGTGCTTGTTCTTCAGAGATGGGCCTACATAGGCCTGCTTAGTCCCCACCCTGTGCTCAGTGTCCTAAAGTACCCCATAAGTATGGATTTTAAGGCCAAAGAGAAGAAGAGAGCCCAAAGATTGCCATGGGAAAGATTGTTGCCCTCTCCCATCCCTCTACCCCACTGGCCTACTTTCCCCCAGGTGGGATTCTCTCCTGTGTGCCTCCATCCAACCCCACTGTACCTTCTCTGGGGCTTTGATTTATTGTTTACCCCTATTCTTGAATTTACTTTTTGGAAAATGTATTTCCCCAGAGTCTGTCCATGTGAGGCACGGTTCAAGATGCTGACTGTGGATTATCATGAAAGGTCTGATGATAGAAGACAGGAAAGGATAAAGTGAGACAGCATGTCACATGGACACGACTGTGGGGAAGTAAATACCAAATGGGAGGTGGGTTGTCAGCAAGGTTCCACAAGAAGGTCATTTGAGCCAGGATGGAGAAGGGGGAGCAAGGATTAGTGATAGCTAGGCAAAGGGTGCTCAGAGTAGAAGGGGGAAAAAGGTCCCTGAGACAAGATGCCTGAGGGGATGATGTCTGCAGCTGGGCCAGTGAGGGCAGAGGTGCAGATACCATCAGGCAGGAAAAAGACCCCAGTGTTGGGACAAAGGCCCAGAGGAGTTTGTATGGACTTCATGTTTTCTAGTGAGCTATGGAAAACCATCCGCCGGCTAAAGGAGAGAAGTGAAATATATATTACACATTATATAGTGAGTTAAATAAAACCTTTCATTTTATATTTGTAAGAGTGTCATGATTTTACCTTTTTAAAATAATCTTTTGTTTTTTTGTTTTGGGAGACAAATTAATGCTCAGAGACTGAGACTGTCTTCGTCAATAGTTTATTTAACACAGATTCACTGTGGGAAGTATAATAATTTCACAAGCCAGTATCATACAGGGTGATGTCTCGTAAGCAACTACTGAAGAAATCACATATGCCAAATCAATAATAGATTAATCACACTATTGTTCCAGGCAAGGGGAGATGAAAGGAATAGCATCGAATTTAGTCGAGGTATACTTTTATGCGAGTCGGTACTTAGGAAAGATAGCTTAGCCAACCAAGAGCTGAGGTCCAGCTGCCAGTGCAAAAAGTAGAAGTCCGTTATTGCTAGAGCAGGTCGCTAGGGAACGATGGTGCTGGTGTTGATGGGCAAGATAATCCTCTCAGGAGATTGCTCTGATGCCACTGCCCATAAAAGAGTAGCCTTTACCATGTCAAGAGCTAATTGCTCCAAGGTCTTCAGAGAGCTATTTTATGTTTCAATTTTTTAAGTTTTTTTTTTTAAATTGTGGAAATACAGTACAGTTTTAAGAGTTGAAATACAATGCTCTATTTGTTTCAGGTGTAAGACATAGTGATTGGGCCATTCTATATACTACTCAGTACTCACTACGGTAAGAGTAGTCACCGTCTGTCGCCACGCAAAGTTATTACCTACAATATTATTGACTCTATTCCCTATGTTGTACTTTTCATCTTCATGACTTGTTTATTTTATAGTTGGAAGTCGGTGCCTCTTAATGAAGGTTGTACCTTCACCTATTCCCGAACCTACCTCCCCTCTGGCAACCATCAATTTGTTCTCTGTATTTAAGAGTCTGTTGTTTTGTTTGTTTGTTTGTTCATTTATTTTGTCTTTTAGCTTCCACATATAAGTGAAATCATATGGTGTCCGTCTCTCTTTGTCCAACTTATTTCACTTAGCATGAGGGGGTTGTCACCCCACACCAATCAGAATGTCAGGTATCAAAAAGGCAAGAAATAATAAGTGTTGACAAGGATGCGGAGAAAAGGGAACCCTCGTGTACCATTGGTGGGAATGTAATTGTTACAACCATTGTGGAAAACAGTATGGAGTTTCCTCAAAAAATTAAAAATAGAAATACCATATGATCTGGTAATTTCACTACTGGGTATTTACCCAGAGAAAGAAAAGCACTAATTCACAAAGATATATGCATCCCTATGTTGCTTCATTATTTACAATAGCTAAGATATGAAAGCAACCCAACTGTTCATTGGTAGATGAATGGATAAAGAAAATGTGGCATGAATATACAATGGACTATTACTCTGCCTTAAAAAAAAATGAAACCTTGCCATTTCAGAGAGCTATTTTTTTTTATTTTATTTAAATCCAAGTTAGTTAACATACAGTGAAATAATGATTTCAGGAGTATAATTGTGTGATTTGTCACTTACATATAACACCCAGTGCTCATCCCAAACAAGTGCCCTCCTTAATGCCCATCATCCATTTAGCCCATCCCCCTACCCAACACCTCTCAAGCGACTCTCAGTTCTCTGTATTTAAGAGTCTCTTATGGTTTGTCTCCCTCTCTCTTTTTAACTTCTTTTGCCTTCCCTTCCCCTATGTTCATCTGTTGTTTCTTAAATTCCACATATGAGTGAAATCATATAATATTTATCTTTCTCTGGCTGACTTATTTCACTTAGCATAATACCCGCTAGTTCTGTCCACATTGTTGCAAGTGACAAGATTTCATTCTTTTTGATTACCGACTAATATTCCATTGTATGTATATATCACATCTTCTTTACCCATTCATCAGTCGATGAACATTTGGGCTCTTTCCATAATTTGGCTATTGTTGATAGCTCTGCTATGAACATTGGGGTGCTCGTGCCCCTTCGAATCAGCACTCCTATATCCTTTGGATAAATTCTTAATAGTGCTATCTATTGCTGGGTAGCAGGGTAGTTCTATTTTGCATTTTTTGAGGAACATCCATACTGTTTTCCAGAGGGGCTACACCCAGTTTGCTATTTTATATCAACAAAGAGTTGCTTTGCCCAGACCGAACACTCTCTTGACAGTCCTCACAAACTCCTGGTATTTGTAGTCTAAATGTCCCTTGCCATAGTTGCTTCTTCACTTGTTATTATCTTTAAGTCACCAGTGGGGCCCCTCAGCAGCTGAGCGTTTGAGTTATCAGTGAAAACATCTCACCAGATGTCATCTCACCAGATGACATCCTGACACAACTTTACTTCATTCTTATATCAGAACGACTTTTTTGGGGGGGTCTTTGTCATAACTGAATTAAAACCACTTTGGTCATAAACAAGTGGATTTGAAATGACATCAAACCAACACACAACATCTTTTAACCATGCTTTGCAGTTACGCCTCTATAAAATAAGTGACAAAGGAAGTCCCAGAGATAATAAGCAAGTGCCACCATGAAATACAGTTAACTTCCTTGTCTACTAGGTCATTCATTTCTGTGGTTTTGCGGGTAAGCTCCTCGATGCATATATAAGAGGATAAATCACAGGCCTTCCTTATCCTTTAAGGTCGATTCCTATTTATCGATCTTTTGAATTTTCTCTTTACTTCTCACTTTTGTTTTATTTATTTATTTATTTTTAATTTTTTTTTTTAATGTTTATTTACTTTTGAGAGAGAGGCACGGAGCGTGAGTTGAGGAGGGGCAGAGAGAGAGAGAGAGAGAGGGAGACACAGAATCCGAAGCCAGGCTCCAGGCTCTGAGCTGTCAGCACAGAGCCCAACGCAGGGCTCGAACCCACGAACCATGAGATCATGACCTGGGCTGAAGTCGGACGCTTAACTGACTGAGCCACCCAGACGCCCCACTTTTGTTTTAATCTACTGCCCGCGTTTCTTATTTTGAGTATGATTTAGCTTTGTTTGTTTTTAAAGAATAATGCATTTTTAAGTTGGAATTCATGAAGTTGGCAAATTATGAGATTAGAAATGATAATTTCTTTGAATTTTCAAACTCCTGAAGTGTACTTACAGTTCATTATATTGCAGCCTGTGTTCAGCTAAGTTAGACAATGCGCATGTGGTAGAACCTCGGAATACGATCTAGGATACACGCAAGAAAAGAAAGTCAAGTGAAACAGCACATTTAGACCCTGATATAGTGTTCTTCGCTATTTGAAAGTAAATGATGAATTCTCCGCTTCACCAAAAGAGGTGATGGTTTTCATGTGAACTTGAGTTTCCTTCCAATTTCCCCTTTAGTCTACCGGGTTAGTCTATTTAAAAAAAAAAAAGGCATAATTATCGTCACATGCCATTGAACAGGAGGCCTACTCCTTAAAAAGTTTCTGTTATTAAAGTTAGTCTTAAAAATTTCTGTATCACACCATACAAGTACCGTGTATAGTAAATGATAGTTCAAAATCCGTGTGTTATCCGTGCTATATACCCTGAGGGAAGGAATGGGCTATGGCAGGCTTCACTGAGTTTTCCGTGCGTTTGCCATGAGAACAGGATGCTGTGGATACATTTTGGCATGAAGAAATATATTTATTCCGTTAACAATGAAAATGCTCATAAGGGAGAAAACTGCTGCAAAGTGACTTGTCTTCTCTCTGATCACGAAGAAAATATCATCTGGGTCCATGTGTATCATCATGCCTTTCCTTAGGTTATTTGGACTTCCCTTCTGAAGACAAGTTACAGCCAGAGGGTGAAAGAATGCAAAATGAAAGTATAGAACCATGACATAATCAAATTACTAGCATAATGCAGGCTTTAGTAAAGGAAATGGTCAGCCTGCTGCATGAGAAGCTTGTGGCAGTCTAAGATTGCCACCTCCTCAAGGATTTATCTGGTTTGTCACCCCACTGATCAACATCACCTTACCATATAATGAAGGGGAAATCCTACAGCGTTTACGATTTGCAGAAGATCCTGGTTGGTCCATTCATTTTCTCTAAACAAAAATCCATGTTGTTTAGATTCACTTCTCTTGAGCAGGAAAGAAGTTATTAATAAAGTTTCCCGTTTAAATGTAAAGTTTTTGATCATGTATGGTCCCAGAGTGGGTGACAAGTTCACGGCAGAGGTATTGTCATTATACTAAGTTAGGTCTATGACAAACATCACTTCTTAATGCTGTTCAATAGGAGACCTCAGAATCCTTCTCAACACACTCATCCATATGAATTGATCAGAGTCAGATTGTGAGGTGAAATATATTTCAAAGTCCAAGGCTTCAGTAAAGATTTGAATTGCAAACCTCTGTTTTATCGATGTTTTTCTCTGTCTCTTAAAACTTCTCAAACCATGATGGTAGGTGTTTGAAAAGTTCCGAGAAAAAGGTTAAGTTCTCATTTTTAAAGAAGAATGGCCATGGGATTCCCCTAAAACCTCCTTAAGCACCAATAATATCTCCCATCTTTCTGATCTGAAATAAAACCTTTAGCGGCAGGGACTGTATAAAGACAAATAACCTCATGGCATTATTTCTGCCAAGAAAATTTAAACTGATCCATATGTCAACAAATCTAGGTGTCACTTCACCCCAGCAAAAAATGGCACCTAGTTCTTGAGTCAAGCACACTATACCAAAGTGTTGATTTTCCGAACTTAAAAGAGATCTCTTTCTTTCACTAGACAGACTTGTCATTTTATTCAACTATAATCTCGATTTGTATTCAGGTTCCGTGGCAAAGTCAAGAGCCCAAGGCAACATCAACATGACTTCTAAATAGCTTGTTCAATCCTTATTTCAGATAATAGCAACAGTTAAACTAGTTTTTTTATTCCTAAAAAAATTTTTTAAATAAAAATACCTGGTTGATTTTTTTACCTTTTACCTGGATTTTGGGCATTGTGGGAACCTAGTATGAACTGAAATTAAGGTAATGAAACTGAAGCCGGTATAGCTCTCTCTTTCTTAGTTTAAAAGCTGGCCCTTGTCAAATAGCTCTCTGTTTCTTTGTATTCCTACAGATTCTGTTGGCGTCTAGCTACTCCCTCTTGCTTCTTGTCCCCAGAGATTTCAGCTTCTTTCACTTTGATTTTCAGTCTCCTTCCAGGCAGCTCAACTTTCTCTCGCCCTTCCCCCAGGACAGTGTTCTCCGTGTCACTTCTCATACTCTGGGCCTGCTGTGCAGCCAAATCGATTTCCTCTTTACCATGTCAGGGCCGCAACCCGTAGGAAATTCCGGAAGCAAAGAAGTATTTGAAAACTACTGGCACTGGTTTGGAACACGATTGAGCCTACAACCACTTTGTGATTGAAAGAGCATCCAGATATTTTGACACAAAGCACCATTGCCGTGTATGGTTGAATTATTTTTCTAAAAACCCAGGTCAAGTACACCTACATGGGGGTACGGAGAAGACCTGTCATTATGTTGTCACTCTGCAACCACCACCGTACAAATTTAATGCATTTAAAAACATACATTAGAACCATACATGAGTGCACTTCTCTCCCTTGTATCAACAGGTAAATCGCCTTTCCAGATTCTTCCCCACTGTAGCCACCTGAAAGTTCATGGGATTGAACCCAGTACAGAATGTGGCTCATTTGCCTATTTGGTACCAAACAGATGGTTGTTTGACCATTTATAACCAAAATGTAACCAGCTGTTTTTGTATCTTGTAAACCCTGCCTCTGCCCCATTTCTTAATGAGCCTCCATTTCTTAAGCCAACAACGTCTCCTTCAAAACAGTTCTTTTGAAAGTTTATTGTTGCCCCTTCTCATTTACATAAAGCTGTCTTTCAACCCACACCTCCTAAAACCTTCATATGAAGTGTAATTCATGGACCAGCAGCCTCTGCATCACCTGCTAGCTGGTTTAAAAATGCAGAATCCTATGTCCCATCATAGACTATGCATTTTTAAATTTCTTTAACATTTTTTTAATGTTTACTTATTTTTGAGAGAGAGAGAGAGAGAGAGAGAGAGAGAGACAAAGCATGAGCAGAGGAAGGGCAGAGAGAAGAGACACAGAATCCAAAGCAGGCTCCAGGCTCTGAGCTGTCAGCACAGAGCCCAACACGGGGCTCAAACTCAAGAACTGTGAGATCATGACCTGAGCCGAAGTCGGACCCCTAATCGACTGAACCACCCAGGTGCCCCAGAACCTGCATTTTTCACAAGATCCCTCAGGGATTATCATCACGTGAAAGTTTGTGAAGCCCTGGATCAGGAAAGCTGATGATTTCCAGAGCCCCTGAGTAGGTGAAACAAAGGGACAGGGTGTATATGGAGTGAGGGACAAGAGATATAGCATTGGAATGTGCCTAGGCCTTGGAGTCAGACATGCCCAGGTTCACATCTTGGCTCTTGTTCCTGGGAGTTCCAGACACTTGGACTAATGATTTGGGATATCTGACCCTTGGTTCTAGCATCTGTACATTGTGACTCCTGTTATCAAACTAGTTTTGATGAGAGTTAAGCAAGATATGGTCACACAAGTGATGCTTAATGTATGTCCATCTCCCCCTCCCTCCCCTACCATGTACTTTTCCCCATTCTTGACTGTTCCATCTTTTGAGCATCCCAAATCATTCAGAGCCATGATTGTGCACTTTTTACATGTTGGGACAGAACTTGAATGTATCCATATATATGCCTAGAAGACTACCATAAATAACCCAGTTCATAAAATATGAATAGTTGAAACATTATAAACAGATTCACTGACGAGTTCTGACAAAAAGAATGAAATTATTGATGAAATCAGCACATGCCCTGCCATTTCTTCCTTCTGCGATTGAACTGGCAGATAGCTCTAGGCTAGAGGCCCAGTGTGGACAGAGATGAAGTCTTCTCATTTCTCATCCACTTTACACTGGAGTGCCCAGTGCCTCCACGCGCCGTAACCATCCAGACTGCCTACAGGGCTGATCCTGGCAGCCCTGTATAATTGTTTTTCTCAAACCGATTATTTGTCTCCAACAAAAATGACTTGTCTTGGGTTTTCTTCTCAGTGATGCTGAAATCTGGTGCTCACCGTGCCTTAGAGCAGTGGTCTCCACAGTGTGACCTCTGGAGTGACAATAGCATCACTTGAGAGCTCATTAGAAACATAAATTCTTGTGTCCTTATCCTAGAGCTAATGAGTCAGAACCTCTGAGGTGCAAGGGGGTGCACAGAAGGCTGTGTTTTTACAAACTCTCCATGTGATTCTGATATGCTCACGTCTGGGCACGAACTGCATTAGAAGGAAATACAGAGCACTAGACATGGAGGGACTACAAGACTGTAAACACAGTAGGATTCTCCTGCTGTGAGGGGCCTCTAGCCATCACCTGGCCCAGTGATGCTTCGCTCTGGCTGCATGTTGGAATCACCTGGAAGCTTTAAACAATACGGATTCTTGGAGCACCTGGGTGGCTCAGTCGGTTGAGCGTTTGGCTCAGGTCATGATCTCATGGTTCTTGGGTTCGAACCCAGCATCAGGCTCTGCCCTGATGGCACAGAGCTTGCTTTAGATCCTCTGTCTCCCTCTCTCCCTTCCCTCCCCTGCTCATGGACACGCGTGTTCTCTCTCTCAAAAATAAACATTAAAAAATGACAAAAACCAAAAAATAATATCATGCTTGGGTTTCACCCCTGAGGATTCTGATTTCATTGGCTGGGAGTGTGCCCTGGGCACTGGAATCTTTCCTAATCTCTTGGGTGGTTCTACTGTGCAGCCTGGGCTTGGAACCACTGATGGAAACCACCATGGGCAGCATATTCAAATCACCTTGTACTCTAACAATTGCCATTCCTGGGCCCTACTCCCGACCAATTGAAACCAAATCTCATGGAGCCTGGGCATCTGTAGGTTGTAAAAGGGCCTCTTCCCTGATACATGGGGGAGGTTGAGAATTCTTCATCAAGTGTAATGCCTCACTTTATAGATGGGAAAATGGGAAAACTCCTCTCCAAAAATTCATGTCCAGGGCTTGGTGCCTGCTAATGTTCCCATTATACCAGGCACTCATGTTTTAATGGAGGACGTGCCAGTTAAGACTAGAGAAGGTCAAGGGTGGGAGAATCCCAGGCTCTTGGACCAGCTCTTGGAGACATCCGGGTGCCAGGTGACCATCGAGGGGAGAGGGTCTCTTCCCTTCCTCCACCACTATCCCTTCCTCAAATAAGCTGCCCAGAGAAGCTTTTCTGAAATGTGCTTGTGACAGTTAGTGGGCAGGAGGCCCCCCACACACAGTTTGGTCATTATTGAAGTGTATTTTTCATTGACTTGATAAATTCTGTCTCACTCCACAGGATTTACAAAAGTAGAAGAAAGGATTTCTGCAGCAGGGTCTAATGCGGCTTTAAAATGCCACAACCACCACTCCTAGGACCACAAAAATGCTTTTGCCTAGATAAATGTCATCCTAGACCTAGGGCACCACCAGGATTATAACGTTATTGAATTTTCCGTCTGTGCTTGTGATTTGCATGTTGTAAAAATACACTAAAGATTTGATACAAAAATTAGTTCTGAGGTGACCGGATAGATTTTTCCAGTTCACATTAAGCCTATGCGTCCTCTGGTGAGGGGAAGGAAAGATAATATCTTGGCTGGAAGTTGGGAGCAACTCCAAGACATTCCGAGTCTCTTCCTGCCCTGGACAAGGTGAAACCCAAACCACCTCAAACACGTTTCTTTGTCCTAGCCTCTTCCCTATGTGGTCTGCCTTTCCCAGAAAGTTTGCAATTCCTGTTGCTAACACCTGCCAGAGGTTTGGTATCCTAGTTAAGAAATCCTTATGAACAATTAAAACCATCCTAGCCTCAACACTTACTAGCTATGTGACCTTGAACATGTCAACCTTTCTGGGCTTGTGCAACTTCATCTCTAAAACAGAGAGAACACTAGGGCCTCCCTTGTGGGGTTCCCGAGGGGATTAAATGGTGAATATGGGTTTTAAAGCACTCAGTACCTGGCATACAATAAGCAATATGTGAATGTTTTATGTTTTATTACCATGATATATTTACAATCATTAACTAAATGTTGCTAGCCAGTAACTAACTCCGGAGCTAAGGACTGGTTTCCATTCCATAAATTATCTTGGTGATGATTACGGACTATTTTTTATGAGCCACCTCCACATTTCCGCCTGAATTTTATTTTTTTTTTTTATTTTTTTTTAATTTTTTTTTTAACGTTTATTTATTTTTGAGACAGAGAGAGACAGAGCATGAACAGGGGAGGGGCAGAGAGAGAGGGAGACACAGAATCGGAAGCAGGCTCCAGGCTCTGAGCCATCAGCCCAGAGCCCAACGCGGGGCTCGAACTCACAGACCGCGAGATCGTGACCTGAGCTGTAGTCGGACGCTTAACCGACTGAGCCACCCAGGTGCCCCTCCGCCTGAATTTTAAAGACATAGCCATGGGGCACCTGGGTGGCTCAGTCGGTTGAGCGTCCGACTTCGGCTCAGGTCATGATCTCACAGCTCGTGAGTTCGAGCCCCGTGTCGCGCTCTGTGCTGACGGCTCAGAGCCTGGAGCCTGCTTCGGATTCTGTGCCTCCCTCTCTCTCTGCCCCTAACCCACTCGCATTCTGTCTCTGTCTCTCTCAAAAATAAATAAACATTAACAAAAAATTAAAGACATAGCCAGATGTGGATACTTCTCTAGGTCCTGACTAATGACTCCTCTAATGGCAAGCCCCGGGTCCAGCCGTCTCAACTCCCATTTAATTGCCCTGAGGTCTGTCTTCATCTAGGATGACCAACCATCCTGGTTTTCCCAAGACTGAGGGGGTTCCAGAATGCAGCACTTGCAGTGTTAATACTGAGGCAGACTCAAGCACAGTGGGATGAGTTTGTCATTCTATCTTCAGCCGAAGGCCAGCTGGGCCCTCAGGTCTTGGTCAGTGGCAGCTTGTGTGGCAGCCTGCTCCACTTATCCCTTACTGGTGACACAGCCTAATCCCTGGTAGTGATCTTCAGCCTGCATAGCAGGGGAGGACCAAGTTAATCACAACAGAATTATAAGGAGAACTGAATGATTCAAGACTGGCCTCAGAAAATAAATATTGGGAAGACTGGAAGTGCTATTTATTATATCTAACCATTGAACTTGGATAGGTCCTTTAACCCCTCTGAGTGTCAGTTCTCTTATTTGGTAAAATGGCTGTAATACAATGTTGATCTCACAAGGGGGGTGAAATGCCTGGTCTGGACAATGTATGACAGCAGTATCTGTCACTCCGTATGTGGTCATTGCAGGGAGACAGCGTGCTGGTGTGTGAAAAGCCAGGCCCTGAGTTAGAATTGCATGTCTCCCATTTACTCATTTTAGGACGTTGGGCAACTTTCCCTCCCTCTCTGACTCCCAATTTTCTCCTCAATGACATTGAGAATGCCAGCATCCCCCTTGCAGAGCTTTTCTAGTCCGCCAGAGCATGGATCTGCACAGGTGTCTCTATCCATGCTTCTCTGCCCATAAGGAATGCACCTATATCTGAGAGGAGCGGTTTCCCCCAGGAAACTTCTGGTGGGCTGGAAAAGAGGATCTCAACCTCGTAGGCACCTTGGGACCATTTGAGAGAACTTAAATACCACCATCCAGGCTTTATGCCAGACTAATGAAATCCAAGTCTCAGGGAGTGTGGCCCTAAATCACCGAGCTAGCAGGAAGGCCTACAGCTGACCTAAAGAACAGGACAAGAGAGGACAGCCACATCATGGGTTCCAAGTCAGCACAAGATCAGAGGAGAAACATGAATCAGAATTGGGCTTTATGTTTGTCAATTCAGTTTACCGAGCTGGGCAAGTGTGTGAAGACGAGCAAAAATTATGATCCTTCTTGCCATGCATCCTATTTTAGTCACTGACTCACTGACTCAGTTTCCAAGAGTGCCTTGTGAAGTAGGGCCATCATGTGAGCCTTTTCTGGCCCTCAGAATGACTCCTATCTGTGTCTTCATGGCAGATGTTCTAAGACTACTTTGCAACCTTCCTTTTCCTGAGGCAGCCCTTTGGAGGTGGCAGGTTGGAGATTCAGCCAGCTGGGTCAGTGAAGAAAGGCTCAGCCAGCCCAAATGGAGAAGTAGACCAGCCCCTTGGCCACTCAGGCCAAGCCTGGAGATACATTATTTCCCCACTTTGATTTTCAAGCTGGGTCAGTGAAGAAAGGCTCAGCCAGCCCAAATGGAGAAGTAGACCAGCCCCTTGGCCACTCAGGCCAAGCCTGGAGATACATTATTTCCCCACTTTGATTTTCAAGCACTTGAACCAAAGGGCTATCTTAGGTTCCTTGGATCGGACTCTGGAGGTCACCTCAAGCTTTATCTGAGCCATTAGTCATTGCTCAACATCTTTTCATTTCTCTGCCTTCCTTGGAACTCTTGGAAGTAAATGATGCATTTCTTAGGTTACCCAGTGAGCAATGGAAATGGTAGCACCGTGGATTTCCCAAAGCTGTGTTAACGACTAGCTGCTTTGTGATACTAGGTTTTGCATGATGTATGAACTAGTTGGAGAATCAGTGGCTTTTAAAGGTATTTTAAGCTGTAGCATCTGAGCTGAGTGAGGTTGGGTTTCATCATGGCTTTCTAGAGGGAATAGGATCATAGCCACCACTGCTTCTTAACTTACAGAAGAGGATGCCAAGGGCTGGCATAGGGAAGCCACTGGCCCCACATCAGGCTTCGTTGACACAGGAGTCAGAGCCTCCCCCTCAGAATCCAGAATGGCTTCCACTAAACCCTGCAGCCTCCATGGTGGGACTTCTATGAACCACTTGCTTCTGCGTCTTCCTATTGGAGAAGAGACACTAGCTTTCGTCTTATTCTCAGAGTGGTCTTTTTGATCCAGAATAAATAGCCGGTAGTCTCATGCTTTGCCATATACGTTTACTTTAAAATTTCTTTCAAAATGGTTAGTAGACATATTTGTGACATATAAAAGAGATAATATTGATATTACTGTGCCAATTCTACAAGTCATAAAGCATGTTTGTCTGTTTATTTTGGGCCAGGAATAGGATATCTCATCCTAAAGCACTAAAACACATAAGAAATCAAAGCATAGAATTCTATGAGAACTTTAAGATTTTGAGTAATCCATAATTTCAGATTCCTATTTCTATTTATACTTTTAAAAAGGATATAGTTCTTAATTTGTTACTAAGAGTAAATGAAGCATATCTGAGGTTATTTAAAGACCAAAAAGGACCTGGGCTAGCTTTATCACCTTCTCTTCTGCCCTGCTGCCTCATTCTTGGGATATAATTATCGATGCCACTGTCATAAAGGCATATGCTGTGCGAGGGTGGGTGTGACGAGATAGTTTAGAGTGACCACAGCCTTCACCTGGTCACTCAGGTAACACAGTAGCCTGACTCAGTCTGCTGGATGCCCACATTGGGGGCTGTCGTGCCTGGCTCCTGGGCACACGGTCCTGGAGGAGCAGTGGACACAGCCCCTGGGAGGTGTTAGATGTGTAGAATTTCAGTCCTACTCCAGACCTTCTGATCCAGATTCTGTGTTTTTATAAGACCCTCAGGTGAGTTGGGACACAATAAGATCTGAGAAGCATGGCCATGTATGGCCAAGGATCTCAGTTGGAAATAGCAAATCTCAGTTGACAACACTGTATTTTATACTTGAAGGTCGCTAGGAGAGTAGATATTAGAAGTTCTCATAGCTTTATAGCAGTGTTATCTACCATAGCCAAATTATGGAAGTGGCCCAAGTGTCCATTGACTGATGAATGGATTAGGAGATGTGGTACATATATAGAATGGAATATTACGCAGCCATCAAACGAAACGAAGTCTTGACATTTACAGTGACATAGAAGGAGCTAGAGAGTATTTTTTGGAGCAAATTAAATCAGTCAGAGAAAGACAAATACCATATGATTTCACTAATATGTGGAATTTCAGAAACACATGAGCAAAGCGGGAAGAAAAAGAGAGGAAAGCAAACCAAGAAACAGACTCTTAACTAGAGAACAGCCCGAGGCTTATCAGGGAGGAGGTGGGTGGAGGGGTGAGTTCAATAGGTGATGAGGATTAAGGAGTGCACTTGTGTTGTGATCAGCACTGGGTATTTTATTGAGGAGTTGAATCACTGTATTGTACACCTAAAACTAATATTGTACTGTATGTTGACCAGCTGCAACTTAAGTAAAACTTAAAAAAAAAAAATTCTTACCACAAGAAAAAAAATTGTAGTTCAGTGTGGTGATGAATGTTACTGGACTTACTGTGATCATTTCACAATATACACTGATATCAGATCATTTTGCTGTACACGTGAAACTCGTATTTTATATGTAAATTGTATATCCGTTAAAAAAAAATAAGAAGACAATGATGTGCTCCACGCTTTATCTGTTCACCACAGACCTGATATTGTGGATGTTTTCCATGTATTTCTGCCTAGTTCCTTCTGTGCTTGGTCCCCACAGATGTTTGCGATCATGGGCCTGGAAGATTTGACTGCCCATCTAGTTCAATGGTAACTAGAAAAAGAGATCAGATCTTAAACTGGGCTAAGAAGGTGTGAATGTAGGTGAAATAACTCCATTTAATACGCCTTTGAATTGGCTACCATGTCTGCTTGTGTTTGTCCTAAATTTGCCTTTCTGAGAACTTGTAATAAAAATATTACTTGCTCTCGGAAAGGTTGTGTGGCTCAGTCGGTTAAGCGTTCAACTTCGACTCAGGTCATGATCGAGCCCCATGTCAGACTCAGAGCCTGCAGGCTGCTTCTGATTCTGTATCTCCCTCTCTCTCCACCCCTACCCTGCTCGCGCTCTGTCTCTCTCTCTCAAAACTAAAAATAACATTAAAAAAATATTACCTGCTCTTAAAAAAAAATAGCAAGCCTACTCCCATGGTGATCTCACAGACAGCCAGTGTCCTTAGGCTTCTTTGGTGATTGATGTCAATGTAGGTGTTAGGTTAAGATAAAGTATAAATTATTAGATACCAAGTTTTATTTCTTTTACGTTGCTTAACCTATCAAATTATATATGTGAACATGCAGTTGGCAGTTATTATTGTGGAAAAAATTTCTCTTCTTTTTTTCACTTTCGATTTTCACTTTATTCCTCTTGAGCAGTTTATTTCTCATCCTATTGTACGGGAACTTACTTATTTCCTGTGCAGAACCCTACTGGACACATGTTTTTAGCCAGTGGTGAGTGGGAGCTACGTGACCAATTTAGCCTCTTAAGAAACCTCTGTGGGTTTCCTGACCATGGAATGCTTCAGTGTTTGAAATACACTCTATTTTGCCAATAAAGGAAGCAACGACCTAATGATGAACTTCCCTCATTTTGCAGTTTTCCATTTTTTTTTTTGCAATATTTCTTCTCAGTCTGTATGCATATGGCTGCACGGAGAAGATTTCCTGAGAGTCTTTTAATAAGAAACATCCCACAGGGCTGATACACAGCAGTTAAGACCAGAGCTATCGAATTTTAGATTGAGAAGTAAATTTATTGCAAATTCACCTTCATTTCAAGCTGATATCTAAATAAGGTTTTTTGCTTTCATTCATTATTTGGGGAGACAAATTCTGGTTGTGCATTGCAAAAGTTTTGAAGTTCAGTAGGTATTAACAAATACAATATTCTTTTATTTTTGACCAGCTTTAATTGTGGGAAAAGTGTTTCTCTTTTTATTTACAACAGTAATTTAAGTCTTCATGCAGTAATAGCATGTTCATTCCTGCCACTGTGAACAAATGTTGGGAAACCCTTAGGGTGATCTAATGTCTATTCAAATGTAATTTGGGAATTGTTGATTAAGTTAGCATAGCATTCTGCCTAAAACATATATGGATTTCCTAGAACATTAGAAAGCTCATAATAAATATTTTGTTTAGTAATTGAAATGTGCTTCGTTACTATTAAACTGATAAGTGGTGTGTGAGGAGACTATAAAATATGTAGACATCAGGTAGCTACTTAGAAAAGATCAGTGGGGCGCCTGCGTGGCTCAGTCGGTTAGACGTCCGACTTCAGCCCAGGTCACGATCTCGCGGTCCGTGAGCTCGAGCCCCGCGTCGGGCTCTGGGCTGATGGCTCAGAGCCTGGAGCCTGCTTCTGATTCTGTGTCTCCCTCTCTCTCTGACCCCGCCTTGTTCATGCTCTGTCTCTCTCTGTCTCAAAAATAAATAAACGTTAAAAAAAAATAAAAAAAAAAAAAAAAAAAGAAAAGAAAAGATTGGTGACTCTCTACCTTGGCCTCACTTGTCAATCACCGGGGGGGCTTTGAAAATGACTGATTCCAGGGTCTCGCACTAAGAACTTCTGGTTTAATTGGTCCAGCACATGGCCCACGCATCAGCATTTTTTTAACTTTATAGTTTGAAATAATTACAGACTCACAAGTAGTTGCAAAGATAATGCAGAGAAGTCTCTCGTGACAACTTTTCCCAGTGGCAAGATCAACGCCAAGGAATTGACATTGGAATCCTGTTGGTAACCAGAAGACCACAGACATTATTTGGATTTCTCTGGTTTGATAATCAAGACTTTTAAAAGCTCCCCAGGTGATTCTACTATAGCTGGCATTGAAGACTTCTGCTCTGAGTGCAGTTGTTTTTTTTTAATTTTTTTTTTTTTTTAATGTTTATTTATTTTTGAGACCGAGAGAGACAGAGCATGAACAGGGGAGGGTCAGAGAGAGAGAGGGAGACACAGAATCGGAAGCAGGCTCCAGGCTCTGAGCTGCCAGCACAGAGCCTGACGCGGGGCTCAAACCCACGGACCGTGAGATCATGACCTGAGCCGAAGTCGGATGCTTAACCGACTGAGCCACCCAGGCGCCCCATAAACCACAATTTCTTTATCCATTCATCAGGTGATGGACATTTAGGCTCTTTCCATAATTTGGCTATTGTTGAGAGTGCTGCTATAAACATTGGGGTACAAGTGCCCCTATGTATCAGCACTCCTGTATCCCTTGGGTAAATTCCTAGCAGTGCTATTGCTGGGTCATAGGGTAGATCTATTTTTAATTTTTTGAGGAACCTCCACACTGTTTTCCAGAGCGGCTGCACCAGTTTGCATTCCCACCAACAGTGCAAGAAGGTTACCGTTTCTCCACATCCTCTTCAGCATCTATAGTCTCCCGATTTGTTCATTTTAGCCACTCTGACCCCTAATATTTATTTATTTTTGAGAGACAGAGCGTGAGCAGGAGAGGGGCAGAGATAGAGGGAGGGAGACCCAGAATCCAAAGCAGGCTCCAGCCTCTGAGCTGTCAGTACAGAGCCCGATGGGGGGCTCGAACTCACGGACGGCAAGATCATGACCTGAGCTGAAGTTGGACGCTTAGCCGACTGAGCCACCCGGGTGCCCCTATGCTCTGGGTGCAGTTTAAGCTCACATCCAACCATCAGACTGAATCGACACACACATAAATAATACCTGTAGATGCATGTATGCAAATATAGACCACACTCACATATGCGCATCCTAAACACTTAAAACTTCTAACAACAGACCGCAGGATAAAAGTAACTGGCATTTAGAAGCAAACTTACCTGCTGGACAACTGCACTTCACAATTGTACAAAATGTACCCTGGTTTAGATCCTACATCAAACAAAAGATGTCTGCATTCCTGGAAAAGTAAACTGGGGCTTATGACTCCCAGAATTAAAGTCCGTATGAGGAACAAGTAGAAAATTCCATGGGTCTTGAAAGTGTCACTTATAGGCACAATTTAAGTTTGAAAGTCGGGTAACATGGAAAAAGACTCCTTGTATACATAATTATGTATATGAAATCCCCATTTATCATACTCCAAATGCATGTAAGCAACTGCTGTTCTCTTTAAATAAATCAGTGTTTCCTCCTTTGCCACCTGGGAAATTAAACACTGTCCTGGGCAAGTTTCCATGCTTTTTCTCTTTAAAAAGAGTGGAAATGAGTATTAATCAGTTAAGCAGTGGGAGCAATGAATAAACTCCACCTCTCATCCTAGCGTCTACTCTCAGGTATCAACTGTGAGGTTAAATAGGGACGTTGATAACCACTATAAGCTCTAAGCCAAACCTGGGTCAGAGTACAAAACTTGCCCTCACCTTATACAAAAAAGAGATTTCTCCTTATTTGAGACGAAATTTTTATTAAGTTAATGGAGAACCTTGCCCTAGTGGCTGGGATTTATTTACTAAGGGTTGTCTCTGCAGGACCCATCTGTCTCTCTTGCTCCCTTACAGCTCTGCTCTCTGTATATCCCGGTCTCTGGAGGTCTTTCAGGGTGCCCTCTCCAAGAACAGATGATGGCCACAGGTTTCAGATGTGGATGGATGACTCTTGTCTTCAGAGGTCTTCTTCCTGGTCAATGACAGCGCTCTGCTTTTTCTCTGATCCCTCCAAGGTACTCTGTGTCCCCACGTTACCCTGGCAACTTCCTGTTCCTGGCCTGGAGCCTGGAGCTCCCAGGGGAATTTTACTTGGATGAAGTCCACAGACTTATAGAGCATAATGAATGTTTGAGTCAGAGTTTTGAGGGTATTCTTTCTATCTAATATTCTAGGGGGAGGTTCAGTTTTGGAGTGGCACTTACAGGAGCACAGGGAGACTGCTGAAGACCCTCATGTCATATTTCGGCCAAGGAGAGAGGCTGTTCATCCAGATGATACAACTTTCCTGCTCTGGGCTGAGGCCCCTGAAATCAGTCCTCAAGGGAGAAGGATGGGCTGGGAGGGAGAGAAATGGGTCATTCTCAGAAATTTTGGTACAAAGAATCATTCCTTCCTCCTTATCCCATCTATTAATCCATCATTTTTTTCACTTAAAGCTGTGAACCTATAGCAACCTGGGTGAAGTTATTGGAACATTTGATTATTATAGATCAGCTGGATAAAGATAACAGTAGTTTGGATGTTCATCAGTTCAAGCTTTTCCTCTGAACGGAGATGATGATTGGCTAGTTGCTGTGGTTTCAGAGATCCCAGTAGGGGCCTACTCTAGAATTTCCTTCCTGGAGGAATACCCTACTGGTACACCTTAATGTATACCTTTATGCCCACGGCTTATGCTTTGTGTGGGCCTATTCAAATCCAATTATAATCGGACATGGCTAACATTATTTAAAAGGTAAAAGCCGTTTAGTTACAGTGTAATGGGAAGTGTCTGACCCTTTCTAGAAGCCAGCATTAAACAAGGAGAGGAGATAAAGCACAAAGGAGATTCTGAGTCTGCTGAGTTCCTGAGGACATAGGAAGGGAAGTCTGGAGTGCTGCTTGCCACAGAAAGCTGTCACTCCTCTCAATTTCCTGACTTCCCACCCAACCCACCCTAATTATAAAAATAAACAAAAACAATCTGCCCCATCAACTCCCTGAACCATCTGTGACTGCATGCAGGTGTATTTTGTTTTGCTCATCCATCATTGCCAAAAGTATTTATTGTCTGGGTCCCACTGACTCACTTATTTTCCTGTCCGTGAGGTAGCCTGTTTTGCCAGCTTGGCGATGTGTGCTGTTTACTAGAAGAGCTATTAAATTTCTCACCTGTATATCTTGTGAGCGCTGCAGCTAGAAGATAAAGCCTCTTGGAGTGTGGAGCATTGGTATGCGAGAGACTTTCAAGGACATGGCTTCCTTCAGATCTCTGCTAAGGGATCTCAGAATAGAATCAAAATGAAATGTCCACACTGGCTGCTCTTATGGTGTCAGCACTCCACCATAACAAGACATGTTCTGGGCTTGAGACATTTTGGCTAGAATGCTAGATAATTAACAAGTTCTAGCAGAATTGAATCTACATGCAGAATTAAATCTACATGCAGACATATAGACATGCAGACGCGCACGTACACACACACACACACACACACACACACACACACACAGCCTGAAAAGGAACAGAAAGCTCTGACAGAATTGTTAAATACCAGAAAGATTCCTGCTGGAATTATAATCAGTGTTCCTTGGTGTTGTTCAATATCAGGGTTTTCTCCAATTGCTAGCTGTCTGCTACGTTCATTCACTCACTCATTCATTCATTTATTGAACAAATATTTATTGATGAGCTACTGTGTGCCTGCCACACACTATTACAGATGCTGGGGCTGCAGCACGGAATGCAACCTTCAGTGTTCCTGCCGTCATAGATCTTACATTCTGATGGAGAAACCAGGGGAAAAATTAAACAAATTAATATATGATGTGGTAGGTGGTGATAAGTGCTATTGGTAAAAAAAAAATAAATCAGAGTAAGGTGGAGGAAATGGGCAGGTGCTATCTTAAATCTTTTTTTAATGTTTACTTATTTTTGAGAGAGAGAGACAGAGAGAGAGAGAGAGAGAGAGAGAGACCGCACAGGCAGGGGAGGAGCAGAGAGAAAGAGGGAGACACGGAATCCAAAGCAGGCTCCAGTCTCTGAGCTGTCAGCACAGAGCCTTATGCGGGTTCTCAAACTCACCAGCTGTGAGATCATAACCTGAGCTGGACACTTAACCAACTGAGCCACCCAGGCGCCCCTAGGCAGATTCTGTCTTACACAGGATGGTAAGAAAAGTCCACCCTGAAGAGGTGACATTTGAAGACAGGACTGAATGAAGTGAAAGAATCATGTGAAGGTATGGAGGAAGAATATTCCCTGCAAAGCAAGCAACAGTACAAGGGCCCTGGGGCAAGGAGAGTGCTTGGTGAATTAAAGCAACAGCAAGAATATCTTAATGTCTGGAACATAGTAAAAAAGGAGCAGAGTAGTGGAAAATCAGGTCAAGTGGGGGCCAGGACCAGATGGAGTAAGTTCTTTAGACCATGATGAAGATTTTGGATTTTGTTCTCAGTGTAATAGGAAGTCGTTGGAAGGTGAGACCAGGGAATGGCATGAACTGATTGGCTTTTGTAAAGGTGTGTATTTCTGACTTCTGTGTGGAGTAGACTGTATTAGAACCAGAGGGGAAGCTGGGAGACTAGTCAGGAGGCTCTGACGTTAGTCCGTGTGAGAGAAAATCGTGGTTTGAACCAGGGTGGTAGGGGTGGAAGAGGCAAGAATGGTCAGAGCTGAGGTCAACTTTGAAGGTTCCGTCAGCAGGATTTGCATATGGGTTGAATGTGGATGAGAAAGAAAAGAAAAGAATCAAGGACTCCAGAGTGAACGGTGCTGTCTTTCTCTGAGATGGGCATCTGTGTGTTGACCTCTGTTGTCTGTGTATATCTTCCTTGCCTACTAGAAAATTAAAATTTCTTGAGACCAGGAATCCTTATTCTTTTTACCTTTCCCCTTTCTCTCCTCTTGGTAGTGACTCTTCCAGAACTTTGCACATGGTAAATGCATAATGAAAGCTGTGAAACAAGCAAATACAACACATAAGATGTTTATTAGTGAATACATGTGCTGGATTTGCTGTATGGTTTGGAGACAATATCTCACTTTCTGAGTTTTCTTGTTGCGAAATAGGATTCATAATATTTGCCTTTATAATGCAAATGCAGCATCAATGTACCTAATTGTGGGTAGCGCACAATATGGGGATATGGGATAGAGGGTCTTCAGTTATCTGTATTGAGAAAGAATAGTGGAAATAATTTGGGGAAAATGTCTTACTGAGGTGTCACTCAACACCATGCATTTCAGACTAGCAAGGTTTATTATCACCGGTCTCTTCTATATCACCGGAAGGCATTGCTGATTGAATGTTCGTTCGCAGGAGCTCTGGAAACAGCTCCAGAATCTTTCTTAACAGGGCACTCCAGGTTACTCTTCCCACTCATCTAATAGTTGGAAGTGAAAGCCCAGAGGTAGTCAGTGACTTTCCCCATTGCAGCCAAGCACAGAGGGGCAAAACCAGAGCCTGAACCTGCACCCTGATTCCCAGGCCAATCTGCTTTCAAGTAGATGTTGACTGAATGATAAAGGCTCATGCAGACGAGGTCAGATGTGACAGGAAGAAGCTCTACTGGTGTGTTAAGGGGGTGTGTGAAGGGCAGTGAGTGGGGTTCAGAATCAGTGGGGAGACAGGGAAGCCCCTCAGAAAGGCTTGGCATAGAAAGAACTCCCAGAGTGCCTTGCTTCAACAGATGTTCTCTGAACCTTAGCAGAAAGCTGGCTGTCACCTAGGACTCTTATTTCACTTTTATGACTATTTAAAGACAAAAGACGTATACAGTAGCCTCTTTTATCCAATCAAATCATGGAAGATGTGATCTGACATGCTACTCAGATGTGGGTTTTTTTTCTCCTTTTATTAAATACTTAAAAAGTTAAAAAGCATTCTCTTATTGTCTACTGAAATGACGTTGCCTACTAAGGTGACTGGGTTCAGTCACCTTAGATCCACTACAAATTGGCTATTTAATTTCCTCAACACAGAAAGTGACACAAACACTATTTCAGTTGCTTTACTAGATGTGCTATCTGTGGAAATCTAGTCTTTATGGTTGAAAATGATGGATGCTTTGGTTTAAAGCACAATAGAGTATTCTGCTCAGGTCTTACCAATAGCCAAGCTGTCCTCTTCAGACTTTGAACAATAAAGGGTCTTGATTATTCATTCTCACACAGGCTCAATTTATTCATTCATATGCCAAAAACCAAACGTATGCCTTCTGTTCTTTAAATATGTTTCTATTAAACAGATATTTCTTAGTGAATCAATCCAAATTCTTGATGCAGAAATGATCTTTAAGCTGAATCTTTCACTGAGTGAAACCTGGACACTTTGAACAGTGACTGATTTTTTATTTTCTTTCTTTTAAAAAAATTTTAATGTTTATTTATTTTTAAGAGAGAGAGAGAGAGAGAGAGAGAGGGAGCGAGCATGAGTGGGGGAGGGCAGAGAGAGAGAGAGGGAGACACAGAATCTGAAACAGTCTCCAGGCTCTGAGCTGTCAGCACAGAGCCCGACACAGGGCTCAAACTCGGGAACAGTGCGATCATGACCTGGGCCAAAGTCAGACGCTTAACCAACTGAGCCACCCAGGCGCCCCTCGGTTTTGGCGGGGGGGGGGGGGGGGGGTTTGTTTTGTTTTGCGTTGTTTTGTTTTTTGCAGAATTCTTTCATAGACCATTCAGCTTTTTTGTGCAATTGACAATTCTAATTGTGATGGATTCTCTTACTTTGAGATTTTAGTGAATTGGAATATTTTAGGTAACATGGAAAAATATTATTAAAATTTTGATAGAAAAACCCTATCCCCTTATAAGATACGTAAGTTATTTAGCCCTTGCATTTTTGGTGAAATGGTTAATAGTATACTTTTAGCATAAGTTTAAATACTTTACATTGAACTTATGGCTTAAACCAGTGTCACAGGCTGGAGAGCAGTGATTACATATAAAGAATTTTTGTACACCAGACAGTAATGTCATTTTCCTTACATTGTGCCTTAAATTAAAAGGCATGCTATCGGGAGGAGGAGGATCCAGATTCTAGACTTGATTCTATTATTAACTCAATGCATGACCTGATGTACAAGTTACATATATCTACCCGGGAGGGTGAGTTCCATTTTCCCGTCTGTAAAATGGCAGGCATAGAAAGGATTCATTTCAAAGGTACTTCAGAGAAATATCATTCTGTGAATTATGGTGTTGCATTATCCAAACTTCTGTTCAAAAAACTGATTGGGTTTTTTTTTCCTATTTTTTCTATTATTAAAATGGCACAGATTTACATCACAAAGATTTGGAAAATACAGCAAAATAAAAGAAGAAAATAAAATTACTAGCAATCCTTCCAATTCAGAGTTAGGCACTGCTAACATTTTGGTGCATTTCTTTCCATGATTTTCTATGTGTGTTTATTAAATATAGTAATGGGATCAGACTACATTTTTTTACTTCTGTCTTTTCCTGTGTCATTAATTCCTTTGAGAACATACTTTTAATAGATGCATAATGTCTCACCCTATAGATTTGTAATAATTTATGTAAATGGTCCCTAATGGTTGGACATATATTTTTTACGTTATAATTCTTGCACATAAAGATTTATGAGCGATTTCTAAGTTACCAATAAAAGATTATGCATGTTTATTTTAATGTCTTTAGCACATTCTGGCATCAGGGTTATGCTGCCCTCATAAAATGTTTTGGCCAATGTTCCTTTCTTCTCTATTTTCTGAAAGGTCTTGTGTAAAATTGATGCTTAGTTTATTAATTTTACTGTTCTTTTCGATGTAGGCATTTAAAGCTATAGATTTCCCCCTCTAAGCACTGGTTTAGCTACATCCCACAAATTTTGATATGATGTATCATTATCATTTGGTTTAAAATATTTTTAAATTTCCTGTTAAGATTGTTTATAGGAGCGTGATCTTGTTTCCAAATGCTTGGGATTTTTTACATGTCTTATTTTTATTGACTTCTAATTTTATTTCATTGTGTTCAGGGAATATATTCCATCCCAGTGGTTATCAAAAATTTTGGTCTCACCACCTTTACACCTCCTAAAAATTATTGAAGACCCCAAAGAACTTTTGTTTGAGTTATATCTGTTTATATTTATATTACATATTAAAACAGAAGCTTAAAAATATTTATTAAGATATTTAAAATAACATTTTAAAGTAAATCACATTTTCATGAAAAATAATTTTATTTTCCAAAAAAAAATAGTGAACAGAGTGAGATTGACTTCTATTTTTGTAAACCTCTTTATGTCTGGCTTCATGGAAAACAACTGGATTTCACACTTCTTCATTCAGCCTCTTGTGATATCACAAGTCAGTCAGCCTCTGGAAAACTCCACACTGTACACTCATGAGAGAATGAGAATAAAAGAGAAAAAATAAGTCTTGATACTTTGAAAATAATCTTGACCTTATGAATCTCCTAGAAGGGTCTCTGGGACCCCATGGGTTCCCTGGACAATATTTTGAGAACCTCGGATCTACATGATTTTTGTCTTTTCAACTTACTGAGACTTGTTTTATAATGCAGCACATGGCCTTTCATGGTACGTGTTCTGTGTACATCTGAAAAGAATGTGTATTTCTGTAGTTGTTGGGTATAGTGTTCTATGAATGTCAATTAGGCCAAATTGGTTTGTAGAGTCATTCAAGTGTTCTGTATCTTTTCATCTCTACTGAGTTTTTCTATTCATTTCTGAGAGGATTTTATTTGTTTTATTAGTTTCCATTAATTCCTGAGTTAATTTTCTTGTTAATCTCTATTGTAAAATATCCGACTGTGATTGTAGATCTCTATTTCTCCCTTTAATTCCGTCAAATTCTTCTTCATGTATTTTGATTTTTTGTTACTAACTACATTCATACCTAATATTGTATGTAACTTTTGTAATGTATTGTATGTAATTAAATGTAATTTCTTTTTTAGATCCCATAAATATAAGAAAAGAGTGGGGCAAATTAAGATATTTAAAGACAGAGACAAAGAAAACGTTGTATTTTCTTAATTGTAAAATTATAAGATAATTTTTTATAAGGATAATAAATAATAAGGATATTCTGATATCATTCTCTGGTAGTTCTCTTTATCTTAAAGTCTACTTTGTGTAATATTAATATAGACACAAGTTTCTTATGCTGTTTGCACAGTTTATATTTTTCTACTCTTTTACTTTTAAGTAGTCTGTCTTTATTTTTTTTTAATGTTTTTATTTTTGAGAGAGAGTGAGAGAGAGAAAGAGAGAGACAGAGCTTGAGCGGGGGAGGGGCAGCAAGAGAGGGAGACCCAGAATCCGACACAGGCTCCAGGCTCTGAGCTGTCAGCACAGAGCCTGATGCGGTGTTCGAACTCATGAGCCGTGAGATCGTGACCTGAGCTGAAGTCGGACGCTGAACCAACTGGGCCACCCAGCTGCCCCTAAGTAGTCTGTGTCTTCAGATTGAAAATATGTTTCATATCCACATGTGTGTGGAATATAAGGATAATCTTTCTTGCAGCATCACATTATAATTCCTTTTTCACCTACCCAATCTTTGGGCTCTTATTATAGAATTAACTTCTGCAGGTGCTGTAAACCCACCATTCATTAGTGTCATATTACTTTAAATAATGAATATTCTCTTAAAAATTTTTAAAATAAATGCAAGTTGAAGGTCTTGAATATTTACCCATAAATTCACCCCTCTAGTACTCTACATTCCTTCCTGCCAGTCGGAGTTTCCACTGGGGATTACTTCCCTTCAGTAGAAAGAATATTCTTTATCCTTTCTAGTAGTTCAGATGTGCAGTTGATGAGTTCTCCTATCCTTTTTTTGTGGTTGTTGAATACATTTTTTTAAATTTTGTCTTCATATTGCTAACAATTTTATTGAGGCATAAATTACATACCATAAAACTCACCCATTTTTAAGTGCACAGTTCAGTGATTATTAGTGATCTTTTAGGGTTATCCAACCATCACTAGATCCAGTTTTAGAATATTTTTATTCCCCCAAAAGTTTCTTCATGCCCATTTGCAGACAATGCCCCTTTTCACCCATAGCTGCAGGCAATCATTAATCCTTTTTTGTGGGCATTTCACATCAGTGAAATCATGCAATGTATGATCTTTTGCTTCTTTTCATTTAGCATAATGTTTATGAGGCTTATCGATATTACAGCATGTGAGTAGTTCATTCCTTTCTATTGATGAATAGTAAGCGTTTTATTGTATGAATATCCTACATTTTGATTATCCATTCACCAATTCATGGACATTTGTATTGTTTCCAGTTGTTGACTATTATAATAATGCTACTATGAACATTTGCATACATGTCTTTGTGTCAGCATACGTCTTCATTTCTCTTGGGTATTTACCCCATTCCTAGTAGTGTAATTTCTGAGTCCTATTTTAAATCAATGTTTAAGTTTCTAAGGAACGAACAAACTGTTTTCCAAAGTGGCTGTATTGTTGTACATTCTCACAAGCAACAGATACGTGTTTGCCTTCATATTTGAAAGTCATTTTTTGTTGGATATATAGATCTCGCTTGATAGTTAATCAATTTTATTTCTTTACTTTAAATATGTTATTCTCTTGCATCATGGCCACCATTGTTTCTCATTAAAAGCCAGTTATCATTTTGATTGTTGTTCCCTGTATTTACACACATGTTATTTTCCTCCTCTTGGTTTAATATCTCTCTTCAGTTTTGAATTGTAGGGGCTCAACTATAATGCATTTACGTGTGTTTATCTTGAGGTTTAAAGAGCTTCTTGGCTGGATGCATGGACATCCTTAATCAATTTAGGGAAAATCTTGGCTATTATATTTTCAAATATTTCTTCTGCATCATTCTCTCTTCTACTTTTGGAACTCTAGTTATAGATATGTTTTAATGCTTTATCATGTCCCACAGATCTCATTTTCTTTACTTTAGTTTTGGTCTGGATAAAGAAAGTAGTGTCTTTACACATGTGCTCTTGGCCTGGGGCTCTTTGGGATTCAAATTCGTCATTCTAGCCCACATGAAACCATAAACATTTCCGAGGGGTTTATTTCATCTGTCCTTACACCTGTCTCTGGTAAATTCTTCTTTCTCTCACTATCACATGAAAGATGAAAGCAGACCTATATCTCTTTTCTCATGACAAGCGCTCATCACTTTATGGAATTTAGTTCACTTAGGTTTCTTTTTTATTAACTCTCTTGAGGGGGTTACAAATCTGCAGTTGTGAGCTTTGGGTGTCTCTTTGAGAGAGTGACAATGGTTTCTTGCCATTTAATGTATTTAATTGGAAGTGGAAGTTTCTGTGAGTTTTATTTATTTTGTAAAGCCTCTTGAATTCTAGAAAGATTATTCCAAGTTACATTTTTACCCACAGAATATTGCAAACTCCATTTATACTCCACCCAAAATAACAAAACCCAAAATTCAAACGCATGTCCCAGAGCTGTGCTTATTGAAAATGTCCTCTTTCATAAATTCACTGATGATTCCACTGCTGGAATCCCACATCTTTCTCCACTTTGCCTTCCATACCAGGTGTCCCAGCGACAGCACAAAGAAACGCCCCCCCCACCACCACCAGATATATAGTGTTTATTTTTTTCTATAGCATTTTCCCTGTGATTCTTTGTTCTTATGTATACTGATAAACTAGTTTGGCTTGCCTGAAAAGTAACCTGAAAATCTCTTTCCCTTTTTTTCCTTGAGCCAACAGCCATCCCTCCACAGCCACCTTCTTGTTTTCTCTACTCTTGATACCCCCATTCTATGGAAACACTCAAAAGCAGTATCTCAGTGAAAGAAGGAATGTGATTTCTCAAAATTTTGGAAATTTCCAAAGGTATTGTCATGCCCAACAGACCACTGACCCAACCTGCAGTCTAGGTGTTATGAATGTGTATAATCAGCCTGACATCTAATACCAGAAACTTCTCTTTCGTGCATTCCATGCAGCTTCTTACCTCTCCCTCTTTACCTTTCTCTGTTCTAGCTTTTGGATTTACCACAACGAAAGGGAAAGTAAATGAAAGAAGATATGGGTTATGAAAGAAGATTGACTTGTTTAGATTCCTGCCTTCTTAGGCTAGGCTAGCCCTAGAATGTTTAGAAATATAGAGCAACTCATTTGATGTCCTTTTTTAGGGACATTTTTAGGCAAGTGGAATCTTTTTTTTTTCCAAGTGAAATCGTCTTAAAGCATGGGGCATTAGCATTCTGAAGCTTGACAAGATCCAATGATATAATCATAATGTATTTCTAATTATTTCGAAGTTATGTTTCTTACATATAATCCCAATGATTTGCTTATTTATTTGAAATCTCACCAATCATAATCAGTATTTATTTCTAACTCAGTTGTTTAAAATATCATGAACTTTACCTGAAAGTCTTTTTTGATCCTATTCATTTTATCTTTTTTTGCTTTCCAGCTCTTTTCTCAAGCTCCATTTTCTTCCTTGGTCTGTGTCCTGACACATACTAACCATTATACAAATAACAACACAAGTACCTGCTTACTTGCTAATTTAAGCCATTCAAGTTAAATTTTAAAATGAAAGAGTTTCCTCATCCAAGGATTAAATAGTCTTACTTCTGGCTCTATCCCCATTTTGGTTTTGATTCTGTAGAAAACTGGATTTTGCATTCACACATACTTTAACACACACACGTACACATGGATGCTAGTTCCCCCCTCATAGAAAACTCCATTGGCAGTGTGATAGAGGAGGAGGTTGAAGGATATAGGAATGTGATGCATGCAGTCATTCAAAGACCTAGGCTGATCTAGACTCTACCATCTTCATAACTTGGCTCCAAAGATCATTTTGAAGAAGAGAAATGAGGGTCCTGCAAGACATTCTTATGGGCCAAGTCTGAAAGTGGCATATTTAATTCTTTTTCTCCTCCACTGGACCGAACAGTCACAGGATCACCCTTAGACTGGGAGCTGTAGCCCTGATTGGGAAACTCCATTCTGTACAATGGAAAGAGCACAAACCTTTGGTGGACTTTCAGCCACTTCTCTTTATACACACAAATGCATCTGAGGCCCCATGGCTACGCTTCTTAGTTCTTCCAGTGTAAACCCGCAGGACTCTCCAAGCTTGGGGAGTTCAAGAATAGGGTGGTGGCACAGGGGCTTCATGCTGAGCACCAAAGTCTAAAGCAAATAGAGCTCTTCCTATGGTAGAACAACTCAGAACTAATCCACCCATGAAAGGAAGTGAGGATGCATTAGTCTGTTTTGTCTTTCACTCATGCATTCTTTTGCCCATTTATCAGACATTATCTTGATTACTTGCTGTATGCTTTATGTTTAGCAACATGCTGAGTGTACAATAAAACATTTAAACCGTGCAGTGGGGTAAGAGCTATAATGGATTTGCGCATTATGTATTTGGAGGTAATATGCATTATTTTAGTGGTGCAGGCTGACCTTCTAACAAGGTAGCATGAGAAATTTCCAACACAAGGTCTTAGTGGCCTGTTTCCCTGTTAGATTTTTAACATTTCCTTACTACATTCTTTTGTATATATGCAACCCTGGTTCCAACTTTGCATTCCACTCTCATGGAGAGTAATATGGGTATAGTTCCTGAGTGTAAAGGTCTGTCTGGCCTCACATTGTTGGCAAGATAAATGCAATAGTAGTGAAATTAGAGGCAGGGAGAATCAAGAGGCTACTGTTATAGCCTTCATTGGTTCTCTCTGTGGAACAAAATTGAAAGCCCTGTCTATAACTCACAGAACTCTTCATGGTCAGACCCTTGCCTAACAGTCTGGGTGCATTTTCCGTAGCTCTCTACCGCTAATCTCTGACTCCACCTGGGAATTTCTGCAATAGGAGTCTACTCATCATTTCTCATACTTCACTACATCATTCCATTAAGATGACTTAACAGTCATCTTAATAGTCATCTCCCTACTTGCTTGCCCATCTAGAAGAATACCAAATTACTTAATTTTCACAGTTGAGCAAAATATTCCTTTATTAGGGAAACCTTCTCTAAATGCCCTCCTCTCTACTACGCTTTGTACCAACGTCATTTGTAGAAAATATAATTTATGGTACATAATATTCCATTCTGTCTTAGCCTGTCCTATAATATTGTAATTCTTTACTGCCTTTACCATGATCTCCCTTAGAAGGAGACAGTGACTTACCATCTTTCGATGGCCAGTGTTTTGCTGTGTGCTGCGTGCATAGTATGTTCAGTAAATAACCATTGGATGGAATGGGTGGATGAACGAATGAATTCCAATGACAGGAAACAACCTACGCAAAATAGAATACTTTTAATAATATGGCCGACATCAAGAAGTTCCTTTTGTTTGGAAAATAAGATCTGTGCAGAAGAGCATTTAAAAAAACAACAGTTGGAGGAGTAGGTTGATTAAAAAAATTAAAAAAAAATTTTTTAATCTACCAGCAGTAGAGTGATGTTATCAGAACTAGTTCCACAAAGATGAATCTGGTGGTAGTAAATAAAAAAGATGAGTGGGCAGGGAGGAATAGCAGACGGGAGGCTGATAGTGGACCCTTGTTATTTTTGAGCTGTCCAGCATCCCACTCTTGTTCTATGTTGAGGAAGCCTCCCCTCTATGACCCTTGGTGGGGCTACCACCTGTTGTTGAGAGGCCATGGGAACCAAAACTTCCCTAACTAGATATCCTGGCAGTTGGGCTTGGGGTAAATGACTCAGGCTTGACCAACTGAACACCACACTCAGAACTTTGACTCCAGAGAGTATTACACAAAGTCTTAGGAACAGTTATATATCACTCATGGCAGCAGAAAAGGAGTGGCGCATCTGATGGTTGTGGGTTCCAGTGGTAGTGTCCTATTTCCTTTGTTCCTACAGCGTCACCTTGGAGGTTATCTTCTGCAGTTTAGACCCTCTTCATTCCAACCCAGTTTCTACAGCTGTTTCTCAAAATTGCTAATTCTGCAAAGGCTACCTGATAACCTCCTTACATGATGCTTTTCTGCCAGTTAGCCAAGAGCCCTTTCTATCATTTGCCACCAAGAGCCGATATTCTGACAGGTATGGAATCAAAACAGTGGGAAACATTGATGGATATCCATCCAGCGTCCACCCCCCTCCTAACTTAGATACTTGCTTGCACATCCATCTGTTCTCACCCAAAACCACCTTCAGGGAAAAGCACCATGCACTTCTTACTGGAGGAGCAGGTTCAAATTGGCTTAAGCCAATCAACAGCCCAGCCCACAGTCCTTACCCCAGCCACAGTCATGTTCAGAGGTGAACATGTGACCTATGTGGGCCAATTGTAGAATGAAATAGTGGCAGTGGTTGCTACTGGCAGCCATCCTTGGAATCACCTTTCGAATGACATTGACATTCAGAAGACAGAGTCAGATAGGGCCCTTTGACAACCTCTTTGAGCCTCTGGATTAACCAGCACCCCTGGTGTCTGCCATTGAAAGGGATCAGAGGTGGGTGGGGTTATGATGGAAGGTGACTGGGTGGAAGATGTTGTCACAATTGAGACAGGGAACACAGGAAGAGTAGCAGACTTGATTAAGCAGATTAGAAGTTTATGTCTAAAAATGGTACATTTTCAAAAAAAAAAATAAAAATAAAAAAAATAAAAATGGTACATTTTCTTTTCCAGAAGTATTTTTGTGCTTCATAAGTTGTTAATTTCAAATAAAGAGTAAGGCTTATCAAATACCTTCATCTTTGACACGTCAAACTAAAGCCTTAGCCTTTTTAAAAAGAGAATAGGAATAGTTGTGTAGAATGACCCCTGTTCATAGATTTGCATGTTATTTTTCCCATGTCAGGTCTTAACATGAGAAGGAGAATGGGGTGGGGGGAAAGGGGTGAAAGAGCATGTTTCTAGCTTTTGACTCATAACAGTTTTTCAGTAATGTCCATCCCTGATTAATACCTAAAGACTAGTACCTATTACCACCGTGAGTCACAATCTCAGGTTTTACACTTACCCTTCTTTTTTGCATTTTTTCTTTTTTTTGCTAATGTAAAGATTAGTGACACTGGTTAAGGATTGAAATGAAAAACCTTGAACATGTATCTAACTGTCGTGGATGGATAAAACTGCTCACATTTTACTCTTGTCACCTGCATAACTAAGTTATTTCTGATAAAGTTACCACTCTCTGCCCAGGCTTGGAACTTTAGAATCTCCTCCTCTTCCTGCCTCCCGTTCCCCTTTTTCTGTTACTTCCAACCGGCATCCCTCCTCATGTCACTTCCCATTCTCAGACCATTACCTGGGCAGCCAATTAACTGTGAAATCCTACACGTTCTTTCTCCATGGTGTTTCTCGTATCCACCCCTTGGCTTACATTTACTGTTGCATCTCCATAACCCAACCCCTCAGCGCCTTCTGGAAAGAGTCTGGAATTATGATAATTTGTAGTCCTTGTTCACTCCAATTCAACCTCGTGCACAGATCTTTAATGATCTTTTGAAAGATACCTTATGGAGTAAAATACTCACTCTTCGCCCTGTCACTCAAAGCCCTCATCTACTTGGCCACAACCTCCCTTCAGATCGTATAACTCACCATGGCCCTCTTCACACTTTCTGTTACAACTAAATGGCCCGTACACTGGTTTTTGAACAACTACCCTTGCTCATAAGACCTGGATCCATCGTAGTTGTATGCAGTATCCATGTCAAATGCCCTCCTCTTTCACGAAGGCAGTCTTGATTTTGCTGGTAGATGGAATCTTTCATCTCTATAAGAAACCCACAGTTATCCCTGACACCATCTTCTTGAAGATAAGACTTTGATACCTTCCAATCCAGCCTTCGCATCACTACTAGAATTCTCTCAAAAGCAAAGATGTGTCCAGTTTTCTGCTCCAGCATGTTCAAGTTGATGTAGTAGAGACGTTCAGAGTTTTGCTTTGAAGACAAGTGGTTTGCATCCACCACCTTCTCGCTATTTGATCCGAGGCAGATTATTCCTCGTTCTCTAAATGGGACCCATTGTGAAGTTTAAATAATACAATGCTAATAAATTTTTGCAGTGACTTCAAAGGTTAGCCCTAATTAAAATATGTATGACAGGAGCACCTGGGTGGCTCAGTCGGTTGAGCGTCCGACTTCGGCTCAGGTCATGGTCTCGCGGTTCGTGAGTTCAAACCCCGCATCGGGCTCTGTGCTAACAAACAGCTCAGAGCCTAGAGCTTGCTTCAGATTCTGTGTCTCCCTCCCTCTCTCTCTCCCCCTCTTGCTCATGCTCTTTCTCTCTCTGTCTCTCAAAAATAAATAAATGTTTAAAAAAAATTTTTTTAATGATACACGACAGGATGAAAAATTCCAGGATTCAACTGAGACACAATAAAATAGTAAATATGACATTCCAGGTAGAGGTAAATATCAGACCAATATGAAGGTATTCAAAGTAGGTGGCCAAAAAACTAGTTGGATAGCTGAAAACCTAAAAGAGGGATGAGCAGGGCAAAGCCATCAGAAGTGGAAAGATGGTTCTGCGAGGAGGTTTTCTTTGCAGAGATCCATCCTGGAACCCCTGATATGTATTACCTTAGGAGGGGTTTAAGATGATGCCAGCTCCCTCACCTCTAATGTAACTGGGGGGTAGTTTTAATGAGACAATTGGAAAACCTGACAAATGACTTCTGCTTTATTGTCCCCTTGTCCCCTGTTATTTAACCTAGGGCTGTGTGTGTGTGTGTGTGTGTGTGTGTGTGTGTGCATGCATGTATGTGTGTATGTGAGTTAGCTAGGACTTTTTTGGTTGTTAGTAATAGAAATAGTATCTGAATTTGCTTGAGGAAAGAGGGAGGCACTGGTTGAAATAATACTGGAATATCATAGATATTCTCCTGACCCAGTTTTGGTTCGGAAAATCTTCATGAGAACTCTGACTGACTTTGTCTGATCAGGGCCCCCTCAGATGAATCCAAGATGGAAGGAGGAGGAGCAGTTCTCAGAGAATTGAATGGCCAAACACAGGGGTGCTTAAGCTAACATTCTATTTATTTTCATCCCTGTCATTTTTCAAGTATGTCAGCTTCTTAAGCCATAGCATTGCCTAGTATAAAATGTACCATCTGATTCCTATGTGAAGGTTGCAAAGGGGAAATATGTCTTCTTATTAAAGGATGGATCAAGGCAGGTATAAGACCCTGGGAACTGGGCAAGGAAGAGGGCAAGGCAGAAAAGAAATGATGATGGCTCCCTCAGCGTGCCACTTGGGGATTAGCTGTTAGAGATTTGTAGGACCTCAGTAGGTGCCAATTGGGCAGTAGTGGAATGGCTGTCCTTGAGTCTGACCGAGGGCATTGCCACATAACATGGGGCTGCTGCATAATGGGGACTTTTTAAAAATGTTTACCCATTTTTGACAGACAGAGAGGGAGAGTGGGGGGGGAGGGGCAGAGAGAGAGGGAGACAGAGAGTCTGAAATAGGCTCCAGGCTCTGAGCTGTCCGCACACAGCCCGACGTAGGGCTTGAACCCATGAGCCATGAGATCATGACCTGAGCCAAAGTCGGATGCTTAATGGACAGAGCCACCCAGGTGCAAATTTTTTTTTTAATGTTTATTTGTTTTTTGAGAGATGGAGAGAGAAAGAGCATGAGCAGGGGAGGGGCAGAGAGAGAGGGGGAAAGACAGAATCTGAAGCAGGCTCCAAGCTCTGAGCTATCAGCACAGAGCCCGACGTGGGGCTGGAACTCATGAACTGTGAGATCATGACCTGAGCTGAAGTCAGACGCTTAACCGACTGAGCTACCCAGGCGCCCCCAGAATGGGGACCTTTGATTTTGTGTCCCTCCTTCTCCCCTTTCGTGTTCCTCTCACTTCTTATGGGCTTCCCCTGCCTCCACCCCACCAGCCGCACCGCCCAATGACCTGAGGCATCTTCACTGGCCTCACTCTCCCTTCTCAGGCTCATTGCTCCCTCACAGGGACCCATTTCATATACTTATGTCTTTTCCATGTTCCTGGCAGCACCTGGCCTCAGCTGGCTCTCAGAGCACAAGGATTTCACTTACTCAGTTATTCATTCACCCAACACATATTCATTGAGCTCTCATAGTGCAACAGGCCCTGTTGTAGGCACTTAGGGAAACCTGCAGTGAACAAGGCAGGGGAGCCCTGCCTTCACGGGGCTTACATTCTCACGGGAGAGGTAAAACGAAACCACACAAATAAGTGAATACCATCCATGAGTGGTAAGTGCTTTGAAGAGAAATATAACAGAGGAAGGAGGTAGTGAGAGTGTGTGACTTAGTGCGAGACTGATGAGGGCAGGCTTCTCTGACGTGAGCAGAGACCTACCTGCCTACGTGGAGGAGTGAGCCCTGCTAAGATGGGGAGAAATGGCATTCAAGGCAAGGGATGCCATCTGAAGGAGACCTGAGGTGGGAACATGTTTGACTTGTGACAACCGGGCCTACATGCGGTGTCCTGGGAAGAAAAAAAGAGCTTCAAATGGCTCTTAACCGCTGGAACAAATGTTCCACCTTGTTCGTAAGAGTGTTGTGAACAAAACTCATGGAGGCCTGTTGGTGTGTGTTTAGGACATTTTGCTTGCTCAGGTGAGAAACAGAACCTAAATTACCTGGAGAAAAGGTAGGGAGTACTGACAAGAACAAGGCTATACTAATGCATGTATAGAAAGATCCTTAAATGTGCCCATAATGGCAGTGCAAATCAAAGCTCCTCTAGACTGACTGCATCTGGCTCACCAGATGGGCAAATGTCCAGTACATTCCACAACACGTTCTGTGGGGAAACGCTTTCTCATAAATTGCTGGTAAGGAAGCAAAATGGCACAACCCCTGTGGAGGAGAATTTGACTGGATCTAGCAAAATCACATATATATGAGCAAAGTCTATCCGTGGCTGCACCGTTTAATACCAAAAGACTGGAAACAATCCTAATGCCTATCAGTAGGGACCTAGTTGTACAAACTTCACATATCCACATAGTGGAATACTATTAAAAGAAATAGGAACATTTCTATGTATTATTATGGAATGATCTCTAGGGTCACATTTTTTAGTGATAAAAGCAAGATAGTAAAGTGTGCAAAGTATGCTCCCATTTGTCTAAGAGAGAGAAAATAATATACATATAAATTTGCTAGTTTTTTTTTTTTTGATGGAAGAATGGATAAACAGTAAAGATGAAATGGCGATAACCCGTATGGGAGGGAGGGAGGAAATGGGATGGAGGAGACAGGGATAGAAGCCAGATTTCTTTGTAGAGTTGTAGTTTTGATTTTTGAACCATGCAAAATTTTTGTAATTATAAAACACAATTAAGTTTAATGGGACCAATAATCCTTATGAATTCAGTGTTACTTTTAAAAAAAGAAAGTAAATTCGGAAACATTTTGGAAGCAAATGAACCTTAAAAAGTAAATGCTTCTAAAAGTATAAATTTTTGAAACCAATGAAACCTAACCTGGTATCCAGATGATGGGGTCGAGTAACTATTTCAAATGACTGCAAGGCACAGTATGTTGTATCTCCTTTATGGGATATACCCAAAGGACAAAAGAATTGGGGACAAATCTTAAATTCTTCCTTGTGGTATTAATAATGTGATTCCAAGACTGCAGTACCTATATTATTGGATAAAGCAAATGAATAATTATGGTTTTAGTAACTACCAAGATATTTGATGTAGAAGAAATAGGATACGGATATAAGACTGATGAGTTTCAGCAAAAACACTGTACTTTTGGATTTGAATTGGAATCATCAATCTGAACTCATATGCTCTCTTCTAAATATATTGATATAATTCCTAGGTCTGTCCACTGAAATGCTTATAAACAATAACCAACCCAGTGCAAAGTGACCTGTCTATAAGTATATAGATTATGATCTGGAAATATGTTAAAATAATTGCTAAATGGAACTGGGGCTCCTTGGAGAAATGGTTGATTCTTTATCTGGAACAGAAAAAGGACAAGATAAGCCTGGAATATCTTGTCACGCTGTAAGGAGAGGTAGCCCTCAAAGGCACTAGGATTGCATCAAAAGGACACAGGAGCCAACCTGATTAGACTCTCACCAGCCAAAGAAAGATGGGCAATTGAAGCATCAATGAAATAAAACTACAATGGATTTAAACTCATTAAATTTTAATGAGTTTAGTTTATGAATTAAGTTTAATTCATAAGTTCTTAATGATACTTTAAAAAGAACCCTCAATGATCTTCTTTGAGGGATAATAAGGAAGCAAATTATTTAAACACACACACACACACACACACACACACACACACATGAACACACACACTAGCTAATAAAGGAAAAGAGTAACGTGTGTATTTTTCCTGTCTTACAAAAATGTAGCTCAGAGTAAATACATCGTAGATGAGAAGCAGTTCCTCTCCGTGGAAGTAGTCCATGAATGCATGAAGGAATACCATTATTTCACAAATCCTAACAAAAGAATGAGTTGAGGCATTTGCATGAAAGGTCGCTTATACCGTAAAAGAGAGACAGCCTTGCATTACATACCCCCTGATGGAAGAACACATCACCATCTAGGAAGGAGTCTTGCCAAACCCAAATCTATCAAGCTTCTGGACCTAATTAACGGGATCTGCAGGTAACAGAGAAACCAGTTAAATGACACCGTGTGGAGCTCATCGTGAAACTCCAGACTGGGGAAACTCTAAAGGACAAATAACATGGTTTCATCGTCAACAACAAGCTGCAAGGAAGGAAAAAATAAGGGATAGAGGAGAATTCTATAGATTAAAACAGACATGAGAGACACCACAGTTTGGATCCCAATTTAGAGAAACAAGCAACAAAAGAAGGAAAGAAGGAAGGAAGGGGGCCAGGAGAGAATGAGAGGGAAGAGAAGATTGGTAGTTTGGAGCAGTGTGCACGCTGGCAGGATATTTGATGATGATATTGAATTACTGTTTCTTCTTGGGTTGTGTGATGATAGGTGTTGTAATTTCCAAAAATGAGCCCTTACCTTTTGGAGGTATATATAGAAATATTTACAGATGAGATGTTACGATGTCAGGCATCTGCTTCAAAATAACCAGGAGTGAGTGTGAATGGGGACATGCAGAAGTGATCTTTAGATTTGGTCTTGCATTGGAATCCCCTGGAGGGCTTAATTAGACTACAGATACCAGCCACACGTGCAGAGATTCTGCTTCAGTCTTAGGTGGGATTCAAGAATTTAAGTTTCCAACAAGTTTCTGGATGATGCTGATGCTGCTAGTTTGAACCACACTCTGAGGCCCGCTGGCAGAGAGGACGCAGGATTGATCCCCAAAGTTATTCTTGCACCTAGCTGGTGGGTATGTGAAGGCTTATTATTATATTCTATGTCTGAATATGTTTGAAATTTTCCATAATGAACATTAAAAACAAATGATCCTGGAAGACACATGGAAGGAGCAAAGCCTTTGACACCCCACAGCTGTCATGGGAAGATCTACGCCCATTAGCAAGACAGATCCAGCTGCTGCCTCTGGGACTAAAAGGTGCACATCTCTTCCTGCCCACTTGGAGACGACTGCAAGAATTGCCTGGCCAGAGGGGCAGGGAAGTGATCTTTGCCTAAGGGATCTGCATCATTTGCATCCATTTTCGTGATGTGGTCAGTCATCGAAAGAGCAGTGGCGTGGGATGAATCCTATGATTTTATGGCCACTTCAGCTGGAAAGGGTGCTCCCGAGGAGAGCTGTGCCAGGGTTCAGCTATCAAGAATGGGGTGATCACTGAACTCCTATGCTCATATACCTTATACCTTCCTGAAAGGACCTTCCTAAAACTCCCAGATCACGAGGCACCTCTTTTGGGTTGAGTCCCTCTACTTTCCTTTTAAAATTTATTCATTCAGCGGCGCTCCTGGGTGGCTCAATGGGTTAAGCGTCCGACTCCCACTCAGATCATGATCTCGCAGTTGGTGAGTTTGAGCCTAGCATTGGGCTCTGTGCTGACAGCTCAGAGCCTAGGGCCTGCTCTCCCCCTCTTTCTGCCCCTCCCCTGCTCATGTTCTGTGTCTGTCTCTCAATAATAAATAAATGTTAAAAAATAAAATAAAATCCATTCATTCATTTACTTATCCATTCACGTATCAGATATTTCATAGAGTACCTCCTAAGTGTCAGGCTTCTAGCCCCTGAGAATAAGCAGGGAACAGAATAGGCAAAAAAAATCTCTGCTTATGTAGAGATTAAATTCTAGTTGGGGAAACAAGAATTAAGTAAGAACTAAGTGAACAGTGATTTCAGAGAGTGAAAGGTGCTATGAATAAAACTAAAACAAAGATGCTGGGATAGTGATTGATTCCGTGTGTGCACGCATGTGCATGTGCACGCGTGCGTACACATTGTGTTTCAGGCGATCAGGAAGGGTTTCTCCGAGGAGATGATGCCTGAGCTGAGACATGGATGATAGGAAGGACCCAGCCGTGAAAAGGTCTGCATGTGTTCAGACAAGGGCAATTAGTACAAAGTCCCTGAGATGCGAAAGAGCTCAGTACTTCTTTGGAATGCCAAGAAGATGGGTGAGTCTGGGACCTGGACAGCACAGGGCAATACGGCATGAGATGAGACAAGAGAGGAAGTAGGAGCCAAGATATGTCAGGCCTTAGAATCCTCAGCCAGGTGCTTATATACATACCCCAGACACTTCCAAGCCTGCTAACTCATCTCCCAGCTATAAAAAGTACATTCTCTCCAGAGAAACAGGACACTATTTACCAGGGAAGCCCCCTGTGGGCTCTGATCTGTAGGAAAATGAGTGTTTTTGTGTAGGCAACTGAATTGTATTGTATATCCAATTTGTTGAACCAACCTATTTAAAAAACCCAATTATGTTATTTTAGAATCACCATCTGCTCTCTCTGGGGCTCCTGGGTGGCTCAGTCAGTTAAATGTCTGACTTCGGGTCAGGCGCAGGTCATGATCTTGCTGTTTGTGGGTTCAAGCCCTGCGTCGGGCTCTGTGCTGACGGCTCAGGGCCTGGAGCCTGCTTTGGATTCTGTGTCTCCCTCTCTCTCTCTGCCCCTCCCCTGCTCGTGCTCTGTCTCTCTCTCTCAAAAAAAAAAAAGTATTTAAAAATTAAAAAAAAATAGTATCACCATATGCTCTTAATGTATATAATTCCACACTAAAAACACTATTTACTCAGCTTAATATTTGATCGCTTATTAAAATACAGATTCCTTTCTGACGGGTAAGACTATGTATTATCAGTCATTTCATGCTCATATAAATGAATTGACGGCTGTGTCCTTGAAAAGAGGAGAACGTAAAGTTAGTGGTTTCTTGAGCAAAGGAAGGAATCTCCAGGGCAGGAGCCAATCAGAATGGAGAAACTGAGGATGTATCAGGAAAAAAAAAAACTATTTTATGATTTTGAGTGGGGCTGTGCTTCCTGGATAGACTCATGTCCTCTGGCCAAGACTGATCATCACAGGATTCTTTTTCTTGAAATAACACATGTGTGTCCTTTCCTAAATAGAAAGTGTGAAAGGATGCACAGATCCCAGTGATTAAAATGTTCCTTCCGCCCTGCTGTTCCTTGATGGGCTCTGGACCTACATCCTGGACCTAACCTCTGCCAACAAATGTATTTATGACTGTCAAACGGTGTGCGGGAAGCTGCTCAAACGGCCGTTGTGCACAGACATAGGCATTGCCTCCCAACTTCGCATTCAAGTGACTTCACACTGGTTGCTTGATTTCAGCCATGATAAGAATATTTACACCACAGAAATCAGCAAACACTACACATTGGGCTTTTCCTTACAGAGCGCTGATGGTTAAGCTCTCACCAGCATGTCACTGGTATGCAACTTTTAAAAAGTCAATTTTAGCGTATGCCATGGCATATGAAAGCAATAGCTATTTCTTTATTTTGCCTCTTGAACAGACGTCAATGGTATTCAAAATTATGTTCATCTTTGTATATACTTTATGTATATACTTTCTCAAAAACTTTTCCTGCATTCCATGGTCGACTGGGTCGGCATCCAGGGTCCCTCAAGGCTATGAGCCGTCTGGCTCTTGCTCCCTTGTCCCCCCCGGGCTCCAAACTTAAGCTTCACTGTGCCTTGCCCCTCAAATAACCTATTCTTTATTTTGGTCTGAACACCTCTAGTCTGCTGCTCCTGTCTGAGGGGCTCCCCTCCCCCCTTCCCTGTCTGCCATAGCCTTACCCGTGTTTCAAGATCAGAGCAGAGGCCATATTCTCTTTCCTGATGCTCACCCACCACAGCCGCTCTCATTATCCATTGCTCTTTCGCTAGTGCTCCCACTAAACGCTGTCTGTAGCTCCTGAGCCACCATTGCCACTGCCACTGCCTCATTGTGTAGATGTTTGTCTCCATGTCTTATCTCCTCCACTGGATTTTAAGCCCCATGAGGATGGGGAATTTTGCTGATTCATCATTTTATCCCTGAGAGCATCTGGTACAGAGCTTTGCATACAGTCCTCACTCAGTAAGTGTGAGCTAAATTATCTGCATATAGGACTTCATATTCCCCACAGTGCCCTGGACAACATAGGAAGTGCCACACACACACACACACACACACACACACACACACAATTTCATCAGTCTAAATGTTTGTGTTTGTGGACTGCTTTCATTTGGCATGGGAAATGTCTCATTGAAGGGGAACACTAGGCTCAAATGTAGTCCAATGAGCAGCCACAAAACTTGTACGTTTAGTCTGAAAAGTCACCTTTCCCATCTGCATGCAAAATCGGAACGCTCTTGTCCAATCATGTGTTAGAAAGGCGCCAATCTGTTGCAAATCATGACGCTCCAGCGGCCATCAATGATGCAACTGTGCTGCTACCGGGAATAGATCCTGCTAGAATGTTACTGAGTTTTGCTGAGACTTTTCCCACTAATGTTAAACTAAAAACTAATCTGACGTTTTCTCTTTGCTCACTCCTACTGCCAAAGAAGGCTATTCCTGTTCAGTAGTTTCATTCATTAAGCAATTAGCACTTACTCTTGCCACTCTGCTAAAGCCTCAAGGTATAAAGGTGAATTACCCACAGCCCTGCCCCTCAACGATTCACAATCAGGAAGGGAGACAAAAAAGCAACCAGACATGTTCAAAGTCTCAGGTGAAATAGATCCCCAAGGCTCTGACAATGACCCACATCAGTGCCTTTGCCCATTAGACCCTGCCATCTGTCCCCACGTGAGACGTTTGCTGTAACTCCTTTTCCATGATTGCTTTTGGTTTGAGTGACCTTGGAGACAGCCTGAAATCCCGTGCTTGGAAGGGTGCTTTTAGAGTAACTGGTCTGCACTTATGTGCTTCAAATAGAATTTCACAGACCTCTAATTATCTTCTCTTACCAGGCGGCCTAAATGACTGACGACCAGCTCTTTAGTTACTCCAAGAATGGATTTCTATTCAGCCCGTGCCCGGGATGCATTAGGATGCCCAGAACGCGTGTGCCTGCTCCGAGCGGCACGGGGCAATTAACAGAAGCCAAGCCATTTGCAGAATGCCTCAACTTCCTGCTCATCTCTGAGGCAGAAACTTGTCACACCTTAACCTCAGGAGGCTCATCTGCAGAGTTATTTCCCCACCCTCCCCAAACAGAGCCTCTGGTGTCAGATTCTCCCCCTTGCTTTTTGCAAACATAAGCACTCGGCTGAAACAACAGCTATGACTCAGTTCCTAGCTAACGCTGCCTGAATTGATTTAGTCTGAGTTCAGATTTAGCACATAATCATGTTCAATTTGCTCCACTGCACTGCCTCGAGATAAAAGGCTCGGGGGAAAAAAATAGCTTCAGCTTGTGTCAGTCTTTGTGGTGATGTCATTGCCATGAGCGAGCCGGGCCGTTCATTACTCTGCTGTGCAGCCTCAGACGCGGGCTGCGTGCGTGCAGAGGGAGCGGGCTCCAGGTGCCGAGCACCGGCGATCCCCAGGGCGAGGCGACACCCGGGCTGGCCACGGCAGCATCCACCTGGCGGCTCTTCCCATCACGCACAGCTCTGAGGTCGCCTGGCTCTTGATTGAAAATTCAGGAGGGGGAATGCCAGCCCCTAGCATGGACTGTGATGTTTCCACTCTGGTTGCCTGTGTGGTGGATGTCGAGGTCTTTACCAATCAGGAGGTTAAGGTATGCACCTGCAATCTTGTGTTTCGTTGTTGCTGTTACCGAAGCTGCTCGGCAGAGCCTTTTTAGCTTAAGGAAACGGGACTTTGGTTCATAGTTTTCAGCTCTCAGAGAGCGCTAGAAATGCCAGCGGTGAGTGCATGCCTGTGTTAATGAGAATAAGTTAGAAGAGGGACCAGCACGGCACATTAATTTTGAATGTGCAAAGCTCGACCGTGGTCTGTTCTGCCTTTTCTATTAGGTGATCCCCAGTCAGCCCTTTCACAGTAGACATGTTTTCGTAGTCTCGTATCCGTGTCAATAGGGAGAATTTGCCGGTCCTTAATGCTGAGAGGGGTATTAGATCGACGAGTGAATGAAAAGAAGCACACGTAATAAACACTGCACCCGGGACACCCTGATAGTGGGACAAGCAACCCCCTTCGTGGCATGTCACTTGACGGTGCCGTGGTGCGGTCTTCATACTGAACAAAAGCTGTTCCACAGATGGCAGTTTCAATCTCTAGCTCCCTGGAAATCAAAGTTGGAGGGCAGCCGCCTCCATTTGCTTTGTCAGGCAAAGGAAGCAAGTCATTTTCCCTCAGCAGTTGTCCATAAAGAAAGTTCAGGCATAAACGGCTTTTGCATCTTAAGACGCAACGTTCCAGGCCGTTGGTCCTCACAGATTGTCTGCAGCTATTGTTTAATTGTCACGGGTAATTGTCCCCTGATGATACTCAGCCTTTTTTGTTTTTTTTCCATTTGGTTTTATATTATGAAAAAGATTCCGTGCTTGTACAATGGGAATTTTGATTTCTCCTCTCGTACTGAAAAGAAGAATGAGCAGAAGCTTCTTGTGTAAACAGTTCACACACACAGAAAGGACAGTTACTCATTGTGTAACGGGAGGAAGAAAAGGGGAATTACATTGCATAATCATTTTCCACCCTCACCTTAGTCTTTACTTAAAGGAGGTCCCTGAATTCTTTATTGTTGACTGTGTAGGTGACACCCCGTTGCTTCCCAGGCGGGGATTTTTGCGTTCCCTAGAATTATTACACTTGGCTCTGTCATTCAAGACTGCGGTGTCGAGCACTCTTGAAACGGACTCAAGAATCCGGTTTGGTGTTCCTGCCTATTTCAAATGTGTGGCTCCGCGTTCACCAATTCTGCCAGTGCTGTGGAAGTGTCTACCACCTGTCATATTGAGGTTCAGAAAATCAGAATGCGGTGGTTTGGCACCCCCTATGGTGATGTCCAGAATGGAAACACGCGTGCAAAGAGTCCCGGTCCTGCCGCTCATACCTGCCATAGCCTTTCCGGAGAGAGAGCAGCCATCAAAGCCCCTCCAGTTTAAAGCCAACTCAAAGCGTGGTGTGGGTAACTGAGGAGAGACACGTCTTCCAGCAGCTGCTGGAACAGAATTACGTGTCTGTAAAGCAAAACTTTATATATAGTTCCCTCTGTCCTTACCAGTTCTCTGTTGATTGCATGCTTGCTCTGCAAATGCCGTTAAGATCATCTGAACTTTTTTGGGTCCAAGAAATGATAATGAGGAAATGTGTATTAGCGATCTGCGATATGCCAGGCCACGGAAGGAGCTTAAAATACGCTTATATGATGGAGGTGTCTGCAATAAAGACACGATATTTCTTAAAGACAGGGGGTGTTTTGTGGAATGAAGGGGATGCCAAATTTGTGCAGCTGGTTGTACCTGAATGGTTGGGATGGCTTCGTGGAGAAAGTGATAACTTGAACTCGAAGATGGGTGGATTTTGATACAGAAAGCAGAGGCATGGGGACGGGAAACATTCCATTTTGCAGTCAAGTGAGTCAATGCATTTGACTGCAGTAGGGTGTCTGTGAGGGATTGGAGAGGAAACAGCGGAGTGTGGCAGGGCCAGATTATAAAGCAGCTGACGCTGTTCATCAGAAATTCATGGGGTTTTCTGGCAAGACTCTCACCAGAAAGACACGTTAGATGTCTTTACTGCTAAACACCACTGAATCACAATGGATTTGTTTCTTTGGGTCAAATCTTTTCTGTGCCTTATTTTCTCACTTGTAACGTGGGTATAAGAGTAGTTTCTACCTCGTTGGCTTGGTAGGAGGATTAAAGAAAATAATACATGTGAAATAATTAACACGGTGCCTGACACATCTTTAGTGTCCAATAACTGTTAGCTGTAGCCGTAATTGTCGCTGTCATCTTTTGAGACATTCTCTGAAGGTGATAGGTTATTTTGGCCAGTTAATTGGAATGTCCTAACTCCAGCTGAGTTTACACTGACCATCCGGGACACAGAGCCTGTTTTCCCTTCCAAATCCCCAAACACATACGCGCACACACACACACACACACACGCGCGCGCGCGCACGCACACACACACACACACACACACACACACGCGCGCACGCACACACACACATACACACACACAACACACACTAGCAATTTAGAAAGCACAGCTCTTCCTTTCAGACATTTAATCATTTAATGTAAAATGGTGACATGATTATCAAGCAAAGACCTAATTTGTGCTTATGAAAAAGGGGGGAAATGAACAAACTAAGGCAGGCTAAAGAGGTTTGTTGAGAAGTGAGCACTGCTTATTGTCAGGAAGAGATGTTCAAATGTAAAATACTGGCACCAAAGTTTCTCCCAAGGTAAATTTCATTAATCACCAATCCCTGATACAGGGTAGAGCCAGGAATTCCTTTCTTCAGAGTCTTTAATAATTAGTGTCAGAGCAAAGGAGGCACCTGGGGAGGATTTGTCTCACCTGCCTGCATCCAGCTTGATTAATCTCGGGCCTTTTTGGGTTGTACAGACACTCACTTTCTACACATAGCACCCATGCAAAAGCATGGTTATGCAAGGCACTCTTCACAAATGCAGTCGTTTATTTGAAAGGAGTAGAGGCATATGCAAATCTAGTATCTTATTTATTTATTTATTTATTTATTTATTTATTTAATATGAAATTTATTGTCAAGTTGGTTTCCATACAACACCCAGTGCTCATCCCAACAGGTGCCTTCCTCAATACCCATCCCCCACCCTCCCCTCCCTCCCACCCCCCATCAACCCTCAGTTTGTTCTTAAGATTCTCTTGTGCTTTGGCTCTCTCCCTCTCTAGTATCTTATCGCAACTTAGAAAGCTTTATCCTCAATGGTGGATCTCAGCTGGTTGCATTGAGGGTCCTTCGGGCTCCCGTTTCCTAAATTGTGTCAAAGCTGCTAGAGCAATAGTACCGAAAAGAGGAAGAAATCAAGCACATGGAGTTCTGCCATATTTGTCTGTCTCCAGAAGTCCCGTCGGTGGTGGTATGAACTTAGTGGTCTGTTTTATGGCAGAAGAATGTTCGGAAAGATGAAGAAATTTGAAGCCCTCCCAACAGAAGGAAAATGATCTGATGAATCGTAGATTGTGCATGTGTGTGTGTAGGGTTGATTTTGTCCGGTGTTCTTCTCATATTTCTGAAAGTGATCTTCCTCCTCCACGGGGAACCACACCCTTGAGAAAATGAAAGGGATCTAAATATGGACAATGAAATTTATATTTCACGTTAGTCCAGTGGTTCTTAAACTTGACTGCACATCGGTATCCCCTGGAGAACTTTAAAAATTATTGACAATGCCCAGGCCTCAAGCCCAGAACTTCTAACTTGGCTGATCTGAATGGATTATCATATAAAGTCAGCATCTTGTCTCTCTTAGGCACAGCTAAGTGAAGATCTGGCCAGTCAAGAATTACCTAGAGTAACCTCTGCTTACACACTTTGAGCCACATCCCCCAAATGAAGGTATGATACATGCAGTTTTAGCAGCAATGTCGCTAAGCTGTCAGAAATGTTGAGACTCACCCAATACTTTTGACCAGTTCACCACACCTGCGTTGCTTCCACCTGGTTCTGAGCCAATGCTAAACACTCTTCTCCACTGCTGGCCACCATGGGTGGCCTTCTCAGAGCTACAGAGGCAGCCTGCAGCAGAATATCTCCCATCCCCTTGGGGACGTCCAAGACTGGGACTATCCGTCCTCTGTAATAGAAGCCTTTCCTACAGAAAAGAGGTGGATGCCTCCTCTCTGGGGTAGAGGGCTCCTGATTCATATTCCATGGATCCAGTCTTTTCTCCATGGGCATTCATACAGGGGACAGGGGGGCTCATAAACTCCTTTCTTCTCATTAGGAAACAGGCAGGAAACAGGACAGATCTTATTAGAAAAACAAAAGTTTCAAAGGTAGTAGAGATTTGTTCATTCATTCAAAAACATGTGTGGTGCACTTAACTACTTGCCAGGCAATGCTTTAGACATTGGGAGATGGACAAGACAGACATCCCTGCCCTCATGGAGTGTATAGTCTAACAGGGGAGGTAGACAGTCAACCAGTAAACAAATAAACGTATTCTGTAATTTCACGTAGCGATAAGGGCTATGAAGAAAAATGAAGCTGTGAGGGGATAAATTGTTGGAGGAGGGGGTTGCCTTGGGGGCCCTTCAGGCTCCAGTTTCCTAAATTTTGCCAAAGCAGCTAAATCAATAGTACAAAGAAAGGGGAGGAAATCCGGCAAATGGAATTCTGCCCTATTTGTCTTTCTCCAGAAATTCCATTCACGACTTTTGAATGGATGTCCAGTAGAAACATTTCTGGGAGGTGACAGTTTATTAAATGTCATTGTTGCAGTGTCATTCAGAGATCTAAATGAAGTGAGGGAAAGAGCCACATTTAGAACTGAGGGCAAAGCATTCCAGTAGAGGGGACGGTAGATGAAGAGAGGCTGTCTTATTTGAAGTTCTGCTGTTTTACTCAGGACCCCATTTAACCTATTTCAATCAAACATTCATTCAGAGACCCACTGAGGCTATTACTATCTTAGGCCCTTATTCAGATTTTTAAAAGATTCTCCTTTCTAGAAGCTGTGCTTAGGCTGATTTCCTCATGCTACATTTTAAGCCTGTTAGTTCTCTGGGGCGAGGAAGTAATATAAGCAGGAAATTGTTCTCAGCATAATAGTTCTTCCTATGCTTGGAATCTTAGGGTTTCTCTAGGACTTGCCCCTGCACTCCCCCCCACCCCCACCCCCACCCCACTTCAGAAAGGCCAGGGCCTTTTTAAGGTCAACTCCTAAGTCCTACTTTCTCTCCTCTGCTTTTGAAATCGTCCCAGTATCCTTCCAATCCACATAACCTTGGGCAAGTCTCTTAACTTTTCTGGACACATGATAATCATGCTGAGGGAAATGCTCAATGCTTTGTGTATTTTGTTTTCTTTTTCACACAATAGTATGAGGTGGCTGACTCATGGTCTGTGTCGTGCTGTTGTGTGAGTTATGTAAGAAACCAGCACATCGAGGCCACTTAATACAATGAAATCTCTTTGTCATTTTGAACCACTGGATATTTCAAATTACTTGTTTTGTTTGGTGGGATCGTAGGAGGAGAAGGCTGGAGCAGAGCTGGTATGATACACTGTGTACCTTGCTTTGAGGAGAGAGACAAGCGACACAGTGAATATGTGGGTAATGAGTATTGCGGGTTGTTTTGGAAGAGACGCTTGTGGGTATTTGTCAGGAGAGCTGGTCAAGCCTCATGCCTATTTCTCCTGCTTCTTGCAAACACAGTGCTGGGTAGAGGGTCTGACTGCAACCATGACCTTATGGTGATCGCAACTGTGACCTTGTGGTGACCACAACCATGACCTTATGTCTCTACAGAGCTCTACAGTTCTTTCAGAGTCTTCAGAAACCATTGCACTCACTCGGTAACACTGACCACTCTGAGCTGTACATGATTTAGTTTTCAACAAAGAATGAAACCCTCTAGAGTATACATGGTAACTTAGAGTAGCCAAAATGTTACTCATACTGTCTTTGATGGCTGTAATATTAAATAACATTTGTTTCATATATCTGTCCACTTTATTTTCTGACCACCACAAAGGAGTGTATGGGAGGGTGGGTGGGGTGGCATATTCATAGCAGATCTTAACCCTCCAGCAAAACGAAAACTTGCTTTTTTCTCCAATAATAAAATGCGCTGGAATTGAGGTCATTTTTGAAGATAAATGAATTAACCCAAAACTGAATGTTAGAAGTTAACCCTAAAGATACTTTGAGGAGCCTAATATTCTTAAAGGTGCTATATTGACTATTTTCTTGCCTCTGAAGAAAGTAGCAACCATCTTTCACAGACTTGGAAGAAGTGATTTTATGCGAGTGGCAGATGCTCCTTGAGAAGGTTAACAGACAGATTTCTCAGCCACCTGTCATGTTAGGGGAAGACAAGGTATAGTATTCAACTAATGACATTGTCAAGCAGGAAAGTCAACTAAAAACTTGCTTATCTGTTCAAAGAGTCTTTTAACTGTTGGAAAGTAACTGAGACACTGACAGTTTCCACCTCTACCCTAAGTGCCAGATTTATTGAGCGACAACAGTGACACAACATCCTTGTTAAAACTGCTCTCCCAAAGTAGTAGATTTAAATGTAAAACTCAGAGAGTACCGTTTGCATCGGATTCTGTTCAAATACAACTATCAATAATTTATAATAGCCTATTTTAGTACTTTCTGATGAAGCTCAGAATTGACAATAAGAAGGAAAATGATATCTGAAACATTTATTATCACTTGATCTGTTTAGGTTGTAAGCTTAATAGCCATCGTGACTTTGTGGTGAATAGCTCAGCTTTCCAGAGAGGTCATAAACTCTCCAGCCCACGCGTGGCCTAGAATTTGTTTACGTAAAGAGAATGTATCCTTTCCCAGCTCTAAATCTAAACTCATTCCAAATACGACTTATAAAAACACAACAATTTCATTTAATGAGGATTTCAAGCGGGTACAAGTTGTATTCTCTCCATTTTATCTAGAATGGAGAATTGAAAAGTAGTTGAGAATGAAATATCTACCAAGTTAGACCTTCCCTTGAAAATATTCACTGTATGTGCTTTCATATTCCTTTTTTGATGAAATGTATCTAGGTGGAAAACACACACACACACACACACACACACACACACACACACACACAACAATATGTTGCATATATACACTATATATTTTTCTTTTTTCTTTTTTTTTCCTTCCATGACCGTGGAAGGTTTCTTCTCTTCTACTCTGGCCTATCTAACTCTTAAACTTGTCAGGGGATTAAGAGCCCAGAGAAGGTTCCTGTCAAAAAAAAGTTAAACAGAAGCCTAAACAATTCCTGAAGGCAGGGGAAATGCTAGGAAACCCATGGTCTTTTCTTCTTATTATTATAGACCAAAGGGATCTGTGTATCTTTACAGTCTAGTGGCACAATTGCTCCTCCAGAATCCAGTATGCGAGCCCTGAACTATGAACACCTATTTTTAAAGGTTTTTCAAAAGGTCTTGATCCCTCCACTTCTAGAAAGATGATGTTAGCAAATTTATCCTTCTCTGGTAGATTAGACCACAGACCAGCTTTGATCCCTCAAAATAGCACTTTCCATAATATTCTTCGTGTCTCAACAATAAGGTAGTTTGCTGCTTAGTTGTAAGATTTTTCCGTCATCTCCGGTGGTTCTAAAGGAATAGGTGATCAGTGTTCATGCTGTGCCCCAAAGATTTGATTTCGGGGAGCCATTTAATATGTTGATCATTAAACCATTCCACATGATGACAAATGTAAACCCCAAGAGATTTTCATCTCCTTAGAACAATATTATATGTTATCAAGATAAGCAATTTAGAAATTCTAATAACTCTTCCCAGTCACTGAATAGTTCTTTTTTTTTTTAATTTATTTATTATTTATTTTGAGAGAAAGAGTGTGCGAGAACGAATGGGGGAGGGCAAGGTAGGGGGAGAGAGAATCCCAAGCAGGCTCCACGCTGTCAGCACAGGCCCAATGCTGGGCTTGAACTCACAAACCATGAGATCATGACCTGAGCTGAGATCAAGAGTTAGAGGCTTAACTGACTAAGCCACCCAGGCACCCCCAATTCACTGACTACTTCTAAGTGTCAGCAAAAGGCACACACCAGGCATTCCTTGACATCCCCTTAATAGGCCAAGGCTATTGCCCCATTAAAAACAGATTCCTAATCAGAGAAACAAATTTTTTTGCCACAAGATCACGTAGCCATTACTTGGCAGAATGGGGAGTCAAACTGTGGTTTGCTTCATTCTTTCTGCTACTACAGGATTAATTCCCAAGGATTAATTAATAAACCATTATTTCATTATTGGGGGAAAAGATGTAACTCTTAGAGGATAAGACATTGAACTCATATATAATATTTCTTCTAGTATTTGAAACACCCTTTCTGTCTTGTATTTCTTATCAGAGGTAGGAACGCTACTTTTTTTTTCTATAGATCCCTAGTTGAGATCATTTTACTTTTCTCAATAAATCTAACATTGTGACAATCCTAGGCATAGCATCGGTTCTGGATTTCATTTTAAAATTTGTTTCAAAATCTAATAATGCCATCTAGTCGTGGGGAGGAGGGAAGGAAAGTGATGGAAAACCCTAGGGCTCACCAATAGACTGATAACACCTGGCGTGACGGCTCTTCTGCTGCTTTCCTGGGGTCACGAACATTTTCCACTGACGGGGGAGGGGTGACCTGTGAAGAACTATGGAGCAGCAGCGATGAGAGTGCTAATCACAATAATAATAATTTACTTGTGGACAGTGCTTTCTAAATTACGCAAAACTCAGCGTTCTCACAGGACACTTCCAAGGTAAATAAGATCACACAATTCATAAGGGGAAGCTGGGACTGGGATTCTGTTCAGAACCCAAGATTTCTTGGGTAGGTATTATCATTGCCTGCATCGATAATACATCTAATAGAATTGATTTCATCTTCTGTGACTTCACTGAGCTTTCAGGTATTGACTAAGACAGTCATCTCAGGCCACTTTTCCTAAAATAGGAAGCATCAGCAGTGAGCACACTTAATAATAGCAACAATATATTGAGCACTTACCATTTGTCAGGCTCTATGCAGAGTGCTTTTATTCATTCATTGATTCATTCATTCATTCATCAAATATGTATTGAGTGCCTTCCTTGTTCAAGGTCTCACAGTAGACTCCAGAGATACAGAGATTAATGGTCTGTTGGGTGCAAAAGCCTGTGCTCTGTCATGATGCAGTATTGGCCTTTATTCCACTCCATTTCATTTTTCCCAAAAAAAGACCACACTGCTCCAGCCTCTAAAGAAGCCTCCTTTGTTGACATAGGGCATGTGAGAAGGAAGCAACCCCAGCCTCCAAGTCAGACAGCCTAATACCTAGAATTCTCTGTTTGGCTAGTTGGATACTTACTGACTCTGTGACCTTGAGCAAGGAGACCTACTTCTTTGCCTCAAGTTTCTTCAACTACCAAAGGAAGAAAATAATAGTATCTACCTCAGAGGTCAGTAGCGGGGAGCCCCTGCATTTGAGTATATAAAAAAACTTAACACAGTGACTAGCAGACAGAACAGGCATAAGTAAAGTTAGCCTTCGTCACCATCACCATCATCATTTTCAATATTAGTAGACTTCTGATATAGTTTTGAGTTATCTTGCCCGGGCACTTTACTTTTCCCGCCCCTAATTACATCAGACTCTTCCCCTGCAGTTTTCAACTCAGCTTTGCACAGGGGCAGCAGTGCCCTTCCTCAGTGACACTCCGAGGTCACAGAACTGGAGTGGGAAGCCACTGGCTCAGCAACCGGGGAGGAAACCAGAGACCCAGACAGGTGGCAGGGATGCTGCAGTTCTCAGGCTGTGTGTCTTCGCTGGTTTGTGCCTCCTCCTGTCTTTTCCAGATGCCCCTAGGTAAGCGCCCCCTTGAGAGCAGGAGGCAGCAGGAAATCAAGTGGCTGGATAAACAGGAAGTATCCTCAGTCCGCAGCCACTTGGGGGTGGAGGAAGTGAAGCCATGCGGAAGTTGCTGATGTGACTGAGTTAATGGAAAGGGAAGCAGTCTGGAAACCCCCCACCCCGACTTGGCCAAAATTCAGAGGCTCAGTGGTTCCCATCTCACTCAGAATAAAGCCCAAGGCCTTGCTGTGGTCCTCAAGGTTCATCGGACCTTACCCCCGCTGCCTTGTCCACCTCATCTCCTCTGGGTATTTCTTCCTCTCACTTGGCTCTAACCACCTTGCTCCCGGCACATGCCAGGCAATCTCTTTAACTTGTGTTTCCTGTGAGCTCTGCTCGAAGTGCTCTTAGAGTCCACCTGGCGGTCCACCCGGCGTGCTCTTCTGTTATGGAGCCATTCTTTGACCCCCCCCCCCCCCCCAATCTAAAATAGCACAGCCCTGCTGGTCACTCTCCACCCCTCACCCTGCCTTGTGTTCTGTCACAACACAATCACAAGGTGACACACTGTGAGTTTATTTCCATCCCCTCCCACCAAATGCAAGCTTCCTGAGGGCAGGGGCTTTTCCCCTTGTCCACCGCTGTGTTTCGAGAGGCTACCTTGTGGAAGCATTGAGAAAATGTATGTTAACAAAGGAATGACAGGCTCCGATTCTGAGTGTCCTTGGACATTCAGTTAGACCACCTTCTTTGGAAGGGAAGGTCTCAGTTTTTAGATAAAAGGCCAGGTGTAATCAGCAGTCAGAGAGAGATATGTATGGCAGGACACAGAGGTTTAAGGCAAGATGCCCCGTAATGTAAAGAGAGATTGAATTCGCAACCCGTGTCTTCAAAACAGATTTAAACACCTCTCCTTGAGCAGGAGTTTTAAATGGACTTATAGACTATTTTCACCACAGTAATGCTAAACTGTAATTGCAATACTTTCAATATTGACCTTCACTTCTCATTTCTATTTTAAAACTGCGGAGATAGGTGGAAATTAGATTAATTACCCAAGCTGAGCTCAATTTCTCTTTTGCTTAATAGGCTTCTTGCCCTAAAAACTCTGTACCTGCCATGTGCACCTACCTCTGACTCCTTATTAACTTGTGTCATAAGACTAGTAAACAATTCTGTGACACTTAAAACACACACACACACACACACACATACACACACACACACACAAGCAAGAACTGAACTAAAAGCTCTACTCTTTGTTGCCTGAATAAATACTCAGTAGATCTGAATCATTAATGAGTGGGTTAGTGGATGATCTACTTTATATTCTCACATTGTAAGAAGTGTTCCATACTTTGTAGTGCTCGGCAAAATAATACTCTATATTTAAATAACACTTACCCTATTATTAACAACAATCAACATTTCCATAAGCTTCAGAAGACTGGACCATCGTTCATTGAGTGTTTCTTCATGCCAGCCCTTTGACGCAGGTGGGAAATATGCTCTCAATGAGAAATTCAGGATAGAAGCATTCCCCCAAGTTATGTACCCGCCCAGTAGAGACATTAAAGTTTACTTATTCTTATCTCGCATCCTCATTGTATAGTTCTTGGCAGTAGACCCAAGAAATAACTTGGCATACTTGTTTAGTGTAAAGCAATTTGGTCTTTGGAAGCAAAAAGACCTGAATGCATGCTATGTCTTCTTTATGACTTTTCTTATTTATGTAAAAGAAAGGTACAGATTTAGGTTAAGGGCTACTGGTAGATGGGTGATCAATAAATTATTACCAATGCCTATGAGACGTCTCATCCGTTCCCCCCACATTTATCAAACATGATGGAGCACCTGTAAGGTAGTAAGCACTGCTTCCATACTTGAGAGTTCAGGAACGGAGACATGCCTCTGGCCTCAAGGAGTTCACAGGCTGGTGGAGGAGTGCAGGTGGTAAATAGATACGTAAAGTTTAGAAAATGCTATGGTTTGGGTAAACCCAGTATGCTTTGGGAATCGATATGAGGGTGGTCTGGGATGATGAGGAAAGGTTTCCCCAAAGGGACAACTCTTAAATTACAGCTTTACAGGTTAAGTAGGTGTTTGATAGGTGAAGGAAAGATAGAAGTAGGAGGAGATAGCTCTGGGAGTGGAAGGGGCCTGTGTCAGAGCAGAAATGCCAGGGAAAATTGTGATGCTGCTAAGAAGTAATGCCTGGGTGGATGCCAGGCCCATATAATGATGGACCTTATGCTCAAGTCCAATCGGATCGGGCCACGGAAAGCATTTTAAGCAGAGGAGTGACTCATCCGCCTGCTCTGACAGAAAATCCTCTCTGGTTGTATTGTGACTGTGGCCACACTAAGGCTACTCCTGCAGCTCCATCAAACAGGAGGGGACTGCCTCAGCCCACAGCCCGGCCAGACAGGAAGAGGCAGAGTCCCAGCATCTCCAAATCACCTTGTTAATTGCCTTTGGTTATCCCTCTGTTTCTTCTTTTTAAAGAGGAAAGAAGTCAAAACAGATTGGCAGCCGGTCTGGAGGATGTCATCAGATTGCGATTCAACAAGGTTGTATTTTGGGGAAGGAAGGTGTGTTTGTTAGCACTATGGTACTCAGGAAGTACTTTCACCTCAGCAGGCATGTATTGATTGTCTCCTAGAGCCAAGAACCTAAAATCAGGAATCCAAACCCTAATCCCTGCCCTGGAGAGTCGGCTATTCTGTGGGTGCAGGAGACAAACTTACACTCACAGACAGATGTCCTCTATCCAAAAAGTCTGCCTTAAGGCTCTTCAGATTTTTAACAACTTGGGGATAAAAATTCAGTGATGTTAAATGCAGGAACTAGACTATTCCGAGCCCCTCCCGAAAGCAAATACACACACAGAACAAACAAAGACCACAACTTAATATTATATTATTGCTAAAAGATATTCATAGGGGCTAAAATTCCCTGAATTTAGCAGCCACAAAGCAAAGAGAGAGAAACATTTGAGGCCATGTCCTTTTGCCATCGTGCCAGCAGTCTTGCCTCCATACAATAGTCAAAATTTAATAGATGCCGAATAAAGGTTAGATGGGGCAGTGAAGTAATGGTGCTTGAGTTTATTGCTGGTTTTGTTTTATTCAGCAAGATGGAGGAAGGGCAGAGGGAACGTCTCTGCCTGTCAGGGTAGGCTCCGAAATGGGCACATATCCACATCACTACTTCCTAGATTCAACTGGAAACACGGACACATAAACACCACCGGATGCAAGAGAGGCTGAGAATGTTCCTGGTAGCCCTGTGCCCAACTAAAACTCAGGATCATAAACAGAAGAGGAAGGTGGATATTGAGGGGCGCGTGGCAATGTCTAGTGCAGGTGACAAATGTACCCTTTAAATAAATGACTTGAGAACTCACATTCGAGAATTCACATACGTTGAATAACAGCACAGAAGGGGTTAATGAATCCTCAGAACACACAGACTTAGGGGAAATTTGTCAAGTTTCATGAAAGAGACGAGCTTTGATCTGGGGTTTGAAAAGAATGGCATGTACCAAGTGCTCTCCAATGCGGCCACTTCCCTTTAGATCAGCTGGTGAAATTAGAGCCCAGCAGGCAGCCTCCCCAGTCCCATCTCAGTGCCATGGCACTTGCCATTTGTCCATGCTAACTAGGTGTCCTTCACACTTACCCTGCTTTATGCACTGTTGCTAACCACTGGGGTAGTTCTGTCTGTTTGCAGACAGAACTTTATTAAGAGATGGCAACTGATCTCTAATCAGATCCAGAGTATCATTCAGATCCTTTGAAGCCATTGGATAGGGCTGGAACTATGTTGAATAAGCCAGCAAGTTTCTGCCTCCAGAGCTACTGAGATGTCTTCAGCCTTCCTCTGCCCTTCAGAGATGCAACAAAGCCCATGATGCACCATGGGCTGTGGGGAGACAGAAGGAGGGCTGACCCAGGAGCAAGTAATTTAATTTCTCTGGTAGTCCACTGGAAGGAAAGATCCCAAGATGAGCACTGGGTAGCATGAAGAGGTCTCTGAGTAGGTTTTAAAGCCAGACCATCCCGGGCTGGAATCCTGACTCTAACAGTTACTAGTTTTGTAGTCTTGGGGAGTTTTCTTGATCTCTGAGTCACAGTTTTCTCATTTGTAAAGCAGATAGAATAATGCTATTCTTTAGGGTGTTATAAATGGAATAAGAAGGTACTTAAAGCATACAGCTACTCCATAAATGGCTACTATTTTTCTTTCCTCTTCCTCTCTAAACTTTGATGATGAAAATACCTTAAATTCATCTGAGTCCAATCATGAGATTTAGTTCTGTTAAAGACACAGCAGTTCTGCTCTATTAAGATCACATATTAACTCCAGCCACAAATATGTCATTTTCCTGAAGTCCACACAATTTTCTGAATAACATTCCTGCACAGGGCATCAACCATTTTAGTGGAAAAAAAAATTAAATAAAAATCCATCAGGTCTTTCAAGACTGCAAAAATGATAACACAGACGAATTTTCCCACGAGGTTGCTAATATTGATGATACCAATTGCTTCCTTTGGTTCAACACTGTGGCAAAAATCGAAAATTATTAAGAGCCACTATTTATTTGCCAATACTAAGATGAGATGAGCAAGCAGCAATCTTGCGTTAGGTCAACTAGGAGATTTCTTTGGAAGAAATATGAATCCGTCTTCATTCTTTTTTACAAATATTGGGAAACAAAGTTTCTCTACTGAGTGTGTTGGAACAGGACAGTATGTGCCCTCATTCAGTCTTCCTTCTAATTTGTGTTACAGAATAGAAGCTCTAAACACAAAAAATTTTATAGACTGCCTGGTGGTGTTCCAGCTCCAGATTCTTTCTTGTACCTGGAAGTGAAATAAACCCAAAAGTACTTTAAGCTCTTGAGTTTGAATGAGTATAATATGAAACTCTGAATATCTCAACTTCCCCTTGAACCTTCTGCTTAATCCACCTACACAGTTATTCCAGGTAATTATTGTCATTACCCACGCTTGGAGTCTGGAACCTTTCTCATCAACCCCTTTTATTGGCTTCAAATGTAAGCGAAACCGAGTCCTTTCAAGTCTTTTTCTATTAAATCCAAGTTCACAAATTGTTCATAAGTACCTAACGTGAATGGAGCACCATGTTAATCCCCAAAAGCTAGAAAACTTGTTCCCTCAAAATCTTACAGTCTAGCAGGGCTGACTAGTGTAAGTGCCCTGAGAAAGTTGCACATTAGTAATAATGGGCTTCCAGGAAGCAGGACTCCCTTCAAGTTGGTCAAATAAAGACCAGTTTCATATAAAAGGTACATTTTTAGGAGTGCTGGGTGACTCCATTGGTTAAGCATCCGACTCTTGGTTTTGGCTCAGGTCATGATCTCACTGTTCATGGATTTGAGCACCACATCAGGCTCTGCAGTGACAGCACAACGCCTGCTTGGGATTCTCTCTCTCTCTCTCTCTCTCTCTCTCTCTCCCCCCCATTCTGCCCCTCCCCCACTTGCTCTCGCTGTCCTTCTCTCAAAATAAATAATTAAATACTTTTTAAAAATAAAGCCTTACTTGTTAAAAAATAAATAAATAAATGGTGCATCTTTAGACCAGAAGTTGAAAAAAATGCCACCTATGAACGAGATTTGTAGGTTGGTTTTATTTGTCCTATACCATGTTGTCTTATTAAACATAATTCATTGCTAGCCTTTAAAAATTAGGGAGGTTCTACATTTAAAATCTCCATCCTATCTTCTCTTAAAGAGTTGATAGAACTGGCACCACTGAATCTCTTTTCCCACAGGCTGCCATTGATCTCCCAGAATTATGGTGAGAATTCAACACAACAGTTTGGACAGTCCTCAAGAACTGTATTATCATCACCTGCTGACTCCATTTCTTGGCTCAAGATGAGCTAAGTCTCCTCTTTTCAACAAAGCAAGCATCCCGCAATCCCCACCACTCTCTATTGTCCTCCACTTGTCCTACAGCAGTATATGCAGCGTAGGGGAAGATAATGCCGTAGAGGGAGGAGTGAGGATAGCTAATGTTGTGGATGACCTTGACCACCAACCAAACCACTGTAATAAATACCATGAGCCATGAGAACCATCAGAGTGTTAAGAGCCATAATTTAGGAAGATCACAGGACCCCAGGAGTCTAGCCTAAATAGGAAAAAGGAGATAAATATGGACTCTCCATTAGGCTCTCCAGGAGGCTGTTATAATTCCTTAAACACCCATGTCTCCATTTTTATGCCCTTTCATAGTCCTGTATGGATTGTGTAGAGTGAACTGGAAAGAATATAGTGGACTAGAAGTCAGAAAACGGGTCTAGTTATAGGTCTACCCTTTCTGGCAGAATGCATGGGCAAGAGACCTGAGCTTTCTAGGTCTCCTTTGCTCACGTCTGAAATGGCAATGAGGGTGATATTAATCCAGGTTTATGGTGAGGATTAAGCAAAACAGTATTGGGGGCACTCTTCATGGACGCTATTATCATCACCTCCTGACTTTATTTCTATAAACTTATCAGTAGGTTCACCTCCATCTCTTATCTATTGATCATCTTTATTAAAATTATTTTCAAGCTTGGAGCCCTCCAGGCTTCTCATTTCTTTTTGCCCCCTTTGTTGAGGCTGTAAGTCAGGACTTCAGGGTGGGGAAGAACTGGAGAGACGACGAAGGTCCCCTTCCTTGATGTAGCCATCTCCTGTCCAGTATTCCAGCCTGTCCTTGAACTCCTCCAGTGATGGGACCCACCCTCATTCCTTAGTGTGACTGTTTCCATGATTATTCTTTTGTTTCTGCCACCTTGTAACTTCAACCTATTTGTCCTGGTAACAGCAGTAGTGTGCTCTGTGAGTAAACAGAGCAAGTCTGCTCTCTCTTTGCCAGAAAAAAATGCTCTTGTTCTTTGGTTTTGTTGTTATTGTTTGTTTGTTTGTTTTTGAAGTAGGTTCCACACCCTGTGGAGGTACAAGCCCTGCGAGGCTTGAACTCACAACCCTGAGATCAAGAGTCTAATGCTCTACCAGCTGAGCCAGCCAGGCTCCCTAGCTTTTGTTCTTTGAAGACAGCTACTCTTTCGTCCTTCACACATGCAGATCTTCCTTTCCAGACTAAATGTGGAGTTTCTTCAGTTTATTGTTTACGTGACATGGCCATAAATGCCCCCATCCTATCCTGCAGGTCTGCCCAACTTTTACCATATTTCACGCTGTCAGAAGCTACTCTTCCCTTCTCCCACTCACTCAGCAGTTCTGCGCTTGGATTCTTTGGTCTCCTTCTACTTTAGACTCTGCCAAAAAAAGCACCCTCAGCCCTACCCAACCCAGCATTTGCCTCGCCTCTCCCGTAGTTCCGACTTCTCGCCTTTTTGTGCTACAAAGAGGCCAATGTGTCTAAGAGAAGGGTTTATGTTCTCCGGGGTCTCCGAGGAAACCATATTTAGCTCTATGAGCAACGTTTGACAGCGATGAGTGTTTGCTGCTTGCCGGCCCCTGTACTTTACTGTGTTTCCACATCATCTCATTGATTCTTCACACTCCCATGTAAAGTAAGTACTGTTATCACCATTTATCTTTCACAGTGTGGAGTGTAAGGTTTTGCGAGATTAAGGAACTGCCCAGGTCAGCCAGCCTGGAAGTGGCAGACTTGGGATCCCAGCTCGGGCTGCCTGGCTCGGCACCTGCGTGCCTCAGCACTGCCCTGGGCCTCCTCTCCACGTCCTTGTCTGATGCCTGTTCGTGAATGTCCTTTCATTTGTCCACTTGCTGGATAATTACTTGAGGGCTTTCACAGGAAAGTCCTTTTTCGAACAGAAATTGTTATTACTATTATCATTACTATGACACATGAAGGCTTCTTTCCTTCCTTCTTCCTTCAGAAAAGCCGCTAATACCATAGGCCGGCCACCACCATCTGCAGGAAGGTTTCTTTTTTTTTTTTTTTTTTTTTTTTTTTTTTGGTGACCCCGACGTGACATGAACTGCAGGAAGGTTTCTAATAGAGGGTGTCAGGATGATCCACAGAGAGGTGAATGTATTAGAACCCTGAGCATTGCAGTACACATCCGTCTCTCTTCACCCCTCTTCCTTGCTCTGCATTTGTCCACAGCACTTATTTCATAATATATAACATACCTATTTACTTTATTAACTGTCTCTTCTCAATAGAATGTAAGCTCCACGAGGGCAAAAATGTTCGTCTTTCTTGTTTATCGCTGCAACCCCAACTTAGCACAGAACAGGAGCACAGCATATATATATACGCCGAATGTGTGATACAACAAGAAAACAATTTCATCACCTTTTGACCATAGACAGTTGAGCTTTGAGGCTCATTGTTCTCAGCTACCACCACGACCCCGTGTCTTCCTCCCTCCATCCTCACACATCCTCTCTAGTTAATATCTATACAGCCTCGAAGCGCCCGCGCACCAGGGCTTTGATTTCCACCAGAGCCCTAGCTGATTGTGGAGGCACACGTGCTCTCCTCTGTGTTTCCTTAGCACCCTGTGGGTGTCTCCGTCATCATATTTGTTGCACTGCATTACAGTGGCCCATGTTTGTAGATGTCCCCTCACTAACCCTAAACTCTTCGAAGGCAGGGACCCGGTCTTCTTCATGTTTGTTTCTCCAACACCCAGCACAGTGCCTGGCATAGAGTCAGTGCAAAATAAAATAATTAATTAGTGAAGTAAAAATATTATGTTTTTTTCTAAATGGAGGTTTGGAGTCACAAGGGGAGGAATAAACTAGCTCTGAGTGGGTTTAAAGACAGAAATTTTCATTTGGAGATGGAAGTTCTTTATCCAAGCAGAATTTATCATGTGCCCATTGTATACCACCCAACAAAACAGTCAGAAATGACTACCATGGAACATTCTAACAGGAGGAGAGAGATGATAGGGAAAATAATAAATGGATAAGTTACATAGTATGCTGTGAGTAATTTGTGCCATAGTGAAAAAGTAAAAGCAATGTGGTATTATGAGTTGGGGCAAGAGGTGGAAATTTTAACAGGGTGGCCAGGATAGCCCTCATTGAGAAGACGGCATCTGAGCAAAGGCTTCAGAAGCCTTCCAGAAACATTTGCTGAGCTACTGCAATGAGCAAGGCACTGTGTGGAAGCCTGAGAATTCCAGAATAGAGCTCTCACACTAGTGAGAAGACAGTCACGTCAACCAGAGTCTGATAAATGTGAGGGCAGCTGAAATAAAACGGGATGCTAGTAGGCTGTGTGAGCAGAGAAAACTGACTTTCAGAAAGTCATAAATGTCATAAATGTCACCATCTCCATCCTCATCTCTCTTTAACCCTCCCTGGTCTTTTCTACATTGTCTCGTAGCCTTTAACATTGCCCACAAGGTGAAGATGGTAATTCCAGAACACGTCCATTTATCTGGAAAAGCTAGAAAGTGTAGTTCCCTGGGGCTGTAGGAGCCTTAGGTGTACCAGAGGATGACCGTTGGTCTGGAAGTGTTGATGTGCCTTCTCTATTCAGTGAGGCACAGCATCATTCTTGGCCTGGGATTCCTGCAGGAGAAGTGCACTGAGCAGGCCAGGGAGAAAGTGATTTCAATTGAGCCATCTGTTGACAACTCTCGTTGTTTGGCTCTTTAAACATGAAAACAAGCCAATCTTGGAGCCACACAGCCCCTTCAGATGTCACACTGTTATTGACACACTGCCTACTTCTCATTACATTCCTTTACATCAGGTGGCATTTTGTACACAACAGCCCCACTCTGTAGCATGCTGGTTCTATCTACAGCATTCTTTCATTAATGCCTCAGCAGTACCTAGAAAGGCTCCCTCTTGACCACCTCAGCAACATGTTCTGAGCACCTCAGCTTGCCAGGCATATAAGATGGCGATCATGACCACAAAGGCCTCCAATTGAGGACAGGACTATGCCCTGGTTCTGAGAGTCAATGACAAGTTCACATTTCTTGGATAGTCAGCTTTTTACTACACTTCTCATATATTGAATTGGTTTAACCAATTTCAATGCCTTGATTAGCTCATGAACCAACATAAATTTTGATCCTGGTCTTGGACCCTCTCCAACAGCAGTCTACAGAGAAATATTTTCAGCTCTGCGGCTAACAGAGAATCATGTTGATTCTTAATTTTTTTTTATTATTTATTTATTTTTGAGAGAGAGAGAGACATACAGAGCACGGGTGGGAGAGGGGCAGAGAGAAGGAGACAGACTCTGAAGCAGGTTCCAGGCTCTGAGCTGTCAGCACAGAGCCTGCCTGACACGGGGCTCGAACCCACAAACCGTGAGATCATGATCTGAGCTGAAGTCAGATACTTAACCGACTGAGCCACCCAGGCACCCCTTTCATGTTGATTCTTGAATAAATTATCCTTATGGCTGAATTGGTATGTAGCCAATTGGTTGGTCTTTATTCATAATGATACCTTCCCTAGAAAAGCTACGAGTCTTCCTTTGAAGCTATAAAAGTGTAAAATTGATCCACATTTGAAATCCAATAAAGTCAAATGAATCAAGCAGAAGTCTTACTGAGTGCTCTCTTAGCCCGGGTGCCCAGAAAGCAAAGCCTGAAATAAAGCTGAAGTGTAAGCATTTTCCTGGTGAGTGCGAGCTAATGACTAGAAAGGGAGGTCACATAGAGGGAAGCAGGGAAGGAGGTGGAACCAGTGCAAAGATAATGGGTAGTGGAGCAGGCCCCTGCTATGGTGGCTGGTTGCTGGATTCCCTACAAAACCCGAGAAGCTCTGTGAAACATTGTACAGAACCTTCTATCCAAGGAAAGGAACCAGGAATCATTTACTCATTGGCTCCCAGCCCCCATGGGCCCAAGTTTCTCCTCACATATTGTAACTCCCCTCCCCTTCGGTATGTGCATGCATAAATACCAAATATGTTCCTGGGGTATCTGCCTCTGTATCAGCAGAAAAGCTTGGAATGGAAAGGAACAGGGACTGAGGTGAAAGACCCTCAGGTTGCAACTCCATGAAGCCGCACAACTCCAGAACCCACACAGAACTGGTTATGACAACAGTGGATGGAGTAAAACACAGGTGGGGCCAAGGGAATATGAAGTGATGAACTAGAAATATTCAGTACAAACACTGGATACTTGTGACTCCTTATTTATTTATAGTCCACCTTGTTCTAAGAAAGGCAGAACATTGTTTGCACACGTACCATTTTTGCAGCACTCTGCTGGGACCCTGCTCTAAATATGGTCAGGAGATTATGGTAACTGCTAAGTGAGGTGCTGACTATTGTCTATCAAAAGCATGGGGGTGGGATCAGTAAAAGGCTCATTATAGCTCAGATTGGTCTGATGGTTGCTGCTGTTATTTTCTCTCAAGAAAAAATTATCCCCACCAACTCCAGTTATAAGTCCTTGATTACTGCCTTCCCAAGCATCCCATACATTTCCACCTGCTTGGGCACCACTGTGCTCCTTCCCTGCTGACCTCCCAACATCTTTCCTCTCCTATGCCTGAAAAAAGTTTAATTGTCAGCATTTTCCAAACCTGTCAAATACACACAACTTCTAAATGGTTTCTGAGCTTCCTGAATTTAAAGAGGCAAGATTTAGGGTAGGCAAAGGTTTCTTAAACAAGACACACAAAAGCGCTAATCATAATAAAAAGATGGATAAATTGACCTTTATTAAAAATTAAGAACTCTTACTCATCAAAAGATACCGCTTAGAAAATAAAAATGCAAGGTCACAGATTGAGAAAAGATATTCACAATACATATATCTGACAAAGGACTCATTTCTAGAATATATCAAGAAATCCTAAACATCAGTAAGAGAAAGACAAACGATCCAATTAAACATCAGCAAAGTACTTGAACAGACATTTCAAAAAAGAAGATATCCAAATGGCCAAAACCATTATTCATCAGGGAAATGCAAATTAAAACCACAATGAGATACCGTTGCACAGCCAACAGAGTGGTAAAAGCAAAAAGACAGTCAATGCCAAGGGTTGGCAAGACAGTAGAACAACTGGAACTCTCATTTATTGCCGGTAGGAAGAAAAATTATTACAAACGCTTTGGAAAACTGCAGTGTCTTCTAGAACTAAATGTATGTCTACACTATGATCTAGTAATCTACTTCCCTAGACAAATGATTGTATATGTTCACCAGGAAACACATACAGAATGTTGACAGTGGCCTTATTCATAATAGTCCCAAAAGGGAAAATACCCAAATGTCCATTACCAGGAGAGTGGATGAATAAGTCCAGATCCATTCACACAATGGAATGCTGCACAGCGATAGAAAAGAATAAGTTATTATGCACAACATAGATGGATCTCACAATTATAATGTAGAGTAAAAGAAGACTGATTTTAAAAGTAAATATCTATTATTCCATTTGAATAACATTTAGGAACAGACAAAACTAATCTATGGTGATAGAGTTCAGAATAGTGGTTACCTCAGGCAGTGGGGAAGGTGGTTACTGTCTAGTAAGGGGCAGAATGGAGCCTTCGAAAGTGCTAGAAAGATTTTATATCCGGAGCTAGGAACTAGTTAACGCTGATGGTGGTTATACCGTAAGAACTCATTGCATTGTATGCTTAAAGTTTATATGTATATCTTAAATCTCAATTAAAATAAATTAACATGGGGAAGATTGAGAACAGAAACTTGATGACCCATCCCTTCAGGAAAGGTTCCAAGACCTCATTGTCAAGTGGGAGAGGAGATAGCACCATAATAACATTGGAAATTTTTGAATTAGACATAGACTCAAGAAATGTGGTCATTAAACTTTAACTCTTCACTAATTAGCCATGCAATCCTGGAAAATGGCCTATTTAGACCTCAGTTTCCCAATCTATAAAATGTCTGACTGTTGAAGGTATCTCGTGTCCTCCCAAATCACAAGGTCCCAGTGACCTGCCTTCCCACCCAAGGCCGATATGAAGATGTGTGTCTTGTGTTGGCTCTGCTTTGCTGAATGACACTGAGGAGCACAGGGTCCTGAGCTGAAGAGGGGTGGAGCTTGGAACACTACACATTCTATTTAGAACCGTGCAACACATACGTTCCTGCCGTTCCCATACCACGACCACACGGATCATGAATTTTGTTTCAGGCCCTCACTGAATCATCTCCAGTCGTGGGAGGGAAAACCTGGTCCAGACAGTGCAGAACAGTGGCAACTGATGATGCACTTTGGGGGTCAACCTGATCCGGGCTTGAAACTCAGCTCTAACGCTGTTTGTGACCTTAGACAAGTCACGTAAGACCCTGAACCTCAGTTTTCTCATCTGCAAAATAGGATAGTCACCACCAGTTCCGAGTTGTTCTTGTAAGGGTTGAATGAGATAAAGTATGCCAAAGCCCTTAGTACATGGGTCTCTCATGTCTAGTTAAACGTGTACTTAGTACATGTACTCTCAGTTTAGTTAAACACCAGGTTTAGTTATAAAACAGCTTCTTAGTTTCATAAAGTAGTGAAGCCAGAAAGCACCTTAGAAATGACCTTCTTAACAACAAGATTTGTTAAGGTCCTTTGGGATTGCAAACAATACATGATGAAAACCTAGTTAAGCAAAAAGGGAAATTGATTGAAAGTCTGTAGGAGCATCTTATGCAGTCACAGGAAAAGCAAAACAGCAGGACCACAGAATGGCAGAAAGCAGGACCACCCTGAGGGTAGCAGGGTTTGCAGATGCTTACCTAGACATCACCATTAACATGACTCAGCTCTGATATCTCCCAGAACATAACCCCAGCGCATCACTCAGTGTCTAATACAGCATTTAGACTTAATCTGGACTAACAAGAATTCTGGGATTCCACCCCCAACCCCCACCACCAAAAACAAAACAAAACAAAACAAAACAAAACAAAACCCTACTCCTTCTCCAGTCTTCCCCATGTTAGGAAATTTTTTTGTACTATCAGCTACCCAGTCACTCAGACTCTAAGCAAAGCAGTCTTCCCTGCGTGACTGTATTTTTTCCCACACCCCCTTGTCAGCAAAGACTACTGATTTCACCTCCAAACTCCACTTCTTACCCACTGTAACCATAGTCACATCACTTTCCTCCCGGACACTGAAGTCATTTTCTGACAAGTCTTTTGCTTCCCTCTTGCTCTACTCTAATTCAGTCTCTACCCCAGTCTCTGGATCACTCAGCCAGAGTGGTCTTTTAAAACCACAAATTGGGTCATGTTACTCTATGACTAAACCTTCCAAATGGCTCCCTCTTGCTCTGAGAATAAGATCTAACCACATTACCATGTCCTACAAGGCCCTACATGATTTGATCTGTTTGTCTAAACTTGTCTCTACATGCTCACTCCCTATTATAATGCTCCAGGCCACACTGGCCTCCTTTCTGTTTCTGCCTGTAATGGTTTCCCCTAGATTTTCTATGTGATGGTCTCCTTTTCATCACCTCCCTAGAGATAGTTTTCTCATCACCCAACTTGAAGTAGCTGCTCTCTTACTCAGTCACTCCTCATCACTTCAGCATTTTTATATTTTCGCTGTTGTGTGGGATCTAATATTTCCTTGCTTATTGTCTGTATCTCCCAATAGAATGTAAGGACAAAGAGGATATCTTTTGCAGTCTTATTCAACAGAGATTAGAACAGTGGCCTTAGTAGACACTCAATAGATATTTGTTGAATGAATGAATGAATGAATGAATGAGTTAACTTGTTTATGAAATGTCAAATGCTTGAGAGAATCTGGTTGTTCCAGATCAGGGGATACAATGCCTACCCCTGGGCTGTTCACCTCTGGTCAAGATTCCAGGATCCCTGAGCACAGGCACAGCTATCTGGAGACCTATCCCTGTGCATCTTTGCAGTCCTAACAGCCATCCTAAGCGGGCTTAGTCCTCATTTTACAAATACAGACACTAAGGTACAGAGTGAATGAAAGACCTTCCCAGTTATTGAATCATGTCATTTTCTGTTAGCAGACTCTGCTTTGTCTGTTCTTGTTGAAACAACTCCACATCTCTGTCTTTTAAAACCAATAGTGTTAACTATATGTTGATAAATATTTTCCTTCATTTCCACCTACTCTATGTTAACACTAGTGTTGGAATTCTCATTTCCTCCTACAAGAAAGAAATATGGCCCAGATTTTCACTGTGGGACAAGATGTTTCAGCTTACCCACGCCAGCTTTTTTTTTTCATGTCTCAGTTTTTTTTAAATGATAATAGAGTCTTGCTGCCCCTTCAGTTACTAAACATTTCCTTTAGAAAGCTGTTTTGTTTTACTTTGTTTTAATTAAGGCCTACATTACCTGGGGAATTCTGAAAATAGGATCCCATTTTAGTTTCTTCTTCTAGCTAAATGAAATCTTTAGAATGTGGTCATTTAATAGTGAAATATGTGCCTAATCCGTGACAAGAATTCAAATTTGTTTTTAGCTAGCTAGAATTCATATACAACTTTCAGTCTAGCATTCCTGCTCCCTAATTGTTCTACTTTATCTTAACTCCATCCAAACAAATAAATTCCATAACATCTGTTTTCAAAGAATAAAATAAAAATGTATTAATAAATTTGATATGGTAGCTCTAAAGCATATGAGGCAAGGTATTAAGTAAGATTAATTCAGTTTTATCTCCTAGCCTTATTTCTCAGGGATCTGTGGTTCTTTAACAGGGAGATCATTAAAGATCAGAAATTTAGATACAGACATGGTGATTGTACATTTTAAATTTTTATGTATTCATTTCTGTGGTAATAAAACTTTAATATAGCCTCACTAGCTTTTTTTTAATTTTTGGTTAGTGTTTACATGTTATATTTTGTTCCATTCTTTGTCTTTAAAACTATATATGGCTTGGTATTTAAAGTGTATTTCTGGTCAAATGGCATATTGTTGAGTGTTGCTTTTTCACCCAGTCTGATAAACTTCGTCTTTTAATTTGTTTGTTTAGATCATTTACATTTATTGTAATTACTAGTGTGATTAAAGTCCATCACATTTCTAATTGCTTTCTATTCATTCCATCCAGTTTTGTTCTCTTTTTTCTCTTTTTCTGACTGCTTTTGGGTGGAGTGTTTTTGATTATTCTATTTTATTTCAACTATTGGATTCTTTAAAATCTCTTTTTAAAACTTTACTAGTTACCCTAGAGTTTACAATATATATACAATATACACCTTTAATTAATTAGCCTATCTTTATGTGTGTGACAATTTAATACAATTAGATTCTGAATCATTGGTATGATCACCTTATTACCAACTGAGCATTGAAGCTCTATCTCAGTTCCCATGTTTATATTTTTCTTAATAATTGTATTTATAATAATAATAATAATAATAACAACAATAATAATATATAACAATTAGGAGCATTTACTTTGTGACAAACACAATTGTGACAACTTTTACATTTATTGACTTATTTGATCCTCGCAATAATCCAATGTGAATAGGTCCTGTTACATTTTACAGATGAGAAAGATGAGGCAGAGAGAAGTCAAATAACTTGCTGCAGGTTTCAAGGCACTAAGTGGCAATACTACTTTTATTTTAGGAGAAAAGAACAATGTAGGATTTAATCCATTAGAAAGGGAAGGAAACTGAAGCTTCTTAGTAGCTCAGGTTTCCATGCAAGAAAAGGAGGAAGAACTGTATTCTCAAACGGGATGGTAGTGGTGAGCCATACTGGAACACTTCTGTGTAGACAGGCCAGCACCCCATTATCACTGTGAGCCACTGCTAATTTGAACTGTACTGGCTTTGTAATTTGTATCTAATTTGAACATTTGGGTGTTTTAAAAAAATAATTTTATATGAGCTTTAAGAATAAGATGATTATACCTAGTTCTGTGTTCATGAATATTCAAATGACATTAAAATAAAAATGGTTTAAGTCAAAACTTGAGAATTTTTTTCTGTAGTCTATGAACCTTTTGGTTCAAGGACACACTAGCCTCCTGATTATGATAGCGTTATCTCAGTTTCCCTAATTTTGCTCAAGTGTAGATGAGAGAGTCAAATGCATATCAACTTTTTTTTTTTTTTTTGAGATAGAGAGGGAGCGCTTACACACACATGCAAGCAGGGGTGCGGCAAAGGAAGAATGAGAGGGAGAATCTTAAGCAGGCTCTACTCCCAACACAGAGCCCAACATGGGGCTCCATCTCACAGTCATGAGATCATGACATGAGCTGAAATCAAGAGATGCTTAACCGACTAAGCCACCCAGGTACCCTGTATCAGTTTTAAATTGTAAACTCCATACGTGAATCCTCAAGAATGATGAGTTACTGACATCTATCCATGTTTTGGTCACATAATTTTGCTTTCCTATTTCCAGACGTTGTGTAGAGTCCTACAGAGAGCCTTCTGGAGATCTCTGGTTTCTGGATGTATAGGAGGCCACCCACCTTTTCTTTGTTTCTAGATGTGTAGCAGGCCACCCACCATTTCTCTGAGGCTCACTTTTCTCATCTGTTAAAATGGGAATGGAACCTCTTATGTGGGGTTATTGTGATAATGAATGAGATCATGCACATTAAATGTTTGATACAGGGCAGGTACCCAAATGTTATTATTATTATTATTGTTATTGTTATTATTATTATTATTATTACTGACAGCAGTTCTGATCAGGTTCTCTGATATGAACTACAAGTCCTAAAAATGTTTGCATTAGAGGAGCCAGTAATGGTGCTCTTGAGAGCCATATGCATTGATGACGTGACCCTAAGAAACCAGCCTTCAAACTGCACTATGCTTATGTTCAGATGATACTTTGATTTCTGCTAATGATACTTTGATTTCTGCTACCTACGGAATGTTTGTGTCCCCCCAAATTCATATATTGAAACCTCATCCCCAGTGTGAGGGGATTTGTTGGTGGGGACTTTGGGAAGTACTTAGGTTATGGGAGTGGAGCCCTCGTGAATGGGATTAGTGCACTTATAAAAGGGAGCTCCCGGCAAACTCCCTTGCTTCTTCCACCCTGTAAGGATACAGAAAGAAGAGAGCCATCTATGAACTAGTAAGCAGGTTCTCACCAGGTACTGAATCTGCTGACGCCATGATCTTGGACTTCCCAGCCTCCAGAACTGTGAGAAATAAATTTCTGCCATTTACAATCCACTCAGTCTAGTGTACTTTGTGATTGCAACCCAAACAAACTAAAGCAGTTTCTACTCTTTTTTTTCTTTTTTAAGTTGGCTCACTTTTTATACAGAGAGTTTCCAACTGTGATTAGCTTGCATGGTGTTTACCAAATAAAAAATGCATTGATTTAGCATAAGCACTAGTAATACTACATTGTAAAAAAATTGAGCCGTTGGTAGAGAATAAAGTTTAAAGTCAATAAGCCTAAGTCAGACCTCGGAGAGCGTGGTGGTACCAGTTTTGCTTGACATTTCCCTTGCTGCTGTTCCCAGCCCAACATTATTTTTAATTAGTTGAACACTGTCATGATGCTACTGCCCTACGCTGAATGACATTTATGACCCTCGCATAAAATCAGTCTTATTTGCAACTAGGAAGAATGTCGCCTAACTTAGGAAAGCATTTAAAATATCTCAGAGTATGGAGGAAAAGTATTTTATAAGATTATTTTTAGTATTTGTATTCCCTTGTAAGCTGCTGAGAAGGTAATTGCATTTTGAAACCACAAGGTGAATGTTAGGCACTCCGTCATTAAGCAATAGAACAGACTTTGTAATGCAATTTACATAAATTAACAACTTTCTTCTGATGTTTGTTGGACCTTCAGGACTTGACTAGAGCTGGCAAGCCAGTTTGACTTTTGCAGAATATTAAGCAGGCAAAATTTGTTTCAAGGTGCTCCTCTTCTATTTTCCCTTATTTTTTCCATCTTTTGGGGTAAGTTCTCACCTCAGACTATTAGATCTTTCTCTGCACATTCTCTCTATTAAACATTTTTGGGCAGAATGAATTATAGTCAAGTGATTTTCACAGAAAATTAGAATCGATTCCTTTATTTTAACTCCTTTTAGCAGGAAGCATTCCAAAAGTGTGTTAAAACATTTCCCTGTCTTAGTAAGTAGTATCAATGAAAAAGATGGAGTTTTCTTATCACCTCAAAGAATTGGAGACCGATAGTCTATGTTTCCATTAGAATGATTGGATCCAGGGGCGCCTGGGTGGCTCAGTTGGTTAGACGTCCGACTTCAGCCCAGGTCACGATCTCGCGGTCCCTGAGTTCGAGCCCCGCATTGGGCTCTGGGCTGATGGCTCAGAGCCTGGAGCCTGCTTCTGATTCTGTGTCTCCCTCTCTCTCTGCCCCTCCCCTGTTCATGCTCTGTCTCTGTCTCAAAAATAAATAAACGTTAAAAAAAAGAATGATTGGATCCATAGTGGATCCAATATATTTTATATTTATCCAAATATTTTAGAATATCTAGACATACTGAAATTTAATTTGGTCCTTGAAGGATTCTGAAAAAAACATGTGTTCTGTTGCTTCCACCTATGGAAGCTCCTAGCACTTTTTAACATTTCTCCTTCACATTATTATATATACATGTATGTATTTAGGTTGGGGGGGGTGGTGATTCTACTTGTTCAGACTATGCAGTGGTTGTTATTTCAGTAAGGGGTCAGACTTTGGGTTGGTTAGCGCTTCCATACCCTGTGGGAGGTAAAGGAGAGTCATTGGTTGTATACAACCCTTTCACTGTTCCAGGGCTAAGGAGCTGTACTCTGATTACTCCCTTAAGGAGAAACAGTAGTCTCACCCTCTGAAGTAACAAGAGGCTGCCTCTTCTCATCTTGAAGACCTGGCAGAGCCCTTGCTGAGCCAATCATTGTCTGCAGAGCCTCTGCCCTACCATCCTTTTCTTGCAAAATTGGATGCCCCACTAGGGTACCTGCTGCAGTGAGAGGGTGCCTGTGCTGCAGAACCATGCGAGTTCAGGACCAGGTCCTTACGACATAATAAAGGGATACTACAAGTTGTGTCAAGGCTTTATCTCGAAGTTTCTCTTGGGGAGAGTTCAGATAAGAGGGAAAAGAATGAGAAGATTTTTCACTGTAAGGAAAGAAAATGAAGACGGAATTTAGAATAGTTTGGGTGGTGCACCACGGTATAATGGGAAGAGGCAGGATTTACTTCTTCAAGGCCTGGCTCTGAATCTTCTCTGTGTAACTGGCTACCTGTGCAGCCACTCCATGAAAAGCATAAACTGGTAATGGGAAAGATTTACAGAGATACATTTTTTAACTTATTGCATTAGAGGATGGTTTAGTCTTGGAATGAATCTTGTCACAGGTGGTTGGTAGTGTTTTATGCCATTTATCTTTTCCTGGAGCTTTTCAGACCATCATAGGCTCTTGTTCCGGGAATATTTATGCACAAATAAGAGGCCAGATGGTGCGTAAGATGGCCTCTGGGTGTCATATAACTGTATCCCATGCTGCTGTTCCTCCCTCCATTATGACTCAAGTTTTAATGATTTATAGTGGAGACAAATTGGTTTACATTTTAAAAATTTATAATAAAAACATCCACTTCAATTAGATACAAAGACTTATGTGTTAAGTAAACGCAACCTTAAGGAAGGAAGGAGAAACATAGGCATCCATTTGTTTCTTAGGTATCTTCAAAGTCACATGGGATCTACTAAGGATCAATTAAACTCTCTGACTTAATGTAATTATTTTTAAGAAGGGAATGCATGATTCCCAAAATTTGCCATCAGAGGAAACAACAGATGACACTGTCTTATAGAAGTCTTTATTACATTACAGCGAATAACCCTCCATTTTTGTGACTCAGAAAGCTGGTATTGTCAATATTCCAAGAGTGACGCAATCTCCTTGGACCGCATGCAAACTCACAAGAGACTGATGTGTAAACCAGGCCACTTCATTAATATGCACTGACAAATAGAACCACAAATGTAACTGGTTTTCACATACTCTGACTAGCTCTCCATGTAAGGAGATCAGCATCGCAGCAGGCCAAAGATAATCCCAAGATTTCTCGGTGATCCTAGAACCAGAGCAAGGGCTGTGTGTTTCATGGCTTAGCATTATGGCTATGGCACCAGTTTGCTAGGGCCACCATTAAAATGCGCCATAAACTGGGTGGCCTTTAAACACAGAAATGTATCGTCTTACAGTTCCGGAGACTAGAAGTCTGAGGTCCAGTGTTGGCCGGGATGGTTCTTTCTGAGGGCTGTGAGGGAGAATCTGCCCCATGAATCCTGCCGCACTTCTGGTGGTTTGTTGGCAATCTTCAGTATTCCTCGGCTTGAAGAAGCAGCACCCCAATCTCTGCCTTCATTTTCCCATGGCATGAAGTGTGTCTTTAAACTTCCCCTATTTATAAGGACACCAGGCACATTGGGTTCAGACCTAGCCTTGTGTCCTTATTTCAACTTGATTAGCTCTCTAACAAATTATACTTTCCAAACAAGGTCACATTCTGAGGTACTAAGGGTTAGAGTGCCAACATATCTTTTGGGGGTAGACACAATTCAACTGATAAAAACTGTTATATATGTCCTCTGTATTCAAGGTGGATCTGCTGGAGACCCCAGCCTCTTCAGAGTACTGGGAGGGCCCAGCACACCCTTGCCAATTCCAGCGGGGCATGTTGTCCAACCTCATTTTGAATTTCACAGCTTCAGATATGTTCAAGGTTATGCCCAGAGCTCCAGATTGAGGGTACTTGTCAGTTACATGTCTTATTGCTTGGTTAATAGGTGACTTTCCACAATTTCATTCTTCAGAGCTATTCTGATTTTTAGTTTGGGGGAAGACATGGATATGTATAATTCCTTTAAACAGTCCTATTCTATTACACATTTAGGCACCTTCAATGTCTCACTATGATAAACAATAATAATAATGGCTAATGTTTATTGAGTGCTCACTCTCATCCAGGGACTACTTAAGTATTCTATACGTATTAGCTCATTTATAATGCTCATGACAAGAGAAGAGGCTAATTCAATATCATACTCATTTTTTTTACAGATGAGAAAACTGAGACCCACAGTGGTTCAGTGTGATAGAAAAAGGTTTTGCACCCAAGTAGCTTAGCTCCAGAGCCCATGTGCTTGAGCTGATACCAGCCCCCTGCTTCTCAACTGTGCGATCTTAGGCGAGTCTTTAACTTAGGCCAATAAGTGAACGTGGAGACAAGAGCAGGACTTACCTTATGACATTGTTTGCATCTTAGAGCAATAACTGCTGGACAGTGCATGCTCAGTAAGTGTTAGCAAAAACAACCCCCTCCTCTCCAGTATCTTTCACTTCCCCAAATGGAGTGACTGCAATACAAACCTAGGCAGCCTGACTCCGGGGCATTCTTAACCCTTGTACAAGAGTTGGCCCCATAGCCAATGAGTATTGCTGTTAATAAGTTTATGTCTTCTTTCCTTCCTCCCTTCCTATTTCGTTGGAAGTATTTCTTCTTTGGCCTAAAATAACACTTGGTTCTGGATCCTGTCTTCTGCTGCCTTCCAAGATCCATCACTATCCTTCTTACCCCTGAATCTTCAACCCCCACCCCTTCCTGGTTCCTTTCAATCTGCAAACTTGTCCAGGTGTCCTCCAACCTAACAGTGACTGCAGCCTTGAAGCCTTGCCTCCTTCCACCCACTTCCCGAACCTTTTTGTTCTTCTCTTCACTGTTCAGTGTCTTTCAATAGCAGGTTATTTTCCCAAGCTTTGTAACCTGTGTTCAACTCACTGAAGTTCTGCCTTCATCCTCTGCTTATGGAGACTGCCTTTGCCTACTGCCCCCTCTGATGGCCACTTCTCAGTCTTGACCTTGCCCCCTCCATAGCCTTCCACATAGGCCACTCGTCTCCACTTCCTGGAATGAATTTCTTCATGGGCTTCTGTCAGGCTCTTCTTGTGTGCTTTTCTTCTCTTCTTCAACTACTCTTCACCTTCATTCTGATCTTCTCTTCTCCCATTCTTCCCTTCAATGTCAATGTTTCTAAGTTCTGTCTTTGGCCTGCAGTTCATCTCCATGTTATGCATCCCAAATACTGAGTCAAGTTTCACATATATCGTGATGACTTCCATGCCTGTCCCTCAGACCCAGAACTGTCACCTGAGTCCCAGATCTGTAAAGAATTCTTTATAGGGCATCTCCACATGGATATTTCAAAGGCATAGCTAACAAAACATGTTTAAGGTGGAATGTTTCATATCTTTATTCCTGCAAATCTGCTGCTTCCCAGGATCTCCAGGAATCTGGGTACCACCCACTGCCTCCTTCTTCCTATGGCCCTATCCCAAGCAATATGGATTCTTCTGAGGACTCTTCCTTGATGTGCTTTGAAGCTTTCTTTTCTTCTCCATCCTCCTACTACCACCTAGGTCCCAGCCCCTACTTTTTCTCTTTCAGATTACCCACAGGTGAACTTCCTGTCTAAATTCTCTGTCACCCTCCAGTTCTGCCTACACAGCACAGATAAATTAATATTAACCCTTTTAAAAAAAAACTTGAAAACATAAGAATTATATGTGCTCATACTATTTTTCTTAAATCTTTGGAAATGCCTTGGAAAATAACAAGGAAAATGAAAGCTTTTCATTATCTTAAAGCTCAGATATAACCATTATAAGCCTATAGATGCATTTCCTTCCAGTTTAAAAAAAAAATGAATGCATAGTATTTTCTAATCACCACTGGGATCATGCTCCATATATCAGTTTATTGCTTGATTTCTTCCCATAAAGCATAATGCATTATCCCATATCATTAGAAATTATTTAAAAATATGATTTTAATGACTACCTCATAGTCTAGAAAATGAAACAAATAAACCATAATTTAATGACTACTCTATTGTGGAGCATTTGGATTGTATCTATTTTTTATTATTTTAATTAACACTTAGTGAAAAACTTTGTGCTTGATTTTTTAACTCTTCTCATTTCCTTGAGATCAGTTGCTAGAAGGGGAATTATTCGGTTAAAGAATGAGATTTTTGAGGTTTTCCATATATTTTACTCAATTGCTCCCCACCCCCCCCCCCCCCGCAAAAAAAAGTAGCAAATTATTCCCTCTGGAATGTTTGCAACTGAACGTCTCATTCACATTCGCCAAAATTGAATGTTCACATTTAAGTAGTGTATTTTCTGATTCAATAATCGAAAAATGAAACCATGGCATTTTCTAAATGAAGTTGAACATGCTTTCATGTTTATTAGCTGTAACTATTCCGTGAATTGCCTATTTATGTTTTCAGTTTGTTTTTATATTAAGGTATTATTATTATTATTAATTTGTATGAGTGAGCAGTCATTCTGAACTTCAAGCCTTGCTTAAGAATCCTTTGTTTTCCCTATAACTCTCCAAGTAAAGTTGAAATCCCTCAGCTTGGCACACAGTGCCCTCTGTTATTTTGCCCTTGACCGTCTGCCCTCTCTGTGCCAAGAGGCAGACAAACACACCACAGGCCATTCTGAACTATTTCCAGCTCTCAAAATAATGTACTTGTTCTATATGCCTCATTTCTGTGCAATATGCTCTCTTTTTTCTGCCCCCATCACCATTGTCCACCTGCCCCCTGTTTGGCCTAGCAAACTGCCAGTCACCTTCAAACTCACCCAGCAGGTACCTCCCTTAGGTGGGACCTGCTCATGACCTCTTGGTCTGAATTATGTGTCTCTCTACTTACAGCTCTTATAGGATCTGGCAAGCCTCTTTCACAGCTCTCACTACACTGTATTTTCTTCCTATTCACAAAGAGGACGAGTCTTTTGTTTCTACCTTCCCAGGACCTAACAATAACTAGCAGAGAGTAGATACACAATAAAGACCAAAGTAGAGGGAAGGATGAATGAAGCTGCTGGTCTGTTTCTAAAAAGGGCTATATTTGTCCTGCGAATTTTATCCCAATTTGAATATTAAAATAATATATTCTGAGTCTTCCTCTGTCCAGGTGGGTAAAACTCGAGTATTTTGCTTGTTTATTAAAGCCCCTACGTATATAATGTATGGTTGCCATACATCAGGTATCTATACTTGATTACGAAGGTGTGGAAAAAGAATTCTTTACCATGGATTTGATTATCTCCAAAATTCATTTACTATTAAGCACAAAGAATTGGAAATTCATGAGGCTGGTTGTCATAGTATTTCATTTCTCAGCTTAAGTCTAAGAGGAACATAGTGAGATGTGAAGAATATAGAGAAGGGCAGGAGGACAGGATGATAGAGGATGGACGGAAGGATGGATGGAAAATACATCTCACATTTACTTGCTGATTAGAAAACATATTCATTTGGAAACGATAAATTTATCTACTGCTTTAGTCCATTCAGGCTGCTGTAACCAAATACCATAAATTGGGCTACTTAAAAACAACAAATATTTATTTCTCACAGTACTGGAGGCTGGGAAGGCCAAGATGATGGCATGAAAGCCAGTGTCTTTATAGACAACTATCCTTTCTGCAACTTCACATGGTAGAAGGAGACTAGGGAGCTTTGTGGGTGTCCTTTTTAAGGGCACTAATCTCACTCATGAGGGTTCCATCTTCATGACTAAGCCCCTCCCAAAGCCCCACGTCTTAATACCACTACTTGGCTGTTACATGTTAACATATGAATGTTGGAATGGAGGGACACAAATGTTCAGACCATAGCATTCTATTATCTGAGAATGCATCTGTAGCATTCCAACAGGCCATTCAAGTTTCAATTAAATTATGCACTAAAATAAAAAATAATAATAATAAAGTTATAAAAAGGGAAACTGACAAAAATTTTGCTGTACAGTTAGAACAAAACTAAACAAAGAAGTCCGTACCCAGGATCTGTCAAAAGGAAAGCATAATACGAACATCCAAAATCAATTAATTATATTAGGAAGCCAAGATTCACTTTTTTAAAGTAGGCTCCTCACCTGACATGGGGCCCAAACTGACAGCCCTGAGATCAAGAGTCTCATCATGCTCTACCAACTGAGCCAGGCGCTCCCCCAAGATTCACTTGTTAAACACATTTGTCTTGGAGAAAATTGAAATCATAATTGCATGCCTGCAATTTACTTGATTGGTTTGCTTAATGATTTGGAGACCAACCAGTCTCTCAAGTATGGAGTCAGTCAATGTCTATAGCCTCACCTCTTAGTAGCTTTCTGAGCACTACTGTTTTATCCGTTCCTCTCTATGGAAAAGGAAGGAACGGAGACTGGCATTATACCAGTTGCCTGACTAATCACAGTGTAGTGTAATAGGTTTGCTGATGGGACAGTTACAGAAGGTATTTGCATTTTCAGCCTTTTCATTCCAGTTTGGGAGTGTAAGAAATATTAAGCATCGATAAGCAACTGGAAAGATCTGAACTATTTGTTCTGGTAGCTGAATACTGTCTGCTCATTCATGCCTCTGTGCCTTTCCAAGTACTGGTCTATCTGCTTCCAATAGTCACTCATCACTTCAAATCCCTCCCTATTTGCCAGTGGCTCCTAGTGGAAAGGTATGTATGTGACCGAATAATAAAAGTTCCTTCTTAGAGGTGCACAGGGCACAGCAAAACTGCATTTCAGAGACAGATGTATCCTTGAAAGACATTGACGAAAGGAATCCCAGCCAAGTAAGTCTACAGAATTGCAAAACATTTGTGGCTGGGAACTGGAATGTTCTGTTCTAGATAAAGGTGACCTTGTCTATGGGGGGAAATAGAGGTGCTTATGTGTGGGACATTCTTTTTTGGCTGCCAAGAAAAGGACACAAGCTTTCATTTAGTTTCCTTCCTAAAGCATCCTCAACTCTGAGCTTTTAACCAAAGCGCTGCAGTGCCTGGAAGGGGAGATTCCTGAAGGAAGCTAAGGCACCTGGTCCCCCTGGCTCTGTGTTGGTCCCGGTGTTACACCAGAGCAGCTCACTGCTCAACACTTGTTACTCAGCATTAGGAAAATGCCCTCATGCCTTCTCATTTTCCTTCCCTGCCTCCGACCCTTCTTGCTTTTACTTAAAAAGCAAAAATAACACCAGTGAAACCACTGGTTAATGACACTGAAGTCTTTCGGTTCAGCTGGATTCAGCTTTTTTTTTTTTTTTACCTTATTGTTGAATTTTTAAGATGTAAATAAAAGACCTCTTAGAAACACACTGATTAAATTTCCCCTTCCTATTTCACGAAGCCTCTCTTGTCCTCTTCTACCCTTTCCTAGGCCTAACAATAAGCTGGGTTTCATGTCACCTGGACCTGAACTCCTCCAGAGCCTCTTAGAACTTCACCTTGTCTGTCAGGTGCAGGATGTAATTGGGCCAGTTGCTGGGCAACTGAGCATCGTGGCTCAGTCCTGGTTGTGCTTATTCTTAGCTTATTAGGTCAGGAATGGTGAGGAAACGTATAATATCAATTTTACTGCTCCGCACGCATTTTAATCAGGATTCCAAGTTCCCCCCTGAAATGTCATAATTTCCTCTAACCCTATCATCATGATCTTGCTGCTCTATTTCCTCATACTTATGCTGAGTGGATGAGATAGGATTCGTTCCTTCAGGCTTCCGTGTTCTCGTGCTTAGTCATGTATCGCAACTAGTGCCTGTGAACTTGACAGCACTGAACGAATGTTGCTGTAATGATTCATTTCCATCTACACTTTCCCTGGATTTCTGAGATGGATTCCCCCCCCCCACCTTTTTTAAAGAAAAAGAAGTACTTCAGGCACACAAAAACTGTTCTGAAACAATGATTTCTAGAAAATTGAAGGGTGACAAGAGTGTAATGAAGGGGGGAAAAGAGTTCAAATAAAGTTCTAGTGATGCCAAGTTTCATTTGTCACTGAACAGAATAAACCAAGAACAGATAAAGTGACCTACTTATAAGCTTCACCCCAGTTCATCTTACTGTATGTTTCTCTTTCTCATTATTTAACATGTCAGCACTGACTTATCACGTTTACTGCACAAGATATCGTGACTGTTAATTCTGCCTACACAATTGCAAGTTCTTTCCTAATTTGCATTAGTTCACGATTTTCTGTGTTCTTCCTGCATATTCTAAGCATGTTAAATGGGTAAAATCCTGTATCAGGGTACAGGTTAAAGCACTGTAGAAAGAGAACTAAAGATGTGGTGCCTTACATGAGAAGGAAATGGACTTTTCTGCATAACAGTTTGGGGATAGCCGGCAATCCATGGTGGGTTAGTAACTCTGCTCCACCCAGGGATGGAGCAAGCCCTGCCATGTTCCCTACATGGCTTCCCCTCTGGGTACAAGGTGGCTGGGTGCTCCAGTTTTCTCCATTTTTCAGCCTAGAGGAAGGGAAAAGACGAAGTAGAGGACAACCAGATTCCTTTAAAAGGGACTGAGAAGTGGCATGCATCACTTCCACTTGTATTCCAACAGCTCAAACTTAGCTTATGGCCATACTTACCTGCAAAGGAGGCTGGGAAATGTAGTCTCTAGATGAATAGCCATGTTCTCGGGTCCTCAGCGCTAGAATCCCAATCATCCAGTATTAGAATCCTCCAATCCGCCTCTAATTTTCCAGAGTTACAAGGGTATACAAGGTTAGTGAACTCAGGACCTGCCTTACAGGTGGGCAGGGGGACAGCCACTGGAGATTACATCCCGGATCCAGGAAGCTCCCCTCTCCTCATTCCACCACTCACTGCCCTCCTGCTGGTGACTTGGATTCCTGAATGGGAGGAAAAAGTCCTCATCAGAGACAAAGCTTCCATGCCAAGAAAGCTGGTCGATCCTCCAAAAGTCACTGCCCTGTTTACTTATTTCCTTTAGCTGTTTTATTTAGTGGACTGTTTTAGTTTCTTTGTACAATGTTTTGTAGGGATGTGCAGTCAGTCTCTCCCTGCCCCAGCTCCCTGTGGCTGCTGCTTGAGAATGGAAGGTACAGAAAGGGACACTGAGGGGCAGAGGACTTGACTGCATTCTTCCTGAAACTCTTGACTATGAAGAACTCTCAGGAATGCATTCATCTGTTCAATAAGAGTAAGAGCCCCACTCTCCCAGTGTTTCCTAAAGTGTGATCTTGGACCACTGCATCAGATCACTTAGAGGGTTTATATAAAGTGCAGAGCCCCAGACTCCATCCCTGGAAATGGGACAGAGCCTGATATCTATTAATATATTTAACTATACATTGTATTAAGCATATTACATGTTGTTATGGACAATGACATGTCAGCAAGTTTCAGCAAGGTTCCAGGTCGTGCGTGTCTATGTGTGTTCAGGTGAAGGTAAAGAAATTAAGACCTGGCCTGCATTAGAGAACCCATCAATATTAGGGAAAGCAAGGCAAACACATATTGAAAAACAAACAGATATATAAGACAGCATATAACCAAATACTAACTGTGTGGTAAAGAATCAGATTCCAGGGAGTGAAAAAGAGAAAACTTAAGGACCGAAAGAATCTGTGTTGTTTTTATGGAGGGCAGGTGTCTTAAGAAGTGTAATAAAGGGTGGCTACTTAGCATTTTCTCAAATCCCACGTGCCATGGCGCACTGTTTTTCCCAAATACACTGCAGTAAAGAATAATTCCACCCACTTTTCAGAATCGGAGTTCCAGGAATACAGTAACCAGGTGTAACTGACACCGAAATGATGTTCGCTGTGGGGGCCCCGTGGCCGTCAGTTCTCTCTACGGGATGGCCCACTCAGCTCCACTCATTGTGCCACGCTTGCCCCACTCATGACTCAGGCTCCCTCCCTCAGCAAAATTACAGTCACTCCGGGTCCTGGAGCTTCATGTCCATTCAGGAAGAGTCAAAAGTCAAATGTCAGTTCCTCATTTAGCAAGTGTCTGATGCAGCAGGACCTATGGGTTCTGGCTTGATGAATGTTATTAAAATTAGTTCTTTTCCTTCCCTTTACCAATTTTGAAGTCCATGTTTGCAGACCACTCCCATCTAGACAGTTGTGACATCTTCTGTCCCTTCTGGGCCAGAAGGAACGTGTGGAATGTCCTCACTGGGCTGGGTCATGCACCACTGTGGCCCCTGCCCTCCTTCTCCCGGGTCCCTGGCATCACCATGGTGATTCTACCCTGCGAGGACTCAGTATCCTTACCCCAGCCCAAGGGCCGCATTTGAGCTCTTAAGCCTCTCACCTGAATATTCAGACAGTGATTATAAATAAACAATACGCATTTCTTTCACACTCAACAGTTTATAAAGGGGAAACTCTGGTTAATCTAAGCCTCCTTCTTACCTACCCCCAAGTTTTAGTCAAGCACTTCTTTTAACTCTGCCTAGAGAATTCTAGGTTGGAGTCAAAAGTCCTGTGGAGTATAGAGGTAACTTCTTCCTGAGGCCACCTGCGATCAAAGGTTTGTGATGCAGCTGTGGTTACTTCAGATCCCAGACCTTCCTGCACAGAGGACAGCTGAATTATTCTCCCTCCCACCTCCACAACCACCCATACACTAATGTCTCTTAACAGTGGTCTCCTGCAGTCTCCTTTTTGTTTCCAATTATGTTGGCAGAAATTCAAGAGGAGATTAAGAAGTGCTCCCTTCTTCTTGGTATTTAGAGTTCTTGACCCTCACCACCATTTTTGCAAGGAGAAGGAACAAATTCACTGCTCCTTTTCATATTAACTCTATCCCTTTATTCTTTAAAGCTACATATAGTTCAAACTATCTTTAAGTTGTGTGTGTGTGTGTATATATATGTATACATATACATATACATATATATATATATATATATATATATATATATAAGTATTATCTGAAGGAGCTTAATGCAACAACCAACTTTACCAGAACATAATTTTAAATATATATATAAGCCTTATTTCCCTTTTTTCTAAGTCCCTTGGCACCTACAGTGTGACCAGATGTGCCCTGGATTAGTGTCTAGGTCTTTAGAAAGATGTGTGGAGGGGGTGACTGGGTGGCTCAGTTGGCTAAGCATCCAACTTAAAAGTTCAGGTCATGATCTCACGGTTTGTGAGTTTGAGTCCCATGTCTGGCTCTGTGCTGACAGCTGAGAGCTTGGAGCCTGCTTCAGATTCTATGTCTCCCTCTCTCTCTGCCCCTCCCCTGCCCTTTGTGGAGTGCAAAGGAAACCAGGCGCCCAGTGGGTCTTGGGTCAGTACTTATCATTATGTTATTTCTGCTAAAGGGAGGCCCACCTCTTTTTTCTCCATTTGTAATTCGTGTGATGATTTTGTAGTATATTTATAGTTAATTACAGTAGTTAAGAATTCTTTTAAAACATTATAAGTAAATGGAAAAGGATTCTTATCTCTTAATTAACTGGCCCTACAGGAGCTATCATCAAAGTGTTACGTTAATGGCAAGCCACCATCAAGGTGTGTGAATATTGAGGACAAAGAAATAAAGTAGTCTTGATTAAGACCACACATGCATCTCGGGAGGGGAATCAGAAAACCAGGGTTTTTGGATGTCACCGTAAGATTCCTTCTAACCCTAAAAACCTGAGGTTTTATTTTACATGTTTAAAGTTTAGAGGAAAAGACAGGCTTGACTTGGAGCCAGAACTCTGCCTTTGCCCCTGGAACTGGCTTTTGGGAAAGGGTATGATGCTCTATTTGCATTTGAAGGCCAGGAAGAGCCTCAAATGAGTTCTCTGCCAAATTGATCTGTAGGCTTTGGCCCATCAATAACTCCCAGTGTGAGATTACTATGGCGCCCTCATTGCATCGTAAAGATGGATGGTTTTTCCTAGGCTCTAGCTCAGTGGTCCACAAAGCAGGCTTTGGTTTCATGGTGCGATTTAGAAAGTGAACACGAGCATTTTCAATAGATGAAGACAGAGGGCTTCTTTACAGAGGAATTTAAGGACTGAGATCGCATCATTTCCTCTTAACACATTGGATGGCCTATATTTGAGTTATCAGTAACCACAAGAATAGAGCAGTGACCTAAATTACATGTTGGCTATTTGAGTGGTTTCTTTTTTTTTTTTTTTAATGTTTATTTTATTTTTGAGAGAGCGAGAGAGACAGAGCGCGAGTGGTGGGGGCGGGGGTCAGAGAGAGAGAGGGTGACACAGAATCCGAAACAGGCTCCAGGCTCTGAGCTGTTAGCACAGAACCCGACACGGGGCTCGAACTCACAAACTGTGAGATCATGACCCGAGCCGAAGCCGGACGCTCAACCAACTGAGCCACCCAGGCACCCCATTGAGGGTTTCTTTTTGATAAGCATATTCAAATTATTAGGAAAATGTGAATTATTTGTTCTAAAACACACATCTTGAAGTTTTCACTTTTATGCAATTAAAAAAAATTAGGCAGCTCAGGATTCGGCTATACTGTGCGAAAATAGGAGTAAACAGTACAGAAGTGGTCCCTGGCCTCATGGTGTTTCCAGCATATTTGTTATTCAGTGAAAGAAAGGTATCACTAAAGGTTATAATGGGAGGCAGATTACCATAGTGGTTAATAATGTAGGCTCTGGAGAAATACAGCTACTTATTAACTCTGTGACCTTGGTCAAATTAGTTGCTTAAACTCTCCGTGGCTTAGTCTCCTTATCTATAAAGTGGAAGCAATAATACTTACAAATCTTTTAATGAAATAAAAATACTATGTCTTATAGTGTCTTTGGAATGTTAACTCACATATAGTAAGTGCTAATACAGGCTATCTCTGACTATTCACAAGTGAAGAGTCACTAATAAGAATAAACAAAAATGAGGGGGGAAAAGGTTTAGCTTAGTTCTCTCCCTCAAGTGCCTTTTGGAGCATGTGCTAATTGAAAGTGTATGAAAGCTGTTGTATCACATCTGATTAAACAGTTTCTTTTCCCTTGCTGTGGGATCAGGTCACCTTTCGGAATCATCAGCATCTTCCTAGTCCTTGAATACATCTTGGAGGAGTAGATCACAACCTGTAGCTCCTCAAGCATCACTTGGAAAGCTTGTTTAAAACACACCTTCCCAGACAGCCATTCCAGGAATGTGTGTTTGGGACAAGCAAACCAAGGGATTCTCATACACAGACCAACTGGTGGACACAAGTTTCAGAAGCTCGTCCCATGACAGCCAGCCTTGCTTACCTATGCCTATAAGATAAAGGCAGATGCTGTATACTGGACATATATCCTGGATTGGTATTAGACTGCACACACCTGTTAAAATGTCAAGCTAACCCCCTACCACCATCCCTAACTAGCTGCTGCCCAGAGTCCTTGAGTGTTCCTCCTTCCCCCTCTGATGCCCTCCCACCCCAAGTCCCAGGTGCCTGACCCTTCCCCTCAGAACCCTCCCAAACAACCAACAACCAAAGAGCCTAGCACAGCATGGGCCACATTAGGGATGTGGCTGATGTCTGCTCTAGAACTGGACCGATTGATAAATAACTTTAACATGGCCAGTGAAAATGACTGACCATAGGGAATAGGTGACAGCTCCATTCCTGAATAAAAGAGCCACACACACACACACACACACACACACACACACCATACCACATGTATGCATGCCGTGTGCCCACACACCTCGCCAAGGCACCTACAGCTTCCTAACTAGTTTACCGAGAGTCCTTCAGTGTAATTAAAACCCAGCTTCTTTACTGAAGGGGAGAAAGAACAGGATGACAAAGGCTGCCAACCCACCGGATATGATGAATGAATTCCTCTGCTTATTATTTCATAAGAGGCAACAGCCTCTTGACAGTAAAAGTAATTCTCCAAGGCTCCATAAGAACTGATAGGAGCCCACTTACATATAGCTGTGAAGGGAGAACAAGTCCCCTTAGTTCTTTACCTCATAACATGTTTATTGGGTGCCTGGTGATGCCTGCCCTTTTTTGTAGTTTTATTTGGCCTGAAGTAGTCACATTCAATATGTTCACCTGCCTGTTTTCACAGACAAAGGTTCTTTTAACTATTAAGGGTTGCTGTCTTATAAACGTCCGGATCTGGTATGCCACTTCTTCGCTTAAGGAGATTAAAGTATTCCTAATACTATTCTCTTTCCTTTTTCAAAAAATCATTTTCAGAGGATGGCACTTAAGGGACTCTGTGCCTTTAAATGCTCCCTTGAACAGCATTAGTTCTGACTTCTCCAATTCAGAATGATTAATCACCCCACCTGTACTTGCCAAGTCCTGGTTATTACAGCACTGCCCAGAGCTCATCTGGCCAATAGTTTCATCTTTCCTGGAATCGTCCTTGATCTTTTAAAGCTTGGAGTGGGGTAAAGAGCATTTTGTGGGGAGTATTCGCCCTTGACCAAGACTCTCAATCACTCTGTGCCAACATGTCTTCATCAGTGAGGACGATGACGTTGACCACAAATAGCTTCTGAGTTCTTATCATGTGCCAGGCACTATTCTCATCACTTTACAGGAACTATTTCATTAAGAAATCCTTTTTTTTTTTTTGAGCAGTTGCTCCTGATGAGCTGCGTTTTATACTTTATCTCACTGATTCTCACAACACTATGAAGGGGCTGTTGTTGTTCACGTTTTGCAGACAAGAAGACTGAGAGGTACAAAGGCCAAGTTCCTTGAGCAAGGCTCTCCTGCAATAAGCAGCAAAGCAAAAACTTAAACCCAGTTCAATATGATAACTAAGCCAGTGTTTACAACCACATGTACATTGTGCTGGCCCTGATACAGCTGGTCTTAGAAGACAAGTGGAATTTGGACAGGTGGAGGTGGGTGTGGAGAGTAGTTTGATCAAAAGCTGAGAGGCAAAGAAGTCTAGAGCAGTGGTTCTCGACAGGGGGCAATTCCCCCCTCCCCAGGGGCATCTGACAATGTTTGGAGACATTTTTTATTGTCACAATCAGGGGATGCTACTTGCATTTATTGGATAAAAGCCAAGGCTGGCAATAAACATCCTACAATGCACAGGACAGTCCCACACAATACAGAATTACTTGACTGCAAAATGTGCCAAGGTTAAGAAACCTCTTGTTCTAGAGGAAGAGTATTCTGCTTATGCAACTCCAAAGAAAGAGATGATTAGGCACTTTATTGGTGTTGCCTGATGACATGAAGTACCCACATATGTTTATTAGGTAATGTAGAATTCCAGCTATCAAGTGATAGGACACAGAAAGAGCCAACAGATTTCCTTGTCAGCAAGCAAACCTTCGGCTTTTATTAATCAAGTATAATGCAAGGTGGGTCGAATAGAAAGGTCTTCCAGTAATGTGAGTTCTCACATTTGCCAAGAAAACTTAGCACCTGTTCAAAGAGGGTGGTGGGGGAAGGGTCCCTGGCTGCACATTTAAATCACCTAGGAAACTTTGTAAAATTTTTTTAATGTTTATTTATTTTTGAAGGAGAGAGAGACAGAGTGTGAGTGGGGGGGGCGGGGAGCAGAGAGAGAGGGAGACACAGAATCTGAAGCAGGCTCCAGGCTCTGAGCTCTCAGCACAGAGCCCGACGCAGGGCTCAAACCCACAAACCGCGAGATCATGACCTGAACCGAAGTCTGACGCTCAGCCAACTGAGCCACCCAGGTGCTCCACCTGGGAAACTTTTTAAATACCATGTTTAGATTTCAATCCAAGAGATTCCAGTTAATGGGATCTGGTGTAGCCTAGGTGGTTCCAGGGCACAGCCAAGATTGAGAGTCACTGGCTATATTGGATCAAAGTGGACGATTGCTGAGTAGAAGATGAACCACCAGCTTTAGGGATAAGTTGGCCATTGAAAAATAAGCATCCAGTCAGTACAGGAGACTTTAAAATACTTGCAACAGCCTTCTAGAGATGATGTATGACCTAGTCTAATCATGAAGAAATAGCAGACAAACCCAAACTGAGGGACATTCTAGAAAATATCTGGCTTGAGCACTTCAAAAATGTCAATGTCAAAAACTGAGGAATGTTCCAGAACAAAGGAGACTAAAGAGACACAGTAACTGAGTTCAATACATGATGTGGGATTTTCTCTTTCTGTAAAAGACACTAATGAAACATTAATGAAAATTATTGGTAGATTATCATATCATATTGAAGTAAATTTCCTGATTTTGGTAGCTGCACAGTGGTTATATAAGAGAATGTTCTTGCTTTAGTAAATATACATAAAACTTTTAAAGACAAAGGGAATCTTATCTGAAACTTTTTTTCAAATGATTCCGAAGAAAAGTGTGTGTGTGTGTGTGTGTGTGTGTGTGTGTGTGTGTGTGGTGTGGGGGGGGAGGAGGATGGGAGGGATTAAAAGCTAAAGCAAATATGATAAAATGTTTACATTTGAGGAATCTGAATAAAGAGTATATGCAGATACTTTGTCCTATCCTATTCTTGCAATTTTTCTATAAATGTTGAAATTATGGCAGAATACAAAGTTAAAGTACTCCAAATAATGAAAGGAGGGCCCTGTCTCTAGAGTCCTGGAGCACTGAGAGATATATGCCCACCTTTCACGGCGGGTGACTTAGGTGACATCTTTTGTGCAAAGAAGAGGAAATGGATGGAAATGCACAAGAGGTGGCCTGAAGGTTGTGAAATAACTTTTTTTTTTATAGTCAGGGAAATTCACTGTGACTTCTATGACCCCCTTGGCTCTTCTGATAGAGCTAAGTCAGATCTACACAGATGCTCTTTTATTGAACACCTAATGTGAACAAGTTCATTCAACCTTGACCACATATTTCAGCCCTTGTGGTGTCCTGGTCACCTAAATGCTATAGCTTTATTCAGCACTTGGTCTCAGAGATTATGGTCCTCCTCTTTTTAAATTCCTTATTCGTGAAGTGGAGAGCGAGGCTAGGAGAAGTGGCAACCCAGGAGTACAGAATTAGACTAAGCAGTCAATTGAATATAACCCTCCAGAACCCTTCCCTTCCCCACACCCACCATATCCTGCCTGTCTTAGCTCAGGCTGCCATGACAAAAATACCATGGAATTTGTGGCTTAAACAACAGACATTCACTTCTCATGGTTCTGGAGGCCGGAGTGTCCAAGATCAAGGTGCTGGCAGATTCAGTGTCTGGTAAAGAGTTTCCGGGTTCATAGATCCCTCTTCTCACTGTAACATCACGTGGTGAAAGGGGCAGGAGAGCTTTCCTCGGGGACCTCTTCCGCTCGAAAGGGTTCCACTCTCATGACCTGGTCGCCTCCCAAAGGCCCTGTCTCCTAATACCATCACATTAGGGGTTAGGATTTCAACATATGAATTTTGGAGGGGCATAAACATCCTTAATATTGCCCCAGCCTCCCTGTGGCATGAATAAAAAATAGGTGGGGCAAAAGGGTACAGAGACTGTTCCTTTTCTACAGACAATGAAATAGTAAATAAAATTAAAATCTTTCTAGAAAAAAGAAAAAGTAAATGAGTGTTTCTGGATACAAAAATCTCTCTTTGGAGAAAGTGATTTTGTTAACTTTTCTATGTGATCCATGCATAGGGTAACCAAACATCTGAATTTACATAGTGCAGTCCCAGTAGGTACCTATCCTCCTAGCAGAATTATCAACACCTTTAATGTCCCAGGTTGGGGGGACATCCTCCCTCCTGTGGGAGAATACACAAAGGTTGGTATTCTACTCAGATCACTGGGCTTCATAATGAAAAATTAACCAGATCTAGGTAAATAACCATGTGGAAATTTGAGCCCATTTGAGGTAGAACATTGATAGATATACACATAGAAAGGAAACATGTCCTACAAATGAAACAGAGACTTGAGAACAGAAAGGCGATTCAACAGGACAGTTTTCCTGCATAAAGTTTTGTTCCCTCCTGCCCTTCCAGATCAGAGCCTTACATTCTCCACTGGCATTTGTGTTTCAATGCCACAAAAGGGCCCAATAGTACTGATAGTATCTGCTCCAGAACTTAATGAAACTCACATCTACTTTCAGAGGAAGTTCACCCAGGTATTTGCTGAAAGCTGCTACTCACTGCATCTTTAGCTGTCAACCAGCTTCCGGCCCTGCCTAGCTCACAAAATGGTGCACACACCCACTACTCTATTCAACTTACCTGGGAAGCAAAGGCTCCAACAAGATGAAATAAATTGTAGCTGATGCATAGCCAAGGAATGAGTTCACACAGTCCAGAGAGTTTTCAATGCAATTTCAACTCCCATGCTTCAGCATTGCAAAAGTGTGACTGCAATTTAAATTATTTATGAGAGTGTGGGATGGCTTCTTTCAAACACAAACAGCCTTTCATGTTTAAAGTGTTCCCCAAAGCAACATTTTGAGGGAAAGAGTGTGTGTAGCTCACACGATCTGAGACAAGGACAGTTTGATTGTGACGAGATTAGAATTTAAACACATTCTTCCTGTTTTAGCTGAGGCAGACCAACAGGTCTCATGGATGCCTCTTTTGATGGAGGAACTAAAATCTTGGAGCTGCAGAACCCCTAGCTATGGCCACACCTCATGAACTCCTGGACACAGTTGTCATTCCTAATGGCTTGTCTCTCCTCAAATATTGTGTTGTGGCAAAATATGCCCTATGATGGGCGCTGCCGACATCCACAGCTGAAGGCAGACATTGTAAGCTCTGGCCTGACCTTTTAGGAGATCTTTTCTGGTATGTTAAGTAGAATTCTACACACATGACCCTGACCCCATATTTCTTTCCCTGGAACACTTTTCATTTCAGAAAAGAAACCAGCTCACTGAAATGGTGATGAACTCATAATGGATGGCCCTCCATTGTTGTTAGATTTGTGGATCATATCCCACATTTAAGAAACTTTCTAATCTGATTTTACCATTTTTATGTGCCATTTGTATGGCTAGCACATGAGAAACTAGCCAGGCTCTAAGAAGCCTATGTTTCAATAGCCATGTAGCAAAGTGGGGACTTAGCTCTGTGGTCATTCCATAAGCTGTCTGTCATCATCATGGGTCTTGACAACCAAATAGCTTTTCTTCTTCAAGAACCACAGAGTCAATGATGTTTATACCAACCTAACAAAAAGCGCTCATTACTTTTAGTGACAAGTCACTAAAAAAATTAAAGTGATTATGCAAGCCATCTGATGGCTTAGATGAGGTCTGTGTTTGGGAGAAGTTGGGGGCCAAGTCCAGTCTTGGCAAAATTGCCAACTGTATTTATTGCATTGTGATTGTATTCTCATCGGGAGCTCTAGAGGGGCATAGAAGATACAGACTTTATGGGCCATGGACTCAGGAATATGAAAGCAATAATGTCCTTTATTTTTGGACAAAGTAATATCTGCTGTGAAACCCTAACCCACTGATTGTAAAAATCACTCTGGCTCTTCTCATAATTGCTCCAGGGCTTTCTCAGTCACTTTCGACCACATCCAAACCAATGTTGGGTTTAAAGCCCTTACACATTTCCACAGTGTTGAGATATAGGCTGTTGGGAGTAAGGGTGGCCTTGTTTAAATTTAGCCAATCGAACTTACCGTCCTCAGGCCGGTCCCAGTCATCTGCATCCACCTGTCCGGCATGAAGTGCTCATGTTTCCATCTGCAACCCTGTTAAAAGACTCTGAGGTTACTCTCTATTCTTTTTTTTTCAAGTTTTTATTTAAATTCCAGTTAACACACAGTGTAATACTAGTTTCAAGTGTGCAATACAGTGATTCAATGCTTCTATATAACACTCGGTGGTCATCATGACAAGTACACTCCTTAATCCCCCATCACCTACTTCACCCAGCCCCCCACACACCGCCTCTCTGGTAACCTCTCTGTTCTCTATAGTTAAGAGTTTGTCTTTGGGTTGGCCTCTCTTTTTTTTTTCCCTATGCTCATTTGTTTTAGGTTACTCTCTATTCTTGCTGTGATTGCAGGGTGAGTCCTTGTGTCTCCTGTTCTCTCTGCTCACATCTGCAATCCTCTTGAAAGAACCCAAAAAGTGCTTAAAGTTCTTTCATGACACTCTAGAGCCCTAGGACATCCACTGGGGCTGCCTTGGGCCCTCTCCACCTGGATGTGCCATACAACTGTGCCCACCCTACTGTTCCTGTACAAAATAATATGTGTGTGGGCGTGGTGGGGATAGTTCTGGAGCCTTGCTGCTCTCTTAGACACCCTTCCCCTCCAAGGAAGTGAGGCACAGGTGTTATCTGTTCTCAGATCCCCAAACTCACTGGGGGATCCCAGAATTCTACCTGCCTCTTTGAGGTTTTGGCCAAGATTAGGGCAGAATGTAGGACCCCTACTCAGACCTATGTCAGCACATAACTGTATTTCTCTCTTCTCCAGCTCCCTCTCGCTCTCTAGTCTGGAGAGTTTTTGTCATCTTTGATGGGAAAAACTCTGTAAATATTCTAAATATTTTATATAGTAGCTGGACCTCATCTTTTAAACTTGAAAGCTGAGAATCTGACCCCCTTGTTTTCTGCTTTCACAGCTGAGGGAGCATCTGACCCACATTTAGCCACCTGAATAGAGTAATAGCATTCAAAGAAAGAAACTGTCAGTTAATACACCCCTCAACAAATACAACCAACCTTCCAAAAAACAGAAGTCAGCAAACACTTTGCTTGTGTTATCAAAGGTTTGCAGGTCGAACTTGTTCTCGTCTGAACTAAGCTCTGTGTTAATCACAAACAGGAAACAATAAACTGCTGCTGGAAAGTGGATGGTAAAACAGTCACAGGCCACATTTTGTTGGCCACATGATCCAGGAAACCTCTATGCTCTATCCCATTGAGACAAAACCCTCGTCATCATCTTTATCAGCATTTTATGCATCTAGCCTTTCACAGAGCTGGTTACAGGCCAACTTCACCTAAGACCCAAATGCAGTGGTTAGGCTTATTCACAAAAGAAATACACAAATTATGATTCCCCCCCCCCCAACATTGACCACATCCTTTTAGCTTTTTAAAGAGAAGATGATCATCATTAGTGCAACAACCATGATTCCGTTTAGAGAAAATGCCCATGTCATAGGTGGGACACAGCCATTTGGCTAAGTCTACATCCATATCCTTTCTGCACTGAACGAGGAGAAAATACATTACTGTTTGCAAGATTTATAGGCTACTGTTTATATCTGTTTATGGATATGATCCCTGCATTTTTAAAATCCTACACACATAGATTTTTTTAGCTAACCAAAGAAAGATGGTAATAATTTTCAGTTATTCTAACTAGAAGGAAGAGAATGACTTCAGCAAAGGAAAATCACTTAAGCCCCTTAAGTCTTATTTGATCTAAAAATGGTAATAGTGATAATGCTTCCCTTACATACCTCAGAGGGTTGTGAACCTTAAGATATAATCTATATAAAACATAGATTACATGAGTAAAAGCAATGTATAAAGCCTGAAGTACAACAAAGACACCTGATGTTCATGTTTTTATCATCATTAGTGGTAATATAGAACATGTTTTCATGGATGAAACAGAGAAAGAAAAATTCTGAAGTCCATGCCTTCATCTTTAGTGAAAGAAGAAACAAATTTTTGAAAGTCAATTAACCCAATTGCTTCAGTGGCCAAAAGGACAGCATAATACCATCAGGAAGGGCATTGGCAAAAATGTGTCAGCATGAGCCACCTACATCCAATATTTGGAACACCAGCTCCTAAAATAAATAACAGCATAGCTCTGGTTACCGTTCCTTGATAAAGACATAGCCAAGGCCTACAAGGGCATAAAAGCAGGACAGGTAAAATATTCTAGAACATTTGAAAACATTAGCTACGCTTAAACTCAAACAAAAAAATGCTACGTGAAAGATGTTTACCCAGGGGGGCCTACAGGGGGTGAACATAGCCCTTATTCATAACTTCTTCATAACTTCATAATGGTATAGCAAACCATTAGACTTACAAAAGCCAAACTCAGGACAAAAAAAGAGAAAAAAAGAAAGAATCTATACTTTTACAGAATTATCTACTAAATCTGGAAAAACTTATGGAACTAATTCTTTCTAGGAGTAATACAGGCTGAAAATACTACTTTAAAAAATCTTGTTTTACCTTTAATAACATTTGTGTTTTTTTTCTAATTATAGAAACATGACACATTTATAGAAAAATTGGAAAAAAACAAAAAAGATAAAGAATGTTAACACAGGTTCATAACAAAAACATTATCTTCTTCCAATTGTTTTCCTTTTTGTGTAATTGTGTAATATTTAATATAAATAGAAGTGTTTATGTAATGTATTTGTAAGTTGTGAAGCATAGTAAAACAAATCCCTATAAACCTACCAAGTTAGGAACAGTCATCGTTCCTTATTTCAAGAGGCTAATACTGTAGCTTCAGGTATAAATATATGTTGGTGCAGCCACTGTGGAAACCAGTATGGAGGTTCCTCAAAAAACTAAGAATAGAAATACCCTATGATCTACTAATTCCACTTCTAGGTATGTATCCAAAGGAAATGAAATAACCCTTGAAGAGATACCTGCACCCCCATATTCATTGCAGCATCATTTACAATAGCCAAGACAAGGAAACAACCTAAGTGTCCATCAACAGATGAATGGGGAAGCAAATGTGGTCTCCATACACAATGGAACATTACTCAGTCATAAAAAGAAAGGTTGTGGGAGGGGAGATGGGCTAAATGGGTAAGGGGCATTAAGGAATCTACTCCTGAAATCATTGCTTCACTATATGCCAACTGATTTGGATGTAAATTTTAAAAAATAAAAAAGAAAGTTAAAAAAAAAAAAAAAGAATGCCACATGACCGGGAACTATAGGAGGCTAGTTCTAGGAGCTGAGGCCGACCTCTGGCTGACAGCCAGTAAGAAACTAAAGCCTTCAGTCCTACAATAAAAACGAACTAAATTCTGCCAACAACCTGCGTAAACCCGGAAACTGTTCCTTTCCCAGTCAAGCCTCAGCTGAGAACTACATCTTGGCAAACACCTTGATTCAAGCTTTGTGAGACCTTCAGTAGCGGGCCCACAGAAAATGTGGGACCATAAATGCATGCTGTTTAAAAGGAAAAAAAAAAAAAAAAGGAAATCCTGCCATTTGTGACAACATGGATGGGAGATGGACCTTGAGGGCATTGTACTAAGTAAACTCAGAAAGAAAAATACTATAGAGCTCACTTATATGTGGAAAAAAAACCCAACTCATAGAAACAAAGATTAAGCCGGTGGTAGGGGCAGGAACAGGGTGTTGAGTGGGGAGACAGGTACAGACTTCCAGTTATAAGATGAATAAATTCTGGGGATATAGCAAACAGCGTGGTGACTCCAGTTAACGATAGTGTATTATATATTTGAAAGTTGCTAAGAGAGTAGACTCTCACTAGAAAAATAAAAATGGTAACCATAAAAACTATAAAATAAAAATGGTGAGGTGATGGATGTGTTAACTAATTCTACTGTGATCATTATTTTGTTATGTATCCATATATCAAATCACTTTGTTGGACACCTTAACCTTGCACAATGATATATGTCAATTATATCTCAATAAAGCTGGGGGGGGGGCAGGGAAGAACCTCATTAAAAAAAAATAGTCAAAGAAGGCTGTGATAGTTTTACCAGGCTGGAGGTGAGGGACAGGTGGAAGTTGAGAGACACCTTGTAAAGGATGTATTCTGTGTTTCACTTCATTCTGAAGGTTCAGACGACTGTTAGAATGATAATATTTTTGCTAAGTCCATCTTTGTGCCACTATCGGCTATTTTGGATAACAAAATATTAGATTATAACAAACTATTTGGGGCAGCACGTTGCAAGCACTTGAAAAAGCCGTGCTATATTATAAAGGACACAGGACAGACATTAGGGTTAAACCTGCACCCCCCCCCCCCCCCCCCCCCCGCTGTCCTGTCAGTAGACCAGTAGCTTTTGGCAAGGTCTTTAACTTCTTCACAATAGTTTCATTAAGAAGGGATGATCTTGGGGCGCCTGGGTGGCTCAGTCGGTTGGGCAGCCGACTTCGGCTCAGGTCATGATCTCGCGGTCCGTGAGTTCGAGCCCCGCGTCGGGCTCTGTGCTGACAGCTCAGAGCCTGGAGCCTGCTTCACATTCTGTGTCTCCCTCTCTCTCTGCCCCTCCCCCATTCATGCTCTGTCTCTCTCTGCCTCAAAAATAAATAAACATTAAAAAAAATTAAAAAAAAAAAACGAAGGGATGATCTCTGTTACAGTTTTAATGACGTGAAGCTTATGCCTAAAAAGTGTTAAAGGTTGGTGTTCATTGGCCCAATCGCCACAGTGTAGAGCCAGGTCCCCTACTTTTGCTGTCCCTTGAAGCAGTGTATGGGACACTTACCAGTTTTTCAGGGACACAGAATATTTACCATATGTCAAACTTTTGGGGGGGGGGAAGGGTGACTACTCAAGATATTTTCCCACATAACAGAAAATATTGAGAAAGAGGAAGACAGATGATACATAAAATGGTAGAGGTAACCACTGGTAAGAACAAACTGGTGGTGGCCAGAGGGGAGCAGAGTGGGGGGATGGGCAAAAGAGGTGAAGAAGTACAACTTTCTAGTTATGAAACAAATAATGTCAGAGAGATGAAAAGTAGAGCCCAGGGAATATCGTCAATAATATTGTAATAACTTGGGTGCCAAACGGTGAATACACTTATCACGGTGAGCACTGCATAATGTGTATAAATGTTGAATCACTATGTTGTACACCTGAAACACATATAATATTGCATGTCAACTGTACTTCAATAAAAGAATGAATTTTAAAAACATATCCTCCACAGACACCAATGTTGCCATCATGGCCCAGTTAGAATATTACTTTACGGCATCATTACAGAACTAAATGAAACAACAGAGGAGAAAATGGCCAGCACAGTGTTAGACATTGCACCAGAGCTTAATTGTAAGTTCCCTGCCTTGGATTTGAAGAATGAATGAATTTTCTGAAAAAGACGAGGGTACCTTTTTTTTTTTTAAAGGTGATGACTAATGATTTCCTGAAGGAGAGTTATGAAGGTATTCTTTGGCTCATCTCGTTTATGTTATGCCCTGTGGACTTAGTCTTTGTTACATTGAACCACGTGAAATTACCAATATTCGATGTTTTTTTTTTTTTTTTTAACTCCATAAAATGCAATTTCATGTGGCTCAACCCAGTATCGTTTGGCAAGATGTCCCCAGTGCCCTTCTGGCCCAAAGTAGTAGGCTTAGAAAGAGTTGAACTCCTCTGTCTACTAAAATCTCTCTAAAACGGCAGGAACAAATGTAAGAAGAAGTAATCCACGGCATTGGAAGTAGGAGAAAGTGCCATATGAGCAGATCGGGAATCCTTCTGGAAGACAGCAGGCAAGTGGGATCCTATGGGCAGGAGCAGGCTGCCACGGGGGCGCCCCCCCGCCCCCAGAAGCGCCCCGCTCTCTGAGCATCACCCTGGCCAACCAGGTGGAGTCACAGGGCCCCCTACATTCATGCTCCCAGCCTCAACACGCGTTCCCAGGCTGAGCCTGTGAGTAGGCCATCAAGAAATGAAGTGGGGTTTCTTGAAGAGTGTCGGGGCTGCGGGAGAAAGAGCTGAGCCTCAGGGAATCTGAGTCAAATGACTTTCAAAATGACGGTGAGGCAGCGCTACAGGCTCAGCCCCCACCCCAGAGCCGTCGCCCTCATTGGCTAGCCCTGGGTTCCCGCACTCAGCTGACACCTCCCAGCTTCTGGGTTCCGAAGCCTGTCAGTACCTCCCACCCATGCACCCTCGCCCTCAGAACCCTCCAGGTCCTCCCAACATGCCTGAGGCATGCATTCCCCAGTCTCTGAGGCATTGGCCTTGGAAAGCGCTCTGCTGAGTCCCCCTGTGAGGAGAGCCCCCCAGCCCAGGAGAGCAGGGAGCCATCTCACCATGGCCCTGGCCCTGGCCCTTCTTTAGGGGTAGCTTTCATGCAACGACTGATCCAAGGGATGCAAGGTGCTGAACTGGAGATGATTGCTAAGTTTGTTGGGGCTGTCGTCTAATATGATGGCAAAATACAGACATATTTGTCAATGCAGTGATCCAGAATGTTCACCACCGGTCACCTTTGTGGGGGAGAGGGACTACTCAAAGATGTTTTCCCACCCAACAGAAAGTGTTAATTCATGAAATAGAAAGGTAGGACATACATGGAGTGGTGGAAATAACCCAGGACTGAGATTCAAAGAAATCTTGTCATGACTGATGTACAACAGGCCCAAAACTTAACCAGTGGAAAGAGGGCCTCTGCCTTGCTGGGGGTCTGTGCTAAGTGACTTCGAGACTCGACTGGATATAAAACAAATTGTATAATTCGGAACCTGGATGTACAGTTGTGTGGTGTTATTAATGAAATAAGAGCTTCTGTCTCTTAAATGAAAATGAAAAGAGAAGCATGGAGCCTGCTTGGGTTTGTCTCTCTCCCTGTCTCTGTGTCTCCCCCCCCCCCCACCCGCCCCTGCTCTCTTTCTCATAATAAATAAACTTAAAGAAATAATAACAAACAAAAAAACGCTGCTGTAATGTCTTTAGGTTTTGTCTTGTGTGTACATTTAGGATCCAAATTCTTGTGCGGTTTTGCCTCTGACTGGTGATGAGGCCTTGGGTGTGTTACCTACTGCTCTGCTTTACCTCTTCCAGTTTGCAAGTCAAGGGGTTGGAATTGGTCACCTCTACTATCCCTTCTAAGACTAGAGATTAACTTGATCACTGATCAAGTGAACCTTTGGAAAAAGTCATTAAAACTGAGTGGGATCAGGAGGTGGCTGAGGTTGGTATCATTCTTACATATGTACTGCTTGGTCTCAAATGTCGTTTGATTAAGCGACACACAACAGAAAAAGATTGCTCAGTCGATCTTCAAGGCAGATTGCAGTTCACATGATTGGTCAGCTCAGGCCACAGCTGGTACCATTTGGAAATCTTTTCTGGTTTTCCTCTTCACTTGTCCATGGAAACCTCGAACACAGAACCCTACCTACCCAATGGACTCCTCCCTTGTGTGGGAAAAGAGTCCAGGGAAAACAAAGAACTTGCAAAGAGCAAGATCATAATCAATGTAAAAAGAATGTAGTGAGGGTGCCTGGGTGGCTGAATCAGTGAAACATCCAACTTTGGCCATAATCTCACAGTTTATGAGTTCAAGCCCCACATCGGGCTCTCTGCTGTCGGTGCAGAACCTACTTCAGAACCTCTGCCTCCCTCTCTCTCTGCCCCTTCCCTACTCATGCTTTCTCTCGTGCACGCAAAAATAAACATTGAAAATAAACATTGAAAAAATAATGATTAGAAAAAACAATGTAGTGATTGTAAGACCAAAGCAATCAATGGGTATCATTGCTAACCATAACTTTACAAATATATTCATTAATGCAAAAAATATTGAAAACTGCTAATACCCAAGGACAGCACTGATAATTCCTAATAGCACAATTACATAAATCAGTATTCACTGAGTCAGGAAGCTCTTAAGTCTGAAATTGTCCAACCCATGCCTTCCAGTCTGGTGCTACCCAAACTTAAAGGGGATGCTGATCATCCGGGGATCTTGTTGAAATGCAGATTCTGAATCAGTAGGTCCAGGGGCTTTATGGGGTTGAGGTGCTGCTTGCTTAACAAGCCCCTGGGGTTGCTGCTGCTGGTCTGTGGTCCACAGGTTGTGCTGTCAGGATGACATACAGCACCTAGAACAGTGTCTGCACTTAGGAAGGTCTGGTAAGTGTTGGCGATTATTATTAGGGCTGAGACGTGCAGGGATTCCAGCTCTCCATGCTCGTGCGCAGTAGCACTTGGTTGTGCAATGGTCAGTCTTAGCAGAACACCTACCTAGAATCTTTTCACATACTCATTTATGAATTTTGGTAATCCCTAAAAACGTATTCTGTATCTGCCTCATTAGATTACAAATAAGTATCCCATACTAGAAAGTCTATGAAATGTGCTGCCATGAACAGCAGAGAGGGCTTGCACGTTCCGACAGGAGTGGCCATCGGCAGGACCATCACCTCTTTCTAGGGTGTTGAGGATCACAGCTTTGCCATCCCTGATTCAGAGGCCCAGCCAGGTGATGACCACATAGCCAGCATGCCCTGAACAGTCCTGAGATCACAGTATAATCAATAGTGCTCCTGCTTCAAAGTGCCCTCGTTTGGGCAATACATTGGGTAGTGATTCTCATGATAGCAGACACTGACGACAAGTTACTGGCTGCATTCGGCTCGCATGCTTCTCCCCAAACTTTCTGCCACAGGGAGAGAAGGGAATTCTCAGTCAAATCATTCTTCTTGGCTGGCAATGGTTTTGGCCCCACATCAGGCTTATATTCAATAATCTTGAGCTTTTGTGTGTAAATCACACACACACACACACACACACACACACACACACAAATATGTGTATTGTGGAAAAAAAACATACTTTCATTACTATGATCCTATTTGCAGATACTTCTGGTCTGAAATGCTTATGTGAAGCTCCCATCCTTTTGCCAGGGGAAGCTTCTTTTTGGGTTCCAACCATTCTCCTAGGATGACACCAGAATTCTTCACACTGCCTCTGGTCCATGACATGTACAGGAGCAAAGTTGACTGAAGACAAAAGATGCATCTGTCTCACTGGGCGAGAGGTAACAGAAGGGAGAAACCCATATCCAGCCGGCTCCTCTCTGCTCTCAGTGGGGTGACCTAGAGGTTGGCCATAACTCCAGCTACTGGACTATCTGGGACGAGATGTGCATTCTGTCACTGACCGGCTAGCCACATAAGGCAAATGTCGAGTCTCTTTCAACCCATTTCTTCATCTGCCTCAGAAGCTTTATGTGAGATTGAAATGGATTATCATATGTAAGGGGCTTAGTGAGGGGTTGGCTGCCTCATAAATATCCAGGTGGAAATTTAAGCACTGTGCAAAATTGCGATCCCAAATTATGCTCAGCGTTACCGACAGCTGCAGAAGTGGTTTTGTTTTTAGGAGATCCGTGTCAGCCTCGATGGGTATTGGCTTTCATGTTTCAGTCTGGAAAGCTCTCATTCAGGTAGCGTGTGTCCCAACTCTGGGACAGATTGAAACAAACCTTTTAGTTTCAAATCTCAAGGAATTTGAACATGAGGGATTTAACTGTGTTAAGCCTTTATCATTAACAAGTATTCTTTTTGTGCCATTATGTGAAGAACAGAGGATAGGACCTAAATAAAATGGAAAAAGTGTAATTGAAAGGAGGAAGAAACAGTGGGGTGGACCAATAGGACCATAAGAAACTGTGTTTTCTTTCTAGATTTAAGATTAAGTCATAAAAAGTTGCTCGTATCTGCCTCTCCAAAGAATGGACGTGCCATTTCAATTTCATGAGAAAAGTAAGTTAAGGATACCATGCTGCCTTTGAAAAGCTTGCTTTGATCATATGCCAAATGGTAAAATGAATGAATTAAATTTTAAATCGCCTATCTTCCGGAGGATGTGATATGGAACATATTTAGGATTTAGCCCTTTAATTTAACATTAAACATCCTAAAAATGTCCTCATCAATTATTAACTTCCCGATATTAAAACAGAGGCTTCACTTCAGTCTCGAGAAGACAGAACACTATTTGTTTTTAGATGTTCATTTCCTACCTCTTTCAATGACAACACAGAGTGGCATTCAGGAAAGGGGTCATTTCCAAAATTGGTCTCTGGGCTAGTGAGCACTCTGTCCCATGTGCATCAGCAGGATTAGAATTCAAATGAAATGTAGTCAGTGGAGCATATATATTGCCAGGAAAATAAATGTTGTAAGAAACATGTATGAGCTGGCTCGTAAAATAGCAAAATCTCAAACCTCACTTGGTTCACATTTACAACAATTCTATAAGTATTTAATAACAGTTGTGAATGTGCCACAAGGGAAATATGATTCCTTTCGTCATCTTTTTCCTCAGTCCCCCAGCATGCCTTTCCTTAGAGGTAACATCAGATTAATAGGGATATATAAATCCTTTGATGATGATGCTCTCCTGCCCAGAACAAAAAACTTCTTCAAACGTCCCCCATCACGATTCATTTCCACACATCAATATTCTGTCCATTTGTCACATACCATTTATTCCCTGAAGTCTTTCTTGACTCTTCCTGCATGTGCTCGTACACACACACACACACACACACAACTTTGATGACCCATCATTTCTGAAAGGAGATTCAGAGTGTGTGAAATAATCAAAGGAAGAGGAGGGTAACCCTAAAGGGAGAGAGAGTATGTCGGAAGAAGGGGTCAAGAAAGACTTCAGGAAAGAAGTGTGTATAACTTGACGTCAACTTCCCTATCATAGTAGGGTGTTCAGTACACATTTATTGATTTTTAAATGTATATTTATATATTTATTTATTTATTTTGAGAGGGAGGGGAGGGGCAGAAAAAGAGGGAGAGAGAGAGAATCCCAAGCAGACTCCATGCTGTCGGCACAGAGCCCAATGTGGGCCTCAAACTTATAAACTGTGAGATCATGACCTGCGCCAAAATGAGAGTCAGATGCTTAACCAACTTAACACCCCGGTGCCCCACAGATGTATGGATTTTATGGAAGGATGACTTTGAAGAGAAGAGAAAATTCACCCAAAGGTAACATGGGGGAGAAGGGGAGGACTGTTCTATTCATCTTGCCTTGTCCATTTCATTACCAAGGGAGCCCTTCCCATAATGAGGCATCCTGGATGGTACACAGCTGGCACTCAATAATGCATACATGTGAAAAGGACACAAGGGTCAAAATGACACCATTTCTGCCCTTGAAGTTTCTATAGACCAGTTAATGAAGGAGCAGTTACCCTCACTAACTAGATCACTGTGTTATGGGATGTCTTAACCTCCAGAGGATTCAAATCAGAGAGATTTCTCAGATATGAGACCTAGGCTGGTACTCGAGAGACAACGAGACCTTACTTGATGGGGATGTAACATACAGCGTGATGACTGCAGTTAACAACACAGTATACTGTAGACTTGAAACTTGCTTTGTGAGTAGATCTTAACATTCTCCTCACAGGAAAAGAAATTGGCAACTATTTGAGGTGGTATCTTTTAACTAAATGTATTATGGCGATCATTTTACCATCTGTATATATCTCAGACCATTATATTGTACACCTTAAAGTTATGCAGTGTTATAGGGGCCAATTATACCTCAATAAAACCGGGGAAAAAAAGAATATGGGGGGAAAGGTTATCTGAAGGAAAAGGGTGTCAAAGGCAGAAGAAGGAGCAGGTGCAGGAAGGCCAGAAGTACAGAAGTGCCTGCCTCAGGAACCTGTGAGTGGAAGTTAGGAAGTGAGTGGCTGGTGTATAAGGGATGGGGTCGAGAAGGGGTAGAATGTGAGATTAATAGGGTGAGTGAGGACCATTTTATAAAGGGCCTTTGATGCTAAGCCAACCCGTATTCGAACAGCTGTGTGAAGCCACTGAAGGATTTTATATATCAGAATTTTGTCTTTTAGAAAGACCTCTCTTGAGGCAGACTTTCAAAGTTGGTTCAAGGGTTGCCAGACTGAATCTAGAGAGACCTAGTGCAGTAATGGGACGAGCTGTGGCAAGCCAAGGAATTGGTGCAAGGGTGGAGGGTTGGGAGAGCACAGGTCTTGTTGAGTTGCGGTAGGATGTGGGAGTGGGGGAGAGGGAGAAGATCAGGTGACCCACGGCTTCCTAACTTGAGCAACTGGGTATGGAGACCGTTCATTGAGACAGGGGGGTGGGGGCAGCAGAATTAAAGATATCCAACCGGTGCCTTAAACTGAATAGTTCCAAAGCCAAATTCTCTGCTAGGGCCTCTAAGGGAATGTCCAAGAAAAAAGTTGAATATGGGGAATAGAGTTCTGGAGTTGGGCTTGTCTAAGAAATAGGTGAAGTGTCGTTGGAGGGGCGAAAGGAGCCAGGTGTGAGGGAGGGGCTGAATGAATCTCTTATGTACCTGAACTTCAAACATTTTTGGTAGTGGCTGGCACCTTTGTCATGTGTTCACTGTCTCTCCGAGCCCTGGCCTCCGCTGATGGTACAGGATCTCCAAAGGGAACAATTGACAGCAATTACCCAGTTGATTCCTCCTCAGAATTCTTTCGTTTACCGTGCCGTTTTTGTCAAGAAAACTTTGAAAGCTTCGCAGCCAAGAAAGAAATACTGATGGTTAATTTGGACTCTACCTCTTAAGTAGGTAATAACATCAATAAAATCATATTAGTATAATTAGACTTAATGTTATGTGAGCTATTACTCTGGGCGTCCCTGTAATTGCGCTTCACCATCTGTAAAGGATTAGATCCAGGTAACAAGGCTAGATGTATAAATACAGTTGGATATAGACACAGATGTAGGTATACCTCGACCTGGGGATAGGGAGATGTGCATATCTAGGGCTAGCAGGCCTGTGAACAGACATATGAACAAAATATCGCTTCTCCTCCAATCTGGTACAAGCACACTAATGCTCAGTACCTTTCTAAGTGACTTAAACATCCTCATTGACTTGATGTTCGGGGAACCCCTATCACATAGAGACTGTTATTATTCCATCTTACAGACAAAGAAACTGAGGTGTCAGATAGATCAGTAAATTGCCCAAGGTTGCACAAATCCTGGGTTCAGGATTTGAACGAGCTAAGCGTGGCTCTAGAGTCTACGCTAGTGACGTGGCTTTAGGCGGCCCTCTCATGGCCTAAATGTAATAGGTAGGGCGATATTTAAATGAAGTTGAAATGCAATTCCTGGTCTTACGAGCTGAGCTACGAAGGAGGCTGTGCCTTTCACCAATCACACATGCACAGTTAGAGAGAGCTTCTATCTAGTCAGGGCTGGGGACAGCCATAGGCGCTCTTGCAGGCTGATGATCAAAGAAGAGGAGCTGATGGCCCAGAGAAGGATGAAACTGTCATTAGCCCTCAGGAAATGCCCTGAACCAAGGCAGCCATTGATACTGTAAACTGCAATGTGGCACCTCTAAAAGGATCATCAGATCCTTCCTTTGTATTTAAAACCATGCAGATATGTGCCATTTGTGGCCTGTACCTGAGATCTGTGCTCATAATTCCTCCCTCAGAGGTCTCCAGGTTACCTGATTGACCCCGTACTCATCCCCAGTATGTGTGGGGTGCTCCTCCCCACTCTTCTCTGGGTATCCAGAGACCCCTCGGGATGCTTAAAAACGTTCTGCGGCAGACAGGGAGCCTGCAGCCATCCACAAATGGTACCTTGCTTGGTACAGCAAGATCCATGTCCCCTGGGCTCTCTTGGTGGGGGGCAGAGTGACCTCCCAGAACAAGCCCTGGGCTCAGGTGCTAGAAGGGTCTCACATTGGCTTCAGGGAGTTAGACCCCGCAAGGGTCCTAGGCACACGGACAATGCCACCTGTACGTTTCCCTCTTGGTCCACTCATCTAACACTTACCATCCCTTACTGTACAGCTGTTGGGACAGGTTCCGAGCACCCGTCTTACTGGCTCCCCCCGCCCCCGCCAGTCCTCCATCTTGGGTATTTACAAAATGGGTGCTGGTGTGCATACCAGGGAAATACTCAGGCATCTGTATGATAAATGAACTGACATTTTGCAAATTCAAGTTTCTTGGCTTTCTTTCTGGTGATCCAAACACATAGGGACATGTTCTTTATCAGCCCAAGAGTCATACAAACACCATATTTTCGCTGTATTGTACACATGGCCTCCAGACTCCTTTGTGATGGCACAGTATATTTGTCATTTCTCTTAGGCATATTTCCTGGGAAATGAATGAAATTTCAGCTTTAAGACCCTCATTGCATGGGCCTATACCCAGGCCCTGGCAGGACCCTGACAATGTGTTTCACGTGATCATGTATTTTTTGGTAAAATACATAAAACTAATTTTTAAGGATTTCTTACTGTCGTTAAAAAAATATTTCACTTTGGGACACCTGGGTGGCTTAGTCGGTTAAGTGTCGGACTCTTGACTTTGGCTCGGGTCATGATCTCACAGTTCGTGAATTTGAGCCCCATGTTGGGCTCTGCGCTGACAATGTGGAGCCTGCTTGAGATTCTCTCTCTCTCTCTCTCTCTCTCTCTCTCTCTGCCCCTCCCCTGCTTGCTCTCTATCTCTCTATCTCAAAATAAATAAAAATAAACTTAACAATATCCCACTTTGGCACCTATTTAATATTATTTTCCCTAAAGAGGGTTTCCCAAGTTCTCAAAGCTTCAAGGTCCACAAAGCTTAGGTTGACCCCCATTCAAAGAACATTCCAGATTGTAGCCCCTGTACATATTCTTGGCTTAGAGGAGTTTGAGGGGTTTGTTTATCCAGTTCTATATGCGTAGATGGCAGCACAGTGAGATCAGGAAAATGGGGACTTCTTCCACTAGAAAGAAGTCAAAGTGTACTCTCGCATAGAAACATTATCCAGCCACCGCGAGACTTAGGGTGGGAAAGAAAGAACAGATTCGAACACAGGCCGTGGAAAGCATTCTGCTGAGAGAAGCAGGTGATGAGGTTTTAGGACAAAGTGGGTTCCTTTAGAGTTTAGACCTTTGACTCTCACAAGGACCCCAGTGGGAAGGGACAAAGCCTTTTGTGCCTTTGCCAGTGAATTATCTTCTCCCAAAGCAGTCACGTGGCACAAGGTCTGTCCACTTGTTTTATCAGTAAAAAAGGGTTGAGAACCTCCCTTTCATATTGATTTTTCTATTTAGGTAACATCGGGACCACAAACGAAATGAAACAAAACGGCATTTAATACAAATCTGCTTGGCCTAAGAAATCCTGGCAGGTTAAAATCCAGGAGGAAACATCCCCCCATGCAGTCCTGATATTCCTTTCACACAAGCAGTCTGCGTTAGGGAAGATTTATAACAGCGGGTCCCTGTGCCAGGAGGCCCTCCTGAGCAGCCTGTAAAATCCAATATGATCTTTAAACATGGGATTTTCACATGACTTGTCAGTGGACTCCATTGAGAGGTGATAAACCGAAATGAATTATTTCATTCTTCAGCAGTTTCTGGGAGGTATTATCTGACAGAGGAGAGCCTTGTGATTTTGAAAGAAGCCGAATTTCTTATTAAGATAATTTATACCCAACGGGCTCATAAGTGAGAAAATTGAAAAATATATAAAGGCATACAGCATCATTTGGAATGCAGATAAAGGCAGTGTCGGACCTCTCCAGGAGCTGTGTCCTCAAGGATAGCACTATTCTTCCCGGCTGACAAGGAAAGCTGGTTTTCTTGTTCTTGTTTTTCAGACTTCTCTCTTGCCTGCATCTAATGCATGACGTTTACGTCGTGTAAACAACTTGAGCTTACTAGTTCCGGTTTTGCTAACTGGGTAGTTGAGTGACTTTGTGGAGGTCATTACCTTCTCTGGCTTCCATTTGCTTCATATGTTATTCAAGGACAATAACAATCTCAACTCTCCCTCAGAGGGTCAGTTCAGATAAGTAAGGATTCGGGGACATAATATATTACACAGAATTGTTCTTCTGTAGCCTGTCTGGTTTGGAGTTAAATTTTAATCTTCTAATAGTCTTTCTATAAGCTACCTTACGGTTTTGTATCAACCAATCAAGTAGAATGCATTGAGCCCTTCCTAAGTCTTCCTAAGCTTAAAAAGCAGTAGTCGCTCCCATGTTGTTTGGAAACTATAATTAGTCACCTGCTACTTGATTTTGTTCCATCATTTCTGAGGGCAGGGTTCTTCCCATCACTGGAGCCTCTTTGTGAGGACCCTGGACAGATCCCTCCTCCTGGTTCCAAGACAAGGCTCCTCTCTACCCTGTGGACCCCGAGACCATTGTATCGCTGGTGGGGAGTGCCATATCGTGTTCGCTTTGAGAAAGATTAGAAGCACATTGTTGTCCCAGTCATGCATGGCGCGTGTTCAAGACCCCATGAGAAGCTTTTCTGGTGTTCAGGAGGGTGTCCTGTCAGAGGGACTGCCCTTGTAAATCTTTCACAATACAGACTCCTCATGTGAAAAGAATACCTAGGCGTTCTTGGCTCCAATTTATGTTTCTACCTTTGTTCTCCTTTTTCATTTCTGTAACTCAGTTCCTATTAAGCAAACACATTGAAAGGCAGGGAATTTAAAATCCCCAAGTATTCATATTTGAAACCAAGTTTCCCTTCTTCCTTCTTTTTCCACTCCCCCCACTGCACACACCTGTCTTGCACACCCCACCCTGGAATGACCCCGCTTTCCACTTCCCACTCACCTGGAAAAAGATGGCCTAACAGAATTCGCTGGCTCTGTTAAAACCATCGGATCCCCAGTTTCATTCGGTCCCTGAGTGCTGCATAACTGCCTATGTTAGTTTTCTAGGGCTGCTGTGACAAAATACCACAAACCGAGCGCCTTAAAGTCACAGAAATGTATTATCGCACAATTCTGGAGGCTAGAAAACCAAAATCAGGTGTCGGCAGGGTGGCGTTCCCTCTGAAGCTCTCTTCTTAGCTTCTGGTAGTTGCAGTCTTCCAGCAATCTTCGGCCTTCCTTGGCTTGCAGTTGCATCACTCCGGTCCTCTGTCTTCAAATGACACTTCCCTTATGTCTCCCTGTCTTCCCATGGCTATCCTCTTATAAGGACAACAGTCATCCTGGATGAGGGCCCACCCCATGCCACTATGACCCCCCCTCTTCCTTAGTTACATCTTCAGGGACCCCACTTCTGATAAGGCCATATTCCCAGGTACTGGAGACTTGAGCGTAGCCTTTGGAGGGGACATAATTCAGCCCATTACACCGTTCTTTGACTCATCCACATTTACTCTCCTTACCTCTGACCACAGCAGCTGTTCTGAGTCTTTCTCAAGCTTCTCAAGCCCTCAGTCTCCCTTCACCTTCCCTACCTGAACAGAGGGCCTCACCATCCATTTCCCTGAGATGAAAAGCCATCTTCAGTTTTGCTCGTTCCATTTCCATACTCCTCCATCCTGATCTATCACCTCCTCTCTCACGGGAAGAAGTGTCTACAAGTCTCTCTGAAGCCTCTTCTTCTTGTCTCCACTACCCTCTCCTCTTTCCTGTCTCCTCTCTCCCCTTCATCATAGTTTCATTTTATCAACCAGGAGGTGTCTCCCCACACTCCCAAAAATCTTGTTGTGACCTCGCTTCCCATGTAGTTATCATCCCACCTCCCTCTTTCTCGTTACCACACTCTCTTTCTCCACCTTTTCCCCTCCGTTCACTCCTCAGTCCATAATAATCCAGGTTTCACCTCCACATCTGTTCAAAGAGCTCTCAGTAGTGTCACCAGTGGTCTCGCACTGGCCAAAACCATTTTCGTCCTTTTCACCTTCTCTGCAGCATTCAGTTACTATAACAACACTTTCTCGAATGATAGCCCTTCTTGGATTTCCATTATGTTGTGTCCTTAGAATTCTCACTAGACCCCTTGTCTTCAACCCAAGCCAACTAAATCCTTACTTTCTCTGAGATATTATAGTACTGCTGTTCTCAAAGGATGGTCTACAGACGCTTTTCCATGAGGTCAAAACTATTTCCACAATAAGGCTAAGACACTATTTTCCTTTTCAGCTGTTTTGACAGTTATATCCATGGTGCAAAAGCAATGGCAGTTAGAGCCGCTGGTGCTTTGGTATGAGTCAATGCAGTGGCAGCAAATGATATCAGTATTATTCGTACTAAAAAAAAAAAGATAGAAGAACGTAAGAAAGAAAATACCAGTGTTACTTAAGAATGTCCCTTGGGGCGCCTGGGTGGCGCAGTCGGTTAAGCGTCCGACTTCAGCCAGGTCACGATCTCGCAGTCCGTGAGTTCGAGCCCCGCGTCAGGCTCTGGGCTGATGGCTCGGAGCCTGGAGCCTGTTTCCGATTCTGTGTCTCCCTCTCTCTCTGCCCCTCCACCGTTCATGCTATGTCTCTCTCTGTCCCAAAAATAAATAAAAAATGTTGAAAAAAAATTTAAAAAAAAAAAAAAAAAAAAAAAAAGAATGTCCCTGATGGGGGCATCTGGGTGGCTCAGTGGGTTAAGCGTCCTACTCTTGGTTTCAGCGCAGGTCATGATCTCACAGTTCATGAGATAGAGCCCTGCGCCAGGCTCTGTGCTGACAGCATGGAACCTGCTTGGGATTCTCCCTCTCCCTCTCTCTCTTCACCTGCCCCTGCTCTCACTGTCTCTCTCAAAATAAACTTTTAAGAAAGAACTTAAAAAAAGAAAGAATGTCCCTGATGAAGCCATAAAACATATTAATTTTATTATCTTTTTTCCTTGAATATATACCTTTTTAATCTGAATAACAAAACGGGGAGTACACTAAGTATACTTGGATACAATGTTTGAGGTGAGATACAATGAGATACAATGTCTGAGTTGAGGAAACATTCTAAGCTGTCCGAAGCTGAACTAGGCATTTGTTTTTCTCACGGAACACCATTTGTACTTAAAAGAACAACTAACAGACAAAGTGTAGTTACGCAGACTTAGATATTTGGCAGATATTTTCTCAAAAGTGAATGGATGAGTGTGTTACTCCAAGGAAAATAACTGTCAGTGTTTGTTGCCAGTGATTAGGAATGAACTTTCAAGCAAAAGTTAGAATTTTAGAAAGCCTGTATTTACCAACATGAATCTGACATCTTTCCAATTTCTAAAGACTTTTTGATAAGATAGGTGGTAATGTTAATGAATGTGACTTTTTATACCGTGTGATGAAATGGGTGAGGATTTGGAAAACCTACATAACGCAAGGAACCATATTTTTCAAGTGGTCAATGTATGTCATTACAGAATCATGCATGGGTTTAAAAAAACACACACACATTAGGGGCGCCTGGGTGGCTCAGTCGGTTACATCTGACTTCAGCTCAGGTCATGATCTCACACCGTGAGTTCAAGCCCTGCATTGGGCTCTGTGCTGATAGCTCAGAGCCTGGAGCCTGCTTCAGATTCTGTGTCTCCTTCTCTCTCTGCTGTTCCCTCCCTCACGCTCTCTCTCTGTCTCTGAAAAATGAATAAACTTTAAAAATGTTTTTTAAAAATTAAAGGTGAAAAATAGATAAATGGACCTTAGTATAATCAAATAAAAATGTTATTTGATTATAGCTTCGGAGTCAACATTGTAATATACTTTACGAAACTGCCACTTGTCAAGCTTTGATGAAGTATCAGGAAAAAATATTTACAAGGAATTTCGAAGAATATTTGAAAGGCTATGAAGTTACTCCTCCCTTCTCCAACCATGTATTTGGGTGAGGCCAACTTTGATTCATACCCTTCAGACAAAACCACATAGTATAACAGATTGAGCCTAGAAGCAAATGTGAGATTTCAGGTATCTTCTATTAAGTCAGAAATTAAAGAAACTTGCAGAAATGAAAAAAAAAATGCTGATCTCACTAAATTTTTTCTTGCTTTGGAAGAGTTATTTTTCATAAAAATATTATTTTAACATCTAATGGGCTTATTATTGTTACTTTTAAATACATTTATAAGTGTATGTATTTTTCACTTTGCAGTACAGTGAACATTGCTAAGTGAAACTCGGATTAACAAAAGTTCTTGGGGAGGGGAAGGAAAAAAAAAAAAAAGAGAGGTTAGAGTGGGAGAGAGCCAAAGCATAAGAGACTGTTGTTAAAAACTGAGAACAAACTGAGGGTTGATGGGGGGTGAGAGGGAGGGGAGGGTGGGTGATGGGTATCGAGGAGGGCACCTTTTGGGATGAGCACTGGGTGTTGTATGGAAACCAATTTGACAGTAAATTTCATATATTAAAAAATAAATAAATAAGTAAATAATAAATAAATAAAAAAATTAAAAAAAATAATAAAAATAAAAAAAATAAAAAAAATAAAAAATTAAAAAAAAAACAAAAGTTCTTTAGGATTCTCCCTGACTTTTAAGCGTATAGCGAGGTCCAGAGACCAGAATTTGAGATCACTGCTGTGGAACTCTTTTCAAACCAGTGGTTACAAAGGGAACTGACTGTTGAGGACATGAGGAATTTATTGGGCGTGTGGGGTGCCAGTCACTGTGTGTCTGGGGGGAACCGGGGCATCGAACCCTAGATTTGCTCTACAGGAAGGTGAGACACCCCTGTGGCTACCTGTGTTCAGGACACCATTTTGCCTAAGGGTTTGTCGCTGTGCTTCGCCTGCCTCTAACCAATTTCTCCTCATGCTCTGTCACCTCCACCAGCGAAATGGTTGTCATATCACTCCTGGAAGCAAATCGAGGGGGCCAGTGAATCCCCCCATTCTTGGCCAGCTGCCTGTCGCCACTGCCACTACAAGTCCCCAAAAGACTTGTGCCGAGAGGACAAGCCAAGTAAATGTTCGTTTATTGCGATGATGATTATTATCATTACAGAGTTTGTGAAAACCCTGGCCCCTGAGTCCAGGTTTGGTGAACGACCTCTTTTGATGATCAGCCTAAAGGCCCAAAACAAGGAGAGGAATGAGGTTCCTGTCACTTGCCAACTCTAGCTTGATGCAGGAGCTGCCTGGGGCTCTCTTTTGAAGATCGGTGGAGAAAACGATTGCCTTCGGTTACTGACATCTGCCGAAGCCTGCCAAGGAGTCGGCATATAGGCCATTCATTGTCAGCCCTCCCCTAAGCCCGATGCCAAGACCCCTTGATTTTGTTTTTCTAATCCAGGCTCTTGAGGCCAAACAGCTCTGAGCAACTGAGATGCGAGGCATAAAGAAGAGATATACAATGCAAACAAGGAACTAGAGTCAAAGGAAAAGAACACCTCCCCTCCAAGTTGGTCTTCATGGCCACGCTCAGGCGCTGGGGCGGAGATGAGGAAGTGAACTCCCAAACCAGAGGTGGAAAAACACAGAGCTACAAAGAAGACCCAAGAACTTTGTCCTGAGAAATATGACTATTTCTAGATAGAAATAAAAGCTTTTGATCTCTTAATTCCTTCCATTCCTAAAAATTCCCCAAATTAATTAAACCACCAGCTGTGATGTGAGCAGCTGAGGGCACTTGTCATTGTGAGAAACCAGAAAACATTGTATTCACCAGGACCCCTGTTCAGGAAAACACAATATTGTTGGGAAACGATTCCTTAATGAGCCCTCTTGGAGTGGTGGCAGAGGCCCCAGGCCCAGGGGTCGGCTCATCCCATGACTTGAGAGTTGAAGGAAAAACTTCCCAAGGAACAGACAAGGAAAGTTCCTTGTCTTTGTTCTGTTTCTTTGGTTCTTTCCTTGTTTTGTTCTTGTTAGGGGAAGGGGATTGAGAACTCAGTCTGAAAAGGGGAGAAAGAGCCCCTTAAATCTCTATGAATGTCATGAAACTTGAAAAAAAAGAACTCGCTTTGAATGTATCATTTGTGGTTCTGGACCGGACGGATAGGGCATAAAGAGAAAGACACAGGAGTCAAAAATGGGAGGAACCATAGGCACGCCCTGGGGAATCTCAGAAACGAGCCACGTTTTTGGAAGGGTCGCGAGCCATGGATCTGAGGGTCTGAGACATGTTCATCTGGAGGCCCAACAGGCGGGGAGATCTTCTCTGCCATCTGGGCTCTTCTTCCTGTGCAAACCCCAGAGGTCAGTGACGTCACAGCCTCGCATCACACTGCTGATTCTCCTAGATGTGGTCACACACAAGCTTGGGTCAGTTTATTGATCCCCATCGTTTGCTCCTGCTGCGGCACCTCTCCCTTCTTCTCAGCCCAGCAGTGTGATTCTTTATATAATTGAAAGCGTCTCTATATTCAGGGTCACAAGGACTTTGGCCTGGTTGTAGTTCTGCCACTAAGTGCCCATGTGACCAAGGCGGGTCCTTGTCTCTTCAGACTTCAGGGTCCTGGTTTGTGGAATGATAGAGGTGAGGAAGGAAATGGCTTAGGGCCCTTACAAACCAAATTCAGTGAACCTTGCTGCACCTTGGGGCATCTGCATTCCGACTTGTACTCACTCTTAAAGATATACCTTCCGTCGTAGAAATAAAAGAATCAGGGTTTGTTGATTTGTTTACATAGAAGTTCTTTACTTAGCAACAGTTTCTCCGCTAAGCACATACAGTAACTTCGCATACACTGGTTGTGTTACTTATAACAAGGATTTTTTAAAGCTAAGAGAAACCAGACAGATGGTATTAATATATGTATTTTTTAAGTCTTTAATTTTCCTTTCGTGCCTTGCACCCGCCTTACGGGCATTCTCATATCTGTGTCTGTGTCTGCCTCTCGCAGTAGGTTGTTAGATCACTGAGAGCTGGAACGCAGTAATACTCATCTGTGTACTCCCCTAAAGCCTAGCGACCATGCCTTGAAATAAGTGAGCATTTAATAGAGATGTGTTTAGTTGAATTGAAAATTGTACTGAATCAAAAACTTCAAATGATTACTTTGTATTGTGATAGGCTTGGTTATGCCATAGGAATAAAATAATCTCCAGATCTCCGTGGTTTAATGCGATAGAAGTCTGTTTGTTTATTTGTTTTGCCAAAGCAAAGTCAACTCTAGGATGGGTGGGAGTAGGGAGAAAGATATTTCTGCTCCACACAGCCCCTCAGGGACCCAGGAGAATCTCCTGAGGGACCAAGGAAAGTCCTGTTTCTCGATGGTATACAATTTGGAACACACGGCATCTTCAGAGAAAGATAGGAAACTTTCTCAAGGGCTTTTTCTTGCCTTCGGCACACATTTCATGGACCAGGACTCATCCCATGACACCATCTAACTAGTGCCACCAAAGTGGGTCGTCACTTGTAATATCTACTGCATACTTTACTCAAACAGCTCTAATATTTTAGAGTTAATGAACTTCTTTGAGAATCTTATGACAACAATGATCCCTCTCCCCAGAAAACAATACATATACAGAGAAACTTCCTCAAAATTTTGCATAATTTTCAGGTCTGTTATGCATTTCAAACCCCATTCACTGCTCCTCTAAGGATCCCTAGACCCAGGTTGCGAATCCTTCCACTGAATCCACAGGCATGTTTAACACCCGGTAACAGATTGACAGGTGAAAAAAATGCATTACTAATGTGCTGCTTGAATGTTATGTTGAGAACAGCCTATTTATTTACTTATTTATTGATTAATTATTTGTGTCGTGCAAGATACATGACCCACGGATTTTCCTCTGTGTTTGTTTTATCAGGAAAAATTTGAAGGTCTGTTTCGGACTTATGATGACTGTGTGACCTTCCAGCTATTTAAGAGTTTCAGACGTGTCCGAATAAACTTCAGCAATCCCAAATCTGCAGCCCGAGCCAGGATAGAGCTTCATGAAACCCAGTTCAGAGGGAAAAAATTAAAACTCTACTTTGCACAGGTAAGGTAATTCTTACTCTACATTATTATTATTATTATTATTTTGCCTTTTTAAAAATTTTTTTTAATGTTTATTTATTTTTGAGACAGAGAGAGACAGAGCATGAATGGGGGAGGGTCAGAGAGAGGGAGACACAGAATCTGAAACGGGCTCCAGGCTCTGAGCTGTCAGCACAGAGCCCGACGCGGGGCTCGAACCCACGGACCACGAGATCATGACCTGAGCCGAAGTCGGACGCTTAACCGACTGAGCCACCCAGGCGCCCCTATTTTGCCTTTTTAAAAGTGTAAATGGAGCCCTTTCTACTTTGACTGGTTTGTAGTCTATAATTCACAGATAAATAAACCTATGCCCTGATTCCCAGACAGGGGTATCACAGAGGTTTAGAAAGCAGGCTCTGAGGGCTGACAGCCTGAGCTGTCACCTGGGCAAGTTACACAATGTCAGTGGGTCTCAGTTTCCTCACCTGTAAATAGGGAGAATGATACACACACCGTTCTGCTGTTTTACGAGGATTAAGTGGACTATTGCATGTTAAAGTACCTAGTGTTTGGTAAATGCACAGCAAATATCAGCTAGTACTTGTGATAAGAATGGTCTACACCTAGGGCGCCTGGTGGCTGAGTCAGTCAAGCGTCCAACTCTTTGTTTTGGCTCAGGTCAGGTCATGATCTCATGGTTCATAGGTTCACAGTTCTGTTGGTACGGAGCCTGCTTGGGATCCTCTATCCCTCCCTCTCTCTCTGCCCCTCCCCCCACCTGCTCTTTCAAAATAAATAAATAAACTTAAAATTAAAAAAAAAAAAAAAGAATGGTCTATTCCCAACTACTCTTAAACTTCCTAGCAGGCTTATAATTAAAAGTTCAGTTATGTGATAGTTTTAGTGGACTGTATATCTTTCCAATGACTCCGATTCATGAGAAAAGATTACAAACATATGGAAATCAGTTGCATGTTTTATTTCATCCAAAAATAAGTGCTGGCTATTCCAAACGGGGATGAACAGTTCTTGGCAATGCTCACAAAGTCCACGGCAATAGAAGATCAATGTCCTGATATTAGTTCCATCAGTGCCCTCCATCATTAGATATCCTGATCCATCTCGTATCGGTCAGTAAACGTTGTTCCCACCTTTGGACTCTACGAAGATGGCATAGTAAAAAGAACGTAGACTTTGCTTCTTTTTAAGGCTGAATAGTATCCCGTTGTACGTAGATGCCACTTTCTCTTTACGCATCATCTGTCGACGGACATTTATGCTGTCTCCACATCTTGGCTATTGTGAATAGTGCTACAATGAACACAGGAGTGTTAATATTTCTTCCAGAGTCTGAATTCAATTATTTTGGATAAATACCCAGAAGCGGAATTACTCATTGAGATGGTGGTTCTATTTTTAATTTTTTTAGGAACCTCCATATTGTTTTCTATAGTGGTTATGTCATTATGCATTCCCACCAACAGCACACGATGGTTCCTATTTTTCCACATCCTTGCCAACACTTGTTGTCTTTTATTTGTTTATTTAATTTTGATAACACCCATCCTAACACCTGTGAGGTGATATCTCATTGTGGTTTTGATTTGCATTTCCCCGGTGCTTAGTGACCTAAATATTTTTTCATAAACCTGTTGGCCATTTATGTATCTTCTTTGGAGAAATGTCCATTCAGGTCCTTACTCTGTTTGCTTTCACTGAGTTACTGGGTTTTATTTTGTTTTTTGTGTTTTTTTTTTGTTTTGTTTTGTGTTTGTGTTTGTGTTTTGTTTTGTGTTTGTTTGGGTGTTTGTTTGTTTGTTTGTTTGTTTTGCTTTTGAGTCATAGGAGTTCCTTAACTTCTCATCCTATACATGAATAGAGAGATTAACCTGTCTTATATCTGGTTTATAAATATTTTCTCCACTATGCAGGTCGCCTTTTCACTCTGTTGATAGTATCCTTTGGTGTGGAGAAGACTTAGATTGATGTAATCCTGCTTGTTTATTTTTATTTGTGTTGCCTGTGCTTGTGGTGTCATACCTATGAAAACATTGTCAAGGCCAATGTCATGAGGCTTTCTGTTTATTTTCTTCTAGGACTTTCTCGGTTTCAGGTCTTATGTTTAGAATCTTTAATCCGTTTTGAGTTAGTTTTTGTGCATGGTGTAAAATGAGGTTTCAACTTCATTCCTTTGCATGTGGATATCCAGTCTTCCCAGCACCATTTGTTGAAGAGACTGTTGTTTCCTCATTGTGTACTGTTGGCACTCTTGTTGAAGATCAGTTGACCCTCTGTGTGTGGATTAATTTCCGAGCTCTCTGTTCTGTTCCATTGGCTTACATGCCTGTCTTAATGCCAGTCCCTTTCTGTTTTGATTATTATAGCTTTGTAATATATTTTTAAATCAAGAAGTGTGATGTTCATCTTTCTCAAGATTGATTTGGCTGTTTGTGGTCTCTCATGGTTCTATATGAATTTTAGAATTGTTTTTTTTTCACTATTTCTGTAAAAGAAAAATGCCATTGCAATTTTGATAAGGATTGCATTGAGTCTGCAGTTTGCTTTGGATAGTGTGGGCATTGTGCAATATGGATGAACCTGGAGGACAGTATGCTAAGTGAAATAAGCCATTCACAGAAAGACAAATATTGCATGATTCCACTTATATGAGGGATCTAAAATAATAAAATTCATAGAACCAAAGCGTAGGATGGTAGTTTCCAGGGACTAGAAAGAGTGGAAAACGATGAGTTACTAGTCCACAGGTATAAAATTTCAGTTAGATGAGATGAATAAGCTTTAGAGATCTACCACACAACATTGTACCCATAGTCAACAATAATATGCTGTGGGGCACCTAGGTTCAGTCAGTCAAGTATCTGACTTTTGATTTCAGCTCAGGTCGTGATCTCACGGTTTGTGAGTTTGAGCCACACATCAGGTTCCGCACTGTCAGTGCGGGATTCTCTCTCTCTCCCTCTCTCTCTGCCCCTCCTGCGTGCTCTCTCTCTCTCAAAATAAGTAAAATAAACAATAACAAAAAAAAACCCATTAACAATAATATACTGTAGACTTAAAAATTTATTAAGTGGGTGTATCTCTTGCTAAATGTTCTTACCGTAATAAAATAAAATAAAAACTAAATAAGTAGAATTTAGACTTCGGCCTTAGACCCATGTTCAGATCCCATGCTGCTAGTAACTATGTGATTTGTAGAAACCTCAGTTTCTTCATCTAATGAAACCCCACCTGTTTCCTTAAAAAGTTAAACATATAGAGTTCCCATCTGACCCAGCAAATACTCACTCCTAGGTGTACATCTAAGTGACTTGAAAATAGGCCTCAAAAAAATGCATGTACACATATATTCATATATAGTAGTACTATGACTAGGGTAGAAAGGGTAGAAAGAGTCCAAATGTCCATCAGTGGCTGTGGTCCACCTTTCAACAAACAAACTGTGGTCCATCTTTCACTGGAATGTTATTAAACCATAAAAAGGAATGAAGCATTGATACATGCTACCACATAGATGAACCCTGAAAACATTATGCTAAGTAAAAGAAGCGAGACACAAAGAGGTCACATATGATTCCATTTATGTGAAATATCCAGAATAGGTAAATCCATTGAGACATAAAGCAGATTGTTGGTTGCAGGGTCTGACTAGGGGCAAAAATGGTAGTAGCTGTTTAATGGGTACAGGGTTTCCTTTAAGGCAATAAAAATGCTTTGGATTCTCTGTCTCCCTCTCTTTCTGCCCCTCCCCACTCACACGGTCTCTGTCTCTCTCAAAATAAATAAACTTTAAAAAAATGTTGGGGCGCCTGGGTGGCTCAGTCAGTTAAGCAGCAGACATCGGCTCAGGTTATGGTCTCTGTGGGTTCAAGCCCCACATCAGGCTCTGTGGACAGCTCAGAGCCTGGAGCTTGCTTTGGATTCTGTGTCTCCCTCTCTCTGTGCTTCCTCTACTCACACTGTGTGTGTGTGTGTCTCTCTCTCAAAAATAAACATTAAAGGGGCGCCTGGGTGGCGCAGTCGGTTAAGCGTCCGACTTCAGCCAGGTCACGATCTCGCGGTCCGTGAGTTCGAGCCCCGCGTCTGGCTCTGGGTTGATGGCTCGGAGCCTGGAGCCTGTTTCCGATTCTGTGTCTCCCTCTCTCTCTGCCCCTCCCCCGTTCATGCTCTGTCTCTCTCTGTCCCAAAAATAAAAAAAAACGTTGAAAAAAAAAAAAACATTAAAAAAATTAAATTAAATTAAATTAAAAAAATGCTTTAGGGGAACCTGGGTGGCTCAGCCAGTTAAGCATCCAACTTCGGCTCAGGTCATGATTTCAGGGTTCGGATGGTGACTTCGAGCCCCACGTCGGGCTCTGTGCTGACAGCTTGGAGCCTGGAGCCTGCTTCAGATTCTGTGTCTCCTTCTCTCTCTGCCCCTCCCCTGCTTGCTGTCTCTCCCTCTCTCTCTCTCTCTCTCTGTTTCTCTCTCTCTCTCTCAAAAATAAATAAGCATTTTTTAAAAATGCTTTGGATGTAGGTAGAAGTGATTGCACAACCCTGGAAATGTACTAAAGGCCACTGATTGCTTACTCTAATGGTTAATTTCATATTATGTGAATATCACCTCAATTAAAAGAATGAGAGAAAAAGAAAGGAGAGAAGGAGGGAGGACAGGAGGGAGGAAGGAGCCTGGGGACCAGCAGTTCAGCCTCACTCGGGAACTTGTTAGCAATGCAGATCCTCAGACCCCACCCCAGCTCTGCTGAATCGGAAACTCCAGGAGCGGGGGCTCTGCAGTCTGTGCTTTTAGTAAGCTCTCCAGGTAATTATGATGCACGCTAAAAGTTGAGAGCCACTGTTTTAAGGATGAAATAAGATAACTGAGCATATGGTGTGTGGTAAGTGGTGATTATTATTATAGCCTGCTTCATTGGATCACTTGTCACAGGCTCCAAATGCGACTCTGCATCATCGTGTACCAACACGGCACATCTGAGGCCCTAATGAATAATGCGTCTTCATTTTTTCTCTCTTTGAAAGGTTCAGACTCCAGAGACAGACGGTGACAAGCTGCATTTGGCTCCACCACAGCCTGCCAAACAATTCCTCATCTCACCCCCGGCGTCTCCTCCCGTGGGCTGGCAGCCCATCAGTGATGCCACGCCAGTCCTCAACTACGACCTCCTCTATGCCGTGGCCAAACTAGGACCAGGTACGCTCTGCGACCCTTTTGCGAAAGAAACATCGTCAGCAACCTAGAAAAGCCAAACAAGATTAACAGCCTTGAAATCCGGGGCTCACGGTAACATGGGCATTTCTAATGGGTTTATTGCACTGTGTGGACAGCGAGAGGGCTGACGGATGGGAAGGCAACACCGGACTTTGTCCCTGTTTAACTGCAATTCAGGAACCGGTGCTAAAATGCCTGTCTGTGCAACTTCTGCGTTGCAATGCAGATACTTTAAGACTGGGAAGAGCTACCGAATTCCTATACCATGAGGAAGTTGTTTGTTTTCTCAGGACAGGCAAAATGAGCTCTAGCGACAGGCACGAGGCTTCGATGCTATGCAACCTTCTTTTACTGCTGCCATAGGAAAGCCCAGGAACCCTCTGAAACAAGACAATCTTCCTGCCAAAGTGAAGTCTCTAGGTCCCCAAGAACCAGATCACAATAGTCTCTAACTTAAAAAAAAAAAATCTTTCAGTCCCCTCATTCTGGTGGTTGGTACAGGAGGCTCAGATTCTCTCATTCTCTGCAGTACAGTATTCCATTGGGTGAATATGCAATCACGCTTTACTCATCCAGTCTCCTGAGTTGGACACTTAAGACAGTCTCCAGTTTCTTGCCATTACAATCAGAGCTACAGTTGGGGCACCTGGGTGGCTCAGTCGGTTAAGTGTCCAACTTCGGCTCAGGTCATGATCTTGCGGTTCGTGAGTTTGAGCCCCGCGTCGGGCTCCCTGCTGTCAGCACAGAGAATGCTTCAGATCTTCTGTCCCCCTCTTTCTGCCCCTCCCCACTTGCTCTCTCTCTCTCTCTCTCTCTCTCAAAAATAAATAAACATTTTTTTAAAAAGCTACAGTTAACATCCTCGTGCATATCTCCTATGCACTTGCCCAGAATTTCTGTACATTTTGTACCCAAGTGATATCGTCCTCACTTTCTTTTCTTTTTTTTAATATGAAATTTATTGTCCAATTGGTTTCCATACAACACCCAGTGCTCATCCCAACAGGTGCCCTCCTCAATACCCATCACCCACCCTCCCCTCCCTCCCACCCCCCATCAACCCTCAGTTTGTTCTCAGTTTTTAAGAGTCTCTTATGATTTGGCTCCCTCCCTCTCTAACCTTTCTTTTTTCCTTCCCCTCCCCCATGGTCTTCAGTTAAGTTTCTCAGGATCCACATAAGAGTGAAACCTTTCAGCAGATGTTGCCATCTTGCTGGAAAAAGACTCTAAAGTATTAAGAAAGGTGAAATGAAATGGGGTTGCTTATGCCAAGGCATTTTAAAACAGCGCTGGGAGGCCCATCCCAGAGATGGGCCTTGTGCACATCCTCACTCGGTAGGACCATGAACTTTTGGACTGGGCCAAACCACAGATATTACAAGAACTCAGCCGGCAACTTTCCATAGGAAGAGATTTTGCTTAGTGAAAACCTTAACAACCAGTTCTGTTCAGCCAAGATATTCTGCCACCAACACCCACCAGAATCCTTTGTAAACAGCATCTACAAGCATTCCCTTTTTTCTTTAAAAATGCTTGACTTTTGTTCCCTGGGGTGGGGGGCACTACTTAGGTTGCCACAGTTCTGAGATTCCACAGAAATGCTTTTGGGGGGAGGGGGGTTTGGCTCAGCTTCTTTTCTCGGTTGACATTATTTTTCCTGTATTATAGCAGGAGGGGACATGGTGGAAAGAACAGGGGCTGAAACCAGGTGATCAGAGGGTTTAGGCACTGTGGATCCAAAGGTAAATCATGCCCATTGTGTCTGCTCTATGAGCTGGTCTCCTGATGTGAGGGGGGGCTTTAAAAATATAACCACAAGGCCCTGACTGCACCCTAAGAGATTCTGATTTAATTGACTTGGGTCAAGTTCAGGTGTCAGTATTTTTAACAAGCTCCCTGGTGATCCTGAGGTGCATATCTGTATCAAGAACCACCGGTAGCCAAGTGACAGATATCAGCCATGATAGACTTAATAATGAGTTCTTCCCAGTATTTCTCAGTGTGCTCAGGAAAACACGTGGACCCAAATCGCCCACCCCAGAAGCCTGCGGTTTTAACGTGACGAGTCTTGCACAGCCTGAAATCTGAAGACCCGACGCGGGGCTCGAACTCACAAACCGGGAGATCATAACCTGAGCCGAAGTTGGATGCTCGAAGGGCTGAGCCGCCCAGGCGCCCCTCTGGGGTTTCTTTCTAATTACCATCAAATCGCTCAGCTTCTTGGGGCCTCTACAGCGGCCATCGGTTCCACCCTTAAAGAGCCACTGTGAGAAGCAGTAGGTGCCTGACTAAGATGAACTGATAAAAGAAGTGATGTAATAACGAGAGACGTATTTGTGACACGTTATTTCTCTGAAGGCCCGGTCCGTATCCAGGAATCCTGAACCAACGCACTTCCCACGCGTGTCTGTGCTATAGGTAAATGGAGAGTGTATAAAATGAGTTGAAATAAGTTGGGTCTTCTCAAGTCAGGCCTTGTGCAAGCCTCTCCCACAGTAATTCAGAACACTCCAGAAGCAAGAAGGCACACCCCTAGGTGGACCGACTGGAGCCAAGGTACACCTGAGCCTCACGCACGGATACTGACAAGAACCCATCTGAACCCCTTGTACAGTTGCTTGGATGGCAGTACGTGGAGCTTCAGAGAGTCCCTGAGGTCGTGGCCGGAGGACCTAGGAGTCACTGGCCAAGCTGCATTTTACAACAGCGGAGGAAGCCGAGAGGCCCCGACAGGGGAGAAATCACTTGCCGGGACAGAGTCAGGGTTCCAAGGCGGTGATCTTCCTACTTCACTGTTGACCAAAGGAGGCCCAGGCGGAGTCAGACTTTGTGACCATCAGATCCCAGCGGGCCTCGGGTTCACTCACTCGGAGCCGGTAACCCAGTCAACTCAAATCACGTTTCATCCAAAATTGGGAAAGAAATTCGTCTGTAGTTCATGTTCACAGAGCTGGATGCAAAGACAAGATAAGGGCAAGCCTCGGATACCCTCACTGGCTGACGGAGCCGAGTCCCAGGTCTGGAAGACACTGCCAGGAGCAGGTGAGAGCTGGACCTGATGGAGGCAGAAGGAACGGATAGTGTGGGGGTTTTAGGCCTCAGAAGGGGTGCTTACAGAGCCTGGCACAGAGGAGGCAGGAAGGAGGGCTGAAATGGTCTTAAAAAGATTGTTTTACAGTTTATTCATTTTTGAGACAGAGACAGAGCGTGAGCGAGGGAGGGGCAGTGAGAGAAGGAGACACAGAATCCGAAGCTGTCAGCACACAGCCTGACGTGGGGCTCGAACCCATGGACCACGAGATCATGACCTGAGCTGAAGTTGGACGCTCAACTGGCTGAGCCACACGGGCGCCCCAGGAATGAAATGGTCTTAAAGAAGCGGAGGAAAAAAGGGGGTTCTTTTTAGAGTTGTGAGGAACTTATCAACAGCCGTTTAAAGTGCATCCCTTTTACCTGAGTGGTGCTGCTAAACTCTGGGCTTGACTTTCCCTTTACCAAGTAAATGTACTCTGAAGTGCTCTGCACAGAGAGAGCAATCATTAATACCCCCATTTGACAGATGAGAACACTAAGCTGTAGAGAGGTGAGCGAATTTGCCCAAGGTGACACAGCTGGGTGGTGGCAGAGAGAAGTGTCCAGACTGGCTCTTCTGACTCCATGAGATCTGGGGCCAGATCCCATGGCCTTTGATTGAGGATACTGGTGGCCTCAGCACACGTCAGGCCTAGGATGCTGGCAAAACCTTCATCCCGACCCTGAGTCGGCAGTTCTCTTTAATGCCACTGTGACTTTCAGAAGGCCAAACCCGGGCCTGGCCAGTGTGCAAATGAAGGCCTGTGCACTGTGTGTGTAAGAGCGGATAGTGAGGGTTTTCTGCTTTTTTAGGGATGCCCGACACTGCGTCCCCTGGAACAGCTGCCATTCGGATGCGTTTTCTGGGCTAGCTCTCTCTGCATCCTTTGCCAGCAGTCTGAGGCTGCTTCTCTTTATTTAGTTATCCATTTGTCCTTTTCCTGTGTCCTTGAAGCTTCTTCGCTCCACCCAGACGGATGATCTGGAGCCAACAACTGAGTTGAAAATATCACAGAGGTTATATTAGAAGCGTGAGCCCCCGGTGGCCATTTCCGCTGCACCTGTGAAGGAGCACAGCCACACCCTGCGTCCCTCCCATGCCCATCTCCGCCCCCCTCCCCACGAGGTGCCCGGGCGAGGACTTGCTTCTTCAGTCTCCTCTTGGCCCTCGGCACAAATGCTCGCTCCCTCCTCTGGTGATTTTCTATCATCTGATTCTCAGTCTCTACTTTCTGAGGGGGGGAGAGCATGTTTTATTCATTCTGGTACTCCCAGCGCCTGAAAGCACCTTACACTAGTTGATGTTCAATAAATATTGAATGAATGAATGCATGCATGAATGAGTGACTAGATCAGAGCCATTAGCCTGCCTAGAGATAATTCCTTCACTGGCAAATTGTTGCTTTCTTACGGCTTTCGCCAGACTGCATCAGGCAACACTAAATTAATGTTTTCTCCAAGGGGAGGACTTCTAGCGTTTCCGTCTGGGGAAAAAAAAAATGATTTCGTGAGATTCATTTTTAATCCTCTGGCAGAATCATTTCAGTAACAAATGATAACTCATTCCACATGAAGGGATGGCTGCCTCCGTTCCAGGAGTACAGAAACACAGCAGAATGAGAGCAGAGAGCAACTCAAAGGGTCAGAGGAATGGGGTTGGCCTGGGAGGGGTGACCAAGCCCACAAAATTGGGAGAGCGGACTGATTAGAGACATGGAAATCCGAAGCTGCCGGGAAGAATTAAGTCTGAAGAAAGAGCATCATGGAGCAGGGATCCGGGGCAAGATGGCACCCAGGTTCAGGATCCCACCCCAGTGGGAGCTCTGACGCATCCAGCCACCCTGAAAGGCAATGACGGACATCACCAAGACTCTTTCACGGAGGCTCCAACAAGCAGGGGCAACATGGTGCCCCCTTTCCTTCATCAGGAAAGGAACCCTGGTGACCCCCTTCCAGAGAGGTCCAGCGCAAGCTCCCTGGAACTTCCAGAGAGGCTCTGGAAATAAGCGTGGAGAGTGCAATTACAGTGGAACCGTGATCAAACCCAAGCCCGTGGGATTCCTTTGAAATCCTTAACAGGCTGTTACAACACCTCTTAAGACACAAGGGCCACATCACCCTGGAGAAGCAAGTCTGGTTCTATTCGTTGCAGAGAGAACAAGTTTATATCAGGAAAATGGGAGAGGCACAATTTCAAACCTTCTTAACTATTGTCCCCAAGACTGTATGTTCTGTTTTTGATCCAAACTAAGTAAAATAGATAAATTAGGAAAAACATTTTAAATAGAAATAACGGTTAAAACGTATATTAGGGCTTACTAATATAATGGGCCAGGCACTGTTCTAAACACCTTAGTATATTATCTCATTTAATGCCCACAGCAAGTCTGTGACACAGGAATTGTTCTTCTCCTCATTTACGCAGCTGGGGAATATGAGGCACAGAGTGGGTAAGTAGCTTGCCCAAGGCTACACAGCTGGTAAGTTGAAACAGGCACCTCTGCCATAAGCAAGAAGCAGAAAGATTTGATTGAGCCAGCGCCTTTGTCCTGGGGAGTGAAAAGTCTGAGAAGCCAGAGAGGTCTCCTGAACGGTAACATTAATTTCTCTAGAAGAAATTCACGAGTGTTGCAAGAGGGAGTTTTAAAAATGTGAAACAACTTACACAATTTGTTCCTCCACATTTTGTTTCTGGGCTTATTGGAAGTGCCCGACCACACACGCAGGCCTCCAAGGTCCATTCGGTGCTTTTCTCTCTCGTCCTCCGGGACATGCCAATCAGGATTTGCCTTCTTCTGCTCTGTTTAAAGGACAGTTACCGTGTCTATCAAACAGAGGCCCTCTACATTTACATAATTCCTCCTGGTGAATTTAGAGAAGCCCATCATCAAACAATCATCTAGGCAAAAGAAGGTGGGCTTAGACCAAGAAGAAAATGAATCGAATATGCATTTTGGTTTATACATCTGTCATTCCTGACTCCAGAAAGAGTACGGTGCTATGTTCTTTTCAGATGTACAGCAAAATAGGAAACACAAAAACCCAGCCCAGCAAGCCAGCTTATCTATACCAATCAGCAAAAATGGGAACACAAAGATGTTACAATGTACTAAATGGGTGGTAAATCAGAAGTGAGATGTGAAATGCCAGCCTTTATTCTGCTCTCTAGGATGGCTCTGGAAGGTCATGTTCATTGTCACTGAAAATGCCTGCAGGGAACGATATGAAAAGTCATTGTCTGTTCCTTTTTTTCCTCCTGCTATTTTTAGATCTTGTTAGGGAGATCAATTTTAGTTAACTGCAGAGCAGGGCTTAAAATGGTGCCCAAGTTTCAAGTTGCGAACATCTGCTATATTTAGCCTTTTTCCTTTTTCCAAATTCCTCTCCATCAAAACATGCCATAGTAAAGCAGTTTTGCTGGTTTGCTGCTTAGTATACAGCGTTTCCTCTACAAGGAAAATATATTTCATTAATTCATGTAACTTTATAAGGGAGAAAGAGTTTCTATTCCAGGCTCATTGATTCAAAGGTAGAGCAAATTCTGTTTTTTAAATATAGATGAACACCTATATTTTGGGTGCATATGTATGACTATTATATAAGCCTCAGTTCTTGTTCAACAACTGCTATTTCCTGGTCACAGATATGAAAAGCAAATAAAACAGTCAGGCTCCAGGATTTCCGCTCACACCATCTCCTCCGTCATCCCCCACCCGAGGCACGCAGATTTGTGATATTGGACCACATGCTCAGAATTTTCCATCTCCTTTCAAAGAATCTTCCCTGGAAAAATTAATGTTCGAAAAGCTTTTCTTCTCAGCATGTACTCCACAATTATTTTTATGTTTTTTAAGCTTATTTATTTATTTTTGAGAGAGAGAGAGAGAGAGAGAGAATCACAAGCAAGCTCCACGCTGCCAGCACGGAGCCTGATGCAGGGCTCGATCCCCTGAACTGTGAGATCATGACCTGAGCCGATCGGAATCAAGAGTCAGATGCTTAACTGACTGAGCCACCTAGGTGCCCCCACAATTATTTTTAATCACTGATGAGTAGCAATATAAAATTCTTCTTTTTCTTCCTTCGCAGGTAAAATATGCACATTGTAGAACAATAGAAAAGACACCTGACCATCCCTAGAGCTATGCCCTTAGCCAGGCCCCTAATATCAGCCAAGGTCAAACACAATGGTTACTTCCAGAGAGCAAATCCTCATGCCTCTTTGACCAAGCATCTCTTTCTTTCCCTATGTTGCTACTTTTCTCTCACCTGGGTGGATGAGCCCCCCCTTCCCCCCCCCCCCCGTCACAAGCTTCAGAGTCTCCCTTTATCTTCCCAATCCCCCTCCTTCCACGGTTTCCTTAGTCTTTCTTGTCCATACCTTCCTTGTAGGATTCTACTTCCTTGGCTCAACCACTAATTCAGGTCCTCAGTCAATCAGTTGTCCCCATGAAGTACTTTAGGTCCTAAATGACTCAGGAGGGATTGAAGGTACACAGCCCCACCTCATCCAGTCTTAGAGGGAAACCCCCAGAAGATAAACAAACTTTCTTTTATTGAACCAGAACACCTCTTATAACCCAACTACAGAAGTGTTCTCTGTCCTTCTACCTCTCCTCCCCGCCCCTTCTCTCCCTCTCCTCCTACCCCCTTTTACCAAGGATCCTTTCTGGTTTCCTACTTTGATGTGGGTTGGGACTGAGGATGGGAGGTAAGGAGGAAGAACCCCAGTCGTTTCTGTGGATAATAATTTCCTGACATGAGCTCACACTAGACCTGAGTGCAGGCAACATGGTGGTCATGCTTTGGCCTCGGCATGCCTGGATTGGAATCCTAGCTCCACTTGTTTGAGCTGGACCTTGAGCAATTTACTTCACTTCTCTGCACCTCTTTATTTTTCAATGGTGATCACTCGGCAACCTGCAAGATCATCGTGAAGATGGAATAAGTAATATACATGAGGTACTCAGCCCAGTTCCCGGCACACAGGAACTATCAGATCCATGGTGGTTGCTGTGGTCGTTCTGTTCAGAGCAGAACTGTTTAGCAGGACATCCTCTGAGAGATGTTTTCTGTGCCAGTACATGAATTAAGGTATGTAAAGCACTTGGAACAGTGTCTCCCTGCCAGCGAGCACAGTGTCCCTCTCCTTTGTGGTGGTCGCGGTTGCTCTTCACATGGGTTTGTTCTCTGAACTCCCCATGGACTTGGGTTGGTCTGTGCTTTGCTTTTACTCTTTGCCTCCCAAGCTTCTAGGGCATTCTTTAACAGAAGCAGCTGCTGCATGAAGGACAAGGGACAGAGTTGCTATTCAATGATTTGACCCCACCCTCAAGACTACCTGCAGCATTTTTCTTTGGGGTCTATCAAAATGATGGGGCGCCTGGGTGGCTCAGTCGGTTGAGTGGCCGACTTCAGCTCAGGTCATGATCTCGCGGTCCGTGAGTTCGAGCCCCGCGTCGGGCTCTGGGCTGATGGCTCGGAGCCTGGAGCCTGCTTCCGATTCTGTGTCTCCCTCTCTCTCTGCCCCTCCCCCGTTCATGCTCTGTCTCTCTCTCTGTCTCAAAAATAAATAAAACGTTAAAAAAAAAAAAAAAAAAAAAAAACCAAAATGAGATGGGAGCTCATGGAAACGCAGAGGTATCCGCGAGAGAAAAAATTGCAAAGGACTTCTCTCTCTGGAATGTTTCTTCCTCCCTGGAATATTTCTTTTAATCGTGAAGCCTCTTTCCACTTCTACTTAGAAAATAAGTTCTTTCTCCACCCCCAGACTGAGCTTGTAAACAGACAGCTGTGATTTGCAAAGTCTCCAGGAAGAGCCCCTCCTCCCAGAAATATCTCCTCTTTTATTTTTGTAGCCGTCAGAGAGGCTCCAACACGAAGAAAGAGATTTCTCTTGCTTTACGGTGATGACTCCAACTTGGGATGTGAGTTTAAACCCAGGCACCACCTTTTATTAGCTGTGTGACCTTGAGAAAGTGTCTTAATTTCTCTGTGCCTCAACAGTAAAACCAGATTGTTGCAGTCATCAAATTAGATAGCCCAAATGAATCTCCATGTCCAGCACAGGACATGGTGAATGCTCAACATGTATTACCTGGTTTTGGTCACTTGATTTTTAAATCATATCTTAGCCTTTTGTTAAAATGTAAGTGCCTGCATCAAGCTCTTAGCGCCATGTTTTCTTAGGGTGAAATCTGTGATATTTTGGAACGGATGGCCCTACTTCCTGTGGTCCATTTAGCATTTTCATGCATCACCTACTGAATGCCAGCATCCCCACCCAACCCTGTCCCTGTGAAAAACAAAAAACAAAAAAAAAAACTTAGCACCCTTGTTTGAGAACCATAGTAATTACACCTTTGCAGCATTTATCAGGTGGGTCTCAAATTCGAGAAAGACATAGAGGCAAGGAGTGCCTAGGAGGGGGTCAGAGGTACCAGTGTGGAGCAGAAGGAGGAGGGGCGAGGAGAGAGGGGAGCCGTCCAGAGAAGTGCTACCCACGCCGGTGCCCCTTCCAGGCGCATGAGCGGGCACGCACGCGCGCACACGCACACGCTCCCTTTGCTTCCCTTTGGAAAAATAGGGGAAGACAAGAATGCCGGAAGAGAACTTAAAAATACTGTTAAATCGCGTATGGAGGGCGGGGGAGGATGGTATCGCTTCTGGAAGCTTCCTGATGTTTTTCCCCAAAACTCCTCTTTCTCTTGAGGAACACTTGTGGCCCCACATCAAACCAGCATTAGCCCTGCCAGGATTGAGAGAGGTTTAAAAGACATGGTGACTTTAGACAGCAGCCAGGGTGTTGGTGGAAGAAAGGAAGTGCAGGTCGCCCCACCCCTGCTTCCTGCAGGGGGGCTGTCCTGCCCCTCCTCCCCAGTCCTCTGAGAGCTACATAGGGCTAGCAGCCTCTGTCTCTGCTGTTGACAAGGGACAGGTTTACCGGGGCTTGGCAACCTTCTTCCCCTTACCCACCCCGCCAAATTTAAGTCCTAAACCTGATACGTGAAAGGAAAGGGAATCCAAGTGTGAATACCTTTCTTTTTTTTTTTAAGTTTATTTATTTATTTTGGAGAGACAAAGCGTGAGCAAGGTAGGGGCAGAGAGAGAGGGAGAGAGAATCCCAAGCAGTGCGGAGCCCGATTCAGGGCTTGAACTCGCAAACTGTGAGAGCATCACCTGCGCCAGAAGCAAGAGTCGGATGCTTAACCGACTGAGTCACCCAGGTGCCCCTTAAGTGTGAACACCTTTCAAGCCCATTTCAAATTATGCTGAACTCGGCCCTCAGTCCCTGTTTTCGGTCCCATCAACAGGCAGCATGTTTGATAAACTAACACATAGAAATTCCTCATTGCTTGTTCCATAGATCAGAACTGATGCTTCTATTTCCTCTTGAAAATAGCACGTTCACAATAAAAATACTGGGGAGGGGGGTTTGCAGTGCCTTTTACACATGATAAGCCTAAACGCGTTTTAATACTAGAATCCCTATTCCTCATCTTACTGAAAATTCCTCATCTTGGCTCTTGACTTAAACCAAAGCTCAGTGCTCAGCACCCAGCATGGTTCTGTCTATGTTCAAAGGTCCTGCTGAAAGTGTCCTTAGCACGGGCCTTGAGAAGCCCTCATCCATTCTTAAATTCAATGCCGATTAATAACAGATGCCTTCGTTTTCCCTGTCGGGTTGAGAACTCATTGAAGGGTAGGTCAGAATAAGACAGATGAGATGAATAGTGCCAGCTTTGTTTCTGATGAAACACTGAGGCTGAGAATGTGGCCGAGGTGAACCCCAGCCCGGGTTTCCTAACGCTGAAGTCCAGAACCCAGAGTTTAACTCACCAGGCCTGCCACAGACCACCCCACATGGGCTGGGTCTCCTCCGGGGGCCTTAGCACATGGCCCAGTGCAGAGAAGGGCACAGGACCTTTGCAGGCAGGGATGGCCCAAAGGGAAAAGTGGAGAGGGCGAGCTGAGCAGGGGCAGTTCTTTTCCCCAGAGTCACCTCTCTGCTTCCGCTGGAGGGGAGTGAGAGAGCGGCCACAGAGCGAGGTCCCTCTGTGGAGCTTCGTCCATAAGAAAGGAAGGACGGGAACTGGGGTGGTGTCCAGTGGAATGTAGCACCTGAGCAGAGAAAGAGGATAAAACACAGGCAATTAATTTCAAGTCAATTTCGTGGCTTAGCTTGCTTCCGAACAAAGAGAGCGTGTGTGACCGATGACTTATCGATTGCTACGTAACAAGGATCCCAAAATGAAGGCCTTGAAACAATATCACTTATTTTGCTCACAGATCTTCTACTCAGGCAGGGCTTGGGGGAGAGCTCATTCTCTTGTCTGCTGCTTGCAGTGTTCCTGGGGCAGCTCAGCCGGGACCAGCAAATCTGCTTTCAAGATGGTTTACTCACAGGGCTGGCAAGCCAGTGTGCCTGACAGCTCAGACAGGCTGTGGGTCAGGGCCCCTGGTTCCTCTCTGTGCGAGCCTCTTCATGGGCTGCTTGGACTTCCTTACAACGTGGAGACGAGGTTCCAGAAATGAGCATCCTGACAGAGCAAGGTGGACGTGCATGGCGTTTTTGTGACCTGATTCAGAATTCACACCGGTTACTTCTGCGGCAGGATACTAGTCAAGGCAGTCAGCCATAAAGGCCTGTCCGGGGGTGCCTGGGTGACTCAGTCCCTTAAGCATCCAACTTAGGCTCAGGTCATGATCTCGCGGTCCTTGTGTTGGAGCCCCGCATTGGGCTCTGTGCTGACAGCTCAGAGCCTGGAGCCTGCTTTGGATTCTGTGCCCCGCTCCCCACTCCGCCGCTCACACTCTGCTCTCTCTTGTCTCTCAAAAATGAATAAATGTTTAAAAAAATTTTTTTAAATAAAGGCCTGTCCAGATTTGAGGGGAAGGACCACAGTGGGAACAGTCCTCCATGAATGAGTGGCAAGGTTCTTGAAGAGTAATGTTTAGCAAGAAATTTGATGGCCATCTCTGCCAAACACAGTCAGTCTGCTACGACACTAACTCTCCTGTTGAGAATTCGCCTTTCATATGAAAGGTAATAAAATTAAATCCAGAAGGAAACATCCCCCCAACGCCAGAGACCAAAGCTACCATAAGAGATGTAAGTCAAATCCTTTTATAATGTATAGAGTATTTATTTTCATAATGATTAAGTGTTATCATTTGAGAAGATTCATTGTCAAGGAGACCATGCCTAGGATAACTAGCAATTGGCCAGAACAAGAAGAGGCAGGATGCAGAAGGAATAAATAGTTCCTCTTTAGCTAGAGAGCAACTATTCGCTAAATTAGAAGTTGCCTTAAAGATACATTAAGGTGAAAGTTAAACCCAGCTCTTGTCATAGGTGAACACCACGGGAGTCAGGACAGACAGAGCCGGAGAGTGACTGCAAGCATGTTCTTTGAGGTCAGACCGGCCTGAGTTTGAATCCCGGCTCTGCCATTGACTTCCTCGGTGATGGCAGTTTCCTCCTGCATAACCTAGAGAGGATGACACCCACAGTACAGAGCTGTCGTCATAATTAAATATCCAATTTGCGTGAAGGACTTAGAGACGCATCTGGCATTTAGCGAGGGCGCGGTAAATAGTTGCCGTGTGTAAAGCGGATGGTGAGTTTCCATGACACCTCCCGTGTCCTACCACGGCCGGCACGCTGAAAACGGAGTAAATACCTGCCCTTGCTTGGTTTTCTGCTCAGCCGAAAAGCTAAAGCTTACACACGTTAAACAATAGGAGGCAAATGTGTGAGTGCCTACCGGACATGGCAGAAGCGTGTCAAAAGCGTGTCACGACCCAGTAACATGTTTTTGGAGCATTTACATACACCTGAAGCCGCATCCGTCACTACGGCCACCACTGCAGCAGCTTGGAACGTAAAACGTCATCAGATGAAACAACTAACGTATAATAGAAAAGGTGCTATAACTAGGCGTTACACACAAGTGATTCACATGATCTCAGAAAGAAAAAAAGAGAGAGAGAGAGAGAGATGTCATTTCAAAAGCAACGTGAGGTCTTCCTTCTTGTGGGAACACAAGTGTGGAAAAGGGTGGGGAGACAGGAAAAAGGAGAGAAACTTACCAGTGGGGGTGGGGAGTGGTAAAGAGAACAAGGATCAGTTCATTTTGAGGGTCGGGATTTATGACACCCCTCTGCCCTTCACGGGACTCCGCATGTCACCATCCACCCCTCTTGCTGCTTACAACAGTGACTGGACTGAATAAAAACTCTTTGCAATTATTCATTTCTTAATTCTCGAACTGTCTGGCCGCGTGACCAGGTTGGTTCATCACACTGAAAACGGGAAATTATTTTGGGCAGCCTCACTGACCACAACATCACCCTAAATAATCATTAAATAATCATGCCATGCATCTGAGGAGGGCTTTAAAGTATCTGACAAATATTTCCTTATTTCGTAGCGTGGTGATGTGATGGTTATTCCCATTTCGCAGATGAGGAAAACTGGGGCATAGAATGTTATATATCTCTCAGCGTCACATCGCTGGCCCGAATGAGGTGACGTCTCCAAACGTTGCTTTAGGAAGCTTATTCCGGCAGTGGACATTAGTTCCTGTGGTGGGGTCATCAGCTGAGAGCACTCGGGTGGGAAGTGGTGAACCGTGAATGCAGGCATTGTAAGCAGGGGGTAGCAAGGGAGCGTATGGAGAAATGTTTCAGAGCAGTGTTGAATAATGCTCTGTGATGGCTTAACTACCATGGATGGAAGACAGAGAAGCTTCTAAGGTGACCAACTCTACAGATTTGGCACCTAGGATATGGAACCTCCCCGAGAAATGTGATAGCTGGAGAGGACACATAGATTGACAGGGAACATAAATAATTCTGTGGATATGTGAGTTTGGAGAAGACTAGAAGACTTTTGCAGAGATGTCCCTAAGGCCAGAGAGGTGCAGGTGTGAGACCAGGCTGGGGACATAGCATCTCATAGAGACAGAAAGTGGGAGCTCATGATGTTCCAGAGAGAGAATCTTTCAGAGATGAATGGAAGCCACGGGAGGAATAGAGCAAACCCTAGTCTCGTGCCTGCTAGACCCTGCGGTCTTTTGAAAGCCTCTGGGACAGGGGTCCCGTCTCTTTGGCAGAGCTCAGGTAAGGACTTGTGCAAGGAGGCACTCAAGTCACAGGAGGGTTTCCCTTTCCTGCCATCTCGAGAGTTTTCTTACCAGGAATCTGAACAGTCTCAGCTCTGCTATAATATATGCAAATATAGCACTGTAACATCTCCTTGCCTTTAACGCATCTCATTATGCTGATTTTTAGACACTGTGCATAATCACACTGATTATTTTAGAGAGAATCCAAGAAGGAGCCAACTCCTGACCCGTAAGCCAAAGGGGGCAGCGTAATGGAGAACTTCCAGGGGTACTGGGACCAGCGGTCACCAACACACATCTCTGTGAGTGTGCCAGAACTGTGTCACCACATCCCCCAGGTGCCCCCCCGCCCCGGGCAGACAGGGTGTGACCTTCTCCCTCCTGAGAACAGGAGGCAGCCCGTGGACACCTCCATGTCCTCCAGACCTGCAGGAATCAGGACCTTGTCATCAACCTGTCTCCATCCACTCAGAAAAAGAGGCGACAGAATTTGACATTTATTTCGAACAGTGGCCACGCCTACATCACTTCCAAAGGCCTGAATGACAGTTTCACTTTTGGCCACGTGCTGGAGGAGTTTGCACGTGCTCGGCTGGGAATTCATTTCAACAGGGGTAGGTGGAAAACCCCGCGTGATGTACTTTCTGGAAACTTTTGGCTCCGGCCTCCTTTCTGCTCACAGGGGAAAGGACAGTTTGAATACAGACTTGAGGATTGGGAGTGTGATGGGTGACCCTCTGCTTGTCCTTTCAAAGAAACGCTGTGGCCATGCTCAGTGTGGTGTGGCAGGACAGACCCACCCTGAGTGGCCAGGGCCCCACGGGCTCCTTGTCCCCCACCAAGCCCAGTTGGTCACCATGCAGGGTGACAGCATTGACGTCAGCCCTGGTGGTAGAGGAATTAGCTGAAGCCCAAAGGGAAAGAGAAGCCAAAAAAAGAAGAATTCAATCCAGCAACACCAAAGCTATTTCTTTTTTATTTTGTGGGCTCTTAGCAGCTGTTAAGCTTTGCTGGATTTTGATAGTAAGAAAGTTTCCAAATATAGAACAGTGAAATGTCAGAGTTAATGGGATCACAGCAATGAAGTCTCTCTACGACCAAGTAGTCTGACTTTGTTAGCTCCACGTGCTCAACATAAAGCTGCCCCACACGGAGCAGGGCCCTGGGCTTTCCTGTTCCATCCCGAGTGTACCCCCGGCACATCTGGCCTAAAAGGAAAGCACTCAGGTTGGAATTGGTAAACACCTTGCAACTAGACGTATCTTTACAGCAGTGTTCTTTATGCAAGCCAGGGCAAACAAGTGACTTAATTAAAAGGCTTGCTTCATTATATACATTGTACTATGATACAAATATAAATAGAGGGGCGCCTGGGTGGCTCAGTCGGTTGAGCGTCCGACTTCGGCTCAGGTCATGATCTCGCGGTCCGTGAGTTCGAGTCCCGCTTTGGGCTCTGGGCTGACAGCTCGGAGCCTGGAGCCTGTTTCGGCTTCTGTGTCTCCCTCTCTCTCTGCCCCTCCCCCACTCATGCTCTGTCTGTCTCTCTCTCTCAAAAATAATAAACATCAAAAAAACTGTAATATGAATATAAATACATATAAAGCTAACAACTAGCTTCTGGCCAACGAGTAAGGAAAGGGGCAGGGTGTCTGGTCAGCCCCTTGGCTGGGGACCTGCCACCACCCCTTCCCCCGCCGGCCTCACAGTCTCCATGCTTTTGCTGGGTGACAGCAAATTCTGTCCCATCATCCTAAGACGGCCATCGCCTCCCCCTGCATGGCAAGCGACAGGGCGACGCGCGGGACTCCAGCAGCCATTGGTGTCCCTCCAAGAAGTGCCACTCCTCCAAACCTGAGAATTTGCAAGACATCCTGATGCAAACAAAGAACGGCCTTATTTGTGTACTCGTTCCTTTCTCCTTCTCTTGTTGGAGGGCGTCTCTCATTCAGAGTTTGCAGAGCATCCCCAGAGGAAGGAGAGCGTTTCGGAAAGCTTGGGTACAGCGAAGTCATCGCCCGCCGTTTGCGGTGGCACCCGGAGGGGCTTGCTGTCCCCCCAGAAAACAAAGATGAGAAAGAAGACCACAGATTAATTTGAGCTGCTGGGGGGCGGCTCGCGAGCTGATAAGTCCTGGCTGCTTTCCCGCTATGCGTCCAGCGTCCCTCCCTCCTGCCCTCTCCCTGCACCGTTCTCACTTTCCGATGCAAAATTAGCATGCAGGAGGGAGGCAGGGAGGAGGCATGCTGGGTGCATGCCCGCGCCCTGGCGGGACCACAGCCTCCAGCCCGCCACTTGAACCCCCAGAACGGTGGCTGCCCTTTAACACCGAGAAACACCAGGGGATGCTGGCTACCAAAGGAGATGTCGCTCAGAATAGGCAGGGTCGCATCCTCATACCAGTAAACTATTTTTTTTTAAGTTTACTTATTTCTTTTGAGAGAGACAGAGACAGCACGAGCGGAGGAGGGGCAGAGAGGGAGGGAGAGAGAGAATCCCAAGCAGGCTCAGAGCCCGCTGCGGGACTGGAACCCACGAAGCCGGGGAGATCGCAACCTGAGCAGATGCCCAAGCCAACCAGGAGCCCCGCGGTCAACTCTGTTTTCAACAGGCAGCACCGCTAAGCTGTCAGCAGCTCGAGAAGCCCTGCTCCGAGATGCCACCCGCCAGGTCTGCCCACCCCTGGCCCGGAGCCTCGCAGGCAACTTTTACGCCAGAGCCACGTCATGGAGATTCCTGTCCTTCGCGTGTGGCGTGTGGTTCTTCTGCCCCGGGGGTTTTGGTTACAATGACAAAATACCTCAGAGGAGGGTGGAGCACCATTGATAAGCATCGACGCATATACACCACAGCTGTAGGTGTGAGCGTTCTCACGACTTCAGAGCGGGTTGCCACGCGGTTCCCGTAATGCCAACAATCCCCGCTGCAGGGAGACAAAGCCAAGCATGAATGAGGGCGGCAAGTTTCTCTTTCCTGCTTCTGCTCCTGTTTGTGTCACTGTCCCCTCCCGATTCCACACCGGTCCACCTCCGCTCCCTTCTGCCAGAGATTTCACACCCACTGACGCAATTCTCGCTCCCTGCAATTTCACCAAATCTAGACTCGAAAAGATAGAGTCTTTATGAGCCCAATTCCTATGGCTCTGGCCAGTGCTGTCACTCTCGGCTCCTGCCAATCCCAGGGAAATCCTGGAGCTGAACCACTCCGTTTTTGTGAGCTATTCCTCTCCCTCACCCAGGAAAGCCTCTGCTCTCCACACCAGGATGTCAAGGGCAGCCCAGCGAAGACTTCTCTGACCCTTAACAGAAAGAGAACACTCTTAGCAGCATGTGGCTATATTAGTCTGCCAAGGTTGCCACGGAAACACGAGCTGAGGGGCTTCAAAAAAGGTATTGGGGTTCCTGGGCGGCTCTGTCGGTTAAGCTTCCTACTCCGACTCCGGCCATGATCTCGAGGCTGGCTCGGGAGTTCGAGCCCCGTGTCGGGCTCTCTGCTGTCAGTGTGAGCCCGATTCAGATCTTCTCTGCCCGTTCTCTCTCTCTCTCTCTCTCTCTCTCTCTCTCAGAAATGAGTAAACATTTTAAACAATGTACTGACTCAAGTTCTGGAGTTACAAGTTCGGGACCAAGGTGTCAGCAGGGCCTCCCTCCCTCTGAAGGCGCTAGGGAAGGACCTGTCCCAGGAGCCTCTCCCGGCTTCTGGTAGCTCCTGGGCTGTGGTGAGGGCCTGCGTCCCAACTTCCCCTTTTTGTAAGGACACCAGGCATCCTGGATTAGGGATCTACCCTAATGGCCTCATTTTAACTTAATCATCTCCGAGAACCCTGTAAGGTCATAGTCACAGGTACCGGGGATTAGGACTTAGACGTCTTTGCAGGGGGGACACAATTCTCCCCATAACAATAGCAGACTCTGAACGTTCACGTCCTTCCCAGCATCACTTACAAGAGCTTTGACACTCGTTACATGAGTAGTGCTCCTCACCCCTTTATGTCAGCGCCCAGATTTTAAACCTGTACCTCGTAAGCATTTGCTGTTTTCATTGTGGGTGCTCACCAAGATGTACCCAGTGGCACATACACAGCACCCCGGTCCCGAAACTGACCGTACTTGCTCCGGCCAGCCGGAAGGGACACTTCCCACTACAGATTGGGGATGACAGGCAAGGCTTCTGGACTGGGTGGTATCTGCCTCTCATCCTGGAGGGAGGGCAGGTTTTAGGAAGCTCGCAAAGAGAGGTGAGCCTAGGCCAGAGAAAAGTAGCTGCTTTGGTCGTGCGGACACAAGAGTGAACAAACCTTTTCTAAAATGTTAAAGAGAAAGGAAGAGAGTTTTATTTGAGCCCAAGTTAGGACAGCTGCCCAGAATGCACAGTCTTTACAAAGAAGAGAGTGCTCTGAGGAAGGAACATTTGGGGACAGGGTTAGGTATCTCTTTTTAGAGAAAGAGTTACAAACCATCACAACAAAGGACACTCCAGACAGGTACAGACTTTATCTTATGTTTTTAGTCTTTGCAAGGCTGTACGACTTTAATCTTCTGGGAGCCAGGGAGGGGTTTTTTTGTTCTTCTTATGTTTGGAATGCTCTTTTTTTGGTGTTTTGGGTTTTGCCGTTGTTTTGTTTTGCCTTTTATTTTTATTTTTTTCAGGTTATTTATTTATTTTGAGAGAGAGAGAGAGAGATCACAGCTGGGGAGGGACAGAGATAAGGAGACACAGAATCTCCAGCAGGCTCCACACCATCCGCACAGAACCCCACGTGGGGCTTGAACTCACACACTGTGAGATCATGACCTGAGCTGAGATCAAGAGTCAGATGCTTAACCGACTGTACCGCCCAGGTGCCCCTGTTGTTGTTGTTGTTGTTGTTGTTGTTTAACGAAGCTGACTTAAGATGTGTGCTCAGGGCAGAAATACAGCCCATGCTTTAGAGGTTTTGCCGAGTCATGTTGACCTTGGTAAATGTTAAAGTATAGCTTCCCTGAGGGTCACCTGGGTGGCTCAGTCGGTTGAGCATCCCACTTCAGCTCAGGTCATGATCTCGCGGTTCCTGAGTTCAAGTCCCACATCAGGCTCCGTGCTGACAGCTCAGAGCCTGGAGCCTCCTTCAGATTCTATGTCTCCCTCTCTCTCTCTACCCACCCCCCCCCCACCCCCACCCCACACATGCTCTCTCTCTGTCTCAAAAATAAATAAACATTTAAAAAAATATGTTTTTTTAAATATAGCTTCCCTGGGAACCAAGGGGCAGAGCCCACAAGCGTGAAAGTTGAATATTTCCTTCATCAGTAGGAGCGAGGATGCGGCAGTTTGTTTTTAGATTTTTCCCCATCGGGAAGGATGGGAAGTGAAGGTTGGGATGTCAGGAGAAGATGATGAGTGTGTCAACAGTTAAACTGAGAAGTTAAAGCATGCAGATGGAGACCGCCTGGAGGTCTTCTATTTGTCATTTATACCCACGTCAATCGTCGCCTCTACTGGGAAGCCTTTCAGTGTTACTTTCTCCTTACAGTTTGGCGCCTCAGCCCTTGACATATTTTGCCACGCTAGTGCTTACCATGGTATCTTCTGGTACGTCCTGTGTCTGTGTGTGGCCGCAGGGCTGTGCTCCTGTGCCTGTAGTCTTATCACCTTATCACCAGCAATAGGCTAGACCGTGGGGAATGCTCAGTAAATAAATCCTGAGGCAAAACAAAAGCAGGAAGCCAGTCAGCTTAACAGCCATCTGACTATAAGATGCGCCAGTCAAGAAGGACAGACTCTTATAACTTGAAGGGACCTCGGCAGCCATCGAACCCCATCCCCCAGTAATCACCGCAAATCCCAGACGAGTGATGATCCCACCTTATTCCCTCCTGGGGCGGCTCTTGGCATAAGAAGTATGCGGCTGGAGGAGACCTTAGAGACTGTGCTGTCCAGGAGGTGAACGAGTGAAGCTGTTGGCTCAAGGTCACTCAGCAATTAGCAACAATGATGGGAAACAGAAGAAACTGAGAACTCGCCACCTGACCTACTATGTCATCACCACGGTCCCGTGGGTTGTGGCTACGACCGTGTTGAAGTTTACAGTTGAGAGTGCTGAGGCTACAAGAGGGTGAGTGGCCTGCTCAGGGTTGTCTGGTTATAGGTGGTAGAACAGGGACACAATGACAGAGTGATCTCACTCCATTTTCCAGTGCCCCCCGCCATTCTTGGATAAGACCCAGGTTTCCTGAGACAATGTGACACTGTCTTCTTCCTTGCAGAACGAAACTTGCCGAAGAATCTGCTCCGAGCTCCCTTCTGCTTTATCACCTCCACTTTTCTTGCTTTTCAGGAGAGAAGTATGAGCTCCATGCAGGGACTGAGTCCACCCCAAGTGTCGTCGTGCACGTGTGTGACAGTGACATAGAGGAAGAAGAGGATCCAAAGACTTCCCCAAAGCCAAAAATCATCCAAACCCGGCGTCCTGGCCTGCCACCCTCCGTGTCCAACTGAGCTCACCGCTCCGCCTCAACGATAATATCTGTCTCCTCTTTATCATGCTTTTTTCCCCTCTGTTGTTTGTTTGTCGAAAAAAAAAATAATTGCCTTTCAATCCCTGGGTGTTTGGTTGTTTGAGATTCCTTCCTTGTAATCAAGCCTCTCGGACAAAAGGGCTAGGAAAAGGTGATATGTTTCCTGATCATATCATACCCATCAAGCATAATCCATTATTTAGAAGGTTCTAGAAAAAAAAAAAAGTAGTATTTTCTTATTAAAGAATCTGCACAGCCTATATCTTCACTCTCTCTTGTTGATCCAAGCCAGAGACATCAGTAACAAATAGCACCCGTGTTGTTTGTGATCTGTTTCAGTCCCAGTCCTGACATGTGTGCGTTGTTTCTTCCTGGCCACTTAAGTAGGACCATAAGTAAACTTGACCTTGACTGCATGAGATATCCCTATCTGGTCTCACTCAGTCCTCTGCATCCCGACATTCCCAGGACATGCATGATCACCAGCATTTATTTTCATGATTCGAGGATATACTATAACTCACAGATTGTCAGCATCCAGCCATGTCCTATCTAGATTAGAAAACTTACTAGCATCCTCCAGCTTAAAAAGTCTGGGTATATCCACTATTTTGAGTCAATACTTCATAGCTCTGTTAAAATTCCTGGAGGCAGCACTGAGCTTGGCCCCAAAGATATTCCTCAGTAGATTTTGAACACCACTTCCATATAGAACTTTCCCAGCCTCACTGGGGAGGCTTGTCCAGGGTGATAGAGACCGATTTCAGACAAACCTATTTATTATAAAAGTTTCATGGTGTCTGAATGATTGTTTTTTTCTCTTTGTATATTTGTACAAATGTTTCAGCTGTGCTTTTAAAATCTGGATGTTTTTTATTTAGTGACTGTTCAGCCATTAGCTGCTTACCAACATGATACGTGCATTGCTTATGAATGCATTCATATACTAATACAGATAATCTGATAATATTACACTCTATTATGGATAATGCTGAATTTTGAAAGGGCACAAAACTTCTCATGCCACTATATAAATGATTAGCCAACATCTTTGCTATCGAGAACACTTGTTTTTAAATAAAGGCAAGGCGCAAGTGTCCGTTGTAGACAATTTGGATGAAGCTAAATCGCCAGAACGTAGCAGCCACTGAGCATTTGAAAAAGGAAAGGGTAGTAGATAAACGTATACCAATCCTACTCATGCAATGGCCATGTTGCTCAAAAACATTTGTTTTCGTCACATGTGATATTTCTATTTCTGTAGCCCGAAGTGCATTACAGAAGATACACCTATAAAACCATTACCTTCTGCTATATGTGCAAGGCCTCATCTACTCCTGTACATTTAACGAATTATTTTAGATGCAAACGCCAGTTACAATGGAGAGGGGAAATACTTTCATTACCCAAGCCTCAGAGAAACACACGAGAACAAGAACATAGCCAACTTATGGAAGGATTGTCGTGGTTTTTGACTAAGGTGTATGTAAGTTTCATCAGAAACTTAAAACAGACCGATCACTCAGAAATTAAAGTCCGTTCTACTGTGAATATAGCAATATAGTACTGGGCACAGTACAGGTGAAACTGAGGACAGCATTGCTTGTAAAACCCTGAGTTGCCATACGAAAAATGAAGGCTCCTTTCAAAAATAAAATCTGAGGAGTGTATAATAAGCAAATGCTTTGACTTTCCTTTGCTGTGGAGGTTTTTGGTTTTTCCTTAACAAATGAAAGATTAGACTTAGGAGTGGAGAAATGCTGCCCTCTAGTGGAAGAAATATTTTCTGAGCTCCTGAGACTAACGGAGAGCTGCAGCAGTCGGCCATTTTGTCCTGAATCTCTTAGTCCTCTGAGGGTCATTTGACTTTCTAAACTATTCAGAATTTTCAGAATGCAAGTTCTAAGGAGATCTGGCTGAGAAAAATATTTGGAGATCATTTTTGACGTGTTTTAGAGCAGGTACCATCACTCATTTCCAGCCAAATTTAGTGAAAGTTAAAATGACCATTCTGTGTTACACAAAATAAAAACACAGTGGAGCGTATGACCCAACTGGTTAGTCTTGGTGCCATTGATTGCAAAGTTTCGATGTTAATCTGTCTCAGGTCAAGTACTTCTTTCATTAGGCTGGGTTTGGGGAGGGGGGAGGAGGAACTTTTCCCAGGAGATCAGTAAGAAACTGGAAGGACTCCCGGAAGGGTTTCAGCAGAGCCTCCTGCACTGTGAAAGTCAGAATTGCCTCAGCATTTCCATGACGCACATTATGCAAATCTCTTTATCACTATTTTAAGTTTGAAAAGTTTAAATATGGAGGGGAAGGGGAGATTTCCACCAACTGAATCATTTGTGCACGTGTATAGCTCAAAAGAGCTTAGACTTCAAATATACCTGGTGAATGACTCTTTGTCCGTGTAGTATAATTTCTGTGTTGTCTTTCTTAGCTATTTTTGAGTGGTAATTGTGAAAGAGTGCAATGCAGCCTATAATAGTCTTTCTAAAAAGTTACCAACAGGTGAGATTCACTTTTCTGTGTTCTTACTGAAAGGAGCAGAGGGGGAAGCTGGGTGGCAACCATCTCCTGAAGGAACAGGAAATTTGAGCAAGGCATAAAGGGATGGGTTGGGCTCTGATAAGGGGAACTATCTTATTGTCATGCCTCAAACATGTCGGTCTGAAAGGCCATTTCAAATGTACTAAGGACCCTCTTGAAACATCTCTCCCACACTCTTCTTTAGTTTAAAGCACTGTAAGAAACCCAAAGTGGGAAACGTTTTATTATGTAGAACACAAAGTGCACTATCATAAAGTACAAGATGGGTACATGGTATTTCATTACAATTAAGAGCGTCTGTTTCTCAAATTACATTAGGAGAGTTAACAGGAAAGCGTCTCAGACTGGGAGAAGATATTTGCAATACATATAGTTTTTAAATGACGCAGAACTAAAACACGAGAAGAATTCCTGCAAATCAATAAGAAAAAGGCAGACAATTCGTCTTGTGAAAATGGTCAAACTACTTAAATGGACGCTCCATATACACAGGCACCTCACGCATACACACCCAAACCCAAAATACCCATCTGGTTCATAAACGTTAAAAAAGTATTCAGCGTCTTTTCTCATCAGAGAAATGCAAATCAAAACCTCCAGGAGGGATACCACACACCTATCCGAATGGCCAAAATTAAACACGAGGCAGTATGAAGCACTGGTGACGATATGGAACGAGGCGAACTAAACTGTCACTGCCACCTGGGAACGCTGCTTGAAGGTCAAACATATGCCAATCTGGAAGCGATCCCATTCCAGGGCCCCAGGACATACAAGCAGCAGAGAGGAGTTCTCACGTCTACCAAAATACCTGTACAGGAATGTCCCCAGGAGCATTGCTTATAATAGCCGTTAATTGGATACAACCCGAATGTCCTTCAGTTGTAGAATGAATACTGAACTGCAGTACATTCGCACAGAAGAGAATTACAAAGCAATAGAAACACAAATTACTGGGGCGCCTGGGTGGCTCAGTCGGATAAGCGGCCGACTTAGGCTCAGGTCACGATCTCACTGTCCGTGAGTTCGAGCCCCGTGTTGGGCTCTGGGCTGACGGCTCAGAGCCTGGAGCCTGTTTCAGATTCTGTGTCTCCCTCTCTCTCTGCCTCTCCCCTGTTCATGCTCTGTCTCTCTCGGTCTCAAAAATAAATAAAACGTTAAAAAATTAAAAAAAAAAAAAAGAAACACAAATTACTGAGATATATAACAATATGGATATATCTCAAAATCCTACTTTTTTAAGGTTTGTTTCTCCTGAGAGGGAGAGGGAGCGAGAATCCCAAGCAGGCTCTGTGCTGCCAGCAAGGAGTTCGGTGTGGGGCTTGAGCTCAGGAACCGAGAGATCGTGACCTGAGCTGAAATCGAGAGTCAGATGCTTAACCAACTGAGCCACCCAGGCGCCCCGCAAAATCATAATCTTGAGTAAAAACATAGACGTGAAAGAATACGTGAGGTATGACTCCATTTATGATGTTAAGAAACAGTCAAAACTGACCTATGTAGGGGCGCCTGGGTGGCTTGGTCGGTTAAGCGTCCGACTTCGGCTCAGGTCATGATCTCACGGTCCGTGAGTTCAAGCCCCGCGTCGGGCTCTGTGCTGACAGCTCAGAGCCTGGAGCCCATTTCAGATTCTGTGTCTCCCTCTCTCTCTGCCCCTCCCCTGTTCATGCTCTGTCTCTCTCTGTCTCAAAAATAAATAAACATTAAAAAAAAATTAAAAAAAAAACCTGACCTATGTAGATAGACATTATAATAGTGGTTACCTTTTGGAGGGTATTGAATGAAAGGGGACACCTGCCAGCCTTCCCCTAAAAGGAGCTACAAACATTCCATCTAGACCTCCTTGGATGTATACATATGTAAAACTCGTTTCAAATATGCACCGTATATGGTATGTAAATTATACCTCAACTGAGTACTGGAGGAAGGAACGACTGGTCGCGAAAAGGGTTTGGAATGCCCTCAGCCTAAAAACACATCTCATTCATCTGATGTCTGGGAGATACTCCCACACGTATACACAGCGTTCCTTTCAAATCTATAAGTATTTTCTAGAATAGAAAGCAAAGACCTTAAGCGCTGGGTGAGGCACTGTTGGTTCGGGTGACAAACATTTACCAAGGAACTACTGTGTGCCTGACACCAGAAACAGTGGTGAACGTGGTAGGTATTGTCCCTGCCGTTTCAGGAAGGAGGGTCTAGTGTGGGGAAGTGATAATAAACACAGAGATAAGCAAATAAAGAATGACAAGTTCTGGTAGGCAAGCACAGTGAGGAAAAGCAAGAGCACACTATGAAGACAGAGAATATAAGTGGAAGACCATGGTCAGCGTCAGCCTCTCCGAAGAGGTGACCTTGAAGCTGAACTGAAGAAAAATGTGCCATCCAAGGGCGAGAAGAGCATTCTGGGCAGCAGGGGTGAAGGCCATGGATTTGGAAAGTCCTCCTCACGTGGGAGGAGCCCGCAGGGTGTCATCAGCACAGGGGAGCACAGGATGAGGGGGAGCATGCCCTAAATGTGGGTGGGAAAGAGGGCCGGGCCTGGGCTCTGTGGAACGTGGCAGGCCAAGCTGGGGGGCTTGGGATTCATTTAAAGCACAAGAGAAAGGTTTTCAGCCAGGGAGTATGTGCCCCGGTTCATCATGCAAGACACCCCGTTCTGAGAGAAGCATCCTAACAGAAAGCAACAGCCCTAAATGTCCAGATAGATACTCCGGTGTGAGGACTTGACCCCCTAGCACCCAATTTAAGCTTGAAAAGACGGCTTTGAATAGCTGGGTTCATCATCACTGAAATCTTATCTGCCACGTGAACCCTCCACACCCATCAGCGTGCAGTATCTTTCATGGTTCTAGAAAAGTTGTTGTTGTTGCTGTTTTCTATCCTTACCCAAGTCATTTAGAAGGGCTTGGTGCAGGAAAGGGGGAACAGGGCAAGTGATAAAGAATGTGAAGTCAGTGTTTCAGGAAAAACATCCATTTAGCTGCTGATACAGAGTGTCCCTGCCAGAAGCCGCCATGCAGAGCGTCATTGAACACTTGGCAGGCTTTCCCCTCAAATTTATGCAATCTGAGAAAGGGGAAAATTTCAAGCAAAAGTTTTCTGTCAAACTCATTCATCTGTTCCTTTCAAAGATAGTCTTGGGAGATGTTATTGGAGCTGATTCAGGAGATTTTTATGTTTCTAAAAGGAAGCCATATCCAAGGTTAACTCGTGTGTGTGTGTGTGTGTGTACCCAAGCGCATTTGATATAAGTTGGAAATAGAAAACCCAGAATTGGCTGAAATGGTTGAAATACTTTGTGCTGAGCCTTTTTATGCACAATACCTCCCTGGCTCTTTTGCATTATTTTCCCTTCTCAATAATTGAGTTGGAAGGACTCTCAAGGCTGGGCAGAAATGTGGGGCCTCCTTGGTAAGTTGCAGTCGTTAGTGACATCATTATGATTTCCTAAAGAGACTTTGCGTGTGTCTGTGGGGTCATTTTTTCTGAAAGCAAGGGTATAGCTGTTTCCATAGTGCTGCCACATTCAGCACCAGACAGCCCACGTGATGTGCCATAGTGAGTGGGCACTGTGGTCTAAGTCCCGGCTCCCCGTTCAGAGGGGCGTCACCCATGCCCCTGGAGGTTGGGGCGCTGGTGGCTCACGACCCTCCACCGAGTGGCCAGGCACTGCACTCAGCAGGAACAGAATCCTTCCCCATGGTCCCACCCCCTACCCCAGGACACTGTGTATGAAGTAACCCATCATGCAGGAGGTGGGAAGGCCCCATCTTATGGCTCAGAAGGGCTACCCCAGCTCCAGAGCCACCTGTGGGGCCACCTGAGGGGTCTCTGCATCTCAATTCCACTCTTCCCTTTGCCTAAACATACTCCTTCACCCCAACACAGGTGTGGACACCAAAGGCTTTCCAGCAAACTTCCTGTATGCGCATCTCGCTCTCAGAGTCTGTGTCCCAACGAAACAAGTCTAACACAACCTCAATTGCTTTCTCTCCATCGCTTCGAGCTCTGTAGAATTGTGTCACCTTTCTCCATTCATGCCATTCCCTGTGCATGACTAACATGGATCCATTATACCGGGGTTAGTAGCTTTGCCAACAGCAGTACAAGAAAGTTCCACTGCATTGTTCAGCCGAGTTCAGGGGGCGTGGAATAGAAATGCGAGTAACTTGGCCCAAAGTCCCATGGTGAGAAAGGAGGGCTTCTCCCAATCTCCCCCATGGTGTGAGAAAGACAGGGAATACCCATTCAGCTTCTGGTGGAGGCCCTTATGAAAAACACAGGGCTCTGTGGCAAGGAAAGGAGGCCACAAATTCTGACCTGTGTGCCTTGAATGTGAGAAAGGGATAGACATTGTGTATATGACATTCGGCAAGTTTACTAAAGTCCCTAAACCTGTTTCCTCTCCTGTAAAAGGGGTATAAAAACCCACCTTGGTAGTGAGGACTTAATATGACAATACTAATGACAGCAATTATGACTGGTGCCTACACCCCAGCTCTGCCACTTAATCAACTTGTGATCTTCTGCAAGTTTCTTAAGCTAAACCTTGGTTTTCACCTGTGCTAAAAGGGCAGAATATTAGTACCTGCCTCACAGAGTGAGAGGAATTAAGAAAACACACCAAGGCTGGGCACATAGGAAGTCCATGGCCAATGTTTTCTATGCATCAGGCCTCACACGGAGCACTTGACCATCATAGCCTCACATAATCTTCACGGTGGTTCTTTCATGGCACCCATTTTTCATAAAAAAACAGTCATCGTTTATCACAGGCTTTTTCTGCAGTAGCTGCTCTTCTAAGTTTTTTACATTCTTATTAATTTTCTTGACGATCCTATGAGGAAGGTACTGATGTCTCATTTTACATGTGAGGCAACCAAATCCCGGAAGTGTTATATCCTTGATACTCAAAGGGTGCTCCATGCACTGCCCGCATCAGCATCGGCTTCCCAGGAAGCTGGTGAGAGACGCAGGGTCTCAGCCCCACCAGGACCTACAGAATTAGAATCTGCATTTAAACAAGATCCTCACTCCCATGATTCCTACACACTTTAAACACCACTCAAGATCAAGGGCCAAATCAAATCATGGCCGAGCTACAACCGTAGACCCAATACTTTTAACTGCTTCAATGTGTAGAGTGCTCGCCAAAGAAAATGCTCTAAGTCTATAATTTCCCTTTCTGCAGTAATCATTTGTTTGGCCAAGCTGCCTTCTCTGCATCTATCCACAGCCCATCCTTCGCGTTTTGCTGACCTCGGTGTTCTGACTAAAATACCCAGGTATCACTGCCATGTGTCAGGCTCCGGTAAAGCTTTGTCAATGGCCATTCCAATGATTTCCAGCAAATGTGCTTCTGAATAAGCTATCGTGTGATTTCCAGAAAGGAAGTTATACCCCAGGAGCACGCCAGAGTTCTGGGAAACAGCCGCTCCTGGTGCTGCTAGGAATAACAGAATAGTCTCAGGTAAGCACCCCAGTACTGCATATACTGGGCTAGCATAAGACTAAAGTCATCTCCGCTTGCCACGGTATGTGAGCCACCATGAAAACCTGTCTTTATTCATATTCTCAGATACCAGGCTAGGAATAACAGGATATTATGACTGCCCTGATGAACTTGGACCAAGATTAATATATTATCATTAACTACCATTCATAGGAAATCAGTTTATCCAGAGAAGAGTTGTCCAACCTCCTGCCTACAGGGTTGGACTCTGGCAACCTGTATTCCAGGAGGCACAAGAGAGACAGCCTCTGTCTGCAGACTGTTTTCAGTACAGAGGCTCACCACACCCACTGCCACAACCCCCAGCTGTACCCACTATCCCTGACACCCAAATGTTTTTCCTGGAGTCTCCCCAGGGATTCTGGCTTCTAGAAAGTCTGAAATAGGAATAACCACAACAGAAAACATCAAATTTTATCACCACGGGAGTAGGAATCTTTACAGTCAAAAATGACCATAGTCTATTAAGTGAAATCCTGCGCCTGGCAGGGCAGGGAGGCTGCGTGAGGATTCTGTCTTTTAATTTATTACATGTTTCAAATAATCTTCCTTTTACTAACCCCACCTGAACGCCCACTTTCAGAAGAAGCTGGTGCTTAATATTACTGAGGTCCCTCCCCATGAACTAGCCCCCTGCCTGGCTCCTACACCTGCTGAGATTTTAGCTCTCCCTAGTTTGGGAAGTAAGCAACCATGCTGTCTTCAGCTATCTAGCTTCCAAAACGTTGTTGTTATTCCCCTTTTCCATTCCCCTTGACCTTGTGGGCTTATAACTATCTTTTTCTTTCATTAGGATTTTGAAGAAAGTAAAAATGAACTCATGAGTTTACTTGACCATGTGTAGCCAGAAACTGGAGTGGATTTCTTTCACATGCATCCTTTTGACCAAAAGACTTTGATATCCTTAGACTACCAAAGGCACAGAGGCATGGTGTCCTCTCGAAAGGACCATTCTAGTGCATGGTCAGTCGTTCAGACGCTCTCACCTCTAAAGAATTACAGAATTTCTGAAAGTGGGACTTGAGGCTCTTTTACCGATTGGATGTGTCACAATAAGAAATGTGTCACCAAGTTACCTGAGTGAAGCCAGAGAAGAGAGAAGCAAAGGTAGATTTTAAACCTCCATCAGTTCCCCACAAATGGTAAGAGCACTAGACGAAAGTCCTCTGACAGCCGGTGCTTTTCCCAAGGCCTTACACATGATTTGCCTCAGGGCGACGATCCCCCCCAGCCTACAGAAGCGTGTTACCTCTTTGTGTTGTTTTGTTACAATTGCTAATAGCTAAATGTACCTCATTCTGGCCTTTAGCTGGACCACTGCGATCTACGTGATCGCACGAACTCAAAACCTCGCCTAAAGGAAAGGAGACCAAAGAAAAGTCAGCAACCAGCTCTGTTCACTGGAGGAACAATAAGGAACATTTATTGACTACTTTGTTCCTAGTCCCGTCCTGTACATGGTTTTCCTCATTTGATCCCCATGACAGACCACAAAATTGACCTTTGTTCTTATTCTTCCGATCTGCAGATGAGGAAGTCTGGATTAGCAAAGCACTAGTCTTCAAGCTCAGATGGTCTGGGTCTGAAGTCCAACAGGTTTTTGTGTGGGGGGGGGGGGGAGTTTGTGGGTTTTCTTTTAATGTTTATTTATTTTCGAAAGAGAGAGAGAGCAATGGAAGTGCAGGGGGGTGCGGGGACAGAGGATCCAGAAGCTCCAGCTGACAGCAGAGAGCCCAATGCAGGGCTCGAACTCACGAACTGTGAGATCATGACCTGAGCCAAAGCCGGACACACTCAAGCTCAACCGACTGAGCCAGCCAGGCACCCCCGAAGCCCACAGTTTTAAAGGAGAAACCACGCTCCACTCCCGATGGCACAGTAGCAGCTACAGCAGCTTAACTCACACGTTATCATTGGACCTTCGGGTTTGTGAAGTGCCCTCACACGTGCTGTATTATTTGACCTCATCGAACACCCACAGGAAACTAGCTGATGCCATGGGTGGAATACCCACACCGAAGAGCTTGGCAAAGATACCACAACGTGTGAGATCTCCAGAGAGAATGGCAGTGGTGCTCGGGCACTACCTTTGCTCCTGCCCCTGGATCCGCTCAAGTTCCACTCTGGGTCTGCTCCCAGCTCAGTGATTTCCAAGACAGCACGAAGGTTCAGTTTGTGTCTAACATTGTTTCTGGTCCCCAAGGGAGGCGGGCTTCTCCAGGAGTGGCACACTTTAGCGAGGAGATCTCAGATCCTTGTTCATTCTCTCTGTCATTCTTTCTTTCTGAAATTGAGGGTTCTGAAATTGAAATTGACGCAGAAATTGACAGTCGTTCCTGTGATTCACAGATCTAGGAGCAGAAAGAAACGTGAGAAAGGCTGGGGATCAGGGTTCTATGCCCCGAGAGGATTGTATCTGATCTATTCAGGGCACATGGGTAGCTAGCCAATTCATAAATTTATAGGGGAAATCATAATAAAATAAGTGGAACTCAAAAATGCAAATATGTAAAATGTGAGTCACATTATTTTGAGACCAATGAGTGAGTGGGCTAGTCCGAGTAGCTGGCCAGCGCTGTGTTCTGGAGGTCTGGCTGTGAGGTGATACCACCTCGTAGTGTTCGTTCTCTAGCTTAAGTAAAACTAGGGACAATTCTGGGTTCTGTGGCTGTTTGATATTCCCAGAACAGCAGCAAAGATTCAAGGGACCTCATTGTAGATGCTGGCCCAGCCTGGGAAGATCAGGCAAGGGGGAATCCTAAAAACATGGGGACCCTCCCACCCCTTACCTGCCCCTGGAGACAGGTTGCCCCCCAGGCCTTTCCCTCCTTTTCTTGTCCTCCTTTCTCCCCTTCCTGAACCTTTAAAGATAAAAAGATAAAAAGATAAAAAATTTGAATACTCTATTCGCGTATGAGATTATGACAGAAGATGGGAGCCCATCGCCAAAGGCTCATTTTATATTATCTCAACTACCTTATAGTAGACTTTCATACTAGTGAGTTTTAAAGCATTTCCTGAGCTTACCTGAGCTGCTTCCATTAATCCTTAAGCAGTCTGACATAAAGAAATCACTACAGTTAGCTAGCAGGTATCCTTTGTATTTTACTTAGGACTGTTTTCTTGTATTAGTCCTCAGGGAGAAGTGTGATCCTTTCAATGGTTCTGTTATATATAATATAATTGTGTGGTTACACAACTGCTTCTTGTGCTGACCACATCCCTCGATAAGCACATGGCAAGTGCTCTGAGAGCAAGGATGGTCCCTTCTGCTTAGCTTGACCTGCCGCACCTGGTCCTATGCTGAGCATCTAGTAAGTGTTCAATAAATCTTTGGTGACCAAAATGGGTAAATAAATCAGATGATTCAAAATCCAAATGATAAGCACAAATCATAATAAAACAAAACAAAACAAAAACTTTATACAAGACCACATGAAAACTTGCCATGAAAGAATAAATACTTGGCTGCTTGACCTATTTTCATAGACTTCCTCAACTGCAATCTCCATTTGATGGAAGAAAATGATACCATCATTCATTCACTCCACAAACAATTATTGAGGACTTACTATGCTCCAGGCGCTGAAATAGTTCTTTGATAAACAAGACATCTTGGTGGAAGAGATGATTCAAGTCTTTATAGCATTTAGTGGTTGGAAAGTCTTAGGGATTGCATTGCATCCCCCCAAATTCATATGTTGAAACCCTAACACCCATGTGACTGTATTTGGAGATAGGATCTTTAAGATCATTTCTACTTTTCATGGATTCCAGTAAAGGAAAATCTACAGTTTCCCTTGATATTTCCCTTGCTGATCACTTAGCTTTCCCAACCCTGTCTAAAGCTTTCACTGCATGGTTATGTTTAATGTTTATCTACCTCCTGAGGCTCATAGCCTACTCCCAAAGCAAGTCTCGGCCTAGTTCATATGCCAGCTGCCACCGCTCAGAGTCTGGCCTAAATATAGCTACAGCCCTCCCAGGGTTTTCTTGTTTCTCCTATGAACCAAATGCTTTGATTTTCAGTTCTGGTTTCAATTGGCCAACAAGGTAATTTGTTTCCATGTATAAGCAATCTCTCTGCGGTATTTCTGAATCACCAAAGACCGTCTACTTTCCCTTTGGGTCTTGGAAATAGGTAAGTATATAACCCAGCTAACTGCTGCATGGGCTTGGTCTCTGCTCTCACAGCTGAACTTGGGGTGTTTATATTTGTTATCTATTCCTGCTGAATAAATTACCACAATGTCAGTTATTTAAATAACACAGACTTATTATCTCCATGTTTGAGAGTCAGGGATCCAGCCCAGCTGAGTCCTGCACCTCAGGTCTCTCACAGGCTGCATCAAGTTGTTGACAAGGCTGGAGTCTCATCTGAAAGGTTGACTGGGGAAGGATCCACTTTCAAGCTCATTCAGATCGTCGACAGAATTTTTTTCTCCAGGGGCTGCTGGGCTAAGAGCCTCAGATTCCTGCTGGTTGTTGGCCAAGCCCATTCCCACTTCCTGGCCACATGGGCCTCTCCAACATGTCCATTACTTCAGCAAAGCATGAGAGCTAAGAGAGCATATAAAGAGAAGCTGCTGGCAAGACAGAAGTTACAATCTCTTGTAACCTAATCACGGAAATGATCACCTTTGCCATTGTCCTATTGATCAGAAGCAAGTCACTAGGTCCAAACCCCTCAAGGCAGTTGTGTGTTGATTACATGCGGATGTGAATAGCAGGAGATGGGCATCATCAGAAACCCTCTTAGAAGGTACCCACCACAGTATTAGTGAGCAGAAGATAAGCCACTGTGATGTGTCAGTCATCTCTAAGTTTCTTCTGAATTCTTGAAAGAGCTATTTATCTTCATGTTTCTTAAGAAAGGAAGCCTTGGGATGCCTGGGTGGGCCCACAGGTGAAGTGTCCAACTGCAGCTCAGGTCATGATTTCACAGCTCGAGGGTTTAAGCCCCACGTCCGGCTCTGTGCTGACAGCTCAGATCCTGGAGCCTGCTTCGGATTCTGTGTCTCCCTCTCTCTGCCCCTCACCCACATGCGCGCTCTCTCTCTCTCTCTCTCTCTCAAAAATAAACATTTTTTTAAAAAGAAAGAAAAGAAAAGGAAGTGGAAGAAGGTGATATCGGTTTCATTGTGACTGTCAACCTCTTAGAAGTGAGAAATTCTAACTGTGCAATTTCTCCTGCACTCCCCATACCCGTTATCCTCAGCCACTTGGCTGACTGACAAGAACCACCTATCAAACGCATCCTAGACAGAACTTACATAATGTCTGCCAAAAACTACTCTTCCTCTCCCAGGTGACAGACCATCCTACAGTAGTGTCTCAAGCCAGAAACTACAAAGTTACCCCTGACTCCTTCCTTTCTCTCTTTCCCTACCTTCACAGAGTAAAATATTAAACAAGTATTTGGATAAACTGTAAGTCACGTGACAGAGGACCTACATAGTCATAAGGGTTGTTATTCGCTGATAATGGAGCCTAAAGGGGATTCCTGTGTGATTTGGGTAAATTAATTTACCTCTCTAAGGTCTAGTTTTTTAAACTAAAAAAAAAAGTGGATAATAATAGGAAACATACGTCAAAGGACTGTTCTGAGGATAAAATGAAATGATATCTGTACAAAGCTTAGCATATTCTCTCACATCATATGAGCCCTCAGTACATGTTTGCTCCTATCGAGCTATCCGAGAGCCACACTGTGGCCATCTTTGTTTGCTTACTACCTCAGAAGTCTCTTCTCAAAGCCTCCACATTAGAGGCTAAAAAGCTAAACACACATTTTTCCAACCCATCTCATAGCCTTGGATATCTAGGGACACAGGTTTGGAATTGTTTCGTGCTTCTGTCGTTAAGAACGCCTGCCTTCCTTGAAGACAGATGGATCCAGGGTCTGCAATTTTAGCAGCCATTTGCATCCATGAGATAACAAGCATGTGGTTGAACAGCCACACACAAAAGATGGTGGACAGAAAGAGTTTCTGTCCCTGATGACATTGCCAAACAGCAGAACCAAGGCCAATATCCAGCTGCCTTCAGGCTCCTTGTCGTGCGAAAACCATTGTTTTGTCGGGTATTCTGTTATCTGCGGTTGAAAACCCTCCTCACAGATAATGTGTTTCAATACCTTGCAATTCAGTTACCTGAAATTTTAGGCCAGAAATCTGGACCAAGGTCACGACCTTCTTCAATCCAATATTTGAAATTCTATTTTTCCACATTAGGTGGCTTCTTATAGATGGTATAAACACAAGGAAATTGTGTGAACTTTATAATATGCTCTGTTTGTTCCTCTTATATTTTTTCAATATTTATTTATTTTGAGAGAGAGAGTGTGTGTGTGAGCAGGGGAGGGGCAGAGAGAGAGGGCGAGAGAGAACCCCAAGCGGGCTCCATGCTGTCAGTGCAGAGCTCAACACAAGTCTCGATCTCGGGAACCGTGAGATCATGACCTGAGGCGAAATCAAGAGTTGGATGCTTACCTGGCTGAACCACCCAGGCACCCTTATTTGTTCTTCTTATTATTAAATTTACCACATTTATTTCAAAAGCATATTCCTGACCTTGAAAAGAGTTCCACATATTCAAAGTTCTGATATTATGTCAAAGAAGCATCAAAGAGAAAAGGCGTGAGGAGAAAAAAAAAGGCAGAACTTCCGACACAACAAACAAAAGAAGAAGGAGAAAAGTATATTGATATAACCATAGGCAGCATCAGCGCTTCATTTCCAAAGTTTTTAGAGAACCGATCTTAGAATTTACCTACAGGGGTATATTTATTATGAAACCTCCCCCCCTCATTTCATCTCTTCCTAAGAATTCTCAAGAGTGACATTTTAGGATCGTGAAAGACCTACATATACAGATATCAAATGGGCAATATGCAAAGTAAATTTGTGCCAAACCAGTATAAGAGCCCAGTGAGGATTCACCTGCTACAAAATATCTAGTCCAAGTCCTGCCTAGAAATGCCAAGACTTACCTGAAAATGCAGCCATGAGAATTGCTGCCGTGCAGAGAACATGGCAAAGAGACTGGTTCTAGAACTTCAGCGGCCACTAGCCATGGAGCACTTGAAGTGTGGCCAGTGCCCCATGTTGAAATGAAAATGTTTTGTATAAGTTTTAGAACATAAAATAAAACCTGCTCCAAAATCAATTTAACCTGTGTCCATTATTCTGATATGGTCAATAGAAAATTTTACTTTATCCATATGGCTCTTACTACACTTTTACGAGAGAGTACTGCTCTAGAACATGGCTCTCAGAAGAACAATGACCCAACTTCATGTACCAGATTCAAAGAATTGAGCCTCAACAGACTAGCCACTGGATGTGGACATTTCCATGTGCAGGGCAGATAGGTCTAAGCAGAAAGTGGGCATGATTCTGACAAATGGAGAGCAGGCTTAACTAGGTTTATGAGAGGCTGGGGGTGGGGTGTGGAGGAAAAGAGAAGATCCTTACAACGGTTGGCTACAAACTGTCTTCAGACCATCAATCCCACCTGGGGCTGATTCCACCCATCTTGTCGTGCTGTTCTCTGTTTCTTGTACTATTTGTCTGCCTTGATCACCTTCCCAGGGATGTTTGGTCTCCATGAGCTATTTCACTTGGCTGCTGCTTCCAGTTCCTTCCAAGCCTCCCAGTGTGATGAAGGATTTTAATGCCCTGGGGCCACTGCTATAGAACTCCTGTTGCAAAGTGAGCAAATGGAACCAAAGTGACAGATGTTTTTCCACACAGCAGAGACCCAGGCAGTTAACTCAGTCACGGAACTGCTGAACTACTCTTGAAATGAGCTACAGGTAGAGGACCTCATCCATCTTCTTCTTGAAGCCTTCAAGGCCTCCATCCCCTGTGATATATTGTCGGTTTCCATTAAGAGCCTGGAGTCGCATAGCATTTGCTCTCTGAAGAGCATCGGCTGTGCGGGAGAAACTCATTAAATGAACAAGTCAGCAGAGCTTTAATAAACAATCAGATTAACGGCCCAGTAGGAGAGTTACAATCCCATAAGTAATAGATTTAAAACCTCACTAGGCCCAGGTTGTGGGTCAGCAGAAGCATTTGCCTCTAAACGATTTTTGGGCAAAAAGCCATTCTGTTACCTGGTGGTCTCTGTGGGTTCCTTTTAAATTTAGTCCTGTTTGAGAGTGTCAAAAACAAGGGCATTTTCCAAATGACAAGACTTTTGTTTTAGAATAAAACATAGGGAAGCCATCTATAAGGGAGGGTGAAGCTGAGACCATACTTCACTTGCCCGTGGACAGCATCTAGGAGGACAGACCAGGAGTCAGAAGACGGAATTTGTTGGCTGAAGTTGCTAAGGAAACCCACCTACCCCCTGAAGGATTTTCCTTGCTGTGTGCTTACTTGGGAAGGTCAGCCAAGCCATGGCTGGGTAAAAATTCACCCTGGGAAAAGTGGCCAGCTTCTTTGGCAATGTGTCTATCATTCCCTCACAGCAGAATGTGGGAATCCATTGACTTGCCTGGTGAGAAAGACAGTGTGAACCTCCCATGCTGGTGGTCCTCATATGACCAATGCTTGACTCTGGGGTTTGGCCAGTACAGTCTTTCCACATGCATCTCCCTGCTATTGCCCATGAAGTGGTCACTTTACTCGACGGCAGATGCTATTGGTTGCTTTTCCCAAACTACACCACAGTTTGTCCTTGCCAACAGAGGCGTATAGAGGCTAAAAATGCCAGATACTAATTTTCTTGCATCCTTGAAGCTCGAACTTAGTTCATAGGATCTAAAGAGAAGTCGGCGGTAGGCTTTCTGGGAAGGGTTTCTCTCTGGAAAAGGAAACACATGAGAAGAAATGCCCATTTTGTTCCCCATCTTCGTTTCCGATGGTTGCTGTCACAGATGATCACAAGCTTGGTGGCTTAAGACAACGAAAATGTATTCTCCTATAGTTCTAGAGGACAGAAGTCCAAAATCGGTATCACTGGGTCCAAAGCAAGGAGTCAGCATGGTCACACTTCCTCCGGAGGTTCTAGGGGAGCCTGGGTTTCTTCACTCTTTTGGCCTCTGGTGGCCGTTGGCATTCCTTAGCGTGGCCACACCACTCCAGTCTCTGCCTCTGCAGTCACGTTGCCTTTTCTTCTCCTGGATGGTGTCAAATCTGCCTCTGTCTCCCTCATATTGGGACACCTGAGACGGCGTTTAGGGCCCAGGCAGAAAATCTGGAAAGATGTCCCCACCTCAGAGTCTTTTTCTGCCATATAAAATAACATTCGCAGGTTCCAGGGATTAGGATGGGGATATCTTTTGGGGGGCAATTATTCAGCTTACCACATGGTGCAAGCTTGGGGAGTCAGAGCCAGAAAGAAGGAACGCAGCTGGGTCCCTCACCTGGTTACGCCGCTGAATAACGAAACCTGGGATCATCTCTCCAGGCTTATGTTTAAGTGAGATAACAAATGCCATTGTTGAAGCCACCTGGAGGTAAGCGTAATGTTACGTGCAGCTTAGGTCCTATTGGACACCACCATCGACTTTTTTTTTTACCTGAGGAGGTAATAAGGATACAGATGATAAGCTAAATGGAAATGGGTCACTTTGGCCATTATTCTTATAGAAGATTTTGCAATTCGCATCATCTTCTGATGCTATTCCCTTTTGCAATATTCTGATCGTTTTCCTGCATATGGTGCACCACCCTCACAAAACAGAGAGCTTGATAAGAGCAGCAATGCCAAATCATTTGATTCTTACCTGTGACACACTGCTGGGGTGAAGGAAATGCTCATTAAATTATCAGCTACTCAATCAATTTGAATATTAAAGTCCGTCACGAAAATTGATTATATTTGGATTACCCGTGGATTTCTAAAGCATATGATAACACGGTTTCCTATGAGAATTAATAACTACACTGTGTTCACATTTCATGTGCAGAATGCAGTTATCACTATTTTCTTGAGGGTTCATACTTCTCCAAGTACTATGCCAGGTAAGTAACAGTCCCCGTCTCTGTCTCCGTCTCTCTGTCCCTGTCTCTCTCATACACACACAACACGCACACACGCACCCGCGCGCACGCACACACATTCCCTCATAGTGTTCTTCAAAAAAATTCTCTCCAGCTTACAAATGAGGAACCGGAAGCACCACCTGGCTAAATAACTCACCCAGAATCACAAAGCTAGAGAGAACCAGAGCCTAGGTCCAGACCAATATCCATCTGATTCCAAATTCCATGAACTCTTTCTCACATACGCTGCCTCCCACCACGCCATTCTATTTCCATAAAGAAATCCAAGAACTTTCACAGAACGATTTGGGGTAAGAGGATTTAAGAAAAGGAAAATACACATACATACCAATTGGGTTGATTGCCTTATCCCACGCGTAAAGCGTGGATTAAGAAGAAAAGTGGGAAGATCCTCTGGGAGGAACAGAGCCAATTAGGAAAAGGCAGAAAAAGAAATAGGAAGAAGGTCTCAGACCCTTTGGAGGTCGTCTTTATAATGTCTTCTTTATAACCGTGGGAACTCCAGCCACCCCCTTTAGTAGAAATCACAAGCTGCTACCTGCAATAATTTATTTGTAGTTGTATGAAGTTCAATTAATTAATTAATTAAATGATTGTATTGGTATGAACATACCCCAATCACCAGCATTTCAGAACTAAGGTTGGGTTTGCCCCTATGAAGTCACCATAGAAATGTCATTGCCTAAGACCAGGCAAAGCAGTCATCCAGCGCAGGGGAGGATTCTTCCCAGTGATAATCTGTCTATTCAAAATACAGATATTACACATATTATATAGTCTTACATTTATATATAAGTAATTATATAAGAAATTACTCCCAAGACATGTCATTAACTGAAAAGAAGAATAATACATACAACATAAATACCACTTATTTATGTTATAATACCACTTATTTATTTGTTTGAAAAAAAACCAACAACTCTAGAATATTCTTATTTTGAGTTTCCTTATTCTACCTTGGAAATTTTCAATACTTACAAATTCCAGTAAAATTCAACAACCTAATTCCAATTCCAAGCACACCTCTTCTTTCCCATTTACCCAAACACAGTTTTTAAATACAATAGTGCTATATGATAATATATCATTAATGACCCCCTACTCTTTCCAAAAACACTAGGCAGGGTACAAATACACTGTTAAAAAATTACAAACTCTTTCTGTCTGGAGATGCTGACTGTCTCAGCAACTTCTCAATGGTCAAGATAAGTAAACGTTTTATTCGTGGGTCAGTGTTATGCCCAGAATTCGTGATCCCCAAAGACCACTAGGGAGCCGAGTCTGATGCAAAAGCAAAAGAACCTTTATTCGAGCTAGCTCGAGCTCAATCCCCTACCTGCACCGACGCAGCGGTGAGATACCAGGGAGAGAGAGCGAGTTTCAAAAGCACAAAGGTTTTATAGGGGTCTAGGGGCAGTTGGTGAGGTAATGGCTGTGGCCTCAGCCGATTGGCTGGGGAAGGGTCGTGGCCTCAGCCGATTGGTTGGGGAAGGGTCGGAGTCCTGTTACGCAGGTCGCTGGGCGTGTTTTGATCAGAAAGTTTGAACGGGTGAGCGGGAGGTTACTCAAGGGGAGGAGGCGCAGTCTGAGGTTTCTGTGAATTTCCCGGAAAAGGGGTCATGTCGGGGACATAGTCACTCAAGGTGGAGAACACAGAACAAGATGGAGTCGGCCGGCGTAGGCCCACCCTTTCATCAGTATTACTTAACAGTTCATTCCAGAATATTCTTGTTCACGAAAATGAGACTGTTCACCAATAAAGAACTTGACTGTGTCAGGAAATTCCCGCACATACATGTGTCCAGACAAAGAGTTTGCTTCAATGGAGAAGCGGTTCTCCTTTTGGAACAATGGAGTCCTTGCCTGGGCAAACTGCTCACCAACCAAACAGCATTTCAAGACACATGCTTGGTTGCAACCACTAATCCAGAATATACGATGCGTAATCTTTGTCCAGTTCTCAGTCAGCTCTCTGCCTTGAAGGAATTGCCTTAACCCACTGGACCCCAATCAACAAAATCCAACAAATAATCTCTCTGACCACCCCCCTGGGACACGTTAAGACTCTGTTAAAGTGGAGTTCCCCTTCACTCCAGTGGGTCTACTAAACTTATCTTTGTTTGAATGATAGGTTTTCTAGTGATCTTTTGGGGCGTTGACAGTCATCATGTCTACCAGTCTGTGAGTTACATTTATCTCCTTAAGTAAGATTCATTAAGATCCACATTCTGGTCTGGTCCACATGGCGGGTGTGTGTGGGGGGAGGGGCGGGGAATTGTAGGTGAGGGCTCACAAATGGTTGCTGGTTCTCATCTGACATGTTCTTTTTCAGCTTCCCAGAGGCCACTCTGTGGTTTCCTGCCCCTATCTGTTCTCAAACAGAGGCTCTTCCCACCGCAGAGAAAGTAGTCATCAGGAAGCTGGAGAACTGCTCCCCCAGGTAGCTGCATTGGCTGTCTTGTTTATTTTGTACTCCCGATGTCTAGATGGAGCCTATTTTCCAGCTCTCTCCATATCCAGCTGAGGCCCTGACTCTGAGAATGACAGGAGAGAAGTACCCCCTCCATTCCTCCTTTCTAAAGGCACTAGGCACATTCCACAGTGGGATTTAGTTACAAAATAGCACCATGAGGCCCTTAACCTCCACCCCCTCACCCACCTCCAGCCTATAAGAGAAAAGACTGTCTTTTTGAAGGTGGGTTTGGGTAGCACCATCAGGGGAGAGGATTGCCAGCCCAGTAATGCTATTGCATTTTCTTTCCTGCCCCACCTTGTTTTTGTAAATCTGTTTACATTGGGGCCCGTAACTGAAAATACAATTTAGACACTGGCGGAAGCAACATTTTTCTAGATATGTCTCCTGAGGCAAGTGAAACAACAGCAAAAATAAACTATTGGGACTCCATCAAAATGTAAAGCTTCTGCACAGCAACAGAAACAATCAACAAAACTAAAAGACAACCTACGGAATGGGAGAAGATATTTGCAAATGATATATCCAATAAGGGGTTGATATACAAAATATATAAAGAACTGATACAACTCAGCACCCAAAAAACCAATAATCCAATGAAAAAATGGGCAGAAGACATGAACAGACATTTCTCCAGAGAAGACATCCAGATGGTCAACAGGCACATGAAAAGATGCTCAACATCACTCATCATCAGAGAAATGCAAATCAAAACTACAATGAGATAACATCTCATACCTGTCAGAATGGCTAAAATCAAAAACACAAGAAACAAGTGTTGGCGAGGATGTGGAGAGAAAGGAACTCTTGTCTGTTGGTGGGAATGCAAGCTTGATGAGAGCAACAAAGGCAAGAAATATGTAGTTTAAATTAAATCTCCTTACAGCTTACAGCCCACTGATAGATACCAGACACCCACAGAGGGGTAACATTCCTCAACGAGTTCACAGCTGCTTTAATGCCTTAATGTTTACATGTCATTGAAAACTAAAAGCAACCTCATCTTGACAATAGCTAAATCTTCAGGTTCCTGTAAGACCCTGCTTTCAGCATACAGAAATTCCTTGGAAACTAACATGATCTCTATCCCCCCACCACCCCCCTGCACTAACTTAAAAGTATATCATCAGTCACTCCTCACAAGCTCAGTCAGCTCTTTCTGCCCACAGCTTTTGTCCCTGTGCTATAATAAGACCACCTTTTTGCACTAAAAACGTCTCAAGAATTCTTTCTTGGTGGTTTGCTCCCAAACTCTACTGCAAATCTCATCAAGATGGTGCAGCCACTATGGAAAACAGTATGCAGATTCCTCAAAAAATTAAAAATGGAATTACCATATGATCCAGTAATCACATTACTTTGTATTTCCCAAAAGAATATGAAAACACTGATTCAAAAAGATATATGCACCCCTATATTCGTCGCAGCATTATTTATCATAGCCAAAATATGGACGCAACCCAAGTGTCCCTCAATAAATGAATGGATAAAGATGTGGTATGGGATGGATAGATAGATAGATAGGTAGGTAGATAGGTGGTGGAATATTGTTCAGCCATAAAAAGAATGTCATCTTTCCATTTGCGATAACATGATGAATCTGGAGAGAATATGATGCTAAGTGAACTAAGTCAGAGAAAGACAAATACTGTATGATTTCACTCATGTGAAATTAAAGAAACAAAACAAACCATCAAAGAAAAAAAGAGACAAATAAAAAAGCAGTCTCTTAAATATAGGGAACAAACTGGTGGTTACCAGAGGGGAGGTGGGTGGGGGATGGGTGAAATAGGTGATGGGGATTGAGTACACGTATCATGATGAGCACTGAGTAATGAACAGAATTGTTGAATCGCTGTGTTGTATACTCGAAACGAATACAACACTCTATGTTAGCTATACTAGAATTTAAAAAAATTTTTTAAAGAAAGCACATTTTACAATGAGTCTCAATGCATGAATACATATATGTGTGTGTTTGGGTGTGTGGGTATGTATACATTGAAATAAATTTTTTACAACATAATGCCTGTACTTGTTATGTGTGACGCACTCTGATATTTTCTATTCCAATTCATTGTATTGTTTTATTTTTTTTAATTTTTTTAACGTTTATTTATTTTTGAGAGAGGGAGAGAGACAGGGTGTGAGCTGGGGAGGGACAGAGAGAGAGAGAGAGAGGGAGACACAGAATCCAAAGCAGGCTCCAGGCTCTGAGATGTCAGCACAGAGCCCGACGCGGGGCTCGGGCCCACGGAGGTGCGAGATCATGACCCGAGCGGAAGTCGGACGTTTAACCCACTGAGCCACCCAGGCACCCCAGTTCTATTATTCTAAAAATGTTGTCACCACTTGCTAAATGAGTTTGACAACCAATAAACCACAAACTCCGGGTTGAAAAACAATCTCAGAGTTACACCTAAGGGAATCGGGGCACCTAATGAAATGGCAGCCAGCATCTTTGTCTGGCCTGGGTGTTGGGGATCTGAGCTTTGACTCTGGAATCTCCAAAGAAGTCATGGAGCCAAAGTGATTCGGGCTGAATTGATTTCAGGGCTCGCTAATGGGTCACAATCCAAGGAGCAAAAAATGGTAGCAAACCCAGGTTCTTTCCTAGACTTCATTTGGATCGCCAATTCCCACATAGGGTGGAGAGAAACAGGATCCATTCGGCCCCTCTCTGGCAGAGCCAGTTAATTGGGACACAATCTCTCACGGTGTTCTCTTCCTTCTCCTGTGGATGGTGATTCTAGAATCCAGAATATGTAAAGAAAAAGGAAATTTGTCCAAAGTCTCTTGATAACTGAAGAAGAAAGCCTTCTTTCAATTCCCAGTTAGGACAGCAACAACAAACGTTCTATCGGGAAGAAATGTTCTTCGCTTGGGAAGAAATGGCTCCATTCCAAGGCCTGGCTAGACAGCACGACTCTGCCTGGGTGTCTGTTGCGTGTCTGTGTGGGCACACAACTTTTGTCATTATCTTCCAGAAAGAAAGGCCTTTCTCCATGTTGAGAAACCACAGTGTGGAAAACTGTTTAAGATGATAAAAGTCCTAATGATGAGGGTGAAGCAATATTGTAGGCACATCCTTTGACTTCTGTTGAGAAAAACAGCAGCATGCAAAAAAATCAGAAGGATAACTTTCATCGTTCTAACTGTATCGGAGCTTTCTTCCCGTCTCTTCAGAAATAAAGACGCTAATGACCCATTTCTTAACCTGCTCTTAAACTCCTCCCTCTGAAATAGAATGCCACGTGTAGAGTCGGGCATTAAGAAAAGTTGTAGAATCTCATTTTTTGAAAGACCAAATGGATTCTTAGTCCATGCTGAGTGATTTCAGCTAGAAAGTAGGGACAGGATAATAGAAATAGAACATGTATCTTTTCCTACACATGGTAAATCCGACCTTGCCCAAGAAATATCATTTTGTCTCCCAAATCAAGTTAGTTATGGAGAGAGAAGTTACCCAGAGAACACAAGCATAAAAAACCCAGGAAGGGGGGCGCCCAGGTGGCTCAGTCAGTTGAGCGGCTGACTTTGGCTCAGGTCATGATCTCATGGTTCATCGGGTCAGGCTTTGCGCTGACAGCGCGGAGCCTGCTTTGGATTGTCTCTCTGTCTCCCTCTCTCTCTCTCTCTCTCTGCCCCTCCCCTGCTCACGCTCTCCCTCTCTCTCTCCCAAAAACAAATAAACGTTAAAAAAAAATTAAAAAAAAAAAAAAAAAGCAACCCAAGACACCAAACAAAAAACCCCGGAGGGACATGTACATACGATTGGTTCAGAAAACACCAAACCATCACAGCAAGCGTCATCGGACTGCCCCTCCCTGCTGCCCCACAAATCCCTCTGGTCACACGTTTTATGGTTCCTTTATTCTCTCAAGGCCACCAACTACAATTCCCTCAGGCCGGGGGCTGGTGGGTGCTGGGGACAGGAGAGAACACAGTGTAACTTTCCCCAGATGAATGCCCCCAAGAACGGTTCTGTGGCTTCCCCCGCAATGCTGATAGTGTCTGGGAGGGAGAGTGACAAACACAAAAATGGAACCACCCAGAAAAGGAATAGGGAGTCACACAAAGGCCCTCATACAACTGCTTGGAAAACGTTCTCTCCAGTAGCCACTTCCAATAGCCCTGAGGCAGTTCAGCTCCCTGCTAACGTAGGAGAAATTAGAATGTTCTAAAAAGGTAACTAATACATTTCTTTATTATTTAACCTTATGACACACTAGGAAAAAAACAAGAAAAAGATCAAGGAAACTCCCCATTCTACAGATAAAGAAACATACCAGAGAAGTAGAGATTTGCCTAATGTTACTCATCTAGTCAGTAACAGAGCCAAGACTTAATTCAGCTGGTTATAACATTTCATTAAACATACTTACCTATAAAATCCTATTTGGGATGAAAGAAATTATTAAACCATATTGGAATGAAGTGATTAAATCCTAAAGGAATGTATGGTTTCTTTGATTTTCTGTTTTTTTGTTGTTTTTTTTTTTTTGAAGGAGAATGTGCAGTTAATTTAATTATATTCTCTCTTTAGTCACTTGAATTAATTTTAAAGACACGTTTTAACACAGAGAAACATCCAGACACATATCCCATATTATTCTCAACGTTTTTCTAATGCAGAGTGTTTTGATATCAGGTAAGGCCTGGACATTCTGCTTCGTGGTTTACACAATATTGCCCTCGGAGCTAAAAAGATTTTAATCCACTGTCTTTTATTTACTCACTTAGGAAATATTGAGCTGAGGGGTGCCTGGGTGGCTCAGTCAGTTAAGCGACCGACTTCGGCTCGGGTCATGATCTCGCGGTTCGTGAGTTCGAGCCCCACGTCGGGCTCTGTGCTGATAGCCCAGAGCCTGGAGCCTGCTTCCGATTCTGTGTCTCCCTCTCTCTCTGCCCCTCCCCCACTCGCACTCTGTCTCTCTCTCACACAAAAATTAATACATATTAAAAATAATTTTAAAAAAAGAAATATTGAGCTGAGTGCTATGTGGTGGGTGTTAGGGCCACACTGGCATCTGCTCCCAAAAAGTCCACAGGCAAGTGGAGGAAGCCAGGATAGAAACAAGGCCTCGCAATGTAGGGCAGAGGATGGCTCAGAGCACAAACCATGGGTGGAAAGCAACAGACTCTGTGGATCTCAGCTTCAGGGATCCTGGTTCTCTGCCTTTGGGCAAGATCTGAACCTTGCAAAGTCCATTTTCTCATTTACAGAAGCAAATCACAACATGTCGACTCGGAAAAGGAGGCAAAACTGAACAAGAACAAAAAGCCTTTACTTGGGGTCTCAGCATTGCAATTTGGGGAGCACAGATTCTGGAGTAACCAGAAAAGTGTTGCACTCGTGTGGGTCAAGTAGGGGGGTTTTATGAGAAAGAGGGAAAGGGTGACCACATGATTTGGATAATGAAGAGAAGAAAAAACCCTGCTAATTTGGTGCTGAGCAGTTGAGCCATTTCTGATTTCTGTCTTACTGATTATTTTCCTGGGTGCTATCGATTGAAACCGTCCCTGGTACGTATCGATTAACTTCACTGTCCGATGATCGGCGTGCCAGCTACTCTGTGGAAACTTTCTGAGCGACTGCTTGTAAAACAGTTGGCCGCTCTTGGCCCAGTTCAAGAGTTCATTCGCTGGAGAAGAAACCCAAGTCTCAAAATGGAGTCTCTGATGTCCCCAAACTCGATACATCCCACCAATAAATCCTGCCATATAGGTTTCTTGTGAGGAATAATAAGCAAATACATGTAAAAAGCTGGGCTTTCACCCAGAACATAGTAAGAGCTCAAGTAGTATCAGTAATCATTAGTGTTGAGTGTTACGGAATCACAGAGCACTTGACTGAGCCTTGACAGAGAATCAGGGAAGCCCTCCCCTGTTGGGATGAGCACTGGGTGTTGTATGGAAACCAATCTGACAATAAATTATATTTAATGAATAAATAAATAAATAAACAAACAAACAAACATTAAAAAAAAAAAAAGGAAAGCCCTCCCCAGAAATGAGACAACAGAGTAAAAGGGGTGGCAGTGTAATGAACAGTAGTTCTCAACCAGAGGGCCAGATTTTGCCCCCACCCCCACCCAGGGGACATTTAGCCATGTCTGGTTGTCACAAAGAAATGCCAATGGCATCTAGTGAGCAGAGGCCAGTGGATCTGTTCACACCCTACAATGCACAGGGCAGTCCCGACACAAAACATGCTCCAGTCCCAAATGTCGGGAGGGCTGACCTTGAGAAACCCTGGTTTAAAGCATGGATTCTGTAGCCAGAATGCCTGGGTTTTATAGGGGAGGAAAAGCTTTTTCCTCTGTCCGCTGATGATCCTGCCAATTAAACTGATAACAGGCAGGTTCTAACAGGAGAAAAGGGTATATTCATTTGCACACCAGGGTTGGCTCATTAAATGGCTAAAGGTTTGTACCGCTAACTCAGTAGAGGAGAGGGAGAAGGGAGAAAGGGTTCCGTGGGAAGAGCAAATAGGTTTCTTTAGGAAATACGAATGGGTCTTAGAAGAACAGGAGACAAAGTCTGGGACAGCGAGTGGTCTTTCTGTTTTCTTTAGGACCGTAATACTCCCCCCAGAGAGGGGATTTATGGCAGGTTTACTCTTGGTCACTCTCTTGGGAGTAGAAGTTGCTTCTGAGGTGGAACTAATGGCAGTGTTCATTTCGCGTAAGTTTCTGCTTTTGGTCAGATAAGGGAAACTGAGAAGCCTTCTTTCTACAGCTGCTGAATTTCAAATGTTCACAGCTTAAAAGAATCTATACTAACTCTGAAGGTTCCATGTGAGCCCCCACAGTATTAATTCTGCCTTTGTCACCTACTAGCTGGGTGACTTTGGGCAAGCTGTTGAAAATTTATTGCGTTGGCGTTGATAAATAGCTAGAACGCAGGAGTACTACCTTATATTTACATAAATTCCAATGTCTAAGTGAGTCCTAAAGCATAGTTTCGCCCAATTCTGGAGTAACCACCTACTGACACCCACTCTTTCTATGTCCCAGATAGCTTCCAGGAAGATCATTCTGAGTTCCATGAGTTTCTAGAAATTATTTCCTTCGGACTCTGTATCTCAGTCTCAGCCTGGGCTTACTGGGCTCAGTCCAGTGTGATGTAAAATTCGCATGCAAGATGCGCAATGCAGAAGCATGGTCCATTCTGCTGTGTTGCTGGAGAAAGGGCTGGATGGGGCAGGGAAGAGGCAGAGGCAGGGAGGACCACTGCTAACATTCTCTTCTGCGACTTTGGCTTTTTTTTTTTTTTTATGCTTTCTTTTTTCAATTTTTCCTTTCTATTCAAGACTTCTATCTCTAACACCCGCCCAGTATGATCCTCTGCTATTTTTCTTAAGAGATAATATGATAAAGCGTTTTATTGCTACTTTCTGCTTAAGGGCATTTTGGAATAACAGTCTGTGCTCAGGTTGTTGAAGAACGGAGGAGAAGTCAGATTCTTGGATTTCTTTCTGATTTATCTCTTAACTGAGCAAGAGGACGGCTGGATAGCTGGTGTATTTAAACAAATACCTGCGTGTGAGCCACCTGTGAAAAGGAAAGGCCTGGAATCACCAACCAACGTCCAACAAGTGAGTTGACTATGGAGCGTGCTGTAAGCAGGGTGATTGTTCTTTTCTCTGAACACTTCTCCTGCACTCTTTTCTCCCACATGCCCTGTGATCATCAAAGTCTGTCCTTTAGGCTGTACACCTGCAGAAATTTCATCCGTACTCCTCTCAAGACTTTTCGAACCTAACCAAGAACCCAGGGAGAGCCTTGAGCTCACTCAAGGGCACCGTCACCTCTCTTCCTGAAGACATCCCTCTGGGTCATTTCACTATCTCATTCCTCCTTTATTTCAGTCTTCAGCCCAGAGAAGCTCCAAAGCGTCAACACCATCTGAAGGGTCCACCAAATCCAGAAATTACACCAGGATATTCAAAATAGGAGGAGGGAAGGGCTCCGCTCCACGATGCCTTGATGTTTCGATGTCTCCGTGGGGTCAGTCGATGTGTTGATGACATGACACATCAAGTTGCTTATTTATTTTCTCTAAACAGCCAATCCAGGAAGAGACCTCAAGGTCATTATCAAAAATACTTTCTCTCTTGCCCATAATATCTTCCAAAAAGTTGAGGTCAGTGAGCCTACTTCCTTATAAAAAGGCTAAGACAGGGAATCGGTTGCATTTTTCTATTTACTATTCTTTGAAGTAAGTTGTGCAATTTGTAGGCTTCTGTGGTTCACCTTCAGTCAGGGCTGGTTTTACAAAATAAAGGTAAAAGTATCTCATTTTTAAAACAGCTTCCTGTGAAAATATGCTCCATGACTCTGAGAAATGGGACTGTTTGGGCACTATTTGAATCTAGGTCAAAATTCAACCTGGAGGAATAATTCCTTGTTTTCTTTTTTTCTTTCTTTCTTTCTTTCTTTTTTTTTTTTAACATTTATTTATTTTTGAGACAGAGAGAGACAGAGCATGAATGGGGGAGGGGCAGAGAGAGAGGGAGACACAGAATCTGAAACAGGCTCCAGGCTCTGAGCCGTCAGCACAGAGCCCGACGCGGGGCTTGAACTCACGGACCACGAGATCACGACCTGAGCCGAAGTCGGACGCTCAACCGACTGAGCCACCCAGGCGCCCCTGTTTTCTTTTTTTAAACAAACACTCAGCAATGCTTAGTAAGTAGCCCTGGGCTAATCTGTTTTTTTTGTTTGTTTCTACGGCTGCTTTTTCTTTTCCCCTGCCTTCTCTGTCTCTTTCTCCCCCTTCTTTACAAAGACCTTAAAAAGACTGACATTTCTCTTGCTCTCTTGTTTCCTACTTGAGACTCTGTCCCTGAGATTAAGTATTTATTTATTAGGTTTTCATAAGGTTACTAATATTAGGCTTTAGCAAAATTAAACAGTTAATACCACAAATTGAATTTACTGTGACCTATAAATAAAAAGAACATTGATAATGATGTAAAGAAAAGGGGTCAGGAGTAATTTTATTAGTGGCCTAGATCTCTAGAACAGACATCATGGGCCAAATCTGGCATGCAGCTTGTTTTTATATAGTCCATTGGGCTAAGGATGTTTTTACATTTTGAAATGATGGCAAAAAAACCAAAACACCAAAATATCCAAACACAATAGACACTGTACATGGCCTACAAAGCTTAAAATATTTACCATTTGTTCTTTACAGCAAACATTTGCAGACCCCTGCTCCACTGTATCCTTTCTTTCTTGGCCTGATAGATCACTAATCTATTCATCTCGATTCTTTTTTTTGTTTTTCATTTTTTTTAATGTTTATTTATTTTTGTGAGAGTGACAGAGCGTGAGCACGGGAGGGGCAGAGAGAGAGGGAGACACAGACTCCAAAGCAGGTTCCAGGTTCCGAGCTGTCAGCACAGAGCCTGACGCGGGGCTCACACGAACCAAGAGATCATGACCTGAGCTGAAGTCAGAGGCTTAACCAACTGAGCCACCCAGGCGCCCCCATTCATTTTGATTCTTAAATGGAGTTTACATTTTCTGTTTGCTGTATGTCTCTGGTCTGCAAACACTTGTAACATTATTCCTTGGATTTATTTTCTGCAGTGACTAATTTTCTGGACGTCATCATACAGTTATATTTGTATTTGTATTTGTATTTATATTTATATTTATATTTATATTTATATTTATATTTATATTGTGTTCCTACTGTGTGACAGGCACTGAGCTATTACTTAGGTAGCTAAGCTGTGGCTGCCAATAAAGCCCCAAATTCAGTGGCTGAAAGATACATTTCAAGCAGATAATAGACTCATTTAAGCTTCTTTTAAAAAATATCTCTTCTTGGGGCGCCTGGGTGGCTCAGTCGGTTAAGCGTCCGACTTCGGCTCAGGTCGTGATCTCGTGGTCCGTGAGTTCGAGCCCCGCGTGGGGCTCTGTGCTGACAGCTCAGAGCCTGGAGCCTGCTTCTGATTCTGTGTCTCCCTCTCTCTCTGACCCTCCCCCCATTCATGCTCTGTCTCTCTCTGTCTCAAAAATAAATAAACGTTAAAAAAATTTTTTTTTTAAATATCTCTTCTAGGGGCTCCTGGGTGGCTCAGTTGGTTGGGCTTCTGACTCCTGATTTCAGGACAGGTCAGGATCTCACGGTTGTGAGATCTAGCCCCGCATCAGGCTCAGCACAGAGCACGGAGCCTGCTTGTGATTCTCTCTCTCCCTCTCCCTCTCCCTCTGCCCTTCCCCCGCTTGTTCTCTCTCTCTCTCTCTCTCTCTCTCTCAAAATAAATAAATAAACTTAAGAAAATCTCTTCTAGTAACTATGTATTCTTGTTATTTGACAACTCAAAAGCTTTCCATGGTCTCCCTTTGTCTACAGGTCAAAGCATAAACTGCTTGGCCTGGCTGGCTACTAGAACTTTCCACAACTGTCTCCCCACCCACCCCCATGACTTCCCATGGGGACTCCTCACAGGATTAGTTGCCTTATCATTATCAGCCAAACATAAGTTGTTCATTCTGTTAAGCATGCCAATCTCTCTGCTTGGAAACACTCCAGATACATGTCCTCTAGAAAACGAAATGAGTCAGTAGAAAAGCTGTTGTGACTACATGGCTGGCAAGTGTGGCAGACCATTGGGACACAAGCCCTGTGTCACTCAATGAACAGTCTCATCCTCAAGTGGTGAAGAACAGTGAGCTCAGAACGTTGAACAAGACTGCTGTGTCAGGCCTGGTGCTATGAAGGAAGCATCGTCCTTATTTACAAGGGACACCAAAGTTGAGAACCCAACAAGGCAACTCAACACGATCCTCCTTACTCCCTCATACTTTTTTTTTTTTTCCAGTAAACTTTTACTGAGCTGTTATTGGGCGCGTGTGGCTTGTCAGGCCCAGTGTTGGCTACCTGCCGCACCAACCAACACTTTTAATGCAATAGCAGAGGTGTGCAGGGCACCCTGGAAGCACGAGGGAGAGGCGCATATCCAGGCAGGGCTGAGGGAGGCGGAGGTTCCCTGGAAGAAGGTAGGCATGAGTTTGGTCTTTAAAAATTTGAAGGCGGTAGGCAGGTAAAGAGTAGACAGAGGTGTATCCAGACTAGATTTCTCACCTCAGCTATTTCATCTATAGCCGTGAATAGTATTGCTTTCTGGAAACATCATGCTTGCCCGAGAATGGGGAGAAATGTTACAGAAGGGGTTGGGATTGTTTGTTCTTGGTTTTTCTTTTCAATAGATTGCATAGCTTGACAACAGAGGATGTAGCTTGCTCTTGTGTATATTTAGTTTTGCGTTAAGTAGTAAGTCCAAGTTAAACATGTACCAGTGAAACTAGGAGATTCCTAAATTCATCCCCATGTTATTGATAGGTTGAAAACTAGTCACTTCAGAAAAAGAAAGGAAACAAAATGAAATAAAGCAAAACAAAAGGAAACAAAACCAGAAAAGGAAGAGAAAGGGAGGGAGGGGAGGGAGGGAAGAAGGAAGGAAGGAAGGAAGGAAGGAAGGAAGGAAAGAAGGAAGGAAGGAAGGAAGGACATCACCTGTAAATAGACTTAAAAGAAATGCCGAAGTGGTAGATAGAAAATGCAAGCTATTTAATTGCTTCAAAAATTATCTTTGTGGTGGGATGCCTGGGTGGCTCAGTCGGTTGAGCATCCGACTTCAGCTCTGGTCATGATATTGCTGTCCATGGGTTCGAGCCCCACGTCAAGCTCTGTGCTGACAGCTCAGAGCCTAGAGCCTGCTTCAGATTCTGTGTCTCCCTTTCTCTCTGCCCCTTCCCCACCCATGCTCTGTGTGTGTGTGTGTGTGTGTGTGTGTGTGTGTGTGTGTGTGTTTCAAGTAGTCTCCACGGTCTCGAAAATAAATAAACATTAAAAAAAATTATCTTTGGGCTATTAGCGTCATAGGATGTACTAGAGGCAGGACAGAGTTGATAGTGGCACTTTGGAGCCAAACCTCTTAGGGTCACATTTGAGCTCTGACACAACACCTAGCGGCTCTGTGAACCAGGCAAGCGGTTCAATGTCTCTGGGCCAGTTTCCTCCTGTGTAAACTGGGGAATGACAATAGTAGCCAGGTCACTGAGAGCTAAAGAAATTCACAGGAGGAAATGGCTTATGTAAGCGTTTGATACAGACACTCTGCCATTAGTTAATTGATGAGTAGCTTCCTCCAGGGAGATTTTGTCAAGGCCCCCAGCAAATCGTGTTTTCCAGGTGCTGGAATGCTATCAATACAAAGGGACAGAGATGGAAGGTAGTCAGGGGATCACCTCCGGATCTCTTTGGGGATGCTTCGTGGCCCCTTCATGAGTTTATGCTGCAGCTGTAGGTTTTTTGTTCTTTTTTTTAACAGACATGTTCACAACCTGTCCAAGAGCTGTAGGGAAAGTGTAGTAGCAATCCGTGACACCCATTCGGTTTCCTGTCTTTTACTGAGTCGGTGATGGCACAGGCTAACTCATCCCTCCAGGTGTGAATGTGTGAGCCTCAATGACCTCCCGATTTCATTTCTACCTTCCTCCAGGCCTGCAGTCCTCTCCTTTCTAACTCCGATGTGACAAGGATTAAACAGTGAGTCTAATGTATTGCACTTCAAAATTTCTCAGGGAATGTATGGACGAACGAATAAAAGATACGAGAATCCTGAGGTCAGGTCGGTCCTGTTCATTTTGTTTTCTGCCCAGTTTGATATGGAGGAAGAGAACTCATCATTTGGGTATAAACAGTGGTCCCAGTAGAGTGACACAACCATTAGTGTAGAATGCCAGAGGATTCATCTAACATCATTTCTAAAAAGTAGAAATTCATGTGGCCAGCTCTGGGGTACAAAACACATCACTGAATGTTCTACCTGATAATGCTAAGATCTCATAGAGGAAATTAAATGTCACGAAATGCCCTTAATTATGGGAGATGGCAAGACTGTTCTTCACAGCATTCATAACAGCATAAAGGGCATCATACGAGGAAGAGAGAGGAGCACATAAGGGGCAGAGTATGGGGTCAGAGTTCTGGCAGGACTTGCAGAGGTGGCTTGAGTCTCCAGTATTGAATTGTTCTGAAAGAAAGAGACAGAGAGAGAGAGATTTTATTTGCTGGTCCCTCTACTAAGGAAGGGATTACATAGGCAAATCAAGATAATTTCCAGAAGGATATCCTTTGCTTCAGATTTTGGCAGTTTGTCTTCACTGGCCTTTCCAGGAGCTCATATTTTTGAACATCAAAAGAGATAGTACAGGACACAAAGAGATGTGTCCGGAGGGCACAGGTGGGGAGGACGGTGATGAAAAGGAATCACTGGTAATAAAGTCACTGGGGTTGGAGGAGTAAGAAGTCAGTGTGGACGTGTCAGCTTTACCACATGAGTGCCTCACACAGAGAACTGAGGTGATAACGGAAATATCCCCCCAAATAACACGAAAGACCATGGAAAACTCAGCAAAGGGTAGTTGGAAAACCAGGAATATGAATATTATAAATAACAGGATCCTTCTACATAGAGAGTTTCCTAACCTGCTATTCTCTTTTGTCATAAAAATTTCCCCTTATTATTAAATATTCTTCAAAAATATGCTCTTTAATGGCTGAATTGCAGCCATCATATGAAAATATCAAAATGTTCTTAATCATTGCTTTTCATAAGTCACTTAGGTCGTTCCTTATTGAGGAGTATTAGTACTAAGACTTGGGTCAATGTCATGCCAAAATCTGTGTTTCCCATCTCTGACAGGATAAATTCTTCAAAAACAGACTTACTAGGTCAGAATTTATATTTTTTTTCCCTTAAATCAGTGAATGACGACCGCCAGCACCACTGGCAAAAATTGATACTGGAAAAACACAGCTGACTTTGGTTAAGCCTTCGAATCACCTGGCAGAAGCAGAAATGTTAGACGGAAATAGAGACGAGCATGGCTTACAATGCCATGGGGTAGCAGTCAGTATGATTTGCAGAAGGAAGTAAGAAGGTAGGCGATTCTGGTGAGTCCATTAGGTGTGAATATATTAAGAGAGTTTCTGCTGCTTTAGTTTTATAACCCTAGGAGGTCACTTAGGCTCTCTAAACCATTTGCTCATTTTGAAACTTGGGAGTATTTACCACCTTCATAGGTTGGAATACTTAATATTGTTAAGGTAAATCTTCTCTCTAACTTCTCTATAGTTTCCATGAAATCTTCATTTCAATCCAGGCCAGCATCTCTGTAGAAATGGGCAAGCTGCGGGGCACCTGGGTGGCTCAGTCGGTTAAGCGTCCGACTTCAGCTCGGGTCACGATCTCGCGGTCTGTGAGTTCGAGCCCCGCGTCGGGCTCTGGGTTGATGGCTCAGAGCCTGGAGCCTGCTTCCGATTCTGTGTCTCCCTCTCTCTCTGCCCCTCCCCCGTTCATGCTCTGTCTCTTTGTCCCCAAAATAAATAGACGTTAAAAAAATTTTTTTTAAATAAAAAAAATAAATAAATAAATGGACAAGCTGCTCTTACGCTTTACATGAAAAGCAAAGGAACTGAAATAGCCAAAACAATTTTGAAAAAGACAATGCCTGAAGACTCATCCTACCTACCTCAAGATTTATAATAAAGTTTTGGTAACCAAGTCCCTGTGGTGTTGGCATAAGGAAATACAGATAAATCAATGGGCCATATCCACATGGGAAAAAAAATACCGACTTGGATCCCTATTTCACACCATGCACAAAAATTCATTCTGGATGGTAGAAAGATGTGTAAATAGAAGTTCGAGAGCCTTGAATTATAAGTTTATAGGGAAAAGCATCTGCCTTCAGGCTCAGACTCTCTCCCATCCTTTTCAAACCCATCAGGATTGATTCAGATTAGGTTAAATCCTGGCCTTCAGTTCCTCTCAATTCCGTATTAACATACAGAAAAACCTAAGCTTAAATTCCAAAATTACCATGTATCTAAGGAATATAATTGTTTCAAATTCAAAAAAAGGACAGAAATCGTTAAGATGTTCCATCTGAAGCAAAAGATTGAAAAGGAGGGTCAAGAATTTTATGTAAACATGATAAATATTCTTAAAGAAATAAAGTAATATTACTTTATAAAGAATAAGAATTTGACAACAAATTTCATATATTGAATAAAAAGAATAAGAAATTATTAAAAATGGAATTTTGTAAGGTATAATAGCTGAAAAATACACAAAAAAATGAGATAAAGAACATGATAGATACAGCTAAAGAATGAATTAGTAAATTGGAAAATCAGATATGAAGGAAATCTCTCAGTAGCCAGAAGGATTAAAATAGAAAAGCTAAGCATACTCCACCTTGTCTTTATGATATGATATCAACCCTCCCCCCTCAAGATAATCAGAGTTGGTTATCCCCCCATTACTGTAACTCTTTTCTGATCCACTGGCATGAGAAGCCCAAAGTGGCCAGATGGTGACACAGCTTCAAATTTAGTAGAACCCCTAATTTGTCTGCTACTCTAGACATAGCTCTTTCTGGGAACTAAGACCTTTAACCTAGTGGAGCCTGAAGTTATGAAAATGGAAAGGACAAATTCCACAAATGGGTCACTGGGATCAAAGCTACAGAGACTACTCCTACTTCCACCCCTTGGTTCCTAGACCTGTGTACTCTAACTATTAACGATATGGCACCATATATTGCCCTTATTTTAATACATATATTCCAACACAGAGGACTACACTCTAGTCCTCATGGTGTGTTCTCTGAGAGGTCACTGTGCTATTCAACTAGACCAGCTGCTTCTGGCTGATAAGGTATATGGTGAAACCAGGAAGCCCTGGTTTTGCCTCCTTTGCAGTAAAATTTGTCCCTCATCTAAGGAAATGTTGTTGCGGGATACCACATTGGTAGACTAGACATCCAGATGCTGTTTGATGGAGATATTGATTTGTAACTGGTGTAGATATAAATTCTGGTAGGGAAAAACTGCTGCTATTCTCCTCATTTGAGGGCTTAGCATTGGTCTCTGGTGCTGACATTCAGGCTGGATAAACCTTGGTGAGCAGGCTGGTGACATTCAGGCTGGATAAACCTTGGTGAGCAGGCTGGTGACATTCAGGCTGGATAAACCTTGGTGAGCAGAATCCCATTCAATTAGACACCAAGGTTTTCAAACTCATACTCTACCTTTTATTTCAATACAAAGCAGCCATCCTTAACCCAGTGTCATTTCAATTCTAAAGATGGCTCCTCTCTGAGTGACCACTCCAGTGCCGTTTGCTTACCTCTCTCTTACACAGTATCTGTGTGATGGCTGTTGAAGAAAGAGACTATGAAAGCTCCACGTTTCCATATCACCTGATAAGGGAACTGAGTTATTAAACTGACTGGCAAAATACCAAATCCTCCTTCCGTAGACGCAAGACTGAGCCCTGGCACTCCTCCACTGTGCTCTTCACCCTGCAGATTCATACCATTGAAACCTCCTGGTCTAGAAGAAAATTTAGAATCCCCCACTCTGAAGACCACAGACACCTTGCCAGTAAACACATGGGCTTGGTTTCTACAGAGCTAAGGTCTTGTCAGCCTGAATTCCAAGTCTGTCCCCAGAATATCTCTCTGATGTCCACCCTTTGGGGTCTTACTGAGATGCATTAATAGCCTGGTTCTGCCACGTACTAGTTGTGCGATCTTAAATGAGTTACTCTGTCTCCCCAAGATCCCGTTCCTGAGCTGTCATAAGAAAAGAGTCATTTGTATTTCACAAGGCTGTTGTATTGCCTGGCACAGTGGCTGGTATCTGGTTTCCACTAAACAATAGATATTGTTAGTATTATTTTAGTAATACTGTTATTTACTTCATTTTATGCCCACTTACCTAACTCCCGTGCAGGTGACCATTATTCCAGCTTTATAATTGTCCCACTGTCCCCGTCTCTTCTATGTCCCTCCTACTCTTCCATCCGGCTCCCTAGTGGATTTTAATATTTTTTTTCAATGAGGCTATAGTACCCGTTCTTGGAGTTTTTTAAATGCCCCTTCTACTTTTCACCTTGCCTTGTACACCATCCCCTTTCTTATTGACTTCATGATTAATAAAAAATGTGCAAACAAACTTATAGCATCTGACGATGAAGTCACGTCCACAAACGACTGGAAAGCATACACCCATGTGTGCTGACGTGCCTATTTCTTCTGACTCACAAGTCTGTGATTTAATGACAGGTTCATATCCTAAAATTGTGGTAGCACTGAAAACACATGACATGACAGCATGTGACACACAGTAAACTAGGAATGGGCCAACAGATGTTACCAAAAGAAAAAACAAAAACAAACAAACAAAAAACAAGAAAAGAAAACCATACTGACTCTCAACGTGCACAAAACCAAAAGCCCAAGTAGTTTACATTTTTCAGTACAAGGGTCCAAAGAACGGTCAGCCTGACCCATGGCATGAGAACTGGCAACTCCTGCCAAATGAATTAAAGAAGTGATGTTCATTTCAATGACAATTACATCTTGACATCAGTTAAATGTCAGTGTGCTGGGCCATTGTGCCACCTAGCACCACTTGTGATCGAAAAATGATATTTACTGCTCTGGTGACAATGTGCCCTTCTGCAAAAACCTTCATCTGCCCCCCTATCCACTGTCCACAAGGACAACTCCAAACTCCTGGTCCGGTTTTCAAGGCCTTTTGGTATGGGGGTCTCTATTTGCTACCCCCAAATATACCTTGAACTTTCTCACCTCATGATTTTAAATGCTTGCCGTCTTCTCTGTTCCATCTACTTTATTGAAATCCCACCTGTCTTTCAAGACGTTGCTTGAGCACTAGCCTCTCCATTGCCTACTATTGCCATGAAATCCCAATGTCTTATTCAGTCACAGCTAATTTCTCGGTCCGGTATATTTCTGTATCACTTCTGTCTGTTCCTCTCTTGTAGAAAATACTATGTTTTGCCCTGTTTTCAAATGTTTAAATATGTAGCTTTGGTTAAGACACTCATTCTCACTGAATGTAGAGCGTGGCCATGAGAAACAAACTCAACAACATTAGCAAAGGTGTTCCAAACATACATCAAAAACTATGAAGCACTATACAAATGTAAAATAGTCTCCTTATTCTATTCGTGTCCTATGAATGAATATTCAATTGGTTAAAGCAGGCCTAGGAGACCTTAAATGGTGGCTAACATTGAATTTTATACTTTAAATGGGTGAATTCTATTTTATGTGGATTGTACCTCAATGAAGCTGTTATTTAGAAAATAGTAGGTTAAATCTTTATAGATGGGTCAGTGAGTTTACTCTGCCCCACTACCATGAGCAACATAGCTCACTCTGGCCAGTGAATTCAGGCACGCATATGCCTTTAGTTCTTTTTTTTTAAGTTTATCTATTTATTTTGAGAGAGAGAGAGCACATGCATGGGCAGGAGTGGGGGGCAGAGAGAGAGGGAGAGAGAATCCTAAGCTCCACACTGTCAGCACAGAGCCCAACGCAGGGTTCCATCTCACGAACCACGAGATCACAACCTTAGATGAAATCAAGACTTGGACGCTTAACCAACCAGGTGCCCCAACATACACCTTTAGTTCTAAGCAAGAACAGATGAGTAAATCAGCAACAAGCCATTCACACTAGATGGATTCTCCTATGAAACAGAGTCCCCATTAGAGAGCAGAGAAGGAACTAGGCCAGTGGGTGGCTCATACCCAGGCAAGGTGGAGATGGATGGAGTCCTTTGTGAAATCGGAGAACAGGTGACAACAGGTGTAAACGAATAAAGGTGAAAGTGACTTGAAGAGTCAAGAAGCTCTCAAGGATGTCATATCGGAAAATTTATGAGAAGGATGTTGAATTTTCTGACGAATCTCAGCATTTAAGATGAGTTTTCCAGGCCAAAGACTATTCGAACCTCCATAAGCCAAGCGTCCTCTTTGTCGCCCGTGGCTTTATACCTTCTTTCAGCGGCCTGCTGTGTAATGACGGTCAAAGAGCAGAGCCAGCCTTGAGCAAGCTATGGGAGATGTCAGCTTTGGGTGGGCTGCCCCTTACTTTCTCTTTCTGCTTTCACCTTCCTCTAGGTGCCAGTCCATTTACTCATCTCTCAAAAGAAAACGCCCAGCCTACTGACCCATTCTTCTCAGCTTTCTCTCCAGCAAAGCATGCTACTTTGAGGGATTCAGAGAGACTTTGAGTCACACACACGTGTAAATATATGGCTAATGGAAGTGGATCTGACATGGCTCCTGGGGAAAAAAACAAAAAACCAAAAAACACCATAAGGTGAAGTGATGAATTTCCGATTATGGAGTTGGAGCCATGCAGGAAGGGGGCAGGGGGACGCCTGCCCTGATGTGCCCCATGCTGCCACTCCAAGAAACCCATAAAGCTATAGAGCAATTGTTACCTGCTTTGCCTCTTGCTATATTGTCACACTTACCAAAGAACCCAAGCAACATAATAGTTACAAAGGATGCCCACATTTATGTTTTAAAGGTAATACCTAGAGCGGGAAAAAATATCTTTTTTGATCTAAGTGTAGGACGGTATTTTTTAGGCCCTTCCCCAACTCACAGTGAATTTGCAGGATTATAATACCCATGATGAGCCAATACTTGTCAAGATAAACGGTGAGGTTAAACTAAGTACTTTGAGGCTTCCTAGGGAATGTATTCTTTACGAAGAACTAAGGATGTGGTCGTGACCAAATGTTTTCACCCCAAACGCCGTGAGTCTACGTGCAATTTTGCATTGAGAATGTGCCTTTCCAGATAAGCCTCAAACCAGATAGCGAAAGACAAGTGCCCTCTGCCGACACTACCACATGCAAGACTGATCGAGTTACTCAACAGATGACACCCAGCTCTAGCCTAGAAAATAATAATCGTTTCTCTGCTGTGTAACTTCCACCCTTCCCTCCATTAGGTGGAAGGACATGAAAACCAGCAGAGCAGGGGCCCCAGGGGGTTCCTGCAGTTGCAAGTTCTTAGATCTTACAGACTGAATGTATATATGTGCTGTTCTACACACCAAAAAGTACCAATGAAACAGTCAAACGCCGCTAGGCCCGATTCGCGAAATTTCGGGCGGATCATTACAGAATAGGACTTAACTTTTTGCTGCTATTGTTTACTGAGGTATACTTTACATATGGTAAAGTTAAATATTCTCAGGTGTAGAGTTCTCTGAGTTTTGACAACCTTACAGTCAGGCATCCACCATCACAATAAAAATTCCTGAGGGGAAAATGGGTGATGGGCATTGAGGAGGGCACTTGTTGGGATGAGCACTGGGTGTTGTATGTAAGTGATGAATCACAGGAATCTACCCCCGAAATCAAGAGCACCCTGTATACTGTACGTTAGCTAACTTGACAATAAATTATGTATTTTTTAAAAAATTCCTTCACATCAGGGGCGCCTGGGTGGCTCAGCCGGTCGAGCGTCCAACTTCGGCTCAGGTCATGATCTCACAGCTCGTGGGTTCAAGCCCCGCGTCGGGCTCTGTGCTGACAGCTCAGAGCCTGAAGCCTGCTTCAGATTCTGTGTCTGCCTCTCTCTCTGCCCCTAACCCACTCGCATTCTGTCTCCGTCTCTCTCAAAAATAAATAAACATTAAAAAAAATTTTTTTTTAATTCCTTCATATCAGAAGGTTGCCTTGTGCCCCTTTGAGGCTAATGCCCTCCCTTCACCCCAGGCTTCTGGAAACCACCAATCTGATTTCTGTCCTTATCCTTCTACCCTTTCTAGAATGTCATATAAGTGGAATCAAACAGTAAATAGTCATTTGTATTTGGCTTCTTTCACTTTACAAAATGCTTTTGAGACTCACCCATGTTATTGTATGTATCAGCACTTCATTGCTTCTTATTGGTGAATAGTATTGCACTCATGGATATACCACAATTTGCTTATCTACTCACAGTTGAGGACATCTGGGCTGTTTCCAGTCTTTAATGATTACGAACAGAGCTGCTACTAAAATTTGCATCTAAGCTTTGAGGGGTCACCGTCTTCACTTCTCCAGTCTAAATACCTCGGAGTGGGATTCCTGGCTTGTGTAATACATGAATATTTAACTTTATAAGAAACTTCCAAACTATCTTCCGAAGTGGCTGCATCATTCCCACCAGCAATGTAGGATAGCTGTGATCCTTCTGCATCCTCGTCAGGGCCAAACGTTGTCAGTTTCCTCGATGTGAGCCATTTTAATAATTCTTTGCGAATTTTTTTATCTAGCCTGAGCTATAGAACTCCACATTCTAAACAAAATAAATCAATTGAACATGTCTGCCAGCTGCATCTCCCGGGTTGAATAGGGTCCCTTCAAAATCCATGTTTCACCTTGAACCTCAGAATGTGACCTTATTTGGAAATAGGATCTTTGTAGATGCAATTACTTGTGCGCAGACGAGGTCCTCCTTGATTGAAGTAGGTCTTAATTCCAGTGGCTGGTGTCATTGTAGGAGGCCACGCGGAGACACAGAGACAGAGAAAGACCACCATGTGACCACGGAGGCAGCAGTTGGAGCTCCCTGCAACAAGTCAAGGAACGTCAGAAACCACCAGAAGCTGGAAGAGACAGGAAGGATTCTTAGAGCCTCCGGAGGGAGTGTGGCCCTGCCAACATCTTGATGTCAGAATTCTAGTCTCCAAAACTGTGAGAGAATAAAGTTCTGCTGTGATCAGCCACCTCCTTTTCGGAGTTTGTTACAGTAGCCCTATAAAAATGATACACATGAATACAAGCTACAAAACACCAGAATACAAAGAAGTTTATAAGGTTACATTTGGCTTACCTAAAGCTTTCAGAGGATAAAACACATAGTAATTGTTGGTGGGAGAATATAGTTCTCATCGGTACAGATACATCATTAGCAGCCTAAATTACTAATAGTCATAAAATACTTGGACTAAGTCTCTAATTCAACTTTACACTCATCAGACTGAACTTCCACCAGTAAGTCCAAATTAGTGAAGACCTACTTTTTATCAAGAATCAAGGTCAGTCCAGAACCAGAGTCCCAACGGTTCCTAACCCATGGCTGTTGAATATGGGAGACCCACATTTGGCAGACTGTTCTATAAAGAATCATGAGGTCGACTTTCTTTTAGTTTGGCAGTTTGGGGTACAATGTACCCAACCTTAAAGGTTTGTTTGTTTGTTTGTTTGTTTGTTGAGAAAGAGGGTGAGACAGCATGAGCAGGGGAGGCGCAGAAAGACAGAGCATCCCAAACAGGCTCCATACGGTCAGTGCAGAACCCAACTCGAGGCCCGAACCCATGAACCATGAGCTCTTGACCTGAGCTGAAATGGAGAGTCAGACTCTTAACCAAGTGAGCCACCCAGGCATCCCAGGGGTTTTTTTAATTGTAAAATAGTTTGCTCATTTCCCCTGCCATGAGACCAGTTTTGAAAACAAAACTGCTGTGGCAGAGCCAGTCTTGGCTATTTCATAAATCACACTTCATATATCAGTTTTAGCACAAACACCTCTTCCAGCTCCTGAGGAAGAAAATAATCCAGTATTAAACATCCTTAGATAGGCAGAGGGACCCCATTCCTGCTCCAAAACTCATGAAAGAAGTTGGCTCTTCTGGTACCCTGTTATTCAGAAACACATTACTAGCTCAGTGGTGATTATATTAATTTAATAACATAAAATAAAGGACTAGGCGGTCCACAAAAGTCAATAACAGGCTGTAGCTTATGTTACCAATAGCTCAGCAGCTATTACAATTGGATAGAGATCGAGGCAACAGGGCAGATGATGTGGTACAGATGTGTGAGTAGAAATTCCACATGTTTACAATCATTCCTCTATCTACGCTATTCAAGACCAAGTTTCTCCCCAGTAGTGACGTGAGATATACAACAAGCCTATCAGTACAACACTACGCGTCATTATAGGGAGATCTGGGAAGAGTCTTTGGCACTTGCTGAGCCCCTCCTGAGTCATGTTCATGTTGTGTGCTGTGATTAACAGGTGCACCGTACCTATTTCACCAGGGTGGCTGGCGAACGCAATCATGCCTTCCATAACAAGTTTGCAGAGCAAGGCCAAGTGTCATCATCTGATCAGAACCCAACATTGTTCAGTGACCCGGATAAAAATCTGCTTTTTCACTCCTTCTGCTGGCTAGTCAGTATGCGCTGTTCTTTGAGTGTTTGGGAGAACACAGGGTTGGCCTGTCTGTGGGGGACGAGGAATTATAACGTCGGGCCACCCCGTTCCAAGGTTGAGCAATTTCAAAGGACAGGGCTTAGGGAACTTGGAACAATCTGTCCAACTTCACTGTCACTGGGTCTGGCTAAACACAGAAACCAGCCTCTCTAATCCCTGCCCTGCGTCTGGAAAACCATAAACCCAAGTACTACAAATAAAAGGCCATGGAAGAGTGAGTGCCCAGATACCCTTTGGGATGATATGATGCAATCAGATGAAAGCAAATTGGGGTAGGGGCTGTCCCTCCACAAGAAGTTGAGAGAAAGAGAAAAAATTAAGACCAAAATGTTTCCCAACATTCCCATAATTAAGCATCTACCCTTAATTACCAGCAAGAATGTCTATTCAGTTTACAGTGCCAGCACACTGGACAGGGAACGGAAGCTCCAGAGAGGAGCCAAAGCCACTGGTTGTGCTCAGTTTTGTGGGCTAATTAGATGTGGAAACTGAAATTGTGACAATCAAGCAGATATTAGTTGCCATTGCAAAATGGTCAGAATTAGGCCTGGGGATCACGTAGATGGACAAGTCCTTTCAAGGGAGCTCCAGGTCATTATTACAATTTATGGTAAATACAGCCGGGATGAAATTGACAAACCATTGCACAATGCTCACACCCAAACACGGCCACCAACAAACCAGAAAACTTCCTGAAAGAGAAATGAGACCTGATGGTTGTGGCCTGATGGTGCATTTGGAAAAAAAGCTAGAAGCGGAGTCTAGAGCCTAGATGAAACTATCAGAGTAGCCTCTCCCCCTGTGCAGATTAACCTAACCCTGAACCTGGCTTGGTTGACTTTGAGCAGTCTCTCGAACCACAGAGACCTCATGCTGCAAAAACCTGGGGCTTATAGTGCAAAAAAAACCTTCAACACTGGGGCTGCAGAACTGACTGAATTAAACCCTTTTAAATCAGATTTTTCTGAGATAAAGCAGGTCACACCAACTAATAAAGAGTTAAAATTTCATTGGCCCATCGACTCCCTGGGGTGCTCAAGGGTTCCTCTGAGCAAAGTGTAGGGTATGGAGTCACCAATTTTTGATAAGAAGAAAAAATGACCAAAAAAACTTGAGAGATCAGATAAGAGAATAAAAGTACTTTTAACCAAAACGGTGTTGACAAACCACTGGGGTAGCATTTTATAACCTTTCTGCATCACCGACTACAACACAAACTGCGGGGCTAGTTAAAGGCACACCGCAGGAGGCTGTGTGACCCGGCTGAGAGCGGACTTCAGCTGGAGCCGATCGCGGGGCACATTCGCCCCGCCCCTGGGGCCTCCCCGTGACCCTCTGCTCCCGAGGACCGTGGCCCCTTCACCCTCCTAACGCAAGCAGCGCCCGCCCCCTGGTCCCGCTGATTGACAGGCTGTGCAGCGACTCCCAGGAGCCCGGCAGAGGGAACTGTCCTACCGCAGCCAATGGCAGCCAAGAGGCGGGACCTGCGGCCGGGAGGCGGTGCTGGTCAGGTGCTCTGCCCCGAGGCGGCTGCAGGTGAGCCGCTGCAAGTTCAAGGGGCTCCGCTCGCTTTCGCCACCTCCCAGCTCTCCGCACGGGTCCCACGGGAGGCCCCTCCAGACTCACCCTCCAGTTGTCCCAAGCCCATGCGGACCGTCCGGATCGCTGCGAGGGTAAGAGTCCAGGGGAGTGGGCGGCTTGCCTCCAGGGGACTCACACGGGTCCTGTGGTCCTCTCAGACCTCTCCCCCCACTTTCCACTGCACAAGCGCACAAGCCACGTGGGGTCACCGGCCGGCTTCGGTCGGTAGAGGTCTACGAATTGGGAACGCACAGTACCCGCGCCCCATCCCAGTGACTAGGATGGAATCCCAGGGGAGGAGATGGGGAGCTACTTCGTTCTCCTCTCGACGTCTCTTCCCCCGATAACACACGGACTCCTTCTCCCCGTTTCTAGGCGCCCCTTTCCTCTATTTCTAAGGCTGTCTGTGGTGGAAGGATTGGAGGGGAGGAGGAACTGGACAGCAGCCAGGTGAAATCTGGAGCCAGAACGAGGGATTCCACTGCACCGTGCAGCATTTTGTGTATGGAAGAAACGAAATCTGAGATTTCTTTCATCCCCACCCCCCACCTCTCTGTTTATTGCTTTATGTCATCGATGTGATAATGTTGGTTCTTACCAAACATTCCTAAGCTGTAGGCAACACTTAGCCTTTGTTTATTTTCCTTGTCCAGGAAAGGAGCTCTTTCCTGCTTACCACAGTTGCTAAATTAATTTACTTAGAGGAAAAATCAGGTGTCTCATGTAGCTGATTGTTTTATTAGCCTTAAATTATATTTGTTTCATAACAGACTTCCTTGTGTTTGGAAGGTGAGGGAGAACAGAAGAGGGGAGAGGAAACAGCATCCTCAGCCAGATGGTAGTCAATATATTTGCAGTTCCTCATTGGAACTGATTTGTAACGTTCCTTCCAGAACTGGAAACATTATGGTCATTTGAGAAAAGAGTTTTTTAAATTTAATTTTTGAACCATTGTATGGAGACCAGTACTTAAAGCAATTTCGGTTTAGGTAATGTTCTAGGTGTGGTGAAATCATAGTTAAAATTTACTGCATCTGAAAGCAAAGCGAGCATGCTGAGCCGTTTTTATTTACCTGTACCTGTAATATAGCAAGAAGGCAAGACAGGATCTGTTTTTGAGGTTTAACAATATCTTCAGCATGTTCGGGTCACCTGGGTGGCTCAGTTGAGCGTCTGACTTCGACTCAGGTCCTGAGCTCGCAGTTTGTGAGTTCCAGCCCCGCATCGGGCTCTGTGCTGACAGCTCGAATCCTGGAGAATCCTGGAGAATCCTGGAGCCTGCTTCGGATTCCGTGTCTCCCTGGCTCTCAGCCCCTCCCCCACTAGAAGTCTGTCTCTTTTTCTTTCTCAAAAATAAATAAACATTAAAAAAAGTATCTTCAGCATATTCAAATTAGGAAGGTGGCAAAAGCTGAATTCGGGAGACTTCTTGGCACAAAGCGTGGATGGATCCAAGTTTTGGTGGGCTTATAAATACCTTCATGCAAGAAGGGACAAGGAAAGGAGGGAACCAAAGATCCTGTTTGACATGCAAGCCCATTGAGAGCTGACAGAATTTACATATGTCTTGCTTATCCATATTGTGTTTGCTTAGCTTTCTTGAATAGCATCACCGCTTTTTAGAAGTCTATGCAGATTTTAAACAACCAGCCACTCAACAACCTTGACCCAGGGAGAGACTTTAATCCTGTCAAGTGCCTTTTTCTCACATATCCCTAAGATTAAGTGCGGGTGAATTTTAGCATCAGGAGAGTCAACACCAAATTGCAGAATTATAGTTTCTGTTTGTACTTAAGTCAGAAACTAATTGTTTTAGTTTTTAAGAAGGCTATGGCTTTAATTATTAAATGAATGCAGATTACATTTCACAAGTATATTTGAGTGTCACAAATTTTATGTCACTTCAGAAGAACAAGTTCATCTATTTTCTCCTTTTTCCAGTAATATCCCTAACCATGATGAACCAAACATAAGGCCTGGGCTTTGAAAATAGAGGGGTGTGTGTGTGTGTGTGTGTGTGTGTGTGTGTGTGTGTGTGTGTTTAAAGCATTATTGTTGGATTTGCTAATGGTACTTCCTTATTTCTAGGTTCCTGTAGTTGGTCTAACCATAATGATAAATATGTGTTCATAGGTATTTGACTATATAATTTTTTCTGACCAGAAGTCAGAAGTCTGGGTCCCCTGCAAAAGTTTCTGAAAAGCTTTTGTTTTTCTTAAAAGTGAATGACATCAGGGGCACCTGGGTGGCTCAGTCCGTTGAGCTTCCAACTTTGGCTCAGGTCATGAACTTGAGAGTTCGAGCCCCGTCTCTAGCTCTCTGCTGTCAGCACAGAGCCCACTTCGGATCCTGTGTCTCCTCTCTGCCTCTACCCTGCTCATGCTAGCTCTCTCAAAAATTAATAAACATAAGAAAAAAGTAAATGATATCCTATTTTCAAATGATATTTGGGGAGTTTAGTTAAGTGATTACTTTGAGAAATGTTTTAAAATTCTTGGGAAGGAGAAGTTTCTAAAATGCAACTAAACTTAGTTTTATTATGCAGGTAGCCCCGGTCTCTTGTTTGAAATGGCGCAACGTAATTCTCACAGGCTGTGGTTTATGGTCTTACTGGGATTCCTAGGTACCATCACTGACAGTTGTGGGTAAGGTATTAAGTATACCAAAAAAAAAAATTATTGCCATTAACTTCTATATGTTTTTTATACAGATTATCTTGCACTGAACTGATCACATACTTTGAAAATGACTGCAAAACTTCTCTGGGTATCCTTCATACTTGCTGCATTAATATTTTCAATTACATTTTCCCTCCAACCAGACCAGCAAAAGGTTCTCCTGGTTTCATTTGATGGATTCCGTTGGGATTACTTATATAGAGTTCCAACACCCCATTTTCATTATGTCATGAAATATGGTGTTCATGTGAAGCAAGTTACTAATATTTTTATCACAAAGACCTACCCTAACCATTATACTTTGGTAACTGGCCTCTTTGCAGAGAATCATGGGATTGTTGCTAATGACATGTTTGATCCTATTCTGAATAAATCTTTCTCCTTGGATAACATGACCATCTATGATTCTGAGTTTTGGGAGGAAGCAACGCCAATATGGATCACAAATCAGAAGGCAGGACATTCTAGTGGTGCAGCCATGTGGCCTGGAGCAGATGTAAAAATACATAATAGCTTTCCTACTCACTACATGCCTTACAATGAATCTGTCTCATTTGAAGATAGAGTTGCCAAAATTATTGAATGGTTTACATCAAAAGAGCCCATAAATCTCGGGCTTCTTTACTGGGAAGACCCCGATGATATGGGCCACCATTTGGGACCTGAGAGTCCGCTCATGGGGCCTGTCATTTCGGATATTGACAAGAAGTTGGGATATCTCATACAAGTGCTGAAGAAGGCAAAGTTGTGGAACATTCTGAACCTAATTATCACAAGCGATCACGGAATGACCCAGTGCTCTGAAGAAAGAGTAATAGAACTTGATCAGTATCTGGATAAAGACCACTATATTCTGATCGACCAATCTCCAGTAGCGGCCATCTTGCCAAAAGAAGGTAAGTCTGACCGGGTGGCCGTCTGGGGCTGGGGCTACTTGTGCCCAGGGCAGTGGAGAGGGGAATTTTTGTTTCTGTAATTTAAATATGCATGCCTGTGCGTTGGTAATATTCTGGGATTTAACCCTTAGACTCTGAAAAGACAAAATCTCTTTTCTCGGCATGTGGTTTTTCACTTTTTCCAAGAGTATTGAAATTGATGTCCTCTATATACTTACGGCAGATGGATTCAACCATTTTGGAGTCACGGAATATGATGAGAGCTACAGCCTCCTTTCTCAGAAAAATTGAGATGGAAAAACATACAGAATTTGCATGCAATTCCAGTGATTTTATGGAAGCTCTAAAGCTTTCTATGGATCCTTTTGCAGGACCTACTTAATAGGGAAGCAGTGCAGTATGGGAAGGAGAAAGCGTTGGCCAATCTGAAGATTTGTTTTTCCTGTCTATAAGTAGAGGAAGTAATAACAATACCCTGAACTTTTTACAAACCTTTCCTCAAAGCCTCATACCAACCTCGTCACCTAAGTGTTAGTTCGATTGTAAAGACGGGTGAACAAACTCAGGTTTAACACCCCCAGTTCACAAAGGAAGTGCAGAGCAAAACTCGGACTTTTGCCTTCTGTTTTGTCACCATCCAGAGTTAACTTAGGTATCAAATGAGACCAGATTTTGAAAAACCAAATATCTCACAAATGAGCATTATATTCCTTACAAGGGAATACGAAACAGTGAATGTTAAGATCTACGTAGGCACCTGTGCACAGACTTTTTAACAAATTCAGTATAAAATAGCAAGATTTTTTGTTGAGAAGAGTCACATTACGTCTTCAATTTTCCTTGTAAATTTGGAGTGTGTTCCCTGTTTGGATGGTGGGAGGCAGAGAGGAAGCCCCAACAAATCAGTGCGAAAAACAAGAAAAGGATTAAAGCTCTGGCCCAGATTCGCTGCTTGAAGCCACAAGGAGTACTTTGCCACACCTTCAGGGTTTTAAAGAACCTTTTCAGGGCACCTGGGTGGCTCAGTCATTAAGTGTCCAACTCTTGGTTTCAGCTCGTGTCACAATTTTGTGGTTCGTGAGTTCGAGCCCTGGATCGGGCTCTGTGCTGACAGCGCGGAGCCTGCTTGGGATTCTCTCTCTGCCCCCCCCCACCCCGTTCTCTCTATCTTTCTGACAGAAATCAATAAATTTTTTTAAAAACTGAAGAACTTTTCTATTTTATAAGCTGCTCTCCACCGCGAATCTGTCCTTTTCTCAATGGCTCTCTCACCTTCCAGTCAGCATATTTTTTGGTCTAGAGACTCTCTGCACTCGTATCTCTCAGAACTTAGCTCTTTGCTTTTATTTGGGTATTTCAGTGCCCTAGACATTTGACTTAGTGCCACCAGTTGGGGGGTGCGTGTGCACACGTGCATGTGTGTGGTTAAGTCTTCAGAGATTTCTAGTTCTATAGACTGTGCTCTCAATTCCGTAAAGTGAATTTACTTACAACAGAAGATGAATCATGTCTGTTTCCCCCTCAAGATTCTCTCCTTAAGGGGGTAGGAATTCTCAGGTATCTGGCTCTCTTTCCTTACGTTCTGCCTGCTGGCGTTTTACCTCAGTGGGGTGTCTGCAAGGAAGAAATGTTCCTTGACGCCTGTTGCCATGGTGGTTTCTTTGACTGTGACAGTGGCTTGTTCTGAGTGCCTCTCTGCATCCTTCCTCTTTTAGGTAAATTTGATGAAGTCTATAAAGCACTCGCTCATAGTCATCCTAATCTTACTGTCTACAAAAAAGAGGAGATTCCGGAGAGATGGCATTACAAATACAACAGCCGAATTCAACCGATCATAGCAGTGGCTGATGAAGGGTGGTATATCTTACAGAACAAGTCAGACAACTTGCTGTGTGAGTATGTTATATTGTGTCTTCCCATTCTCCATTGTTATTTGCTAAAGTAGAGGCTATGGGTAATACAGCAGTTTATTTCCTGATCGAATAACTAGTTGGTGTCATACATTAATAGCAAATCAAAGATCCCTGGGGCTTTAAAAAGAGGTAATCTCGGGCACCCGGGTAGCTCAGTTGGTTAAGCGTCCAACTGCGGCTCAGGTCATGATCTCAGAGTTTGTAAGTTCGAGCCCCACATCAGGCTCTGTGCTGATGGCTCAGAGCCTGGAGCCTGCTTCGGATCCTGTGTCTCCCTCTCTGTCTCTGCCCCTCTCCTGCTCATGCTCTGTCTCTCTCTCAAACATAAATTTTTAAAAAAGAGGTAATCTCCCAAATGTTTATTTCTCTTGAAGTCGTCAGACCAAAGATATGCAGAGTGCCCTATACCTCTAATTATAACTGTCATGTTCCTGAGAAAAACATAACTGAAATGTATAAATTGGATTATTTTCTGCATCTGTTTTATGTTCTGATATCATAATAATTTAATCTCTTTCTGTATTCTAATTTAATTAGCTTTCTAGGTGTTTTTCTTTTCTTTTCTTTTTTTTTTTTTTTTTTTTTTTGCCCTTCTGTCTCTACCAAATATAGGCCAACTTTGTTTTGTACCTTGGAAACATTTCTAAAAAGAAGTGCATCTGGCATGGATAATCATATATCAAGATATATTTTTCTAATACCTAGCAATATAATTTTGGAGAATAAATGTCAGATACAACGGCAATCCCATTCGAAATTCAAACATGCAAAATAATGTGCTTTCTGCCATCCTTAATGTATACTTTTTTCCTTATATAGCTTTTAACAAGTTAGTGAGATGGAAAAGCCATCCATAGGATTTCACTCTTCTTTATTGGGTCTGTCATTTGCATATTTGCTTTCAAACTGCCTGCCCTCTCCCCACTCTGCTTTGTATTGCCAGTGACTGACTTCTACAGACTAAATTTCACAGGCTCCTTTGCAAACTGGCTTCTGGTAAGTGTTGACCAGTTGGCCAATAGAAGACAGTCACAGGAGTTTGGGAGGCAGGAGTTTGGAAGAAGCCAGGATATTTGTCCCCCATGTTCTCTGTCTTAGGCTGTGTCTCTCACAGTGACTTCATTTCCTCTGTTAGCTCCCTCTGGACAACTTTTCTGTCTACAGCCTGAGCTCCTACTGGGCAGCCCTGACTTTTGGGCTCTGGTTAACCCCACCTCTTCCCTTCTGTCTCTCCAGCCCTGTGAGGCCAAGGGGACATAGGAGATTCCTACTATTCCTCATCCTTGGGTAACCTTGCCATCGCTGTGTGCTTTTCCGCTCTTAACACTTTTGTAACTGGCCCCCATATGAAATTCCCCCTTTTGGGCTACCTTGAGTGGGTAGGTTCTGCTTTCCTGGTTGACGTGGATATTAACATGACTGCTGCCCAGTTCACTAGGAGTCGTTTCTCCCCTGTTACTTGGATGATGAAGGAAGTTTTGATATAGTATATCAAAACCATATAGACATGTTTTTTTCAGCATTGGTCCTTGATATATCCAAGAGAGGTACAGAAATGTCCCTTTAGGTAGAATTGGGTTCCTATCATGTCTGTTGACGCAAAGAAATGCGGTTGCCTGACCATGGCATTTGTGGTACATATGGGAGTCATAGTGGCACATATATACAGGAACATGGTTTCTGGTTCCCGAAACAGGTGTTCCATACAGATAAGGATCTGAAGCCAATATTTAATCACACCAGGGGAGCTGTTTTAGGAAAGCCTTTAAAAATCATTTCTTTTTTTCAAAAAAAAAATTGAGGGGAGGGGCATGAGAATAATTGTTGCCTTTGTATGTTCAGATTTTCAGATTTTTATGTATGGTGCAGAGAGCTTTTATGTTAGACGAGTTGCATTCAGAAGATGGGGTTGTTCCATCTCTGAGGGGATTTGTACTTTACAGTTAATGTAAATTTAAGGTGCTCCCTTGAAATTTTGGTTTGGTGCACTACAATGACACAATAGATTGGTCACACCTATTTTTGGTAGAAAACCTTAATAACGCTCCTATTTATGTTGTATTATGTTCAACATAATTATTTTAAGTTTATTTATTTTGAGAGAAAGAGAAAGAGAGAGAGAGAGTCCCAAGCCGGTTCCATGCTGTCAGCGCAGAGCCTGATGTGGGGCTCAAACTCAGTAAGCGTGAGATCATGACCTGAGCCAAAATCAAGGGTTGGATGCTTCCCCAACTGAGCCACCCTGGTGCCCCCTCAATGTTATTATTTATTCAATGAATATATGAAATAATTATCTCTTCAACAAATAAGTACTGGCCTGTATATTCCTTCTCATCCTGAGTTCCACAAGAGAACGAAATCCTACTGTCCAAAAGCAGTGGTTCGCAAATACGTTCCCTGGACCAGCAGTATCCAAATCACATGGGAACTCACTAGAAACGCAAATCTTGGGCCTAACCCAGACCTACTGAACTAGGAAATGTGAGGGTAGAGCCCAACAATCTGTGTTACACGTGTCCCCCAGCCAAGAAGTCTCACACACAGAAGGAAGTTTGAGAACCACTGCCCTCAGGCATCCGTTATTAAATATCGTCTGTTGGATCAAGCAGATATGGTTGGGGCCACTACAAAATGAAGTCCCTATTCATGGGAAAGGGTTTAGAAGGCATGAGTTCACTTCAAATCTGATTTTCTAGGAAGAAGTGTGATATGAGAGAATTATCTTTGCCTTCATGATTGAGAGCCTAGATCCCAACTTTTCACGGAAGTGAGCACAGCTATCATCTAGCCCATTACAAATTACATAATGGCATATTTCCCAGGGTTACTATCAATTAATTAGCTAGAATAACATATAATATTAGTCAGGTAATTAGTGATGTCATAAATCCAACATTATTTTACTTGAATAAACTCAAAAAAGAGTTGTGGCATTCAGAATGACTTCTTCTGATGGATTGAGCCAGGCAGATATGGAACTACTTTGAGGAGATGACTCGGGGTGAGCTCATGACTTTCAGAGGAGCTGTTTTAGGATTTTCTCTTTTGCAGTGTTGTGTTCCAATTGCCTATTTCCCTGTAGTGAATGTGGGATATGGAGACTGATTTGCTAATCATTCTCACCACCTTTAACATACATCCTGACGGGGGGGTGCCTGGGTGGTTCAGTCCATTGAGCATCTGACTCTTTATTTCAGCTCAGATCACGATCTCAGGGTCGGTCGTAGGATCGAGCCCTGCATCAGGCTCTGTGCTGAGTGTGGCACTGCTTGAGATTCTCTCTCTCTGCCCCCCGCCCCTCTCTCCAGCTCGTACTCTCTCTCTCAAATAAATAATAATAATAATAACAATTTAAAAATAATAATAAGATAAAATAAAGCCTAAGACAATTGTCTTAGGTTGCCACCTTACCACCTGTGGCTGCTTCCCCTCACACCCTGATACACCAGGCACACATGCCTTTAAATTGCAGTTTTTATTATGCAGGAATTTCTGTCCATCAATTTTATATCTCTTGATAAATCCGAAGACTTGTAAAGTTTTTACGTGTGGCCACACAAGCACACAATGCTAAATTGTAGTTTGATCCGAACCACCAAAAGTCACTAGTGGATGGAGCTGTTGCTAGGGGTTTGATTTTTGTGGCATCTTTTGTTTTCTTAATTTACTGTGTTTCCCTTTTCATTGGTTAATTATAAATTGGTTGTCCTTATGACTAAGAACGCCTTTATCTCTTTATCTTGAGAATATAATTGGGATAAATATTTGCTGAATATTAGTTTACCTGCCACAAAACAACAACAACAACAACAACAAAACAGTCACTCATGTTCCCCTGACTTGGCTCAGCTTTGCCCTTTACTCTTCCTCCTCTGCTGTTTCAGGTATTTTCAGCCTGCGTGAAAAATTTGTGATCATGTGACTTTTCATTTTATAAAGTGAATGGTGATGTTTACGACAACAGAGATTGTTCATAAAAGATTATCTTCTTTTAAAAGACAGACTAGATACATGTTGCATTCAAGGTCAGACTTTGGTGATACCACTTACTTTCGTATCAATGCCATCTGGTCGGCTAACTTACCCATTCGTCTTATCTTTCCAGTAGGCAACCACGGTTACGATAACGCGTTAGCAGAAATGCGTCCAATATTTTTAGCCCACGGTCCTGCCTTCAGAAAGAATTTCACAAAAGAAGCCATGAACTCCACAGATCTGTACCCGCTACTCTGCCACCTGCTCAATATCACTGGCATGCCACACAACGGGTCGTTGAGGGGCGTCCAGGATCTGCTCAGTTCAACGACCCCGAGAATGTTTCCTTACACGCAGAGGCCCACCCTCTTCCATGGTAGGGTCAAGCCAAGGAAAGATGAGCACGAGGCATCGTATGCGTATTTCCTAGGGGTCTCTCTTGGCAGCATTTTGGTTCTTGTATTTTTTGTAATTTTCATCAAACATTTAATTCGCAGTCAAGTACCTGCCTCACCAGATATGCAGGCTGAAATAGCTCAACCATTACTACAAGCCTAACGCTGCTTTAAAGTGGAGGTTGTGTAATGCTGTCCGTGTTTAAGGGTTTCAAATTCTAGGAAACCAGTTTCGGACATTCGTGCAGATCAGTAAACAGTTACATACATATGCAGGCACAGCCCCCCCGCACACACACACGCGCGCGCACACGCACGCATACACACATACATCAAACACACACATAGACCAAATGCCCATACCTATAAAGGATTAAAATGAGGAAGTATATTTCTGTGGTTTTCTCCGGCTTAGGGGTAGATAAAATCCTTCTTTATTTGGACTTGGCACATACAATGTATATATTTAGCAACTTTGCACTATCTAAAGTTCCTTATACGTTGCACTTTAAATTACTCTCCGAAAGGGTACTTTTATGCGAAACGCACTTTATTGACAATTATGTCTTCTAGCTTGGTTGACAAAGACAATTTTTTCGGCCAACGTCGCAGAATACTTGTTATTTCTTGTTCAAGCTGAATGAAATTTCTAACAATTCCTGAATACTGTAGAAATCTATCCCCTTATACTGGGAGTGCAAGAAGAAAGTCAAAACTGTTGCAAATTAAATGTGATGACCTTCATACATTGAAGTTTGGAAGGACACATTCCCAATAGCAGGACTCATCTGTGGGCATTTCTTCTCATACTTCTTTTTAAAAGACATGGGTTTTCATTTTATGCTTCCTAAAAAAAAAAAAAAAAAAAAGACTCAAGTGCTGACAAGTTTGTCCTAAACATACTGTTTCTGTCATGAAACTCATTGTTCTTATTTTCTGATGAGTCATTTTGCTCTGATTATATAATAATGAAGACACCATAAACATAGATGTCCTTCCTACATAGTCCAGCACTGGCCTGTTCTGAACAGAAGAGATTGGGGACCACCTCAGCAATGTCTTCCCTTGTTCTGTAATTCTCTGCTCCTTCGAAAACCGAATCACTGCTAATCACATTAAAAATCAAATTAGATACAACGATGTTTCTTTTCTTTCTGGTAACGTGTAGGAAGAGAGAGTACGAGCATCTTTAAGATTTGAGCACTTGCAGATCCACAGGCGAGAGAGAGCTCAAGCTGTGTAGGTCACTCCGTTCTCAAAAAGGGCTGTGAGGAGCTAGGGAAGGAACATTAGGTGGGACTGTGCCTGAGATGTTCACACTGTACCCAGAGCAGTGCTAAAGGACGCCTGATGGCAGAAATCGGCAAAATAGCCCCTAGAGGGGACAGGTATCGAAGCAAGGGGAGCTGAGATCATAGCCTTATTTTCATGAAATATCTGGATGCCCCCTCACCGGGTGCTCCGTGAGATCAAAGATGAAGCCAAGGTCACAGGCTTCGACCACCTGGGTAGTTTTATCATCTGCCTGGACACTCAGCTCTTCTCATCCCGACCACCAAAGCTGTGCTTTAGATCTCTGAAGTAGTCAGGCTGGGGAGACCTATGGTTTACCTGCAGTTTCTTAGAGGAAAGAGAAGACCCTGGAAAGAACAGCTTTCTTCGGGAAAAAAAAAAAAAAAACCCAGCTTATAGACAGATGGCCCACAGATAGTATTGTGATTTTGTGTATATTAATGTACCAGCTGGCTAATGAACAGGTAAAATAGTATATGTATTCCAGAAATAGAGGATAGAGCAGATGTAAGGAACAAGGAAATATTTTTCCCTTCAAAAGTATAGTTGTGAGGCACCTGGGTGGCTCAGTTGGTTAAGCATCCAACTTTGGCTCAGGTCATGATCTTGTGGTCCATGAGTTTGAGCCCACATCAGGCTCTGTGCTGACAGCTTGGAGCCTGGAACCTGCTTCAGATTCTGTTTCCCTCTCTCTCTGCCCCTCCCCTGCTAATTCTCTCTCTCTTTCAAAAATAATAAACATTTGTTTTAAGTACAGTTGAATTGGGGCTGGGTGCCTGGATGGCTCAGTTAAGCATCCGACTCTTGATATTGGTTCAGGTCATGATCTCATGGTCGTGAGATCAAGCCCCACATGGGGCTCAGCATGGAGCCTGCTTGGTAGTCTCTCTGTCTCTCTGTCTCTCTCTCTCTCCCTCTCTTTCTCCTTCCCCCACTCGTTCACACACACACACTCTCTCAAAATAAGTAAATAAATATATTTCTAAAAGTGAATAAATCCATGTAATTGTCACTTTAGAGGAGAAAGAGAAAACAGACCATTACCAGCACTCCAGAAAGATCCTCAGTGCTCTTCCCAATCACTCCTCGCTGCCTGCAAGAAACACTGTCCTGACTTGGAATGCAATGGAAAAGTTTCCCCTGCTTAAAAATTTTATTTTTATGATCATACGATATGCTTTTATGTTTGTTTTTTTCCACGCAAGACCACGTGACTTTCCTCCCAAGTCCTTGTGTGCGCATTGCTTTGTTTATTCTCATTGCTTCATGGAATGACATTATGTGAATATACCACAATCTGGATTCTGTTTTTGGATATTTGAATCATTTCCGGTTAGACGTTACCGTGAATAATGCCGCCCTGAGTATTCTCTTACATGTCTTTTGGTGCATACACGTATACATTTTTGTTGGCTATATTCTTTACATCCACTATTTAGCCTAGACTTTCCCAAAAGCAGAGACCTAGGCTTGGATACAGGCAATTTTTGTGTGAATTGATCCCAAGAAACAAGAGTGAGGAACAAGGAGTGAAAGAGATGTGGAAAAGCCTATACAAGCAGAAGTCAGAGAGTTGGCCGTTGTTATGACTGGTGCTCAACCTCACCGCACCTTCAGAGGGGCCTTATGGAATAAATCTCAGAACTGTCTGCCTGAGGAATGCAAAACATTTGTCCGTCAACTTCCCAACCCTCCCCTCGTTAGGGGTGGCTGCAACGGGTATTGACTCCATGGATTTCTGGGTAATGTATGCACAAGTTCCAAGTGTGAGCTCATAGGCACCCAGCGCCATCGTGTCCGGGCCAGGAAGAACAAGGCTCAGCATTGTCAGGTTGCTTCTGTGGGAAGCTGGTCTATGCCAGGAAGAAACTGGAGTTAAGGTGTGGGCCGAGTGGATTTGAGACACAGGGGTTGTCTAATACGGCCACACGTATACGGATTCTTCGTTTTAACCAAGGTCATCAATTCTGTTCATCTGTTTTTTCTATCCTTGTGTCAACACCATACTGAATTATTACAACTTTATGATGGTTCTTGACATCTGGTAGAGTAAGTGCTATCACTTTATCTTTCTTCAAAATTGTCTTGGCCCTTTGCATTTTTTTTTAATGTTTATTTATTGGGGGGGGGGGTGGGGAGAGAGAGAGAATGCCACCCAGGCTCTGTGCTGTCAGCACAGAGACCAATGTGGAGCTCGATCCCACAAACCTCAAGATCGTGACCGCAGCTGAAGTCAAGAGTCGGGTGCTCAACCAACTGAGCCACCCAGGTGCCCTGGCCCTTTACCTTTCTGCATAAATTTGAGTCGGTTAATACAATTCGTAAAAATTAAATAAAACTCTGTTGGAATTGTTTGGATGCAGTGACCAATTTGAGGAGAATTGACGATCTTTACAATATTGAATCTTTCAACCCATAATCATGCACAGCCTTCTATTTTGGTCTTTCTCAATTCCTTTCGATGCTATAATTTCCTGTGCAAAAATCTGCATGTATTTTGTTAGGCTTATCCTGAGATAGTTCATGCTTGTTGATATCAGTATAAATGATACCAGTTTTAAATTTTCATTTTCTGTTGATATATAAAAATACACTTGATCTTTATATATTGACCATATAGCAAGCAATTTCATTAAGCTTCTGGTTTGTCTGACTCCTTTGGATTTTCTGTGTATGTAATCATGTCATCTGTGGGTGTGACAGTTTTATTATTTTTCGATTGTCATATGATTTCTTTTTCTTGCCTTACTGAGTTGCTAGCACCTCCAATGCAATGTTAAATAAAAGTGATGATAGTGGGCAGCCTTGTCTTGTTCCGGATTTTAGAAGAAAAGCATTGAGTATTTCACTATTCAGTCTGTTAGTTGTATATTTACATAATTATGATATGATTCAGTGTGATGTTAGCTGTAGGCCTGTGGCAAATATATCAGCTTGAAGTTCTCTTACAAATGTGTGGGGTTTTTTAATAATAAATTGATGTTAAATTTTGGCAAATGCTTTTTCCTCATTTATTAACATGATTTTGTTTTCCTTCTTATCAAGATAGAGGTTAACATTGACTTTCAAATATCAAAACTAATGTTGCACTTCTGGGATAAACTTTGCTTGTTAATGTGTATTACCCTTTTGAAATACTCAGAGCTGCCAAACTCAATTAGGTATTTTGTTAAAGAATTTTTGCTCATAGGCAAATTGGTCTGTGGTTTTCTTTTAACATCCTTGTCAGATTTGGGTACCGGTGTCATACTGGTCTCATAAAACCAGTTTGGATATGTTTCTTTATGCTCTGTTTCCTGTAAGAGTTTGTGTAAAATAATTTCCTCCTTAAATGTGTGACAGAACTGGGGTGCCTGGGTGGCTCAGTCGGTTAAGCGCCTAACTCGATTTCAGCGCATGATCTCATAGCTTCCTGAGTTCAAGCCCCATATCGGGCTCCATGCTAACAGCACAGAGCCTGCTTGGGATTTTCTCTGCCTCTGTTTGTGCCCCTCCCCTCCTCCCCTGAGTGCATGCGTGCTGTGTGAATGAATGAATGAATGAATGAATGATTTTTTAAGAAATGTGTGATAGAACTAATCAGGGAAACCACCTGGACTTGGGAGTTTTCTTTGTGGGGATGTTTTCGATAAGAAATTAATTTTTGTGATAGACATAAGGTTATTAAGATTTTCTCTTTGATTTTGTATCAGTTTTAGTTGTATTTTTCAAGGAATTGGTTCATTTTATCAAAATTGACAAACTTAATGGCACATTTCCTTGATATCCTTTTGAAATAAGCAGGATCTAGAAGTGATGGCCCCTCTTTTATTACTGATATTACCAATTGGTGCTACCTCCCTTTTATTTCAGTCAATCTTGTTAGGGCCTTGTCAGTTTTACCATTTAAAATTCCAAAATTTAGCTTTATTATTTGTCTTTTCTATTCCATTAATTCTGATTTTATATTTATTATTTCTTTTTTTCCACTCGCTTTGAATTATTTTCCTCATCTTAAACTAGCCTCCTACAGTGGAAGCTTAAATCATTAATTTTGAACCTTTCTCCCTCTCAAAGACAAGCATTCAAAGTTAGAAATGTCTATCTAAGTGCTGTGTTGGCTACATTCTACAGAGTTTGGTATGCTATTTAGAAGTGCATTGTTTAATATTCAAGGCTTCTCTAGATCTCATTGTTACTGAATCTATCAATCCATTGTGGTCAGAAAACATGCTTTGTAAGACTGCAATCCTTTGAGATTATTTACTGAGCCTTGTTTCATTGTCTTGCATAGGATCTATCTTGGTGATAATTCCGTGTGCACTTGAAAAAGAACATGTCTTTTATGGTTGGGGCTGTAATCTCTAAATGCCATGTAAGTGAATATGGTTGATATCACCACTCAGGTCTTCTACACCCTTACTGATTTTTTTCTTGGTCTAGTTGTATCAATTATTTAAGAGAGGAGAACTAAACTCTTCAGTTATGTTTATGGAGTCTTCCTTGAGTTCATCACTTTTTGATTCACGAACTTTTTTTTTTTGTTTTAATGTTTATTTTTGAGAGAGAGACACAGAGTGCGAGTGGGGGAGGGGCAGAGAGAGATAGGCAGACACAGAATCCGAAGCAGGCTCCAGGCTCCGAGCTGTCAGCACAGAGTCCGACGCGGGGCTTGAACCCACAAACTGTGAGCTCATGACCTGAGCCAAAGTCAGACGCTGAACCGACTGAGCCACCAAGACGCCCCTGATTCACAAGCTTTTTAAGTTCTGCTTTTTAGGTATGAACCCTTAGAATTGTCTTCTTGATATATTTGTCTTTTTGTCGTGGTGAAATGTCCCTATCTCTGAAAATTCTTGTCTTGAAGATGACTTTATTCCAGCTATCACATGGTTAGTTTACATGGTGTGTCCTTTTCTGTCCTTTTACTTTCAATCTGCCTTTGTATTTAAAGGGTAGGCTACATACAGCTGGCTCTTTTTTTCATCCAGTCTGACACTCTCTGACATTTAATGGGAATGTTGTCTATTTACATTTAGTGATTGATATGGTTGAGTTTCCATTTTGCTTCCCTCCCCATTCTATATTGGTCTATAGTTTCATTGGGGGGGGGGTGCTTTTATCAGGTTTTATATCCATGTTATAGTCACCTCAAAAACCCACATATTTTTTTTTCTAAAGCATGTTTTATGAGGCTAATGTAACATTGATAATCAAGCCTAATGAAGAGGCAATGAGCAAGATTCTTAGCTTTGGGGTCTGTACCCTGTTGTACAATAGTTTATAATTTGCCCAATCTCTGATTCAGAAATTGGTTTTCGTGTCCTTTCTCTACGGAAATCAGTTGTGTTCATCTTTTTCCTAGGAAATTATCCATTTTGTCTGTATTTCCAAACTTATTTGTGCCAAATAGTATAAAGTAGGCTTAATATTTTTCAATGTTCTGCTGGTCTCTTTTTCATCTATGTTTTCTCTCCTTCCACACTTCCACCCGGTTTTTTATGTTGGCTTCCAGGCCCTCCACTGCCTCTTCCAGAATTTACAGATGCCATCGGGGGCTCCTTTTTTTTACATTTCCCCCTTCTTGTGAATTGTGGCCTCTTGATCCCTCACTTTCTTCGTAATTTTTCAGTGCTTTAGCACAGGTCTTTTATACTTTGTCCAGATTTTTCCAAGTCCTCACCAAGAGGGTTGGTTTGAATTACATACTCCATCATTTTACTGAAAACAGAACTTTTATTATTTAAAAAAAAAAAAAGGCTTAACAAAAATTTGGTGTACAAGACCTCTCTCTCCTCGGTGGAAAATTCAAACAACGTGTAAGTCTAGTACTGGGTCTGGGTCTAACCAGTATGAACCATTTTACAAAATATGTTTGTAGAGTGGGGTTGTCTGGATTTGCTTTGGGGTTAATTTCCATTGATCCTTTCCACCAGCCTCCACTATGAACGTGAAGTTGAGTAAGCCTGGTAGGGAAGAAAAGAATGCCGACTGGGTCCCTGGCAACTCAGCTCTTTACCACAGGAGGGCAGTCTGAACTGGAGACATCTGTAAACCATCACTGGGGCGCTGTCACCCAAGGAGCTCCCTGGATTCAGTTTAATGGTGGAAATCAGATTTCTGTAGTCAAGGAGGTAGAAGATACCTGGACAAGTAGAAGGCCTGCCTGGCAGTCGGGCTTGATTTTTGGGTAGGACTCGGCCCTTGCCAGGTAATGTGGCCATGGGGGATGAGTCACATCTCTGAGTTATTTTGGCCGCCACCACCCCCTGCACACACACATCCATTAAGAATACGGAACACGTTCTGATCAGCATCTCCGTGGGAGGTTTTTGCCTTAATGTCTTTGTTTTTCTTGAAAGATATGAAGCAAATCATTCAACTAAAAAAAATATTCATGGAACAATGAAAAATGAAACTCCAAAGGGTTTATGCCAAAAAGCAAACCAGTCCTCTGCAGCCTAACTCGACAGGACCCAACAGGCTCGTTTGGATTCTCCTGTTCTCTGAAGCTGTGCATGTTTGTGTGTGTGTTGGGGAAGGGAGGACGGTAACAACACCCAAGTACAGGCACCAAGGAAGCTGGGGGTCAGGGAAAGAGGTGTGACGCTGGCATCCAAACTTCAGGAAGCACACGGCCTCGAAAATGGTTCTGTATCCAAGGATCTCAGCAGCAAGAGTTAAACCATGAGTAGACAGAATTTGTTGGTATAGAAGTTTTACCACTTGTGAGATGCGGCAGAGCTCTCTTCCCAAGTACCTTTTACTCGTTTCCTCCCACAATTCCTAGCAGTGTTTGCTTAGTATGAATATAGGGAATGAATTTATCACTGCTCTACTAGAGGAAAACTTTGTGGAATCTATACTCAATTAGTATGCCTATTTATAAAACACAGTTTAACTACTTCTATGGCTATTGACAAAACATAGTTTACTATAATCCCCCCTTCACCTCTAGAGTTTTGTAATCAGCTTTTTCAAACTTCTTCCCTTCTGTACATGAAGAAGTTACAGTTTTGGAAGCTGTACAAAATTTATCTTGGCCTTCTTTCCAATGATGTCCTCATGCTAGATTGTATATTTATACACTGTTTTGAAAACCTCATTGAGGGGGGGCACCTGGATGGCTCAGTCAGTTAAGCTTCCAACTCTTGATTTTGGCTCAGTTCATGATCTTACAGTTCGTGGGTTTGAGCCCCGCACTGGGCTCTGCATTGACAGCACAGAGCCTGCTTGGGATTCTCTCTCTCTTTCTCTCTCTCTCTCTGTCCCTCCCCTGCTCACATTTCCTCTCTCTTTCAAAATAAATATTTAAAAAAAATAAGAAAAATAAAAATTTGGTTAAATATTTACATACTTAATCCTGGCTTTAAAAAAAAGTCTGCAGGGGCGCCTGGGTGGCTCAGTCGGTTAAGCGTCCGACTTCAGCTCAGGTCACGATCTCGCGGTCTGTGAGTTCGAGCCCTGCGTCGGGCTCTGGGCTGATGGCTGAGAGCCTGGAGCCTGCTTCCGATTCTGTGTCTCCCTCTCTCTCTGCCCCTCCCCCGTTCATGCTCTGTCTCTCTCTGTCTCAAAAATAAATAAACTTAATAAAAATAAAAAATTAAAAAAGTCTCTAATGAACACCCATGTGGATTTTTGCAGTAGTACTGGGTCAGGTCAACATCTATCACCGTGTGTGTATTTTGCAGGGTGACAAATTAAAAAATCAGTAACACTGCATTCTATATTTAATAATTACAGTAAAAATGTTTTTATTCACATAAAATTTTTTAATCATAAGCAAAGTCATTCACTATGGATTCAAACAATATAGTCAAAATATATTTTACTTCAACTTAAGGCACCACATAAAGACTTCTTTAAAGCATACTCATGTCATTTTATTTACACGCTATTTTAGGAAATGACCATAAAATCCACACCTTCCATCTCATCTTTGTCCTTCACTTGTAACTTTATGCATTCGCAATGAAGCAGAACCTCCAAATAAAAGGAATTAAATGCCATCATCCTTAAATCTTACCAGATACGGACAAGAGGGGGAGCCACCCAAGAACAATACAAAGGCATGTTTAATCCTTTAATATTCCAAGAATTTATCTTTAAATTCTTACACCAAGCTTGATGAAACCGTAACACAAGGCCTACAATACAGAGCACTGAAATAATTTACATTCGAATTTTATTGCTGTTTAGCAGAAGAACTCGCACCTTAATAACAGAACTGTCCTTATAAATGTACTTATTCCGGAAGGCAGCTGTGCTCATCACTATACCACCAACGCATAAATGTACTTACTCTGAATTCACTCACTGAATTAACAAAAACTACTTAATAAAAAGTGTTCCTGGGGCACCTGTGTGGCCAGTTGGTTGAGCGTCCGGCTTCGGCTCAGGTCATGATCTCACAGCTCGTGGGTTCGAGCCCCGCATCGGGCTCTGTGCTGACAGCTCAGACCCTGGAGCCTGCTTCGGATTTTGTGTCTCCCTCTCTCTCTGCCACTAACCCACTCGCATTCTGTCTCTGTCTCTGTCTCTCTCAAAAATAAATAAACATTAAAAAAGAATTAAAAAAAAAAAAAGTGTTCCTATTACCTTTGAGTATTGTTGTCATCAACAGTTAAGTGTTTCCCAGAGCCAAATACTTCCTATCACCCAGAAAACATGTCAGGACACATAGGAGTCACTTATTTAACAAAATCCACACCAAAACCTTAATGTAAAGGGCTGGCTTCGCTAAAAGATTTTCTCAGAGCACGAGAGGAGTCATTGGCTTTAACGATGATAATTTTTCAAAGATACAAATGAATTAACACAAAGTTCAATAATATATAAACGTCTCTTTGATCAAATAAATACTGTTTTGTCCCCTCAGCATATATACATAAAAAATTTTACAATTTTAAAGTTAATATTTTGAGAATGGAATGAAAGACAAATATGTAAAGGTCTTATTCAAAAGGGTAAGACACTGACAGGCTCTTTCATCCTGTATGAAGTCCACTCACCACAGGCTGGATGCTGTGTATAGATTTCTGAAACTCCTAACCACCAAACTAATGCGATCACGAAAACTCACGGCATTGTAGGGACCAAGCTCTATTGGGCTAGTATGAAATATTCTGCTATTTTAGATACTTCAAAATGTGTCTACTGTTTTAAATGTGGCTGTTCCAGTCTTTTTTTTTTTTTTAATGGAAATTGAAATAGAAAATTTTCTTTTATTTTGTTCAGAAAAACTATTAAGTTTAGGGTAACTTTTATGTGAGGGAAAAAAATCAAAATTTGTCAAAAAGCAAAATTAGTCCTATTGGTTTTATTTCATTTGTTTATTATGCTGTTCTTAACACAGTCCACTTATGACCAATAGCATGGACTATTTATGCAGGTCGTAGAAATGCTTCTCAAGAACCCCCAAAACAATAGGCATCAAATGCTAGGATCACAAAATTAGCAGTGACCAAATAGGATGAATTATATGTTTGATGACTGGCAGCATTTTTCTTTACTATCATAGAAAATCAACATTTAACTGGGCTGCATATTTGCTGTAGATAATTTATTTTTATCTGAAAGACAGATACCCAGTTTATTTTATATTGTCAAAACTTTCAAGTTCACACTATTAATGGCCTGCCTCAGGTCCTGATGGATGGTTCTTAAAGCCAGTTTTTTCTTTAACAGATACAACTCAGTTTCCGCACATTAATTTTGATTATTAGAAAGTACCACCTAGCAAGGTGGGATGGTGATTCTTCACAGCAAATCCTTAGCTCTGAACACGTATGTTTACAAAAACAGGAGCAGAGTGATTATTTCTATGAACCAAACACTGAAAAAAAAAGCAGAGGTGGCACTCAGGCTACAGAATGTTAACAGTGCTTAGAGTTTAAGCTTAAATTCTGCCACTTAACATATGAATAGTGGAAAAGATCAAAAGATACCAAATCCCATGCCTAAAAAGTAAGGCATAATGTCCCAAAGGTTAAGTATCAAAATCTCTCTTCCTCGTTCTGACCCAATTGAAACCAGATTTGTATTTAGGTCATCAGTTTTTCTGAAGGACTTGGATACCTCTGGCCATAATAAACATGAGAAAGTAAAAAATGGTAACAAAAGCCGATGAATTTTCTTCAGTTAGGATTTTAGCTTGGGAGGCAGAAGAAAGTAAACAAATATGAAGTGCAATTATACCGTCTGCCTGACAGCCACGTTCTGTGGAAGTCAGCCTACAGACCAGCCTACCTCTGACACTTTCTGTAAGTCACAGGAAGTCTGCATACTCGTGCACACAAACACACTTGCGCACACACAAATGAATAACTTACGCGAAGGCGCTAAGCACAGAGGAAAGCAATTCTATTTTCTTAGTTTCTTATTAGCAACAATCTTCAAAAGAGATCTTTTGAGGCTTCAACAGCTTACGGGTCTAAACAAAGACGCAATGGTGGAGACTGAGGCTTTGTATCACATGGTCTTTGTGTTGTGTTTTATAATAGCTTTTCTTAAAATAATTTCTTCACATGCTAGATCTGTTCTGCCCGGTTAACTGATTTTATTAACCATCACAGAGGTTTTCCTACGTCACAGGTGAACTTAGGATACAGACTCTATTAAGGTTAATAAGTATAAAAATATAGAAAACTTTTCCTTCCTGATACACAAAATCCTCTAACAGCATAAAGATGTCTGTTGTTTCGGTTACAAATATAAAAATTTATTAGAAAAGCATGCCTACTAAATTTTGGTATATTTTCCTTTAAAATTGTGTCAAATCTTCATTGCAAAAAAAAGGCAGAGGCAGTATTTTTCTTAAAAAAAGTTTCTAGTTAGAGAACTAGGTGGTGTTAGCTAATGATTTACTAGCAATTTTAACTATGGTCAGGGCTTTTCTGTATTAGCTGATGCACCAAAACAAAGCACAGGGAAAAACAAAATAACTCTAGCATGCTTGGTCTAAGTTCTTTGTCTTTCAAAGTAGATTTTTCATAGTTATAACACCATCCCTTGAATGTATCCTTGGTTTCATGTATAATTAAAGATACTCTGTATAAATTCCAGCAAGTATTACTCAATTAGGGGATCATCATCGTCTTCCTGCAGCTGAAGTCGGGAAAACGGACGGGGTACAGACAGTCTATTCTGCATGATTATTATGAGGCCTGTTAGCGTGGTTAAGACCAAGAGCGCACCGATAACAATTCCAACGGCTTCTGGGAGATTAATGCACCACTGGTCAACTAACAAACACTTAGTGTGACCAAAGGTTCCATTATTGGGACGTGGTTTTAATCCCAGGATGTGGCACATCATTGGGTAAATATCCACACTGTTAATTGTGTTGTGTTTGTAGCCTTTGTGAAATGCAGGTCCGTGGGCAGCTAGAAACGGATGCATACTAGACAAAGAATTATCATAACCATGGTCACCTACTGAAAAAAAGAACAAAATTATGTTAGTTCTTAACAGAAAGAATGATCTTTCTATTACAAAATAACTTGCTTCCAATGGAAATATGCTGATTCTTGCCAGTGTAATTCCCATCTGTTAAAATTAATTCCAATTAATTTGGACCAGATGGGGGCTAGAAATAAAATTTTCAGTTTTTTTCAACTCAGCCATGTCCCCATTTCACACAGACACACATACCGCTTTTCCCAACTGGTCATGACCTGAGACTTTAAAACTATTTCTTGACTTCAGGTACCTATCTTTCAGTTCTGGCCCCACTTATTTCACCCTTCAATTTCCAGAACCGTCTGCATGCAAAGAGCACTAGTGATTATAAAAGAAAAAGAGTGGGTGGGCTGAGGGTCCTAAATAACTGGAGAGCAAAAGTGAGTGCGTCCAGTGAATGGGGAAGAAGTGAACCTGCAGCCTTACCCACGTCAATTGCTCCCATGATAAGAGACGGGATGATACAATATACTGATTTACTGACAGTTAATGGACACCTTAACATCCGGAGGCCACAGAATTGAGAATACAGAAGGGATTCTTGTACTGAATGTGAAGTCTAACCAGATCACCAACCTGTAACTCCAAATCTAACTCAAAGGAAAACATGACAGGATAGTCTCTGATATGACCCCAACACCAGAATCTTAGGTTTTGGCTTTGTGTTGGCAAATATTCCCTTTTAACGTACACCAGTTGGATTTGATAAGCTCCTGGTTTCATATGAAGTGCAAACGACTGAGTGGAAGGCAGATCAGTTTTTGTTATATTAGCCTTTAATTTTATGTTTGAAATATTTCATAATAAAAATAATGCATGTGATCAATAAAAACAGAATAAAACTCTATATATAGACATTACGATTTCAGCAGTGTAAAAATATACGTGTATATGTAATAGCAAAAAAGTATAGAAGGGGGAAACTCCCACAATTCACATCTGTCCGTACCTCTGTATGGAGGGATTATGGATAGTTGTTTTTTTTTCTCGTTTCTAAACTTTTCTGTATTTTCTGTTTTCAACAGTGAGTATATAAGCGTAAAGAACATATAAATTCCAATAACCATTATCTTATCCTTGTCTGAAGCTTCTGATGTGCTGTAGATCAGGGGTCTGCATATGACAGCCCCTGGCCAAATTCAGTCCCCTACCTGTTTCAGTAAACAAAATTTCCCTGCAACCCCCCATGTCAGTTCGTTTACATAATGTCTAGGGCTACTTTCCCGTTACAAAGGTGCAATTGAGTAGTTGAGATGGAGACCAGCTGCCTTATAAAGCCTACATATTTACTATCTGGTCTTTTACAGAAATGTTCTGACTCCTGCTACAGACTTGTACAAAGCCAGTTTTTTTTAAAGTATTCAAATTGAACTTAACGTATGGATGAATAAGCTTGGGTTCAGGGAAGACCTGTAACTCTCCCCTATTATTTCCTTAGCTTTAGGAGAGATTTTGATACACCTGTTTTGTGTACTTGGTAGGTTTTTGTTTGTTTACCTTCTGAATCTTTCCCAGTGTTCCAAAGAGCAACCGCACTCAGGTAAATGACTTCATCATTGGGGAAAGACTTCGGGATACTTGGACAATGTTTATTAATGCACACAAAAAATAAACAGGCATTTGAACTATCGAATCTGTCCCCTTTTACCGTTTCTTTACTTCTCTGCCATTTTCTACAAGTCAAGAGAACCAACCTTGAACGTTACTGACAGTAACCGCAATGTGGGTAAGAAAGTACATCTACACCTTTGCCGTCAAGGTCACCCACCCTTCTCTAAAGGTGAAATACGGTTTTAAATTGCTGTTGAATGAAAACCTACGAATTATCCAGTCAAAAAGTGAACTGATTATACAGTGTTAAAGTCTCTAAATCAAAGCACCCTGTTAATAGAAATATGTCACAATGTGTGATTTATCCCCAGGATACAACAGATATATCCTAAATACTTACATTTTGGTAATGATTTATTTAACACAATTGTCCAGCCTTCATCAGCAACCAAAATAATAGGCTGAATTCGATTATTATGTTGGTAATGAAATCTGGCAGGAATGTCTTCTTTGAGATAAACATTCATGTGAGGGCTACAGACTTTCAGTTTGTTATAAACCTCTGTTGTATCTGGAAGAAAAAGGAAACAGTAAAGGAAAAAAATCACAATTGAATGATAAGGAAAATAAGTATTTCTAACCAGAATGATTGGAAATAAATTCTGAACAATACCATCGATTAAATCACTCTTAATTCTTAAAAATTCAGAGCAATAATAATTATGTGACATTGTTGGGGATGGACAGACAGACACAGACACACTTCTATCTCTCCAAGCATTCACATATCTCTTTTTTCATTTTGTGACTCTCCCTGGTAGGCTTTTATACAAAAGGGGACAATTTTTATGTATAGCTTCCTAAGGAAAGATGAAATAATTACATATTATTACGAATTCTAAGATCAGTAGACAAAGAATATATCTCACACAAATATCCCAGATGTTTTTAAAGGACAACAATGTCCTTTTCCATTAGTGTGAATAATGAAGAAACACATCAAAAGGCAGAGAAATAATCTCCTTGAACATGAACCTTAAACTAACTGCTTCAAGACTTACAAATTAAGGGGGAAAACCCAGAATCTCACTCTGAGCAAGTTTACGAATATACGGTACAGTACTACAGAAAGCCAGAGCCGCATTCTTTGACACGCCCTCCTCCTCGTTCAATTGCCCCCTTCCCAAATATCCCTCAGCTAAAAGTTTACTTACTTATTTTAGGAAGTACAGCAGCAACTGGAGTCAAATCTATAAGAGCGTAGCTTGAATTATCAATGCAGCGATCCAAGTTGATCAGTCTGTCCTTAGAGCACTGGGTCATCCCATGATCACTTGTAATGATCACATTCAGATTTTCCCACAATCCTAGCACCTTGAGTTTGTGGACTAGCTCACCAATAAGGTCATCTATTTCTTTCAACACTCTGTACATGTTTTCTTTATCTTCGGGTCCATATTTGTGGCCACTTGCGTCTGGTTCTTCCCAGTAGAGGGTTGCAAAGGTGACTGGTGGATTTGAATTGATGAGCCACGTGGTAATATTATTTAGCCTCTCCTCAAATGACACTGAAGAGCTATAATTCATAAAATAGGAAGGTGTGGTATTGTGAATGGGCACGTCAGTACCAGGCCACATAGCAGCAGCACTGGATCTGTTTTCCTGAAGCTGATTGGTCACCCAAATAGGTACGGCCTCATTCCACCAAAAAGGATCCTTGTCATCAAGGTCAGAAAAATGTTTCTTCGTGACTACGTCATACATGGAATTAGCCACAATGCCATGGCTTTCTTCATACAAGCCTGTCACGATACTGTAGTGGTTTGGAAATGTTTTTGTGATAAAAACATTTTTAACATGTTCCACCAGGACTCCTTCTTTGATAAAATTCTGGAGATGGGGAAATTCATAGTTCTGTAGATAGTCAGCTCTGAAACCATCAAAGGACACCAGTAGTAACTTGGGTGGCAAACTATGGGAAGAGTTACCTCTACAACCAGTTATAAGTCCAGAAAATAAAAGTATTACTAATGACTTCATAATGAATGTGTTGAAGGAGAGCAATCAGGGTTCCTAAAATATAAAAACACAGTTCATAAGTAGTAGTGCTGCTTTGATTTGGATTCAGTTTCAGAAGTTTAGCCATCAGGAGAAGAGAATCAAAATTTATAAACTTTCATATACCAGCTTCATATCTACTTAAAATTACATAATGCCATTTACTGAAAGATAATTGAATAAAGCTAAAATTGGGGGCGAAAACTGTCTTTACTTGTCCAATTTCCTATTTATGTACGTCCTGCTCCACCCTTCATGCTCTGAAGGGGATACAGACCGCTCTGACACTCCACACAGATATTCCTGTTTGGTGGCCTTGCTTGTCTGTAGTAGCAGAAATTATCCTAAAAACTTAATAAGAACAGGGGCACCGGGCTGGCTCACTCAGTGGAACACGAGACTCTTGATCGCAGGGTATAAGTTCAAGCCCCATGTTGGGTGTAGAGATCACTTAAAAATAAAATCTTGAAAAAAAAAAAAAGACTTACTAAGAACAGATAAAAGAAAGAAAAATGATCCCTTTGCACAAAACAGAAATAATACCAAGCCTTCAGGGGCTCCAGAGGAGATTATTTTTCCAGTTTAATGACAAGTACTCTATGTTTCTTTTATTTTTTTTTTAATGTTTATTTATTTATTTTGAGAGAGAGAGCACGCATGTGTGAGCACAGGGAGAAAGAATCCCAAGCAGGCTCCACGCTATCAGCACAGAGCCCAATATGGGGCTTGATCTCAAGACTCTGAGATCATGACCGGAGCCGATATCAAGAGTTAGACGCTCAACTGACTGAGCCACCCAGGCGCCCCCCACCCCCAAGTTCCTTCTAACCCACAGAAATAAGTGGTGGAAATGTTACCATATTGGCTCATCACCAGTTCCTGTTGAAGATACTGGCAGGAAAAGAAGGATAAGAAATAAATATTACTTGAGTAAAAGATCTCGTCTCAATCTATACGTTCCCAGTATTTACATGAGGTTGACAGACAAAGCCTACAGGGACTTGGATGCTGTACTAACTTCTGAAGAAATCCAACAGCTGCTGAAATGACTTTCATCACCATATCCCTTAAACTTCCTTTTTACTATCAAGAACATAACCATTCTCCCTAACACCCCAGGCTCATAGCTCTCCCTGATTTTTCATTATTTTTTTCTGACAATCCACTGATTATAAAAATAGCTTTCCCATAATAAATCTCCCTGCCTTCAGTCTCTATCATCTTTGGTCCTTAAGAAAGCAGGGTAGGTGATTTAAGCAGGATGGTCCACTTTAGACGGAGGGGATATCTCTTTCATTGCAATAGGAGAGAGAGGGAGCGAAGGCTAAGTTAGCTAACAGGTGTGAGGGCTGGAGATGAAGGGAGCTGCGTTCTCTGTGTTCCAAGAGGTAGGGGTGATTATTGAGAGCGAGTAGGGTGGTAAAAGGTTCAGGGTTTTGAGAATCACAGAGAATGTCTAAGTGGCCAACGTGGAGAACGGGAGAGGGTACAGGGAAACAGGGAGGACTGGTGGCCAAAGTTGACCGCGGGCGTCATGAATTGTTAGAGACACTGTTGACCGGTTTTCTCTAGCAATTCGGCGGCCCCAGCACAGGCACGAACAGGCAGCCAATCCTGCCTGCGCGTGAGACTCTGCCGGAAACTGAAGTATAATGAAGGAAGCTGAAGGTCCTACGGAGTGACTGAAGTCTGAACTGCAGCGCTTAAGATGAAACCGATACAGATGTGCAAAGTGGAAAGGCTCCTGGACTGGAGGTTCTTTTCTTTCTTTCTTTTTTTTTTTAAGTTTAGTTATTTTGAGAAAGCGAGCGAGAGCATGTGCGTGTGAGTGGGGGAGGGGCAGAGAAAGACAGGGACGGAGGATCAAAAGTGGGCTCTGTTGTGACAACAGAGAGCCCGATCTGGGGCTCGCACCCACGAACCGGGAGATCATGACCTGAGCCGAAGTTGGTGCTTAACCGACTGAGCCACCCAGGTGCCCCCCGACCGGAGGTTTTGATGGAAGCTGCAAGAATGTGAGACTGTGGTCAGAGTGAGGTGAGTGAAGTCACTATTTCAGAGTAAGACCCAAGGTATGGCTGCCGGAGAGACGGGGGGTGGGGTATGTGCCTGGAGGTCCCAGGTGTAAGCAGCAGTGAGCTGACATGATGATTAAGTTCATGAGCCGTTTGGGTGTTCTTCTTTCTCCCAACTAAACTGCAATGACTTGAAGACAGAGACTTTCTTTCCTTCAAACACACCACCAGGTAGATGATCTCTGTATGTACCGTCATTCAAACGTTTGTTGACTGAAGCTCTGACCCTCTCGGAACCAGGGACTCAACAATTGCAAACATCAGAAAGGCACAGCATCTTGTCAGTGAGGATCTCTGGGCCTGCAAAGTCTACCATTTTAACCCGAGACGGGCTACCTTCGGGGTGTGGTGCACGGACCATCCGTTGCTGATGCCATCCAGGAAACCAAAACCAGTACAGAATGGCAAAATCAAATCACTGCTCCAAAGAAAAGAGTTAAGAGACACTCTGCACAGACACAGCCCCGGCTACAGCTCAGCAATATCAACTCTCAAGAATCAAGACAGACAGCAGCATTTCTCTTTCCATTCGGTACTTGGTGCTCCTGACCTAGTGTTTAGGCACAACTCGCCTCCTCCCTCGGACCGTCAGCACAAGTGCGGCCATACCACAATGCTGTGCAGGCTGCTGCCCTGGGTTCCAGCAATCTTAGAACTTGCGTGGAGACCATGAAAGCTGAACTTGGCGGATTCCCTGTTTTCTCTTGAGGTACAGCTACATTCCCAGGCACAAATGTTTGTTTCCAGAAAGAGTGAACTACAACAGCAAACAGGTGGTGCGGTATCTTACAGACACTCCTAAATATATTTTTTAAAACCATAATCTACTGCCCTGGCTCTTTCCCTCAGTAACCAGTTGACATTCGCCACCAATCCCACCGCACAGGCAGCTCTGCAGGCAAGTCAGGTCTGATGCATACCAGGCGGAATGCACTCTCTGCACCTCCAAGTCTTTTTCCCTTCCTTAGGTCCCCAAACCTGTAAAACAGCCTCCCCGTTGTCTCACCACAGAGCTGCCCTGGGTAAAGCTGCCCTGTTGCCAGCCTTGTCAATTCTCTTTGCATATCATCTATGACAGCACAGTAGACCTAAAAATCACTGAGGGAAGCTCCTTACAAGTGCAGCTGCCCAGTCTTTACACCTGGAAAATTCCGGCTCAGTCAAGTTGGAGTAAAAGCCAGGAACTTGCATTTTGAACACTGTATAGCAGAGCCATACAATGGAATATTATTTGGCAATAAAAAGGAATGAACATACGCTACAACTTGGGAGAAACCTTGAAGCATGTGAAGTCAAAGAAGGTGCTCACAAAAGATCTCTTACTGTAGGACTTTTTAGAGGAAATACCTAGGATAAGCAAATCTCTTCGAGATGGAAAGTACATTAGTAGTGCCTGGGCCAAGGGGCTGGGGAGAAATGAGGAGGAAATTCCAATGGGCAGGAGGTATCTTTTGGGGGTGATGAAACTGCTCTCATATTGACTGTGGTGATGGCTCCAGGACTCCACAAAACTGCACACTTTAAATGAGTGAACTGGATAATATGTGAATTCTATCTCAATAAAACTATTGTATTAACAACAACAACAAAAAAGGAGGGAATGAAATTGTCATCTTAAAAGCATCTGAAATGCCCTGCCAGAAAACGGGAAACATCTTTGATGTCTCAATTTACCTCCAAAATTGTGTGAAATCTGTACTCCATAATTCAGACCTGGGGTGTTTTAACATGAAAATGTCTTATACCACCTTCCAAATGCAAAACAACAGCAAAGTGAAAACCTGTGTCTGACCCTCTTTCTCAAAAAACATACAAGTCAAAATCTTCCTTCTCCAAATCTTGAATGAAAAGGATGTTCAAGGTATACGTGCTATTCATCCTGGGGTTCAGGAATGTGTTAGCACACTGTTAGGATCCTCGTCCCCAGGCTTAGAAGCACAGAGTGGAAAGACTGTAGGCTCCGAAATCAGAACGATCCCAGAACTTGAGCTCACATTTAGTAGATGGGCAACAGTGGGCAGATTTAACTTCTCTCAGATTTAGTTTCAGTGTTTGTGAAATGGGGGTGCATACAGTGTTACAGAACAGGCTCTCACGTTTAAGTTTCCCTTTATCCATTTGAGTTACAAAGCTGTTATGTTAGGAGAAAGTCTGTACTACGATGGGCAGAATAACATTATTGTGCCACTAAAAATAATTAGAAATAATTTAGTCCAACCCCTTCTTTTCACATGTAAGGGAGCTGAAGTCCAGTGATTGGCCAAGCTCAGAAAGCAATTTAGCAACTTTACTATGCCCTTACTAATTCACGCCCTCAACAAGTTTACAAGTCTAGTAACAGCGAGTTCACAAAACTAGTAATAAACTCCCAACAATTACCAAAACCTTTCATGTCAGAGCATCCTTCATTAACAGTGCCCATATCTATGTCTACTGCCTTCTGTTTCGTTCTAACAGGGGGTGTCAATCTATTCGCCACAAAATACCGGTGAGAAGTTCTCAAGTAATTTGCAAGAACTCAAAATCACTACACGTTACATATTACTAAACTTTGAGAAAAATTCTGTAATTTTTCAAACAAACAAAAAAAAAAAAAATAGCAGAGGGAAGAAAAAAAAGCAGACTCATCCGGACTATACTCAAACATCCCAACAGCAGCCAGAAGTAGTAAGTAGTTGTCTTCAATTCAGGGGACAGAACATGCTCCAAGTCTTCTGGGATGATTTTTTTACCTGGGTGGAATGCATGTCAGACAATTCGCACTGGCATTCTTTAGCCCGTGTGAAGTTGGGAGAGGAGACTGTAACAGTTACAGGAAATGGTGAAAGGTATTTGTCACCATTAGCTTGCCATCTGCTCTGTAATACAAAAGCTCTAAAGACTTCACAAATATGTATAATTAAACTTTTATACAGCTTTGAAATAAAATAACGTTATTGTCTATGGGCCTGGGGAACTTTGGTGATTTCCTCTAGATTATTATTATTTTCTTGGTGTTTAAAGAAAAAAACGTAACTCCTCTTTAGAAGATTTACTCAGTCTTAAAAATGCTAGGAGTCTAAGTTATTCTCCAATTTTCAAGGGCTCACAAAATTTTCTAGTGTCTTCAAAACAGCTACTTCTTGTGTTTCTTGTGTTCTCATCAAAACTCCCAAATTACTTTGTGGCTATACTCAAATACTTAAAACAGCTCCTCCTTGCTTTCAAGTGAGTTTAATTTCCTTAAAATAGCTTGGAACAACCTCTGGGGGGAAAGGAAGAAAGGAAAGAAAACCGTAACATTAAAACGAACAGCCGACTTCCTATAACACTGGGCAAGTGTTCAGGCTTCAGTCCAGCAGATCACCTGGTGGTTAAGCAAAACCATTCTGGGGTCTGGGCTGGTATAAACCTGAATCTGTCACTCGCTGCACAATGTTGAATGTCGCTTGACTTCTCTGAGCCTGAATTTCCTCATCTATATAAATGGGACGCTATTATCTCATAAGGTTGCTGTACCGAGAAAAGGAAGCGTTGTTTGGAGAGTGCTTAACAGGGCGTCCAGCCTATAAAAAGCACGTACATGTGATCTTTGCTAACTGGTTTTCTAGGAAATTAGTTCTTACATTTGATTATATAATGACCATGAGCTGTGATCTAATATTCAGATGCAAACGCCCACCCCGCCGCCCGCCTCCCCTCTTTGTCAACGCTGCCCACCTTCGCCGCGGTCAGCCCACTGCCCTCCCTCCCCGCCCTTCACACCACAGTCTCCCCCCCCCTCCCCCCGCCCCCTTCCCAAAGCACCTGCCAACTGCTCTTTCCGCCTCCCACACGCCCTCTGCCTCGCGGTGCTCAGCTCGGTCCCTGCGCCTCCGGGTCCCTTCGGGGACGTCCCCGCCAGCTCCCCTGAGGCTGGGAGACGGGAGGGGAGGGGGTTCTCACCACCTCCAGTGTCAAATCCCCTGGCGACTGAGGACGTGGGGGCATTTCCCTCCGGAAGGCGGGCGCGCTAGGCTCACACTCACCCGCTGCCGGCACGCGGAACTCAGAACTGTCGGCACGCGGCGCTCGTGGATCCTGGGGGCAAGGGAGACCCGAAGGGACACCGGCGAGGCAGAAATCTTAAGGCGCCTGCGCAATGGCGGGCGCTCCAGCCGCGGTTGTCAACAGCCCCAGCCTCCCCGAGAACCGCTTGGCTGGGGCCGCTACGGATTGTGCGCAGCCGCCCGGCGGGCGACAGCGGAACCTGCTGCCAACCAGCTGGAACCCGGCGGGCGGCGGGGGCTGAGACGTTTCCTCTGATTGGTTCCCGGAGCCGCGTTAAATGTAACTTCCTTTGCGATTGGTTAGATTCCGGTACCACCTGGAGACTTCTGCTTCGGTGGGTTAGCATTGGACCTCGAAGGGGTTCTTTTCTATCTTCCACCACGCCCCTTTCATATCATCCTAGGGCGGGGTGCCCTTCAGGGGAGCTGAAACCCACCGAGTCCAGGAAAGGCCCCTGGCTGTTGCCTCGCCCCCAGTTAATACGCACCTGTTGGCTTCGGTGTCCGCAGGAAAAACGACTTTGGCTGCACCAGAGCCCAGCCCATGTCTGGAGCAGCTTCAGCCACTTCTAATGAATTGGAATAAATACGATGTGATTCTACCCAAAGCACCTGTTTTACTGGAAAAGTGAGCACCTTTACAAGGGAAGTTGAGTACTAGGCAGTTTACCAGTTAGGTTACAAGAAACACAGAAACACAACCCTTGTGGTAGGGAGCCAGCTGAGAAATGGGCACCTCTTTCGACAGATACATAGGGGACTGTGTTCCTGCCTTTAATTGGAAACTTTGTGAAGCGGGAGAATGCAACTTTAAACTTACTACTGGAAAGAATACCAAATAGAAGTAGATTTATTTGTTAACACTTGGGTCACCCTGGTATACTTAATAAAAGTGGGTAGTATCTCTTCTCTCTTTGTATTTGCGGTGCCAAATACAGAACCTGGAGCAGAAAAGGTACCTGGTAAATGTTTATTGAATTTAATGGAGCTTTTGATTCATTTGGTTCTTGCCTTCCCTCACTTTAAAATACAAGCTCCGAGGGGCACCTGGGTGGCTCAGTGGGTTAAGTGTCTGACTTCTGCCCAGGTCATGATCTCACCCTCTGTGGGTTGGAGCCCTGCCTCGGGCTCTGTGCTGACAGCTCAGAGCCTGGAACCTGCTTCAGATTCTGTGTCTCCTTCTCTCTCTGCCCCTCCCATGCTTGTGCTCTGTCTGTGTCTGTCAATAATAAATAAACATTAAAAAAAAAAAAAACAAAACTCCAAGAGTGTATTTTCTTTCATATTCAATACTGTAGCTCCAGTGGGTACTTTAAAATATGCAATTAAATGAATTAAGAATGTGAATCATATGTCAATTATTTTCAGGCATTGAGGATTTCCTGGGTGTAAACCCAGCACCTGGATTAGTAACCTACAATAGTGGACCTTAGAAACCAAGGTCTAAGTTTTGCACCATGGGTCTCAACTTTAGAACATAGCCATTACCAAACCCCCAGGGTCTGCAAGCAGCTTCAGACACAATGTGGGGCTGGCTGGGTTCTATCAATTATTAGTTCGTACCTTCACAAGTTCATTCCCATTGCAGACCTCACGGCCGGCCTGTGCACGGATGTATTGGGCTCCTTAGATCCGTGGGGTGTCAGAGCCGGCAGGAGTGGCAGAGGCCATGTCATTCAATCCCTAGAATCTGCCAGACCTGAATTTTAATACTCGCTCTGCCACTCAGTAGCTCAGCAATCTTGGGCCAGTGTCTCAACCTCTTGAGCCTCCATTTCTTCATCTGTAAACCAGCCCTCTTACAGCACCAACCTCTTCGGGTTACTGTCAAATGAATGAGATAAAGCAAGTAAAGTGCTCAGCACAGTATCTGGCACATGGTAAGTGTTAGCGATCATCATCACTCTGAGCAGAAAAACGGTCCCCACCCTGAACAATGGTCAGGAAAAGTCTGAGTTCTGGGGAAATTTATGTAATGTCCAATGTAGGGGAAATTAATTTTTTTGGCATTCTGACACGAGGTGCATGACTGCTTAAAGAGTAGACAAAACCGACTGATACGAAGGTCAGATGCGGAGCGGAGATGGCAGCAGGATGGGCATCGGGGGAGAAGGTTCCCTTCATCCACGGCCACAGCCCACGTGGCGGGGTCAGAACGGGGAGTCCTATGCAGTCTGGTTTCCTTCTTACAGATAATGTCATTGAGAACAGGGGGACAAAATGATTCCTAAGGATGTTTTGGCACCAAGATTCTGTTATCCTTCAAATATTTACTATTTCAACCACAACTGAAAATGTGTTTTAGATGGACATAACTAACAAGGATATTTATAATCTTGTGAAACAAGAAGTCCACAGGTAATGTAGGCTTCAGGACTGATTATGTTAGCAACTCAACAGTGTCACCGTGTACTAGATTCTTTTAACTCTCCACTGGGCTATTAACAGACTTGGAATCTGGTTCCTCTAGTAGTAAATATAACAGTTGCAAAAGGAGCCATATGATTCATTTTTCACTTCACTGGGCAACAGAAGTGATTTCTAGGGTTTTTTTTCCCTCTGTCTCAGAAGCCTCCAGCAACCATCTCCTTCGGTTACTTGAACTAGAATTGTGTCATATGCCCAAATCTAAGCCAGCAAAGAATGTGGAATTACCAGGCGATCAATTCAGTCCAAACCTTGAGATGAGATCTTTCCCAAACCGTGCTTCCTTGCTCGACGGGAGTGAGGCAGAGTAAGTGAAAGAAACTCCACCACAAAGCATACTATAGATTCATTGGAGTGATTTAATGATAATAAAAGAAAGCGTAACAGTATCATGAATTTTTCATTTCTGAAGTGATTTTTAGACATATATATATATATATATATATATATATATATATAATTGTTTTATTTAGCTGGCAATCTAATAACATTCACTTATAATGTTCTTTCAGCTTAGCTCTTGAAAAAGGAATTTTTTTAAGTTAATTTATTTGTTTTGAGAGAGTGTGTGTGTGTTCCCGAGCATGTGCGTGGGGGAGAGGCAGAGAGAGAATCCCAAGCAGGCACAGCACACTTCAGAGCCAGGAAAGGGGTTCAAACTCACTAACCTCGAGACCGCAAGCTTAGCAGAAATCAAGAGTCAGATGCTCAACCGACTGAGCCACCCAGGAGCCCCTTGAAAAAGGAATTTTATATAAATCTTAGAAATATAGAGGAAGTTGAAACCCATTTTGTGTTAGAGACTGAAATGTGCAAGGAGCAAGAATCGAAACTCATCATTTACAAATGAATGTTGTGCCTCCAAGAGAACTGACTTGGCTAAATTCACAAAAACGAATTACAATTCGAGTCTTTGCTCCCACAGCCAAAGTCAGGTTCGGAAGCAGTATGTTAGAGGCAGTTTCTCCTTTTCCCCCCATTTACTAGATTCAAGATTTAGCATTAGCATAAAACACTTAAATTTTTTTATCATGTTTTCTAGATCAGAGACATTGCTCTTTATGCAGCTATTTCTTTTTTAAACTCCTAATTGGGGCGCCTAACTCATTGCTGGCAGGAATGGGTCAGAAGTTAGAAGTCACAGAAACAAAGTTTCAGAGGAAAAGCCACACCCTGCCCAAAAGAAAACAATTCCTGTCCACTGCTCCCTCGGATTAAACAACAAAACCGAAACTAGTGAATCGAATCTCAAATCACTTACAGTATTTTAAGTTTCACTTTTTAATATATATTAGATGGTGATGTAAAGACGAAGCCTGTTTTATCTTTAATATAGGGGGTGGAAAGGACGGTGGGAATGACAGTGCTTCAGTGATCTTTGAAAGTTTATTTAACTAAAACTCTCCACCCACCCCATTTTCTGCAAGATTACTTTTTTTTTTTAATGTTTTTTATTTTTATTTTTGAGACAGAGACAGAACATGAACGGGGGAGGGTCAGACAGAGAGGGAGACACAGAATCCAAAGCAGGCTCCAGGCTCTGAGCTGTCAGCACAGAGCCCGACGCGGGGCTCGAACTCACGGACCGCGAGATCATGACCTGAACGAAGTCGGACGCTTAACCGACTGAGCCACCCAGGCGCCCCTGCAAGATTACTTTTTAATAATCTCAATCAAGTAAGATGGTAAACTATTTTTAAATTCTCCTGTTAAAAGTGAATCTGTATTATCCATCATGAACTATACGGTGTTCGACATTCCTCACTCTAAAGGATTTTTTCCAAGTATTTAATAAAGTTGTGCAGGTATAAAGTCTTTTGAGGCTTTCCTAGGTAGAAAGAAACGTGCTCCAATTTTTAAAAAGATATAAAAATAAGTAAGGTTCAGTACCTGCCTTCAAGGACCTCTAATCTAGAAGGGTAAATGGAGAGGACATCTCTCTGTTGGGTTTGCCTGCCCAACATTCGTTTCCTCTTCTCCCGGTGGTTCCTCCAGGAAACCACTTTGTTTTCACATTTAGTCTATGGGAGTCATTTGGGGCTAACCACATCTCCCTTCATCTCCAGCATGGAGGCCTAGGGTGACCAACGATCCCAATTTTCCTGGAACTGAGGGCTTTCATGGGGCACGGAACTTTTAGTGCTGAAACCAGAAAAGTCCCAGGAAAATTGGAATGAGTTGGTCACTCTCACTCTGACCCAAGCCTGGCTTAGGAGAGCCAATTCCACTCCATTGACCACAGGACTTGGTTCAGTGATGGAGACATGCCCCAGACCAAAGCAAAAAGAGTCAATCCTGAAACTTTTGTTGAAACAGTTGAGGGTCAGTCTTTCAAGAGCTGCTGCTAAATAGGTAGACTATAAGCCTGTGGCAGCTGCTGGTGATCAGTGTTGTCACTGTAAATGGAAAGTCTACCTGGGAATAAATCCAGCACAGAGAATGCAGAGCCGAGAGAAGGAGCCTGATACCCGATGATGTTGAGTCCTTGGATCCAAGTTTACCTGAAGCTCCATCGCTGAGCTTTTCCATTCACATGGTTCAGTAAGTTCTCCCTTTGCTTAAGCTAATTTTAATTAGGTTTCTATCACTTACATCTCAAAAGGGGATAAGAAAAGCTAATATTTGCTTACATTCCTGTTGGGTAAAGTAAATGCTGTAAGGGAAGCCCAAAAGAGGAAGAGGTTAAATCATGCAGAGGTTACATTCAGCTGTAGAAATCCAAAAATGGATGGAGGACGAGCTGGGTTTTGATTGGTTCTCACAGGTTAGATTGTAGAGTAGTTCCCTCTGGCTGCTGTAACAAATTACTACAAATGTTTTATTTTACAGTTCTGGAAGCCAGAGGTCTAGAATAGGTTGGCAGGGCTGCGATCCTTCTGGAAACTCTCAGGGAGAATCCATTTCCTTGCCTTTTCCAGCTTCTCAAGGCCAAGTACATTCCTTGACTCTTGGCCACATTCTCTAGCTTCCGAGGCAACAGTGTAGCAGCTTCTAATCTCTCTGACTCTGACTCTTCTGTCCTTTTTTTCCTTATAAAGAACCTTCTGATTACCATTAATTTGGGCCCACCCAGGTAATCCAGGACAACGACTTCCCAACTCAAGGTCCTTATCTTATCACACCTGCAAGGTTCCTTTCTCCCAGCTCTCAGCACAGAGAATGCTTCGAATCCTCTGTCTTCCCCTCGCTCTGCCTGTCCCCTGCTTGCATGCATGCTCTCTCTCTCTCTCTCAAAAATAAAATAATCCTTTAAAAAATTAAAATTAAAAAGTCCATATTATTTTTTACATAAAGAAGGAGTTATACCCAATTTGGCAATGAGGTATGAAGCACTGTGCTATTTGTATAGTGGGAATAGGAGTGAGTACAACACTGTCCCTGCCCTCAAAAAGGTTTACAACAGAGTAGGAGAAACTTTCACATATAGAGGGATCAATCACATTTGCCCAGGATAGTTCCCGTTTATGCCCGTTATCTCACATCCATATTCACAGTGCCCCCTTTCACTTTCCAAAATGTCCTGGCTTGGATGATGAAGTATATGGTCACCCTACTGAAGTGCCATCATCTTTCATATTTATTGAATATTGCCAGGTGGAGTTCTGTGTTAGGCCCCGGGGGGAAAACAAGAGACAGGCAAATTTTGTGTGTTCATGTTGCTTACCACCTAGTTTTAGAGGCCGAGATGTTTATAAAGGGATAGGGTAGCATCCAAATTAATCGATCAGGCAGGATTTATGTTGCAACGTATATGCTAAGCAAGAGAAACAGAAGAAAATAGGTTGTACGGATAATAAGAGCTATAGGAGTAGAGGTATCCTGCAGTCTGGGTGAGCGGATGGGTTAGACTGATTGGCTGCTAGACCTTCAAGTGTGGTCAGGCTTGTTTGTGGAGATGCACAGGCAAGAGGGGACACCTAGATCACTTGTTGCGCGTGGGTAGGAATGGAGGAGAATGGCATTGTCGCGTGCTTGGTTTCAGTATTTCATTGACTACAAGATACTGTGTTAAGAAACCCTGTTATTTGATGTATCGCTAAGAAAAACTATAGCCAATCAGCTGTAAGATACATTCTGGTTTCAGAGATGTTGAAATGTAGGGGGAAATGTATATTTTAAGATCAGTAGGATAACATCTCTTCTCAAATATGAAGACTTTCACTGAAGTGGTACCCCTGGGGGCTTATATAAGTTTAATTACTTTACATCTTTTTTTATTGCTTGGTGTTTCTAACCATTTGATCATTCTACAGCTTTTCTTCCAAGCATATTCAGAACTCTCTTCAACTATGGAGCTACAGAACAATGTAGGTAAAATTTAATAAACATCCCCCCTAACAGTGGATTTAAGGAATTCTCTTTACTCAGACATAAATCCTCCCTAGGGTTCTGCTTGGAATTTCCAGAATTAGTGTAACACCTTTGGGACGTTTAAGAAGCTGGATGTTTTAATTGGGTTAAGTCCAGAGAGAGTAACATCTTAATTAACTAACACATTTGCATTCTGGCTTTCTGCATTACAGTTTTGCAAACTTGCCCAATCACAAATCACCTGTGGCTTTTGTTCAAAAGATCCCAAGTCCCTCCCCTCAAGACTTGGATTCAATAAATCTTGTGTGGCATCTGAGAACTCTGTTTTTCGTGAACGCTGGATGTCTCGTCATGAGGCATGTTCAGAAAATATTGGATTTGGTGCCAGTTAGTAACCTGGTATCCTCCTGTGTGCCACAGTGGAATGTAGCTGACAGGACACCAAGGGACCCTTGGATCTAGGAAGAGGTTGTAATGTGCCACATGGGGACTCTCTGTGCTCATGACCTCAAATTGGCAAGGAGTAATTCGAGGTCAATAGATGCCTACTAACGTCAAAGCCAAGCTTTCATGCCTGATCTGACCCAGCCACGTGGGCAGTGGCCGTGGATGAAGGGAACCTTCTCCCCCGATGCCCATCCTGCTGCCGTCTCCACTCCACATCTGACCTTCGTATCAGTCGATTTTGTCTACTCTTTAAGCAGTCATGCACCTCGTGTCAGAATGCCAAAAAAATTAATTTCCCCTACATTGGACATTACATAAATTTCCCCAGAACTCAGACTTTTCCTGACCATTGTTCAGGGTGGGGACCGTTTTTCTGCTCAGAGTGATGATGATCGCTAACACTTACCATGTGCCAGGTACTGTGCTGAGCACTTTACTTGCTTTATCTCATTCGACAGTAACCCGAAGAGGTTGGTGCTGTAAGAGGGCTGGTTTACAGATGAAGAAATGGAGGCTCAAGAGGTTGAGACACTGGCCCAAGATTGCTGAGCTACTGAGTGGCAGAGCGAGTATTAAAATTCAGGTCTGGCAGATTCTAGGGATTGAATGACATGGCCTCTGCCACTCCTGCCGGCTCTGACACCCCACGGATCTAAGGAGCCCAATACACCCGTGCACAGGCCGGCCGTGAGGTCTGCAATGGGAATGAACTTGTGAAGGTACGAACTAATAATTGATAGAACCCAGCCAGCCCCACATTGTCTCTGAAGCTGCGTGCAGACCCTGGGGGTTTGGTAATGGCTATGCTCTCAAACTCAGAGTAATAGGGTCAGGGACCAGCTCTCTTACACGCTGTGGCATACAGTCTAATAAAACAATACAGGTATATTATAGAAGAGGATGAAAAAAAATCGCACGCCTTTTCATAATTGTACCCAAGATTTCCAAGATATTTTTACATTGCTTTCAACTGCCTTGGATTGTTTGAGGATAATATCCATTCTGGGAGATACCCGTTCCCCTCTTCTTTGCCATGAGCAAAGCTGGCTGGGATTTTTCCCATTTCTGACCTGTCATGAATGCAGTCTGCCTTGCTTATTAACCTAAGGCATCTGGGTGAGTTATGTAACTGGTTTTGTTCGACATTGGTAAGTATCTTAGCTCCAGGGGCGGGAATCCCATGTATTGTGATGCTATCTGACATCCACTAAAAATCAAAGACATACTTGTTTCTTTGGAATGTTTTCCAGAGACAAACAGAAGGCTGCTTCTGTCTCCTAGAAGTCACTTTCCTAGAAGGAGTACCAAACTGGTTAGCATTAATTTAATTGTGTCAGCGCGTCATGAAGGTAAACTCATATGAACAAAATGGAAACTTTTAATCAATGTAACTAGAGTAAAACCTGAAAGTTTTAAAAAAGAGAAAAGATGATCATTACAAAATTATAGGGTTAGATGAAAGCACAGGGTTTGGAGCGGCTCATCCAGGCTACTTGCCCATCCTAGGCCAGGTCCTAACAGATTCTGCAGACGCAGAAACGGATTAGGTAGCAGAAAAGTTAGTAAAGCCAAATATTTGGTAAGAAGAGAAAGTCAGCTTCGGCACCCAAGGACCGCCTGGGTGAAGAAGGAGGTGGCTTTCTGGCCCCTTTACCAGAAGCTGGTGGAGTCCTGACTTCTCATCACTGTTGTTTTAGATGACGGTGGTACCATTGCTGACTCCACCCACAACACCCAGGCCTAACTCCCCTTGTGACGTTCTGCATCATGGCTTCCGGCTGCCCTCCCAAGCTTCTCAACCATAGTCACAGATGTCCTCTAAGGTCACCTGCTATGATCCAGCCTCCAGGGACTCATTGGAGTCACCAAGCTGCTCACCAGAGTCCCATGTCTGCTTCATTTGCAGCACCCTGTCATTCTTGTGCCAATGAACTGTTTTGCCATCATCTCGATTTTCGCTAGGGCCGCCCAGTAATTTGCAGGATGCCTCTCCCCCAGCAACTCATGAACCTCGTATCACTGTCCCATGTCTCCCATGGACTCAACAGTCTCCCTCAGCTACGTATATGTAGCACTCAGACCGTGCAGGAGCTCCCAGAGGTTTATGGCAGTTGTCCACCTCAGTATTTTCTGGACCTCAGTCCCCTCTAACTCGCCGTGTCACACACGAGCCTGATGCGGGGTTTGAACTCATGAACCTCGAGATCATGTCCTGAGCCAAAGTTGGACACTCAACCGACTGAGCCACCCAGGCGCCCCACACGTACACACCATTCTTGACAAACTGGCCTCTCCAACTTCTCAAAGACATAGAAGCAACCCTCCACGCAAGCTTCACACACCATACTCCCAATTCTTGTTAAATCTCTGCTTAAATTGATATTCTGTTACTAAATATAGTTTACACAATTGTCAATAACTTCAAATGTTTGAAAACTGTGGCTTTGTAAAAGCTGTAAGTTACAGGGATAAAACATATTCTAATTAATGTTCTTTTCAGGAAGAGCTCCATTTAAGGTACCCTAGGTAGGCAGTTATTTATCTTATTTCTCAAAGCCCTGCAAGAAAGGAAATTATACACAATTTTTCAGAAGCCCATTCTTTCTTTTAAAGATCTTAATTATTAGTTCCGTCAAAACGAGTTATGTGACCACAGGTGCATTCCTTCATCTCTTTAAGTCCCTTGTAAAAAGGCAAGTTTTCTGTTTGCCATCCTCAAAAAGCTGTGGGATTTTCACATGGGACATGTTCACATGGGAGAATACTTGGAGAAAGAATTGAGCAAGTCAAGGAAGAGAGAAATTTTTTAACTCCTTGTATATTTCATGCTATATATGAGTATGTGCCTCTCCACAAGGGAGAGATACAGATATTATATATATATATATATAATATCTGTATCTTATATATAATAATTATTTATCTGTATCTTATATATAATATATCTATATATTATATAGACAGATCTATATTATATAGAGAGATATAATCATATATAATATAGAGATATAATTTGATAGATAGAGAGAGATATAGATACTACTGATCCTTTACATGGCATTCTGTAATGGCGTCTGTCCCAACCCAACCTCGTTTCTCCCTCCTCTGAATTTTACCTTTAGTTTGTTTATATTATGCCACCTCGAGTCCCTTCTGGAACAAGGTGAAGCTACATATAAATACTTTTTTAAAAAGCACCTGTCCTTTGTATACTTGACTCATGCTTTAAAATTTTAATTTAAAAATTCAACTACACTTTGAGCTCTGTGATGTGTATTTTATTAGTCCTTTCTTTCCAACTTGTAATGTGAAGATGGCTAGAGCCATTTTCCAAATAAGGAAGCAGAAAATTTTAAGATGACCTCGGACGTGAGTTTCTCCTTCTATTACCTTACCCTTCACCCCGCCCCCAAACACACACATTTTTTTTTTCTTTTTGATTTCTCAATATGTGCAGAATGCACTGCAATGAACCTAAAAATATTTTTTTCCCTAAGAATGGCATATAGCATCGTGTATAAAATGATTATTTCTAGGGTATGTAAGTGTATGGATAATCAAAGAAAGCCAAAAAACAAAAATTCCTCAGAGATTATTGAATCCAAACCTGCATTTTACATATAAGAAACTTTAATAACCTGTTTCGTTCTAAATGCCAAATTTGAAATACCCATTCCTTCCCTGAGGACATTATAAGATTGTCAGATTATAGCGTGCTCCTTTGAATGGTCTCCTGAGGCCCATTTGTCCATGCTTCTTGGGCATGTTAGGAACCATCTAAGCAGTGGATCCTTGTAAACTGAGGATTTCCATCCGAACAGATGTATGTGTCTAGATTTGTTCAGTTAGCATGTTGGCACAGGGTGCATGTCAAGCCAGGTTCAACTTGATGAGCACAGAGAGTTTTGTCTTTTACAAGATGCATTTCAAACCCCCAAAGTTTCCTCAGGACATTCTTTGCTCCGTGATGGATTCGGTGGGAAAGATTGGATGTCTCGGTTCAAATCTTGTCTATATTGTTGAGGGCCTACTGTGTGCATAACTTTGTGCTAGCCCAGGAAAGAAGAACAGGCAAGAGTGTGCTCCTGCAAGGACCTTGCAATCTATCTATCTATCACCCCAACTGGGAGAATATCACCACGCAAATGCCTGCATGGTGTAGTCAGATATCATCTTGACTAAATGTATAAATAGGCCGTTTCTTGGTTTTAATGACATGGTGGATGGCTGGGGTAAGAACGAAACTAAGTGGTTTCTCATGTTTCAGTAACGCGGAAAAACAGAGACTCATCAAATGCGAAAGCCAGAAAGTACCTTAGAAAGTGTGTGAGGCTACTCCTACTTGCTGTCAGGTGAGGGGGCTGAGGCCCAGAGAGGGGCACATTCCAGATGGCTCGTCACCGTCAGAGCTGGGACGTCCACCTGGGTTCCCATTGCAGTTCCTGAGTTCTCTCCATGCTTCCTCCTAACTCCCTCTGCCTTTAGGCAAGAGCTCGGTCCCCGGGGGCGGTTGTGCCTGGGCAGCTAACGTTGAGGTCCAGACGGCAGTTGTTGGGAGCTTCGCACCAATGTTAAGGCAGCCCAGGAAAGCACTGGGAACACTTCCTTGTTTTACTCACTCTCACGGTTGTATTCTTCATCTGAAGGCAAAATTTAGGGTGGCAGCACTCCGATGTTGCCCTCCAGCTGATGGCTCGCGCTGGTCCTCGTGCATCAGGCCCCACTTGTCCTGCGATACTGTTCGTGGGTCACGGGATTCAGATGGACCGAGAAGCAAAACACCACCAAGCACCATCGGTGGCCAGCCGGCACCAGTGGTTGTACAGTGCGTGCATAGACCCCGCTGCGAGGTTGCCAGTGACCTCCACTCCTTCCCCAGCTTTCACACAGGTGTTCTGGACCGCGCATCTGGGCCGCTTCTGCCTAAGATGTCAATTGATGTGGCCAAGAGAGCTGGCAGCACACCTTTGCCACCCGTTTCTCTCCTGTTTTTGTGACCTGCCGTCTCTTTGGACATAACCAGTCGACTAAACCCATTCACCGTGGGGCAGAGAGTGCTAAAGAGATGAGTAGGGTTGTGGACGCAGGAGGAAGTTCATTCTGGCACACAGAGTCCTGTATCGGGGAGGTCTACTGTAGGTTCTCAGGCTCTGCTCTTGGACTGGAATTCAAGGGCCGGGGACACGTGAGAGCAAGGACAGGCTATCAGATTAAGAGGATCTGACTTGCTGTGCGTGTTACCAAGAAAGTGACATATCGTGGATCCACTGATCAGATCTAGGATATGAAATCAGGGTTGGGCCCTGCAGACACGCTGTGAAAACCAGGAACAAGGTTCGGCCAAAACCAAAAGCAAAGTCGACTTGATGCTGAGTGACAGAGTGCTGGGGAAGTGCTTATTAAAACTCTCCCTCTCAAGGCCAGCTCTGGTTCTAGAGACGAGAAAGGAGGTGTTCAAGGTCCATTTATGATAAAGGAGTGGATGAGAGGTGGAAAACTAGTCAGGCCATGAGGTGATCATAGACACACTGTGCTTGTGTCCTCTGGGCTATTTCCATGGCCACTGCTCTTGGTCAAATCCACATTGCGACCTGCCCTACCTGGAACTTCTGAGCCAGCCTAGCCTGGGCCCTCATATTTACATGACATTGAACTGGACAGAACTAGGAGAACAGGGGGCATATGGCAATCTCTAGTCTGTAGCAACCATTTTGACAATTGTTTTGCTAGACAATACGTACCAATGATCTCGGTGGCTACCTCCAGCGAGGTGAGTGAGACTGAGAGTACGTGTCTTGAGGCAGGAGATGGAGTGAAACGCCCAGAGTCTAAGAGACCCCCAAAAACGAACCACCAGAGTCCAGAGTCAAAGCTAAGCAGCAAGGGTCATTTATTGCAGGTTCGAACCTGGACCTCTGCGCCCTCGTTGCCGGTGACGCTGAGAGGTCCTGAGAGAGGTTTTTACACCCCTTTTATAGACAGGTACAAACAAGTCATGGGGAAATCAGGAATTTTCCACAGTTACAGAGCTGCGATTGGTTGGTGTTTAAAGTTGGACACTTAACAGTATTCGATTGGTTCCTGCCTTTAGGTCAGACCACAACCAGGGGTACGGGTATTACAATGATTGATCAGGAATATACGGATGTGCCAGGCAACAATGATTGATCAGGAATACATGGGCTCGCCAAGCAATTGTACAGAATGGGAACAAGCTGGTTAACCTTGGTTAGGTTTCAGTTTCCCGTAACTTAAGCTTTTAAGTTTCAATTTTCTCAGGCCTCTCAGGAGGAGTACAGAGAGACGGTTAAGATGAGTTTTTACTTGTTTACTTTATATTCTTTTAGGTTATTGGAAGGTCTTATGTTGTTTCTGTACTCATGTATTTCTTATGTAGCTTAAAATAAAAAGTATATAAAATGGCTTTTAAAAAGTAGAATAAAATGGAGTCCATGAATGGTACCTGTCCAGTTGGGCCTCCAAAATGGCTGCCACTGTGGTGTTAATAATGTGGGCTGGAATGCTGAAGGGGACACGTCAGATGAAAGGGTGGGTGGCAATCGAAAGCATGGGTAGGGTAGTTCCTGCAGCCCGTGCCAGCGCCAACGGCATCATGGGCCAGCCTCTGTCACCACCACGGTGCAAGCAGTTCTGGAGCCAAGTTGGGGAGCTATATAACTTGGGGGAAAATCCCAGGACCTTTCCAAGTCTATTGTCTCATCTTCAACATGAAAGTAGGAGCAATGATACTAGTCCTAGCGAACTCACAGGATCTGGGTTTGGTTTTGTTCTTTTTCTTTGGTTTTGTTTTTTTCCTGGCTACTTGATATTTCCGTGCACCATTGCTGTGACCTAGCAACTAGAGACTGAAACAAGGTGAAGGGTCAAAGGTAAACAAAATGACTGGATCCCAACTGGGATGAGTCGACAGACTGATACACATTGTAATGACCTCCTTTTGCCTGACGTCTCTGGAAAGCTAAGAACAGCAGCTAAGTACCGTCATTTCCAAGGAAAGAAAACTGGTGACGTTGTGTCAGAGCGGCAGAAGAGAGGTCTTGCCCTGTTCGTGATGGTCTTATGAATTCTAAATTACCACAGGAAAGGATGAGAGACTTTTCCAGAGACATAAATCTCTCCCTCGATCCTTTTATTTTTTATGTCTGTATTTTATTTTACGTTTTTGGAAAGAGACAGGACGGTGAGGGGCAGAGGGAGAGGAAGAGAGACTCTCAAGCAGGCTCCACGCCCAGTGTGGACCTCAACTAGGGGCTCTGCAATTTTAGGCTGATTTTACTGTAGAACTAGCTTTATACATCTCTTGAGTTTTAGACATGCGCAGTCTTTGTATAAATACATAAATGTGTATATACCTAAAGTAAGTAAGGTGGTCTAGAAGTTTAGAAAAAGAAAAATTCTTCCACAGTCCAGTTCATGAGCCCAGAGCTCATGACAGTTTTATGTGCATGTATTTTTGAAAAGTATGTTTTCTTTGGCGTATACTTACGTTTTTTTCCTGTCTAGATACATCCAGAAGACCAACAGCAAAATCATAGCTGTAGAATTTTTACCTTTTCAATGTCCAGTGATAACGTCACAAAGACCTTATGTTCTGCTTTCCAGAAAGTCTCGCTTTCCACGGAGGCTGCCTTCCTGGAGCCTTTCTCTTATTCACAACCTAGGGACTGCCCTGCAGTTAAAGGATTAGTCCACAGTGTCTGTGACAACTGGGTCTGGTCATGTCTCTGCAGGTCAAACAATCTGAAGGCCGGGAAGAGCTTTGACATTTGGGCTAGACTCTTCTCTGGGGGGGCATCTCTGCACATTTACAGTCCTAAACCCCCCACCTTCCTGGAGTTTACTGTGTTGATAGGAGTGTGGCCAGCCTAAGTTTTTTAACCATTTTCTGTCCTTTTCTAGAATACACTCTGAAACCTGTAAGTTGTGCGGGATTTCTAATCCATCTATTATGCGCCTGCTGTGTGCCCCCCCCCCCCCCCAGCAGGCAGCAGGGTGGCGGGCAGTCAGTGCTGGTTCCCCACACCTGGTCACCAGGCTCTGGAAGCTTCTCAGGGCCAGCTCTGCGCTGGCAGCAGGCCCTGCTCAGCAAACAAAGAACAATTAGCATGTTGTTCTCTATCTAGTTCACAGTGTAAAACCCTCTGGGCCAGGCACAAGCTCTCTCCGTTCTCCTCGGGTACTTTGACTTTGTAATTGACTGGTACTGACACCTGGCTGGAGAGAGGGGGCAGGGCAGGAAGCACTGGTTATGCCTTCCGTTCAGAAGCCCCATCTACTCCACCAACCAGGCTGGTAGCCTTTCATGGTGGTCATCGTTGCCAAGGCCGTCGGTCCTCCCCGCCTCCCAGAGATAGAATAAGTGTAAGGAATGCCAATATAATTCTAATTTCTTTAAAAAGTACAATGACTCCTCCAATACTACTTTTAAAATATCAGGTACATGGGGGGGCGCCTGGGTGGCTTAGTCGGTTAAGTGTCTGACTTCAGCTCAGTTCATGATCTCACGTGGCTTGTGAGTTCAAGCCCCATGTCGGGCTCTGTGCTGACAGCTCGGAGCCTGGAGCCGGCTTTGGATTCTGTGTCTCCCTCTATCTCTTCCCCTCCCCTGCTCACTCTCTCTCTCTCTTTCTCTCTCCCTCTCCCTCTCAAAAATAAAATGTGAAAAAAAATTTAAAAAATCAAATAAAATATCAGATACATGGGGCACCTGGGTGGCTCTAAGTAGGTTAAGTGTCTGATTCAGCTCAGGTCATGATCTTGAGGTTTGTGGGTTCAAGCCCCGCATCAGGCTGTCTGCTGTGAACACAGAGTCTGCTTCAGATCCTCTGTCCCCCTCTCTCTCTGCCCCCCCTCTCAAAAATAAATAAACATTTAAAATAAATAAAATATCAGATATACAATTTTTTTCCAAACACATATTTTGTTGCCTGCCCTAAACACATGCTTGGCTCACCTATAGGGTAATCCAGTTATGCCAACAGGACATACACACATTAGAATTTGGGAAACTACTACCATTTTCATAGATATCAGTGTCAATAATATCCAAATAACGTCTGCCAGTGAGATCCTATTATTCCCCAGGAGTCAAAAACTGAAGTGTGTTCTATTTCAATGAACAAACTTACCGACCTGTCACACTTTGAAACAGATCTCGAAGAGCTGAAAGAAAAAGATGCCCACTGACCTTAAGAACCTTGACCCTAAACAGCATTGTTTGAAGTAGACTTATATTTTCTTTGCAGTGTCTTTTAAGGAATTTTTTTTAACTTAAAAAAATGAATAGACCTTAAGTTATGTGATAAATATTAAAATAACCAGGAGAGTGGGGCACCTGGGTGGCTCAGTCGGTTGAGCATCTGAGTCTTGATTTCAGCTCAGGTAATGGTCCCAGGGTTGAGGGACTGAGCCCCGAATCAGGCTCCGTGCCGAGTGTGGAGCCTGTTTGAGATTCTCTCTTTCCCTCTCTCTCTCTCTCTCTCTAAAAATAAATATATAAATAAATAAAATACCCAGGAGACCATTTAAAAAGTATAGATGTCCAGACCTCCTTCCTACTTGCCCTCCCATACTGATTCAACTGTCCTAGGGTGGGCTGGCATCGTGATTGCTTCCAGAGCTCTCCAGGGTGAGTCTAATAGGAAGCCAGTTTGGGCAACCAGTGTTCCACCCAGAAGGAGATGTGTCTACACCCCATCAGATGGTCCAGCACTGATTAAGACAAATGACTGACTCCTCGTTGGTCTCCACCTGAAACTGATGAACAAAAATACCAATTCAGGTTAACTCAGCAGGAAAAACATGGATTTAAGTGTAACAACACATGCTGAAGGGTTCCAGGTATACGTAGAATGGCAGGCACTTCTAAGTAAACATTGTCAATGTTGGTTGAATTTTAACCATCAAGACATTTCAGTAGGGTTCTTGTGAATCCTTAGGAGCCTGGAAGGATGTAGCTCAACTGTCTGACTAGCTCTCTTGTTATAGCCACTCTAAGTTGCCAAATCAGTACCCCGCAACTCGGAACATTTCAGCAGCTTATCGTCACGATTCAGAACTCGTTGAGGGTTCTTTTTCTTTTCAAAAAACGTTTACGAAGACCCACATGTACAACAAATCTTACGCATACGATCCTGAGTTCTGACAAATGCATGCAGCTGTGTAACTGAAAATGCTACAAAACATACAACATTCCATCCACCTCAGAAAATTCCCTGATAATCCTCCCTGCCTACCCGTTTCCAGGCAACCGCAGTCCTGACTTAAAAAAAAATTTTTTTTAATGTTTATTTATTTTTGACAGACAGAGACAGAGTACGAATGGGGGAGGGGCAGAGAGAGGGAGACACAGAATCCGAAGCAGGCTCCGGGCTCTGAGCTGTCAGCACAGAGCCCGACACGGGGCTCAAACCCACGAACCGTGAGATCATGACCTGAGCCGAAGTCGGATGCTTAACCGACTGAGCCGCCCAGGCGCCCCTGACTTTTTCTTTTTTTTTTTTTTTTTTTTTTAAATTATAGATTTGTTTTGCCTTCTACAACCTCATACAAAGTGAATAAAATCATCTGTAAGTAGCCTTTGGTTCTGGGTGTTTCACTCAGTATAATGCATTTGAGACTCACCCATATGTTTGGGCATCAGGAATCCATACCTTTTCATTAGGAGCCTTGTGGCCCAACATTGACCAAGAAAGCCTCAGGGCAGGTGTGGCAGCCACTTGGAGCCAGGCTAGGCCACAGCAGGTCTCTCTGGTATCACTCACATGATAGAAGCCAGTGGCCATGTCATAAGGGCACTCCAGCGGCTCAGCGAGGGGAGCATGTGACAAGGAACTGAGGCCTCCTGCCAACAGCCATATGAGGGTGCCATCTTGAAAACAGGTTCTGCAGCAGCCCCAGGCAAGCCTTCAGAGGACTGTAGCTCTGCCCTACACGACTCCAGCCTTGTGCCAGTATCCCTTGGCATAGAATAGATGTCAACATTGCACATACCATAGTTTACTTCCCCCAGTTGCCAGTGAAGGGACACCTAGGGTATTTGGGGGCTTTGACTATTAGGAATAAAACTGTTTCAAGCATTCTCATATGGCTCTTTTTGTGGACACATAAATATTTAGGAAAGGAACTGCTAGGTCATGGGATATGTATACGTTAATTTTGTTTAAAAAAAAAAATAGACAGCCAGATCTTTTTCCAAAGCAGGTGTACTATTTAACATTCCCATGAACATTTTATGAACAGCCAGGTACTCAGACATCCTCACCAATGTTTGGTGAGGTCATATGGGCACGGGGCTCTCTCATGGTATTTGCATTTTGCTCTTGCTTTTTAACTTTTAACGTTCTGCTAGGTGTGAGTTAACACCTGCCACATGTAAAATGTTATGCAAGGGCTACTAACGCCTCACTACTCAAAGTGTGGTCCGTGGACCAGTAGACTGCACATTCTCTGGGAATCTGTTAGAAATGCAGAATCGCAGGCCTACCCCAGCCCTGTGGGAATCTGAATCTGCATCTCAACACGATTCCAGGTGGGTTTTATGCAACATTCAAGTTTAAGAAGCACTGTTTGAGGGGGTATAAAGATAAATAAGATACGATCATTGTCCTCAATCAATGGAGTAGGATAGAAAAGGTGGCAGGGAGCGTACCCACAGAAGCAACGCTATTATGAAGGCTGGAACATAGTGCTTGCACCAACAGCCATGAAGACAAAGTCTGGAGGGATCAAAGAGGCCCTCATGGGGAAGGCATCACTTATCTGGTCAGGAGCAATAGATAAGAAGGGAGGAGGAAGATTTGTGCAATCTTAGCTGCATTGTAGGATGCTTAACCTGGCAAAAAGCAGGAGTTAGATTAAGAGGGGTGGTAGGAGAGAGAGAGAAGAGTTTTTGGATTAGAGCGACAGCCCAAATAAGAGAGAAAGATGGAAACTACAGTGACCTCATGATCCCCAGTCTTGTAACGGCACATCATATGTAAGTAGTCTTTCGTATACATACGTATATACGCACGGAGCATATATATACGTGGATACATGCAGATAGGTTCATTCATTCAAGTAGCGGTCTTATTTTAGTTTGAGACTTCAGGACGTACACAGGACAGATACTGTGTGCCATGATTATTAGCAGTGACAGCAGACGTTCTCTAGTGATGACAAGGAAACCATAAACACTGAGACACAGGACAGCAACAACGCCACAAAATACTGGTAGGGAAGTGGAGTACAAATAGTTTTATGGGGCCCTGGCTGGCTCAATCATAAGAGCATGCAGCTCTTGATCGCAGGGTGGTGAGTTTGAGCCCTACCTTGGGCATAGAGGTTACTTAAATAAATAAATAATTGTTTAAAACCCACAAATACAGTTTTATGTGTTTACGTACAAACATGTATACCCATACCAAAAAAAAAAAAAAAAGAGAGAGAGAGAGAACAACTCTGATTCTAGTAATTAGACAGATACCACTCCATATTTTCTGCTTAGTTTGGACATTATGAGTGCTAGAAGCTAAAAGTTGGGGGTTTATGGGTACCTAATTACTGAGATAAACCAAGACGGGAATGAAACACATTCAAACCTAGTTTGCAGATTAACTCTGGGGGGGGGGGAAGTAATTAAAGAAAGAAAAATTTTTATGTATTTTTTATTTTAAAAATCTTTTTAAACATTTTTATTTATTTTTAAGAGACAAATAGAGACAGAGCATGAGCAGGGGAGGGGCAGAGAGAGAGGGAGACACAGAATCCGAAGCAGGCTCCAGGCTCTGAGTGGTCAGCACAGAGCCCGACGTGGGGCTCCAACCCATGAATGGTGAGATTATGACTTGAGCCAACGTTAGATACTTAACTGACTGAGCCACCTACAAGCCCCAAGAGAGAAAAACTTTTAAAAGGCTGAGGATTTTTGTGATCTGCATACTTAAAAAATGCCATCCCATTTGTTACTGTCTGTCTAACAAGTCTAAGAAGCCATTATTTGAATTTAATAATAGTTTCCCCTGGGAAGCGGAGTTATTATAAAGTAGAGAATAGTGAAAAGAATTGGGCTGGGATTCTAACAGACTTGGGTTGGGGTCTGGCTTTTCTGCTTACTGTCCACCTGACCTTGGACAAATTACTTTCTCTGAAATTCAGTTCCCTCAGGTGAAAAATTAAAAACAAACAAACACAATGAATTGTCCTATTGGATTGTCCTGAAGACCCAGTGTTCCTCACAAACTCCTTTCCCCCTCTATTTAAAAATGTAAGATTCATTAAATGAACTGTAAGGAATTTTTAAAAGGGGACTGGGGTACTGAGCCCTAATGTGACACATATAGATACAATATTTTAATTTTTGAAAAGTGTTTAGTTTTGAGAGGGAGAGAGAGAAAGACAGAACAGAGCTGGGAAGGGGCAGAGAGAGAGAGAGGGAGACACAGAATCTGAAACAGGCTCCAGGCTCTGAGCGGTCAGCACAGAGCCCGACACTGGGCTCAAACTCACGGAGCGTGAGATCATGACCTGAGCCAAAGTCGGACGCTTAACCCACCAAGCCACCCAGGCGCCCCTACCTAACCATTATAAAGAGAAGGCATTAGTACCAAGATAGTTTCAGATTTTCACAAACATTTGAATTTGTCAGAGACAGAGAGAGACAGAGTATGAACGGGGAGGGTCAGAGAGAGAGGGAGACACAGAATCTGAAGCAGGGTCCAGGCTCAGAGCTGTCGGCACAGAGCCTGACACGGGGCTGGAACCCACGACTGCGAGATCATGACCTGAGCCTTAGTCCCATGTCTAACCGACTGAGCCACCCAGGTGCCCCCAGATACAATATTTTAAAGATGTTTTGAATAGGAGCCATCTTATCCTCAAATAAAAATAATTGGGAAATGGGGTAAAGCCATCAGACCTGGGTATCTGTAAATTAGAACTGTCACCTAGCTTTTTAGCCTGCAAGGACATTGGTCCAGACTCGGCAGGGATCCCCGCGGAAGGCGGGGAACAGCGCCCCCTGGTGGACCATGGACGCAGAAAGCACTCAGACTTCCAAATTCTGAGGGTGATTTTTGAACTGGATCCTTTCCTGCATATTGCGTTCGCCCTGGTAAAAAAAGTATGTTCGTTTTTACTGCATCACCTATAATTCTGGTTGAATTATGGGCATCTCATAATTTCCCTGATTCTATAGACCTACTTTTACAGGGCATAAATTTTAAATTTTTACTGATCACAGCAATTTTTTTTTTTTTCTGTGAAAGTTCAATGTCAGAGAAAAACAGATATCATATGATTTCACTCATATGTGGAATTTGAGAAACTCAAAATACGAACATAGGGGAAGGGAAGGAAAAACAAGATGAAAACAGAGAAGGAGACACAACATAAGAGACTCTTAAATACAGAGAACAAACTGAGGGTTGCTGGAGGGGAAAGGGTGGGTTAAATGGATGATGGGCATTAAGCAGGGCACTTTTCAAGAGATGAGCACTGGGTGTCATATGTAAAAGATGAGTTACTGAGTTCTATTCCTGAAGCCAAGACCACACTGTATATTAACTAACTTGAATATAAATTTAAAAATAAAATAAAATAAATTAAAAAGAAGTCATTGGGTATATGGTAAAGAAAAATATCTTTGAATCTTCTAAATCCACAAATAATGTCAGCTAATATTTGAGTTTACTATTTGACCAATACTTGGCTGGTCATAGGTAATATGCTTCAATTTCACGTATATACACTACATAATGTCAAATTTAAAAAAGCAGAATACAAAGATAAAACATAATTCCAATTAAAACTATATATATATATATATGTATATACACATATATATACATGTATATACACACATATATACATAGATGTGTATGTATATACATCTATGTATATATATATATGGGTAGAAAAAGAATAAGAGAATGTTAACATAATTATCTTTGGGTAGTGCAATCACAGACGATTTTTATCATCTTTTTTCTGTAATGAGCGTGAGCTACATTTGTAATCGGAAAGAAATCTTAATATAAAAATATTTTTATATTTTTCTTGTGCTTCTTGTGGAATAACAAGGGCAGTAGGGCAGTAGGCTTGGACAATACTATTTAGACAATGCAAAACTGAGGTATGAAAGGACAGCTTACTTGGGGCAGGTGTCCCCCACCCAGTGGAGTCATAGGAGTCAAGTTGCATTTTCAAAACACACAGCCCTTTCTCCCTCTTTCCTGGACGGCTCAGGTAACAGTTGGCATTATGTTTGTTACGTAGGGAAGTATATAATATGCAGAGGTTACTCAGAAGTTTCCTGAGATAGGTTGCTTTTGGTTTTATAATACAGAAACAAACTTCCCAGATGTCTTTAGAGAAAAAAAAAAAAATCCCTACACACTCACACCCTGAAACCTCTCTAATCATGACATAAAATCCCCAGAGATGAAAATATATACTGGAGGAAGTAACTGGGTGAAACAGCTCAATAGAGTCACGTTGTCTATGGCAGAAGGAAAGCATGTTCCCTTTGGGCAGAATGATGGCGATGAAAAATAGTCCAGGAACACTCCATTAAGCTACTATATAAATAATACATATAATACTAAATAAACACTAAGTGAACTAAGTAACTTAGCATTTCTGCACGTTCCTTCAACATTTATGCAGTGTGACTTTATCGTTGTCTGCAGAAGCCTGGCTAAGAGGATGCCCACCTCTCTCGTCCCACTTTGAGGTCGATTGTGGAGACACCCCAGTCTTTGGGCATCTGTGAGTTAACCTGTGGTCAGTTGCTTTTTCCCTCTAGTGGAGGTTCTCGGGAGCTGACACAGAGCTACCAAAAAGGTCAGACAAGGAGGCTTTGGTCACGTTGGAAACAGCAGAGGGAGGAAACCAGACACACTCGGAATAAGGGGGAAGGGCAGGGGACAGGCAGAGGGTATCCTTGAGAGCAGGGTTCTGGGCTCGGATGTGTAGTCCCAGCCTGGGCAGTGCTAGGGCCAGGGAGAGGATGAAACAAGGATTGCCCTGCCTGAGGCATAGAGTTTGAGGGCATACAGTTAATCCTGTTCAAAAATGATGTTGTTTTTGGTAGTCGATTTTTTGATTAAATTATTTCAATAACTTCTTTTCCCTTCCCATTCGTGTTCAATTATTTGAGTGAATAGGATTCCATCTGTCTCCCCCCAACATTTAATGGTCCCTCTTTTCCTATTTTCTTTACGCAGGTCCTCTACTAATAAAACATCCTAAATGACCTCACCTGAGACTCCTCCAGGAGGTCTTCCAGATTGCACACTCTAAAATAGACAGCACCAAGGTGGATCAACCAATGTAATGATGAGTCAAGGTGTGGATGACTGTTTACAATTTGGAAAGTGAGAAAGTGCAGTAAACCAGGGGGTTCGTATGCAAGCAAGAGGGATCTATGGTGGGGTTTATGCCAGAGTCAGATTCATGAGGCATGAAACTCAGCAGGTTGGAACCACTAGATGAAGGTTACGTGTTGACTGGGAACAATGGTGTTTGGTGGAGAGCCAAGGAGGAGAGAATTCCAGGAGAGGGGCGTATTTACCGTGATGGGAATGACTCAGTGGAACCATCGGAAGTTCTCAGGTGGCTTACACACAGTTTCTTCCCTGTGGCCATAGTGAGGTGTGGATGTCATGCTGGGATGTGCCCGTAGACCAAGCTGAGCACCTGTCTCTGTTTTGAAGCTAGCTAGCGTTTAAACGGTTCTGGAATCGAGCTTTTTGTGTTCTGTGTCTGCTCATCCTCAATATCATCCTCTGAGCATAAAACTCAGATTTCTGAGCCTGGCATTCAAGGCTGCCCAGAGCCTAATCCAGTACTGCTCATTGTCTCTATTTTTTCCATAATCGGCATACTCCATCCAATCGAATTTACTCTCTACCATTGTGAATTCTCAACTCTGCATCGTACCTCAAACCTTTCCCTCTCTTCTCTACTTAACCCGGGTCTCATCTACCACCAAAGATACTTTCCCGGTCCCTCACCCCCCAGCCTGGGGTTATCTCACCCTCTTCTGAAATCTTACGGTCCCAAAGATCAATCTCACTTATTTGTCGCTACACAGGATACCTCCTGTTGCCAATTAACTTTTTTGTTGTTGTTTTGCTGCAACATTATATCTTACGCTCCATCAGATTTTGAACTCTGAAGGCCACAGGTTATATTTTACAGCCCTTTCATAACTTTTGTGGTCTCAGATTTCCTGTCTTTGGATGGATCCACAGTGTTTGCTTGTTCCTCCAAAGAAGACAACAGAACTCATACAGTTATCTAAGCAATAAACTCAGTAGCAGTAGTAGTAACAGTAGAGACAGCCAGGCACTGCAATAAGCTTCTTACCGACAGTGTTTAAGTAAATCCTACTATAACACATACTATTAAACCTCATTTTACATATGGGGCAATGGAGAATTAGGGAAGACATGAGGTGAGAAGTAGCTCTTCCCTGAAGAGTGGAAAATGAATATTTACCATTAGCCATTCATTCCTTTGACTTAGACTTTGCATTTCTTGAAGTGAAAAAATTACCGAGGGGGTAGGTAAGCCAGTGGCTTGTCGAGAGTAGGTGGCTCCTCAGAGGGAAAACGCGGTGGATGAAGGGATGGGTAAGTGAAGAGACGAAGGCAGAAAATCAAGGGGAGATGCTGGCACTGGGGATAACTTGCCCTTCTTAATATCATTCATTTGTCTTTCCCCTCTCTTTTTTTCCTGCTCATCTGAGGCCAACCATTTGTGCTGATTTTCCTGAAACCCACCTGCTAACTCAGCTACCTAACTCAGCTACCTCAGGCAAGGGGGTCATGTTTTAAGTCTCAGGTTTAATACATGTAGCAGGGCCCAATCAATCATTCCAGAACCTGTTGTAAGGTATGGCCTCTATACCTCTTCCCATTCTAGGAGCCTATGGTTTGATAATTTTCAGATTGGCTGGAAACAACTGATATTCAACTCAATTGAGTACTCCCAGTGAAAGTCAAATACTTGATCCCTGCAGGAAATTTAGGCCTATAAACTCTCCTCATCCCCTTAACCTTGAAATGTTGGACAGATTCCAAGCCCTTTTCAAACAGACATTTTTGACATATCCTCCTTTCCCCTCCCCCATCATCTGCAAACCGCTGATAAGAACAACTGTGAGAAGGGAGAGCAAGGCAGAACAATGCTGGAGGTTTGCTCCCTCAGTCTGAAGTACCCTGGCTATGCCCATTTTCTCAGGGAGCCGAGCCATGTCTATGCTTTAAACATCAAACGATCCAGAGATACTGCCTCCGTTTGGAAATTCATGGCCACTGGGTCTTCAGTGGCCCCAAACATCTCATCAGGAAGTTGTCAAATCCGAATATAAATGCAGCAAGGTGGAGAACATCATATCCATCGGGACTCTCTTCAGAGAGAGTACTGGGTATGTTCTGAAGACATTCTTTAAAATTCTGTTTGAGAAGGAAGGTGAAGAGGCCCCTCCCCCAAACCAAACGTGAGGGGAGTTAGTCTGATGAGTAATCTGTGGAAGAAACTAGAAGAACGGATGGCTTCTCTGAGAGTGGAGGAAGAGAGAGGAGAGGGGTAGGGATGGGGGTGGGGCCAGTGAAATGGCGCCACCTCACGTCACTTACTGCCTGTGACCCCAGAATCTCCATGAGATTTTTGGGTGTGAGTGGATGCTTCTTATAGAAACTGATGAAAAGTTGGCATTTTGCATCTGAATAATACATAGATGGGCAGAGATTCAGAGAAAAGGATGAAGAAGGAATCTATGAAACGGGACATTTTAAGACATATTTCCTCAGGTGCATAAGTGTTGCAGGATTTTTTTTTTTTTTTTACCTCAATACCCAGGATTCTTTGTCTCGACTCTTCGAAGAATAAAGAGGTGGAACAAAATGAGCAGCAGGCAAAACTTTATTAGAGTATGAGATTAGAAAGGAAGAATAGTATGAAAGCTTTCTTGACAGAGAGCACATTCAAAGGTGAACACTCGCGACAATAGGCAAGGGTCTTCATTTTACAGGGTTCTGGTCACACCTCCCTTTCCTTTCCCCCTTGTTCCTTCTCAGGTCCTACCCTTATTCACTTGATAGCTCTAGGTGCTGGGTTGTCCATTCCTGATTGGCTCATTTCCATTGTATGAGGGGTGGCCTATGGCCATACCTTTCCTTGTGGGTCATATGTTTTATGGTCTACCTATTTTTAATCAGATCTTTTGTCAAATTCCTGAGGGAAACCTGAAGGGGTGTAGGTAGGGTCTCTTACACTCTTAAGAGGAACCTTACTCCCTAGGGGGTTTGCTGTGGTCAGCCGCTCCCAGCATCGTTCCAAAATATGTGTTTTTCCCTCACCCAGGGACCTCACATCCTGATCTATCCCCCTCTGCCTACTGAGTCCTATCTTTTCCTACCATATAAGGATTGGGGCATTCTTAACCGATTCCTGGGTGTTTTATACCTATCCTGAAATGTTTTTTTATGTTTGTTTATTTATTTATTTTTGTGAGAGAGGGAGAAAGAGCGCACTCGAGAGCGAGCAGGGAAGGGGCAGAGAGAGAGAGAGAGAGAGTCTTGAGCAGTCTTGAGCTATCAGCACAGAGCCCAATGCAAGGCTCGATCTCATGACCATGAGATCATGAGTTGGATGAGCAACCAACTGAGCCATCCAGACACCCCTACTCTGAAAGCTTTGTAATGACACTGTCGATGGTCACCTAACAGCCCTGGTGGTCAGGATGTCGCCAGCACCATGGGCTTACTGTAAATTCTTTGGCCTGGTTTGTTCAACCTGATGCTTGTATTCCAGAGAAGGAGGTGCTTTTAACTCTCACGACTTAATGACAGTAACCCAAGAAATTCCACTCCCATTCCATTCCCAGAGCTGGAAATCTAAGGCCATTGTTAACATGGGACATTTCTTACCCATCGGCTCTAGAAGTGATCCTTAAAATCTTTTGCTCAAGTGCCCATTAAAAGCATGATTAGGAATCCCGTAACCCTTTGTATGTTTTTCCACTGACATAATTCTATGGAATCATTCGGTATATACTATTTTTTGTCTGCCATCTTTCACTCAACATAGTGTCTTTGAGATTCATCCATTTTGTTGCCCGTATCAGTAATACATTCCTTCGTCATTGCTGAGCAACATTCATTACATAAGTACACCACAGTTTGCCCATTATCTTCTTGCGAGAAGTTTCCCGTGTTTTGGATTATGAATCAAATTTCTCTAAGCATTCTCATACAAGCCTGTTGTGATGATTTTCACATTACTTTTTTTCTTGGGTATAGTTCTAAGATTTGCTGGAATGGCTGAGTCATAGGGTACATGTATACACGCACGGTTAATTTTATAATAAACTGCCACACAATTTTACAAATTGGTTGTACCATTTTAGACAAAGTGCTGTGAAACACCCAGGTATGTTCTTTTCCTGTAGGAGTTTAAATATAATCCGGAGATAATAGTTATACACATAGTACAGAAAGAAAAGTGGACCAGGAGTAAAAGGGCATGAATTCTAGGCACATCCCCATTTTAGTTGTTTATAAAACAAATATTTAGTAAACATCAACGATACATCAGATATTTGCTAAATTTTAGATATATACTGATGGACAAAATAGTCATGGGCTTTGTTCTCATGGAACTTACGTGTCCAGTGAGGGATAAAGATATCAAACAGTCACAAAAATTTATTCAACAAACCTTTTGAGTATCTAATATTTGCCAGCCACTTCTCTAAAGGCTTGAGATAATGATGAAGAAGCAGGTAGAAATTTGTGACCATACAGGGTGTTTACATGTTGGTGGGAGGAGACAGAAAATAAATTCTAGACATAAAATAAGTAATGTATGCTTCTTGTTAGAAGGTGATAGGTATTATGGAAAAAGAAATAAAAACATCAAGTAGGGGTTTTTAGCAACGGAGGGGTTACAGAAAGGAGTTGGGATCGGTTGACATTTTAAACAGGACAGAGTGGCTTCATTGGCAAGAGTATGTATACGCAAAGACTTAGAAGAGTTTGGGGAATTAACTATGCAGACATCCAGGGGAAATGTATTTCAGGTGGAGCAAACAGCCGATGGAAAGATCCTATGCAGCGATTCTGGAATGTTCCAGGAATAGCAACGAGGCCTGGTCATCTGAAACAGGGTAGGCAAAGGCGGGAAAGGTATAGGAAAGCTGCTGCAGATTTCCTAGGATCTTGTGGATCACTGTAAGGACTTTGGCTCTTTTACTAAGAGAAATGGGGAGCCATTACCTGAGTTTGAGCCCAGTTGACTGACTTTCATTTCATGGCGGGGAAATATCTAAAAATGATTCCTGGGGGGGGGGGGGTAGGAGGGGAAGCTTGTGTGATGCTGAAAGTAGATTGGAAAACACTGACTTCAGGAGGGAGTAGCTGAGATATCACCAAGCTGGAGGTTAGGAAATCGCAACGGAAATCAGCTGTCATTAACTCTCTGTGTGAACTTGGACCACTCACCTCCCCTTTCTAGGTTTCAGGCTTTTTTCCAATCGTAAAATGAATGTTAGACTGAATGACATTTTAGGTTTTCTCCAGCTCTAATATTATGCATAGAATTTGGGGGGGGGGCGCTCCATTGAGATATAAGTGCCTAATTATAGAATGGTATATGGTAATGGTAATGGTATATGGTATATGGTAATTTATCAGGGATTTGGACACACCGAACCTCATGTTGCAATAAGAGAAAGGGCTAACAAACATCAAGATGCTTAAAGTCTGTCTCTAGTCACCTTCCGCTCATCTAGTCTCTGAGCCATCCCCAAAGCTAGAGTTCTAGAAATACTGCTCTAGTTTGCTGCAGAAGATTCCTGGATACATTATTGGAGCTAAGGGTACAAGGTAGTTTTGTTAATAAGATGTTCATCAAATTCTACGTCCACAGTTGCACTGCTTCCTAATTTTCACATGATTTCTGGACACTAAAGTCCCTTTACAACCTCTCTGATTGTCACTTCACAGAGAACCACGTACATGGTGTGATGAAGGGAAATGGGAATTAACAGAATAGAGTACCAGATTGGAAACAAAGAGCCTGTATTTTTATGGCATTTGTAAGTGACATCAACTAGGCACCCTTGTACATCTAGTTCCTACTGCTTATCCCAGACCTGGGGCAATTGCACTAAGAAAACCTTGGATAGTTTATTCTGTGCCCATTAGGGTCTAGATTTTCTTTCTAGTCTTCCAACTATGTTTAGAAGTTTCTCAACAGCAGAGGGGCGCCTGGGTGGCACAGTCGGTTGGGCGTCCGACTTCAGCTCAGGTCATGATCTCGCAGTTCGTGAGTTCGAGCCCCGTGTCAGCTCCGCGTCAGCTCTGTGCTGACAGCTCAGAGCCTGGAGACTGCTTCGGATTCTGTGTCTCCCTCTCTCTGTGCCCCTCCCCCACTCACACTCTGTCTCTCTGTCTCTCAAAAATAAAGATAAAAAAAAAATTTTAAAAAAAGAAGTTTCTCAACAGCAGAGAATGAATCTTCTAACACATAGGACTAGCGCTCATTTCAGTATCCTGTGCATAGCAGAACCTCGGTATAAAAGTTCGTTGACTTTGTTGATGATCATATGGATTTAAGAGGGAAACGTAAAACTCAAAGCCATAAATCTTTGAGTTTTTATTTTTGGGTGGTCTGTACCGATGTAATTATAGGCCAGTGCATTTATCTCCTTTCCCTTCTGCCATTTAATCACCTGGTGGTGTTTCCAGATAAGAAATGCAAATGGAATTTGTCACCTAGCTGGAGCCTGTACAGCTCATGCATCACAGGGTACTGATACTCAAGGAATTGTTTTGTGCAATGAATTCAGCCATTAACAGATCAGTGACAACGGTGAAGAAGTGAATTGCAGGGACTTCTTGAATGTTGTCAACATTTGGAGGCAATTAGAAGAGGGAGCCCTGCTTAGCGACCAATGGCTAAATATTTAGAATTTAAGCATGCACTGGGAAGATAATTCAACCTCCGGTTAATCCAAAGAATCTTGGAGTTACTGGCAGTGAGGAAAACCCCAGACTCTACTTGAAACTATCCTTAGCAGTGAAGGAGTTAACTGAGTGTGTAAGCTTTATCTGGTGTCCAATGGACTCGTGCCTTGCTGATTAAAGCCTCTGGTAAATGATTGTTAGAGACCTGTCATTGGTAGCTGTTGCTAGTTGCCGTGTTTCAAAAGCTTGTTGATTCCTCTGCAAGGTGGTGCAGCATCCTCTAGTCCTTTATTCATTTCTGATCTATTCGGGTCTGCCTGCAAAAGATCTATCAGATCAATGAACATGAATGGTGAAGATAGCAGCACCATCTATGACACAGTCCAAAAAGAAAGGATGTATGAGGTTCCAGAAACGCCAGAAGAAAACGAAGTCCCTCTTTATGATAACATCTATGAAGGCCTGAGGTCAGAAGATGATGCATATGCCACTGAGCTGGAAAACCATGAATATGACTCTGTGTCAGTTGATGTTGCTGAGGGTGAGGAGTACAGCTTGACCTCTTCCCAACCAGAAGCAGGAGACTACCTCCTGCCAGGTGACATATGTCCTGAGTCCCAGGATCTTCAACCGGGTGAGCCACCAGTCTCCAGTGAAGACTGGAACAACTCAATGGAAAAATCACACTCACCAGCCCAGGACCGGGAAGAAGTACCCTCACCAGCCCAGGACCGGGAAGAAGTACCCTCACCAGCCCAGGACCGGGAAGAAGTACCCTCACCAGCCCAGGACCGGGAAGAAGTACCCTCACCAGCCCAGGAACCCCAGGAGGATGGAGGCGTGATGGAGAAAGGCCTGCCCTCTCCAACCTTCCCCACCCAGCAGAGTAGGGCCTTCTTTGCCAGCAAGGATTCCTCCACCTGCCATTCTGCTGCTGATGGTTTGGAAGAAAGTGAATCAACTTCCACAGACCCTGAGATTATCCTCTTTGTTAAGGTAAGTGCTGTCTCTGGTAGGCACTTCTGCATGTGTAGATGGAGAAAATGGTGTCTTCTTTTTCTGAGTGTCCAGGGAAAGATGCATGATGTCATGGTCCTTGGACCTCCAGACATATTCAAGAGTATGGCTGGTTAAATGAGTCATTCCAGGGGTACGTGGGTGGCTCAGGCGGTTAAGCATCTGACTTCGGCTCAGGTCATGATCTCGTCATTTGCGAGTTCAAGCCCTGCGTCGGGCTCTGTGCTGACAGCTGGGAGCCTGGAGCCTGCTTCAAATTCTGTGTCTCCCTCTCTCTCTGCCCCTCCCCTGCTTGAGCCCTATCTCTCTCTCTCTCTCAAAAATAAATAATAAACATTAAAAAAACAAAAAAAGAAAAAGAAAAGATGATTTCTATTTTTATTTGTTTAAGAAAATTAAGTTTCAACAATATATCAAAGGCATTTATTTTGATATCTGTCAAATACATGGTATAAAAATATGCACACATATATGTGCATATAGTAATGTCACAATGACTGTCAAAATTTAGTTCTAGAATGTTGTTTCTGTTCGTGTAATTTTGAAAATGTGACTGCTGTGTTCCCCCAGTCAAAAAGTAAAATCAGGCGCGCCTGGGTGGCTCAGTCGGTTAAGCGTCTTCAGCTCAAGTCATAATCTCACGGTCCGTGGGTTCGAGCCCCGCATCAGGCTCTGTGCTGACAGCTCAGAGCCTAGAGCCTGCTTTGGATTCTGTGTCTTCGTCTCTCTCTGCCGTCCCCTACTCACCCTCTGTCTCTGTCTCTCTCCCTCAATAAATAAATAAATATTGAAAAAAAATAAAAAATAAAAAATAAACAAGTCATTCCAGAGTTCACGTGGGACTGTTCAAAAGTATAAGCATTGGAAAGTGCATTTAAATTGTGTGTCTAATCACTGACTTTTATACACCACGGGCAAAGTATTTTTTTAAAAGTTCACTTACAAGTGAGCAGAAAATGCAGTTCAAATCCTTACCTTTGTGACAGACGTTAAGTACATTTTCTTGTCTGGTTAAATTTCCTTTGTCAACTTGATTTTCAAAAACGAAACCAAGGCTGGTGAGAGGAAGTCAAATCAACAGTCAGGTGCTGGGCTTTCCTTCTTAGCATTTCTAAGGTCACAGATACTTCAGATATATGGTCAATAAATGTAACCTCTGTCATTGAGTTTGCCCTTTTGACACCAATATAACTAAACTATCTGATGAAGTAAAATGATTTCAGTGGTGTAGTAGTAAGACACTAACAGCCAGTGTTAATGTTTAATGCTTATGATATATAAACTGAGAACTTTGGAAATCTTTGTTTTAGACTGATATTATAATAAATAGTCTATTTATTACACACAGACCATGTACAGTAAAGACTATTACGATTTATCAGAACATAAAAAAGCATTCTGGGCTAGACAAATCATCTTTATTAATCAAGAAGGCAGAACATTTTCCCCCAACGTCCACTCCCTGATGATATTCATATTTACACTTTTCTTAGTTTGAGGACCGTATATTAGCAAATGCTATTTCTGGCTAATAAAATGAACCCACAAAGCCCCCAGGTCATGCTTATTTCTCCCCTTTGTGGTTTCCAATTACTCCTCCAATAAAATACATTTTATTTGCCAATTTCATATATTATTATTTTTTTACTTTGTACTTTTCCCTAGTTGTTTTGTGTGTACATTGTATTTCCTTTTTTCTACCATACAGTCTTTAAAAAGCACCTAGCAGAGTGTTTGGCTTCTACTTAGGTACCCGTCAAAACTTGCCTGGTGTTATGCTGAGCATTTGGGGGAAAAGGGGTACGAAGACAGGGAGGGACCTTGCTGTCAAGAAATCAGCAACGTGGTGCGGGACATAGACTTGCACATGGTTAATTTCAGTGAAATAGAGGAGTTAACTGACTGCTGTGGGTACTGGGGATGGAGTGCTCAAGAGTGCAGGAAGGAGTCAGGAGGGGTCCCACCAAGGAGGTGACATTCAAGCAGGTGCATTCAAGCAGTCTTCCAGTTTCCATATCCACCATTAAGTTAGTAACAAGAAAAGAAAAGAAAAGAAAAGAAAAGAAAAGAAAGGAAAGGAAAGGAAAGGAAAGGAAAGGAAAGGAAAGGAAAGGAGAAAAGAAAAGAAAAAAGGAAAGGAAAGAAAAAAGAAAAGACCACAAAACCCCACTCCTAGTGAGGACTAGGTATATTTTTCTCAGGACAGAAGCATCCATGCAACTTTATGCAACAGACAAGGTGGATCGTCACCATCATTATGGGCACATGAAGACACTTGTAAATTTGGCAAAGTGTTGATTTCACTAGAAATTAGCCTGCCACTGGTGTTGAACCAAACAGAAGCAGGAGGAAACAGAACTATTGGAATCTCCAGCTGGCATTAGCAACAGGAAAGACTGTTTGATAGTAACGTGTGGTCTTGTGTTACTTAAGATCCGTAGTTCCCGAAAGCAAATATTGGAGTTAACTCTTTCAGTTTACATTCCTTTTAAAATAATTGTTCACTCAGAGACCTCAGCTCCGATGTGTGAACTTTTTTTTTCACGAAATTCAGCAGTGCTAAGAAGAGTGGCAGTCATAATCCCTGCTTCCCAATTCCCTACCCATCCCCATGGCAGTTCTTTATTCAATGTTGAATGGGAATTATAAGTGAAAGTGGGGGGTACAGGGGCTTCTCTGCTTGCACGGAAGAGGAGGGTACAAGGGTAACCTGCTTAGGCTCCTTCCTCCTCCCAGCTCCGGGGTAAGAGTCACACTCCATTTGACAGATCTAGGGGAGAATCCTTCCTTGCCCGTTCCAGCCTCTGGTGGCTCCTGGCATCCCCTCTGATGGCTTGTACCTGCATCGTTCCACCCTCTGCTCCACATCACATGGCCTTCTTTCCTCTAACTGTCTCTATTTTCTCCTCCGTTCCCTTGTAAAGACCTGTCAATGGAGTTAGGGCCCTTCCTAATCGAGGATGATCTCGTCTCAGGATCCTTAATTTAATTATATCCACAAAGACCCTTTTTTCCAAATAAGGTAGCAGGTACAGGTTCTGGTTGGACCCACCTTTGGGGAGGGAGGCACTCTTCAACCCGCTACAGCCCCTACAGGGCGGGAATTGGTAGAGTTAAAGCATGGGAACATGGACAGCCATTCCTGGGATCCGTATTTCCACCAAATGCAAGGGGTTCTGTGAGAAGTCGTGGACGGTTTGTACCTTCCCGTTGGTTCCCAGCCATTTATGAGAATGCCTGACACGTTCTTAACATCATCCTGAGGCTGGGCAGAAGGCCAATATGTGAGCGCTTAATTTGATTTGTTGAGCTCTGGAAGGAACATTAAATCAAAGGACTTGAGGATTCCCACAGCTGTCAGTGTTAAACATTACAAGGAGCAGCCTGTGGCAACCATGTCACCGTAGCTAATGCAATGTGTCCTCCCTCCTGGGCCTGCCGTTGTGTTTCTGCAGCTATATAATTGACCTAACACTGTCTTCTCAATAGACGTAGAGGCCAAAACCAAACACGTTAACCAGGAGAAGGTGAGTCGTGTCAACACTGGGGGAGAGAACACCAACTGACCAGAAGGGCGCTACCAATCAGAATATTGGGGGAGGGGCACAGGGTTGGACAAGTGGGTGACAGATCCTTTTCTGAGCTCCCATTTTCTGAAGAGTAATTTATCAGACGGTCAGGTTCTTGAGGAAAGGACCACATTTTACTTACCTCTGAAGCACAGTGTCCTGCGGGCTGCTGGCACTGTCATCAGGGCTCCATAAATATTGGTCAGAGTAATGGCAACTGTCAAGTATGGTTCAGCCACCTACTGGAGTAAAGACCATCCCTTGGAACAGAATTGTACGTTAGATACTTCTCCGCTTTAAGCCCTGCCCCTTGCCAACAAGATCAAGTCCACCCTTGAGCGGCACCAAGGCCTTGACCTCGCTCCTAACAATCTAACAGCCTCTCTGGTCCCTCCTCCCATCACATCCTGCCTCATTCAGTATGTCCCAGGAATACCGAGCTCCCCACAAATTGGACATGTTCAATCTCACCTGGCTTTGCCCGTGCTGACTCCTCTGTCTATAGCATTTCCTCCCCTCTGTCACCTTGTCACCTTGTCCTCATCTTTCTGGACTCAAATTCCCCGTGAAGCCATTTCTAAAACTCCAGGTTGTTCTATGTGATACTGCCTCTGTCCTTGTCTCCGTCTTACCATGTGTCCCCTAATATTACAATCACCTGGGTAAGGCTGTTCCTCACTGGTCTGTAAGCACCATAGGGAAAGCACTCTGGACCACATCGTATTCACCTCTGTATGTCCGCCCACCATTAGCCCAGAGCCTGGCCCGTAGTTGGGGTTGGGGGCGGGGGGAGGCTCATAAATATTTGTCAAATGGATTAAAATTGAGCCGGTTATGGGAAGGGCAATTAAGTTCTTTTTTTTAAAGGAAAACTTATTAGTGTATTCTGGGAAATTTGGTCAGCATTAAAGCAAAGACCCTAGGTTCCTGTTTCCATTGATGTTTGACTTTGAGTTGGGGATGGGTGGACGGCGAGTCCTGACGAAAAGCCAGCTGATACAGGGGGAAGAGGCGAAGGGGAAACTCATTTTACTGAACCTGTACTTTGAACTGTGCTAGGTTGCCTGCTCTACTGATATTATTTCTGTAATAAGACTTAGGAGCTAAGCCCCAACTGGATTCTGATACTGACTAGCTGTGCACCTTTGGGGAAGTCCCATGCACTCTCTAGGCTTTAGATTTCTCCCCATAAAAAAAACAAAAAACAAAAAATAAAAAATAAAAAACAGGTGTATGAGATGAGCTCGAAAGCACCCACTGGTTCTAACCTGCTGTGCATGGAACTTCATTCGACCCTGTAGTAACCTTGTCTCAATCCCACGGGCACCCTCTCTCTTTCACATTTTAAACTTGTTTTATTGTCATGCTCCGAAGTATATATTGAATATACTCTTAGGCAGTCCTGTGATTTTTAAAACAGGGGAAGGAGGAAATGATGAGTAACAAAGAGAGATGTTCACACATAGAACAGGATTCTGACTCAAATCATACTGAATAATAGCAGGTTTTAGAATGCGACGGACTTTTCTCCCCCTTTGAATAGGTTTATTATTTGCATGATTCAAAATTTGAAAGTTACAAAAGATAGAGTCTCTGCTCCATCATACCCCCCTCAGATGCCCCATTTCCTTTTCTGAAGCAATATATTCTAAAAATTTCATGTATAGGCTTCCTGAGATATTTTGTGCATATTCCAGCCTGTATGGGTACATATTTGAAATTCTCTCCTTTTCTGCCTTTTATTTAACACTTATGATATTACTGCATACCTTATGGTGCACCTTGCCTCTTTGGAACAAATTTTCTTGGGATATAATTTGCATGCATCTAGCAATTTTCAGCGTAAGCTTCAATAAGTTTTGACAAATGGATACAATCGTGTAACAACCACCACGATCATGATGTAAAATATTTCCATCACCCCAAAAAGCTCCCCACTGTTCGTTTGCTGTGAGTCTCCTTCCAGCCCCCCTTTGACTCCTGGAAACAACTGATCCTCTTTCTATCACTATAGTTTTGCCTTTTAAAAACTGTCACACAAGTGGAATTAAACTCTGTGTCACCTTTTGTGTGCGGTTTCTCTCACTTTGCATTATGCTTTTGAATTCATCCATGTTAGTATATATATCAGCGGTTCATTCCTTTTTATTACTAAGTAGTATTGCATTGTATGAATATACCACAATTTGTTCATGCATTCAACAGTTGATGGATACTTGGGCTCTTTCTCCGTTTGGGGCTATTATAATAAAGCGACTATAAACATACACACAGAAGCTTTTCTACTGATTCTGTTTTCATTTCTCTTGGGCAAATATTTAGGAGTGGAATTATTGTGTCATATGGTCAGTGGATATTTAACCTTATAATAAAACTTGCAAATTATTTTCAAAGTGACTTACTATATTTTGTATGAGACTTCTAGTTGCTTTCTTTCCAGCACTTGGTATTTTCAATCTTTTAAGTTTTAGGTGCACTGGTAAAGTATAATGCTATTTCTTTGCAGCTTTAAAGTACGTTTTTAAGATTTTAATCCGAGGGGCGCCTGGGTGGTTCAGTCGGTTGGGCGGCCGACTTCGGCTCAGGTCATGATCTCGCGGTCTGTGAGTTCGAGCCCCGCGTGGGGCTCTGTGCTGACAGCTCAGAGCCTGGAGCCTGTTTCGGATTCTGTGTCTCCCTCTCTCTGACCCTCCCCCGTTCATGCTTTGTCTCTCTCTGTCTCAAAAATAAATAAACGTTAAAAAAAAAAATTAAAAATAAAAAAAAAAAGATTTTAATCCGAATATAGTTAACATAAAATGTTCTATCAGTTTCAGATGTATAACATAGTGATTCAACAATTCTGTACATCACCCAGTGCTCATCGCGCCAAGGGCACTCCTTAATCCCCATCACCTATTTCACCCATTCCTTCCCCTCCGGTAAGCATCAGTTTGTTCTCTCTAGTTAAGAGTGTGTTTCGTGGTTTGCCTCTCTCTTTTTTTCTTTGTTCATTTGTTTTGTTTCTCAAATTCCACACGTGAGTGAGGTCAAATGGTACTTGTCTTTCCCTGACCGACTTATTTCACTCAGCATTATACTCTCTAGCCCCATCCATGCTATTGCAAATGGCAAGACCTCATTCTTTTTTTATGACTGAATAATATTCCATTGTGTGTGTATGTGTATGTATGTATATGTGCGTGTGTGTGTGCGCGTGTGTGTGTGTGTGTGTATGTATACACATAGACATGGCATCTCTTCATCCGTTCATCAACTGACGGACACTTGGTCTGCGTCCACAATTTGGCATGTATCTCTTTAGATTAGCCTTTTTGTATTTTGGGTAACGTGATTACTGGATCACAAAGTAGTTCTATTTTTAACTTTTTTTCTCTTATTTTCTTTTTAAAAATGTTTATTTTGAGAGAAAGAGCATGTGTGTGAGTGAGGGGAGGGGCAGAGAAGGGGGAGAGAATCCCATGTAGGATGTACACTGTCAGCACAAAGTAGGATGTGGGGCTCCATCCCAAGAAATAAGAGATCACAACCTGAGCCGAAATCAAGAGTCAGATGCTTAACCGACTGAGTCACCTAGGTGCCCCTATTTTTAAGGAATTTTAAGGAATGGTTAAGGGCTTTTTGAGGAATCTCCATACTGTTTTCCACAAGGGCTACACCAGTTTGCATTCCCACCAACAGTGCACAAGAGTTCCCTTTTCTTCACATCCTCGCCAACACTCGTTGTTTCTTATATTTTTGGTTTTAGCTATCCTGATGGATGTGAGGTTAATATCTCATTGTAGTTTTAATTTGCATTTCCCCGATGATGAGTGATGTTGAGTTATTATTATTTTAGTATGGTATCTTCTTATACTGAATTTTAAGAGTTCTTTATAGATTCACAATACAATTTCTTAGATTAGTGTTTTGCAAATAGTTTACAAGTCTGTGGCTTGACTTTTCATTTCCATAATAGTGTCTTTGGAACACAGAAGTCTTTGACCTTGAGGAAGTCCATTTTTCCTTTTTTTTTTTCCTATGGTTCATGCTTTCTGTGTCCTTCTTAAGACATGATTATCTAACCCAAGGTCATGAAGATTTTCTCCTCTATTTTCACATCATCTGTAAAAAAGGATATCTTTATTTCTTCGTCTCCAAACTGTATTCTTTCTTTTATTCCTTCCTTCCTTCTCTCTTTTTTCTTCCCCCCACTCCCCCCTGGTAGGATGGGGTCTTACAAAACTGGCCAGGACCTCTAGGACATTGCTGAACAGAAGCCATGAGAGCAGACATCATTGCTTTGTTCCCATTCTTAGAAGGAAAATATTCAATCTTTCATCATTAAGGATGATATTAGCTGTATGCCTTTCACAGATGTCTTATGTTCCTTTCTATTCTTAGTTTTTTTTTTCCTGAGAGTTTTTAAATTATGAACGTGTGCTGAATTTTTCCAGCTATGAGGTTATCATCTGGTTTTCTGTTAATGTGAAATAAATTCATTGATTTTCAGGTGTTAAACGAACCTTACACATCTGGGATCAACTTCACTTAGTCATGATTTATTATTGTTATAGATTGCTAGATTCGATTTATTACAATTTTGTTGAAGTTTTTGCATCTGGATTCATGAAGAATATTAGTTTGTAGTATTCTTTTAATTTCTTGGTCTGGTGTTGTTATCAGGGTAATGCAGGCCTCACAGAGTGAGTTGAGAATGTGTTTCCTCTTCCTCTGTTTTCTGGAAGACCTTTTGTAGAATTGTACTATTTCTTCTTTGATAGCTTGGTAGAAGTTGCCAGCGGAGGCATCTTCACTTGACGTTTCTTGGTGGGGAGGTTTCCACCCCCCCCCCCACCTTGAAAATTCAGTGTATTTAATAGATATAAGGAAATCCAGGGATATATTTCTTTGTAGATCGATTTGGTAATTCCCATCCCTCAAATTATTTGTTGATTTAATCTAAATGTTGAATTTACTGCCAATTCTCTCCTTATATTCATGTTTTATTTTACCTTCTTAAACATATGGAGTCTATTCTCAATGATAATTTTATTTTATTTATTTTTTTTTAAAGACAGAGAGAGAGAGAAAGAGAGAGAGAGAATCTTTTTAAATTTTTTTTTAATGTTTATTTTATTATTTTTGAGACAGAGAGAGACAGAGCATGAACGGGGGAGGGGCAGAGAGAGAGGGAGACACAGAATCGGAAGCAGGCTCCAGGCTCTGAGCCATCAGCCCAGAGCCCGACGCGGGGCTCGAACTCACGGACCGCGAGATCGTGACCTGAGCCGAAGTCGGACGCTTAACCCGCTGAGCCACCCAGGCGCCCCCTCAATGATAATTTTAATGCCTTTGTATACTTATTTTTTCATCTTATCTATATATGGGTTTCCTTTTATTGATTGGCCTTTTCTTTAATTATGAGTTATGTTTTTGTAGTTATTTGCATCATCTGATAATATATTTTGGCTGCCAGACAGTGAATTTTATGTTGTTTGATACTGGATTTTGTTGTGTTCCTTTAAGTAATGTTGGACCTCATTCTGAAATGCAGTTAAGTTACTTGGAACGAATTTGATCCTTTTGAAGCTTACTTGTACTCTTTGCGAGGGTGGGTCCAGAAAATCCTACCCTAAGAATGGTTTAAAGCCAATTTGGTTCTACTATGGAAGGAATACCCTTTTGAGGACTCCAACTACTGCATACAAGGAGGTCTTTCCACTCTGACTGCTGGGAACCAAACTATTACCAGTCTTATGTGAGATCCTGGAATTGTTTTTCCTACTCCCTTCCCGTTCTTTCCTCACACTTGGTAGTTCCTCTCTCTTGCTGTCTCACTCTAGCTCCATCCACTCTGGTATTTAGATCTGTGAATTCTAGCTGCCCTGACCTTTCCAAACCCCAAACTCGGTTATCTCCTCAACTAAGAGAGACCATCAGGCTCTATTTGGGCTCTGTGCTGCCCCCCCCCCCCCAATGTCTAAAGACCAACACTTCATATAGTTGGCCTGTTTTACTAGTTGTTTAAAGTAATGTTCTGGTTATTAAGTATAAATCTGGGTCTTTATACTCCGTTGTGGCCAGAGGTGGAGGTTATCCCAATCGACTTTAAGATTCCCACTTCTTTTGAGTGGCTTCTCCTTTCTTTCCAAACACTGGAAAGGATTCAAGTTCGAATCACAGCCTGGAATGTAGTCATAAACGTCAACTGGACTAACATCTAATGATAATGACATGAAAGTGATTTTGTGGGAGACAACCATAGCAAAAATTTTGGCTTGCAGGCCAAGGTTGCTCGCTAAACTTCCTCCTTTTCCCTTCTCTTTGAAGAGTATGTTGTCGCTTGCAAAGTCTTTATTTTGTGCCTCAATGTTCTCAGCAGTGAAGAGACAGGAGAACCGATGTCACAGCTAATCATTCACCAACAGAAGCCAGAATGCAGCGTCACCTTCTCATCTTTTTACCTCTCACCATTCAGACCTGGTGATTCTATGAGTTCCTTTGGAAAATCCCAGGAGGAGGGGGCTTTACTACTCCCAAGAGAGAATCCTATTTTCAAGCTACCTTCCAGTACCCAGGCCCCAAGTGTCCAGGATGAATTTGTGTACATAAAAAAACGCATTAACTGGCAGCTCTATTCTCAGATGATACTCCCTCAAAAATATGAGATGACCTCCCCTGTCAGGGGGGCCTGAAACCAAGTGTTTTGTGCAAGACAAAGATCTTGTGAAGACAAAGATTAGAAATCTGGGCTTTAAGCCACGCGTCACTTTTATGCTTTATGGCAGAGCGTTCCACATCCCTTCATGAGCCTGTGGGTCAACAGAAGTGACAGGCCTGTCACAAGCCATCAGCCTCCCATTTTTACCAGGGCTTCGTGCACAGCAGTAACATGGCAACAGCCAAAATAAATAAGAGAATGCATTGTTTGGGAAACCACTAACGTTCTGAGGTTTTGACGATAGCAACTGCATAGCAAATATGTGGGGTGGTGATGGGTAACTGACACGAGTGCCTCTTGTTGACTTCACTGTAACTGCATGCTTTGTCCTTCCACAGGAATATTCTTGCCCTGTTCTTCTGTGGGGCAAGAAAGGAAGGAACTTGGTAGATAGCCTTTTTATATTTATACCGACCCTCTACAAATTGGGTCGGTTATTCTGGAGCTGTACTATTTGGAACGATAGTCTTTAGCCCTATGTTGCTGTTTATTTGTTTATTTTTAAAGTTTCTTTATTGGGGCGCCTGGGTGGCTCAGTCGGTTAAGCGTCCGACTTCAGCTCAGGTCACGATCTCGCGGTCCGTGAGTTCGAGCCCCGCGTCGGGCTCTGGGCTGACGGCTCAGAGCCTGGAGCCTGCTTCCGATTCTGTGTCTCCCTCTCTCTCTGCCCCTCCCCCGTTCATGCTCTGTCTCTCTGTCTCAAAAATAAATAAAACCTCTAAAAAAAAATTTTAAAGTTTCTTTATTTTGAGAGAGACAGAGAGAACACAAGTCGGGGAGGGGCAGAGAGAGAGAGGGGGAGAGAGAGAATCCCAAGCAGTCTCTGTGTCATCAGTGCAGAGCTCGACATGGGGATCGAACCCACAAAACCATGAGATCATGACCTGAGCTGAAGTCAAGCGCCGGACGCTCATACATATGTGGCTGTTTAAATTTAAATTAATTTAAATTAAAAAAATACTGAAAATTCAGTTCCTCCATCATAATAGCCACATTGCACATGCTCAACAGCTACATGGGGCTAAGTACATGGAAAGTGCAAATATGGAATATTATTGGTGAAGTTTCTATAGGACAGTGTTATTGTAGGGCGAGATGGGTTAAGATCTGGCATGAAAATCAATCAGCTGTGTGGTCACAGGTCCCTCTCTGAGCCTTTATTCCTTCATCTGAAAATAAGAGGTTGGGCTTCATAGTGAGACAGAGGAGTGGTCAGGCCCACAAAATAAAGAAATCACCAGTGAAAAGTATTGACATTCATAAGCAGTACCTGTGCTATAAGTTCACAGAAATCAATTGGTTTGAAATGGCGACTGTTTACGCAAAGTTCTTCAACTAATAATCAGCTCTTGTAAATGTCAGGAAAGCTGTCAATATCCATTGGCCATGCCCAGGCTCTCTGCAGGTCTCTCTGTGGCAAGGGTTCTCCACCGAAGCATAACTCTGAGGATCCAAGAGGCTGCCCCTTCAGCCACTAGAGCCAAATGTAGTATTAATCCTGAGACCCGCACACACTGACCAGGATCCTTCTCCTTATTCAAAACAACTCAGCAAGTTAAAGGAGGCAAGGTCAGCTGGGCTAGGGGAGGGGGTTGTTTACCAAGAAAATGTGAGGGTGAAGGTTGGACAATTCTCTTGTGAACGTGATTCTTATTCTATAATAAAAAATTTAATAGCTGTGAGAATGAGCGCAGGTTAATTGCCCATACCTTTGTAGGCATCCCTTTCATCCATTTCAAAACGAAGGTCAATTAATCTTTATAGAGCATGTACTCTGTACTTCACGTGCTGATACTGTGAGAGACAGAAAAGCAGTCTCCGATGGGATTATTTCTGTGAGACTGTGACCGGCTGGCTCAGCAAGAAGGATTAACATTATAAGGCATTTAGAAATTGATACAAGACAGTTTCTCGAACATATGATGCATAGTACCCAATACGCACGAAAGGCATTCGGAGATGAAGGAGACTGGATTTATCTGGGAAGGCTTCATGTAGGAAGCAGGTCTTAAACTTTGAAGGAAATGTGGGCACTGGGGTGGCAGGGAGGAATCAGGGAGGAGATTCCAGGCCTCAGCAATGCATTGTCCTTTTTAATCCTATGTCATGTTAGGAGGCAGTTCATCAGAGTGTTTTATAGCAGAAACCATGGAACTAGACTATGTGAGTCAAATCCTGGTCCCGACATCTATTGGCGATGCTAACGTAATTCAATTCCATCCAATTTGAATGACGTTTAGTGAGTGTCTCCTCTGTGCTTGTCTTAGGGCCGGATGTCGGGGGTCCAGTGGTGAACGCCTCAGGCACAGTCCCCGCTGTCATGGCGTTAATGAGAACAGTCTATCACTTCGTTGGTTCTTTTAAGAGAACGATACCCTAGGAAATGCAGAGGAACCTTCGAAGACTTGCCCCGTCCTTGCAATCTAGGAACACAGAACATCAGGCCAAAACCAACCCAGATTATGGTTGGCTCGTGCCTTGTAATGATGCTGGGGGGCACGTTGACCAGGATCTGCTGATGAGGTGATTCTGGTTTGCTCAAGCTCTCAGTGGTTTCATAGCTTGAGATGAGGACGTAATAGAACTTCCCAGCCTCACTTTCTGGGTGGGTTCCTGTTCATGTCTTCTTGCGATCTCATCAAACACTCCTAAGATTTCCTATGAATTATAAACCCCTGTATGAGCAAGAAGGGCTTCTGCCTGCTTGTTACAGGAACCACGACAATGGCTTTAAAAGCAGGGTTTTATTTTTCATGTGTGGTGAGAGTCCTGGAGCCTGGCTGTTGGGGTGAGGTCAGCCGACTCCACGATGAGGTCGAGAGCAGCCCTCCTCACTTCTCAGTCACATGGGAGGCCACGCTGTAGAACAGGGATTAAGTCCACCTTCTTCAAGGTAAAGAGGGCCCCTGAGCACCTGGAAAAGTAGGATATGTTAAGGAAGTTTGAAAGGAAGTGCTCTTGGGGAGGGAACAAACCATGCCTGCCACCTCCCCTCAATTGCCTTTCTTTCCCTTGTTGCCGGGACTTTTCGTTCTAATGAGCATCTCATTAGTGTAAGAGGGACGATGATCCTGCTTCACTTCCTCGCTCCCGCTGCAGGCAGAGTGGCAACATGGAAGGACCGTGGGCTTCTGTGTCCAACCCTGGTGATAGTCCCAACGAGGCCATTTATAAACCAGTTGAACTAGGGCAAACGTCGTAAGTTCTTGGGCCTCATTTTCCATCAATGCCCATCTCACAGACTTGCTCAGAAGATTAAACCATGGTTATCTGACTCAATGCCTGGCATGCGGCAGGAGTTCGCTCAAGTATCCCGGCAAGTTGGATTTATTACCACCCTCTCTGAGAAGGAGCCACATCGCTGCTACTCAATTCCTCAGGCTAATTTCACATTAAGAAGGAGGCAGGATTCCCTCCAGTCTGAACTGGCTCTGCTTAGAACAATAATATCATACCATCCGAATTAACTTAAACACAAAAATAAACTAAAACAATATGAATAACACAAATATGTATCTGCTTTAAACCCTCACATGGAGCTCAAATTGCTGATCGATGGATCGTGTGGCCTTGTTCGTGAAATAGCTAAGACAGGGGCGCCTGGGTGGCTCAGTCGGTTAAGCGTCCGACTTCAGCTCAGGTCACGATTTCACGGTCCGTGAGTTTGAGCCCCGCGTCGGGCTCTGGGCTGATGGCTCGGAGCCTGGAGCCTGCTTTCAGTTCTGTGTCTCCCTCTCTCTCTGCCCCTCCCCCGTTCATGCTCTGTCTCTCTCTGTTTCAAAAATAAATAAACGTTAAAAAAAAAAAATTAAAAAAAAAAAAAGAAATAGCTAAGACAGGCTACACGCTTCTGTAATAATCTCTCCAGGATTGGGGGGGAGCAAGCCGATCACTGTCCACGACAGTACTTGTATTGGTAAGCAGGCTTAGTGGCAGACAAGAGAATCCACGCTAAGAGTTTAAGAAGAGAGGGATTTATTGCACAGTGTTAGGGAATTCACAGATTTTTCTGGGTTGGCCAGGAACCAGGGTTAAGTGCTATGCCTCCAGGGACAAAACAGCCTGGAGAAACACTGAACCACATCTTGGGACGGTTCTAGAGGAAAGCCCACTGTTGCTGCTTTCCGCTGCTGGCCTCTGTGACACTAGGGCTAGGCCTTAAACCTTCCGCCAGACCTGCAACCCGGAAAACCCAATGCCTCTGCCACAGTGCTCGCCATCAGATCTCATATACCGTGCACCCTGCTGCTACATGAGGTTCATTTCTGCCAGTCAGTTCTCACACATAGCGCATTTGCTTGGGGGAAACCAGACATCTAGATTCTTACTGCGAGGGAGTCTAAGAAGCATAATATTTTTTGGTCTTATAGTAGAAGGCAGTCATGCCAGCCATGGAAAGGTTTGAGTAAGCAATATCTGGCACAGAGCACAAGTTCACCTCCAAGTCCCCTCCCACTCAGACTCAGTGGCTCCCTGCAGATTGTGCCCATGGAACTTCGCACATGTTCCAGATATCGCCCCGATTACGTTTAGTCATCATTATTTGTTCCTACAAAGGTCTTCCTTCCTTGTTCAATCGAGTCATGGAGTGGTGGGAAACACATGGAATTTCGAGTTAGAATTGCGTGCAAATATCAGATTTGCTATTTACTAACTCTTTAACTTTGAAGGAAATCGACTCACATCCCTGAACACTAATATCTCTATTTGGAGGATAAGATGTGATCCCCACCACAGAGGCTAGTCACGGAGAGCACAGAGTGAAGTGCCTAACTGAATCACGGATACATGACATGAGCTCAAGAGATGGAAAGATTTTCTACACTTTCTAATCATTAAGAACAGAAATCGTTTTACTTCACTTCAAATTTATGTCTCCAGGTAATTTATATTTGGTATCTGCTATATGCCAGGAGTTCTGTGAGGTACTAAGATTATACCAATGAACAGGAATCTCACAAACACTCAACATAGGTGGGAAGAGGGACACCATGCAAGGCGATAATGTGTGGTGAAGGAGGGGTTGATCTTTCAGGAGGAGGGAGGAAGCCCAGGAAGATTTCACAACTCGACACGTGAGTTGGATTCTAAAGGTCGTGTGGGAACCCAGGTAGAGCAGGGGAAAGGAAGGTAATCTGATAGCAGTAACAATAATCTGAGGGTATTTGGAATAAGCAAGTGGTTCACAGACTATATTTCAGGAAGCAGTAGATGACACTGAAAATCAAGGTTAGGGCCCTACTGTGAAAGGTTTTGTGTGCTAAACCAGGGAAGTTGGATTTTACCTTGTAGTGAATGGGGTATCATGAAAAATTAAGCGGAATAATGATGGGTTCCATTTGCACAGCTGTGAACCTCTGATATAATAAGGAGGATGGAAGAAGCAGGTAGACCAGTTAGCCGGCTAAGAGGAACAGTCAATATTATGTCACAGGTGAGAGATGATGATGATGATGATGATGATGATGATGATGATGAGAGTCTGAACTCATACAGAAAGCAATGACAAACACGGAGTCAGTGAAAACTATTTAGGAGACAGAACTTCTGAGACTGGGTACCTAGTTGGATGTGGAAGACCATGGGGATTGTGACACTATAGTTTAAGGAAGAGAAAATTTGAAGGAAGGGAGCGATTTTCAACATTTTAATGTGCGCTGGCATATACAGGTTGATGTGCCCAATAAGGCGGCAGACCTATGGGTCTAAAAGTAGAAAGAGGGACAAGAATAGATGTAGAGGTCTCGCTGGCATATGGAAATAACAGCCGTAGCAACTGATGTAAAGAAGTTCAAGCCAGAGGAGAGGAGAGACCCCAAGAAAGCCAGTTTGTGCGTTGTGCACAGCAGTGTGCTGGTAAATCTTAGCAACAGTTTCTCTGGGGAGAAATGTCTTCATTTTTAGTATTTGCTGGTTTCCATAATGTAAATATTCCCACCAAAGCCAATTTCCAGCGGCCGGTGTGGCATCACTGAACAGGAAGTTGGGAAGAGATGTACGTAGTTGGCTCTCGTGAGCTGGGACAACCCATTACACACACCACTACTTGTGCAGGTTACACCTCATGCAGGGGTGCTGGTCTAAGGGAGGCAGGGCTGGCATCCATTCAAGTCTACCCAAGAAACCAGCTGTTGTAGGGATGCTGCTTAGGCAGGGGGCACATTATTCTACTCTGTTTGCCCAGACAGTTCATCGTTTTCTAATTCTGAACCCAGAATCCAAGAAAGCTAAGGATAGAGCCTTGAGGAACACCAGAATTTATACAATGGAGAAAGAAGATGCACCAAAATGAAATAAAACAAGAAGAGTGGGCAGAGACGGCTCAAATCTAAGCATGCCCCCTTTCTCGCTGGACGACCTTGGGCAAGTTACTTTACCTCTCTGAGACTCAGTTTCATTATTTAAAAAAATTGTGGGAAAATACACCTAGCATAAAATTTAACATCTTAACCCATTTTTTTAAGCATACAGTTCAGTGGCATTAAATACATTCACGTTGTCATGCTACGTCACCACCATATACCCACAGAACTCTTATCATCTTGCAAAACAGAAACTCTGTACCCATTAAACACTAACTCTCCATTCCCTTCCCCCTGGTCCTTGTCAACCACCATCCTGCTTTTTTGTCTTGATGAGTTGGTTTATTCTAGAGACCTCATAAAAGTGGAATTATACAGTAAATGTCATTATTTTAAAAATGAGAATAACAATACCTTCTTTGTAAGGTGATTGTGAAGATTCCAACTAAATGCAGAAAGCATTTCACACATGCCTAGAGAAAGCTCAGATATCATTTTTCACATGTTAAAGATGATGGTTAGATAATTATGGGAGACACACGGATGAGTATCTGCCTTCAAGTACCTGCCTTCAAGGTCCCTGCCTTCAAGGACTTTCAGTTCAGTAGGGAAGATTTCATATTTTCAAGTAACTATTAGTCAGAAAATGAAAACAATTTTAAAGTGCTGACAATGTTCTTTGGGAAGTTGTAAAAGGAAGATATTTCTGGCTAAGAAGATCTGTGAAAACTTCCCAGAAAAGGAAGAATTTCTTTGAAGGATTTGGTCCAATGGAAAGTGAAAGGGACACTCTGTGAAGAGGGATTGCACATGCAAGGACATTGTATCAGTCAGCTTGGGCTGCGTAACAAAGTACCACAGACTGGGAGGTTTTAGGACAGACATTTATGTCCTCACGGTTCTGGAGCCTCAAAACCTAAAGTCCAAGTGCCAGCATTGTAGGGCTGGTGACAGCTCTCTTTATGGCTTATGGATGGCAGCCTCCTCTCCATGTCCCCATGGGGAGGAGAATGGGCTCTCTGGTGTCTCTTCTTTTGATATAAGGACAATAATCTAACTGGTAATCTAATCTATATGATCTCATTTAACCTTTTCTTTATAGAACCCATCTCTAAATACTACCACACTGGGACTCGGGGCCTCAACATATGAATTTTGAGAGGACACAGTCAGTCCATAATAGGCATGGGAGTGGAAAAATACCTTTATAGGGAACATTCAGTGATATGGTTTGGATGGAACATATGGGGGTTGAAGGTAGAGGCATGGAGAAACAAAATTATACCTGGGGATTGTGTTGGAGACTGAAGAAGGCCTGGAATGGCAGCTAAGATTTATAAAGTGTATTTGGTCTACAGCAGGGAGTTTCTGAAGGTTTTGAACTAGGAAGTTGCAAGGTCAGAACTGTGCTTTGGGAAGATGATTTTGGCAGTGGGGGATTTTACAGCCGCTCCTGCCTGTATTATCTTGGAGCAGAGAAGGAAGTGTCAGCACTAACAGGTTAAAAAGCCAGCTCAGAATCTCCTGACCAGACCTTTCGAGTTGCTTCCCTGAATGCCAGTCGGTGTCTTGGTTGACTAGTAAGGAAGGAACATGCGTTGGGGGCACAGGCCCTGGGAAGCTCTTGTGAAAAATCAGTAGGAGGGGCATCATCCTTGGACCTCCCTCAACCAACACTTTCCAAGCATGTCAACCCAGAGCAAAACAGTCCCCTTTACTTCAGCAAGAAGGTTTTGAATAGAGCTATGGCTCTACCGACCAAAATAACTTAGTTTCTTGCTGACTGCTGAATACACAGCACAGCTACCTGATCTCGCAATGCATGAAGGAAGTATCTAGTTCTCCGAGTTGGAAATCGTCAAATCTCAATTAGAGAGCTCTACAGGGCAAGATTACAGAACAGAATGCCTCCTCCCCCCCCCCCCCCCCCCCCCGGGGGGAAAGTTCTCGTCAGCCTCTTGAGGCAATAGGTCCCAGCAGCCACCGCGGACAGCGACTAAAAATAGCCACAGTATAAAACCCCAGTCCCGGGACCTCTGGAGGAAACAGTTCGCCCAGAAAAGAAGCACAGGCTGAGATAAAGCGTTGCCTGGTGTTTCATAACACATCATCAGACGTGATGTGTGCCCTGAAACCACTAATGCTGACCTCACCAGTTAAAGTGGATTTACTGGGTGGGAGCGAAGGCCCTTTTCTAACCACGACAGGCTCGGAGATTATCTAGTGGAAGCCCTCAGTTTACAAGTGAGAACAGTGAGGTGGTCCTTGCTCAGCACCACATCCCTCTTCCATCTGGGCACTTTCTTCCTTTCTTCGGCGCAGCAAACACTGACGGGCTCAATCCCTCGCTTGATTCAGTGTCCGGTGTTACCTCCTCACCGTCCAAGCCAGTGGCACCTCCTGTTGCCCTCTTCCCTTATCTTCTTGTTTCCTTTCCACCCCTGGCATTGCACTTGACTGTTTTTGCCTGTGCTGCTAGGATGCTGGCCAGCTCCAGGGGCAGGGGCTTTGCCTGTCTGGGGTCTGGCACAGGAATGGCCGTACCGAGTGTGTGGTGTATCAGGCAGGGCCCTGCTGTCTGTATTTTCCAAACCTTCCGTAACTCCCATTAGTTGGACGTTGTCCCTTCTGGGTTTGGCCTCTGTTTCTTGTTATTTCTCTCATATCATCTGTCTCTCTCTGTTTTCCTCTATGTTCTGAAAGATTTTCTTTATTTTGCAGCTCTATTTGATTTTTTATTTTTGGCAGGTACGTTTTTTTTTAAATTTTTTATATTTTACTATTTTTGAGAGAGAGAGAGAGAGACAGAGAGAATCGGAAGCAGGCTACAGGCTCTGAGCTGTTAGTACAGAGTCCGATGTGGGGCTCGCACTCACCAACCGCGAGAACACGACCTGAACTCAAGTCGGCCGCTTAACTGACTAAGCCACCCAGGTGCGCCAGCAGATACATTTTTAATTCCTAATAATTCTGGCCTTATTTTCTAATTGGTCCTTTGTCAAAGGTTCCCATGCCACCTTATGAAGGCAGAGAGACAGAGGAAGTCAAATCAACCACCCTCACTTCAGGATGAGCAGGAAGGGAGCGGATTTCCAAATGCCAGAGTGAGCAAGGCTTTACCCCGGTGCTGCCATGCCCATACCGTGAAGCTTGAGCTCTCCCCCTGCTCATCAGACGGCTTCCTGAGAAGAACCTTCCATTTAGAGCCTGGAGGTAAATGTCACCTCCAGCTGGGGGAGGCATTTGGCTGTCATCCAGTGTAGTTGTTCCAAGACAGACTTTGAATGAGTCACCCCACTTGAACCCCACATTGTGCTTCCCACCCACTGGCCATGTTTCTCCAGGGTCCTGGCAGGAAGCATGGTCCCCACCTCCTCTGTAGCCCCCTTGGGATTTATTCTGGGCAATAGCTTTCTGTGTCCCCTATCGCCCGTTGGCATGCTCCTAGCTGCCTTCTCTCCTCCACAAGTTTGTCTACATTCCTTGTCTGTTAGTGACTTTGTCCATTTTCTTTATTCTTGTGAGAATTTGTCTTCTTCATACTTTCATATATTGCTTCTCAGCAGGAGGGTCTCAGGAGGGTCTGTGGGCAGAAATCTGCCAGTAATACTTCATGCACAAAGGGTCCTGAATATAAACATAACATAATTGGTTTGACTGCAAGATTTTCTTTTTTTCAGGGAAATCTCATCATGCTAGTCTTTCATGAAGTACATGGTGGAAAATACTGGATTACTTTCTGGTATCACGTTAGCCCTGGGACCTGGATGTGTGAGACGTTAACCACGTTTACTGAATGCTTGTGCAGAAAGAGGCCGAACATATGGGTCCTAAATACCGCCTCACCCCACCCAAAGAATAGACGCACTTCACAGCCCGGATGCCTAAGCTCAGAGAGTGACTATAGTGGAAAGAAAACATAGGCTGAATTCATAGCTAACCGAGTGCTACTAGTCAAATGAATGTACCTGAGTCCCAATTTCCATATCTCTGATGTAAGAATAATATATACTCTTCCTACTTGGTAAGGTAACCGTGGGTATCCAAAGAAAATATAGGAGACAGTATTGTGTAAAATGTAAAACACTAACCAAATACAAGGGATTGCTGTTGTGAGATTCAGCTGACATGTCACAGGAGTTACAGCATGAAAGGGAAAGCCATTCGAGCATTCTCTAAGCATATCACGTGGCTGGTTACCCCATCGCCCTACATTTATAGATGTCCCCAGCCACGGGTCACAGGGAGGAGCACTTAGAAAAAAAGGAGAGAAACCCTAACCCAATAATTCGTCCCCAGTCATACTGATATAATGGTAGAGGCAGAGCTAGCAAGCAGGTCTGAAATAACTCAGTCCCACAAACACCGACTGAGCCTCCAGCATGGGTTTGCCATGCCGTCAAGGGGCTGGAGCATGGTTTCAACGCGGAAGAAGCTCGCAAGTGCTCAGAGGATGCACAGCCATCACTAGTGCAGAGGTGACAATTACTGAATAGGTTGTTCAGTGAAGTGTTCTAGGAGTTCAGAGAAAGAGCCTCTGTTCATAGCTGAGACAGAAACGTTTTGGGTAGTTGGTATCTGCCATTTTCAGAAATTCTACCTCTTCATCTCAAAGACGCCTCAATGAGATTATGTATATTACACACACACACACACACACACACACACACACACACACGCGCGCGCGCGCGCTTTTATATACAGATATAAAATACAGTAAAACCTCGGAATGCGAGTAACTTGTTCTGTGAGTGTTTCACAAGACGAGCAAACGTTTCTAATAAATTTTAACTCCATAAACGAGAGACGTCTTACAATGCGAGTCGTATGCGACATCACAGAATCACAACTGAGCCGATGGTTCTTGAAATTCACTTTGATATACAAGGGCTTTGGATTACAAGCACGTTTCTGGAGCGAATTATGCTAGCAAACCAAGGTTTTACTGTATAGACTTCTGATTTTTATATGCATATATAATATGTATGATTTAGGGAGGCTGTCACTCTTTTCCTACTTCTTCTTTTTGGTTATTTTTAGAATACTTTGGGATCTATATACAGATGCAAGTGGAAGAATCTGTTGCAAATGTCAAAGACAGTTTTTGAGCTTAAAAGCTTTAAGAGAAAGGGGGACCTACTAGGAGAGGGCATTCTGCCTGAAATATATTGGCTGCCACCTAAGCCAAAGTGCCTCAGAGCCCGTACATTCCTTTCATGGCGAGGAAGTAGAAAACACCCATTTTCCTGGCAACAATATTTACTTACTATTGAAATATTATCCTTGTGTTTGGAAGGTTGATGCATCTATCAGTATTTTCATTTCTAAAATTTATAGAGCAGTAAATTGGTCTGGCCTCTGTTAGTAACTCTGCCCTCAGATGGAATGATTCAATCTTGGCAATTAGTGGGCACTGTCTCCCATTAGCAGGAGTAATGACACGATGCGGTTGAATATCTCAGGATGCCAAGTTTATTTGGAGTTTGGACCGATGGCATACTCTCTTGGCTTCCATCTCTTAGAAGATCTTTTTTTAAAACATCTCCCCATTTTATTTATGTTAGACAATTCGATTTAACCAAAGAACTAGGGCCAGAGCACAGAGCATTCAACAGCACAAGGGCCAGTTAGACCACTCTGCAGTAGTCCACAATGTGAGGACAGTTATCTTCAGTTGAGTAGATGAGCTTTGGTGGCTCTGCATAGGGATATGGTCCCGGTGACTCACAGGGATCCAGAGGGATGTAGACAGGGATCAAGGGGCAACTAAAAAACCAGCCTGCTCACATCCATGTGGCTCAAAAATGGTTTGCTGTTGAGGATACATACAGTCAATAGCCATGGTGCAATCTCCTAAGACTGGTGATTATTTCCAAAAGCCATACCCCACAGAACACTGTTTCCTTGACATACTCCACAAAAAATGGATCCTATGGCTAAAGAACTTTGAGAAAAATTACCCACGATTTCCTCCTCTTACAGATTCGCAGCACACATTGGCCTCTGAAAGGAGCAAAGAAATCAGTCAAGAAAACTTGAACTTGTATAAACCAGCATGTCTCAACATTTTGGAAATAGTAACTATAACCTTCCATACAGTGGAATCCATGTGTCCTAAACTTTCTGACTGAGGCTATTAACACAGCACATCAAAAACTAATTTGATGACAGGGGCACCTGGGTGGCTCAGTTGGTTGAGCATCCAATTTTGGCTCAGGTCATGATCTTGCGGTTTGTGAGTTTGAGCCCCAGACTGGGCTCTCTGCTGTCAGCACAGAGCCCACTTGGGATCCTCTGTCCCCCTCTCTCCGTGCCCCTCCCCCATTTGCACGCTCTCACTCTCTCTCTCTCAAAAATAAATAAATCTTAAAAAAATTACTTTTATGACAAAGAAGAGACAATTTGAGTCTATATGAAATCTATAGTTTTGCCCCTGAGATGATTTAGCCAACCCAATGCTTTGCCACTTGTTGAAATTTCTTCTCGTTCCTAGAACCAGCTTGATGGCTTTTGCCTGGACCTGAAGGTTCTATTGAAACTAGGACTCATACCTGTGTCTGTTGGCCTCCAAAGCCCAGATTTTTAACTGTGTATTGTTCTACTTGATATATGAGTGCACTTAAAGTCCTTCTCTCTGAAGATAATTCAATAGTTGGGGGAATCTCATTGTCTTCTGTTACCCAACGTCCCCCGCCTGCTAGAAATGAAAAAAGAAACGAGAGAGAAGGAAGAAGGGAGGGAAGGAGGGAGGCAGGGAAGGAGGGAGGAGTAAGTTCTTGTAGAAGCATAGGTAAGATTTAGCCACAGGAATACTTTTGGGCATTTGTAACATTTGTTTGCTTATCATTGTCACAACTCCGAGGGAGATGTTATGCTTGGCCATAGGTTTAAGACATCATTGTTTGAAAGATGACAAAAGTGTATCTCCCCAGGATGGGGAAAGGGTGGCAAGATGACTGTGAGTGAGATGGCCCAGGTTTAGCCTCCAAAGATTTTCCGGTGGAGCAGCCTCTAAGCCTCTAAGCCTTCTCAGCCTGCATTTGCAAAGCAAAACAGCAAGAGTGTAGCCGGCTAACCTGTACCAAACCTACCTTTCCCTAGGGGTTGCAGAGTTATTGATACAGGAGGCCTTTAGGAAAGTGCTTTTGAACAGCAGCCTTCTTTGTTTTCCTCCCTTGTCTCTGCCCACTCTGAGTTTTAAATTCGCAAATTTGAATTCTCAGATTATGTATGCCCTCTACCAGGTGAGGAGAGCTCATTTTCCCTGCTGTTGTGATGGTCTAGAGCGTGAATCCCTATGGCTAAGCCACCATGGTGTGACCGACTGAGCATTTCAGGCTCTCTGCCCGTTCTTCCCCCGAGAGGCATAGAGCACCTGATCAAGGAGTAGGTTAGACTCTTCCAAGCTGTCCCCACTGCCAGCCTGAACTCCTTTTCCAAGCAAGGAGGGGAGCAGGAGGGGAGGGGGGTGAGGGGGGGGAGGGCTCTGTCCTGTGTTTAGGTTCCAGGACTTGGACTGGAAAAACAGAGCTGAGGGTGAGCAGAGCTGAGTGGGGGACAGCAGGTAGCAGCAAAGATGGAATTTGGAATAAGGAGGCAAAGAGTCTGGGAAGGAGATGTAAGCCAGATGGGAGGCCAAGGAGCCCACAGAGAGGCCATTTGAACTTGGGAGGGTGGAGAAGAGGCAGAGTACGAAAATATGCTTGTGGCAAGGGTTAGGTGAAGGGCAGGGGTGGATCTAGGTTTCCCGGGCTGGGGCAATCAAGGAGCCTTCCTAACAAACGGTTATACAATTATGAATATAACATTAGACACGGAAGCGAATATTCATTTGCAGTGAGAAAACGAATCTAATTACCAACTTAAAAAAACTGTCAAGGGGGCGCCTGGGTGGCTCAGTGGGTTGAGCGTCCGACTTCGGCTCAGGTCATGATCTCACGGTCCGTGAGTTCGAGCCCCACGTCGGGCTCTGTGCTGACAGCTCAGAGCCTGGAGCCTGCTTCAGATTCTGTGTCTCCCTCTCTCTCCGCCCCTCCCCCGTTCATGCTCTGTCTCTCTCTGCCTCAAAAATAAATAAACATTAAAAAAAATTTTTTTTAAAAGCTGTCAAATACCACAAATATCAGAAATCCAGAAAAGTGACTTACTGTTTTATTAAGTACCTACCACCCTTCTCCAATACTTTCTCCCCCTGCGTTTTTTGGACTACATACACTCTGATCGTTTCTCCATTTTACAACAATCTTGTAATATACTTTTTGATAAGACAGGAGAAAGATAATTTCTTCACTAATGCAATTATCACTGTTTGATTTTTAGAATTGGGGGTCACAAAAATGTAATTACTTATAGAACTACTACAAGTTGATAAACTATAAATATATAAAGTGTATTTGGGGTACTTCCCCTTAAAAACGTACAGTGCCTTTGTTACTGTATATGCTGCATGGCTGAGTATACTTCTGATAGGAGAGAACTTCTGTTTTGAATAAGCATTGGTAAGAACCAAACCCTCTGCTTGCAGTTTTCCATATCTGCTAACTGGGAGAATTCTCTACAGACTAGCTTCTGGTTACCTATATTTCAAACCTTGACTCTCCTCTTTGATACACATACGTCTAGTGCCTAGTGCCGTGGGACATATTTATATTGCACTAGACCCCTGACCTTGCTCCTTTAGGTCAGCACAATGGATGGCAAGATTATTAACAGAAATCAGTCCTTCATGAGGACATCTAACAATAACATCATTACTACCAGAAATGACTTAGAACCACACAAATATATCCCACTGAACCCAAACTAAATACATTCTTCAATTGAACTTGCCATTTTGTGAAGTCCCCAAAATGCCCAAGGCCACTCCAATATAATCTTTTTAAAATATATATATATATATATATATATATATATATATATATATATGAGAGAGAGAGAGTGAGAGAGAGAAATTGAGAGAAAGAAAGAGAGAGAGCAGGAAGGGGCAGAGGGAGAAGGAGGGAGAGAATCTTAAGCAGGCTCCATGCAACTCGGATCCCAACATGGGGCTCAATCTCATGACCTGAGCTGAAATCAAGAGTCAGACACTTAACCAACTGAGCCACCCAGGCACTCCCAATATAATCTTATACTAAAGAAAATATGATGGAGGTGAGGTTGCAGTGGAAGGAGACACTAGTCCTAACTAATTGCTGCTTGAATATCTCTTGATTGCAAGTTTGACAAAAACAAATGATTACGTGAAGTCTATCATAGGTTATTCTCTAAACCTTGGAAGGAACCAGTGCAAGGGAGGGGATCAAGGATCTTGAGGTTTATTAATGTCACAATCAATCCTGCTTGGGTTAGGTCAGAGGGTTGGTTCCAAGCAACTTCCTATACCAATTGGGTATTTAGACACAGATTGGTCAGTCCTGACCTTTCAACAGTCTTACCCATGAAGGCTGAGCCATCCCGGACTCCACACTTCCTCTGGGCATGCGGTAAGGAAGGGCACCAGGCTCTGTGATATCTGTCAGGAACACCCACCTCCTGTGTGTTAGACTTCACTGCCACATGCTTCCATTTAAGGAAGCCACTGATAACAGAAGGACACTGCCACTACTCTAAATGGACTGTGTTTCAAAGCACCTTTGTAGGAGCGCCTGGGTGGCTCAGTCGGTTAAGCGTCCGACTTCGGCTCAGGTCATGATCTCACGGTTCGTGGGTTCGAGCCCCGCGTCGGGCTCTGTGCTGACAGCTCAGAGCCTGGAGCCTGTTTCAGATTCTGTGTCTCCTTCTCTCTGTGACCCTCCCCCGTTCATGCTCTGTCTCTCTCTGTCTCAAAGATAAATAAACATTAAAAAAAAAAAAAAAAACACCTTTGTAAAAAATCAGCATGGGGTATACACCCAACTGGAAGGGAAAAATCAGTGTTCAGGTAAGAAATGAGGTCTCTGGGGACCACACTGGTGACCACGCAGGCTCAAGTAGAGGGTCTGCTTCCAGGACAGGAACACCAGGTGATCAGACATTAAAGAGGCTTTTGACCTTCGCTACCTTCTTAGTGCCATTAGTGAGCAGTCGGGTTGTTTGGGAGCAAACGTGCTAAACCTTCATCATGTTTCTTTTGTTTCCATTGAGGTAGAGTTGATGAGCTGGTCTCGCTGATAAGTTTACTTTAACTAGGGAGATCTTCAGGTGAGGCAGACAAGATAGCAACGGAGGATATCGGAGGAGAAAGTAACCTTAGAGATTATTTTCATTGCACAGTGGAGGGAATTAAAGTCCCAATGGGCAAAATGACATATCAGAGTTAAGGAAATTGGTACACACAGGTAAAGGAGCCCAGATTCATCCATGGAAGCCAAGTCCACTTTGTTTCTTTACCTCTAAAGCAAACTGTGGTTTTCTTGAAATCCTAGTGGAGAAGATGGTTCAGGAAACTAAGGAATAATTCTGGCACCCTCCCCTCGGCTCCCACCCTAACCCCCACTCCCACCTACCTCCCCCAAAGTGTCTACACCTGCCTGTACACAGTTAGAGTGATTGTTGAAACTTGTATTTGTAAAGCAATAATAGCAAATATGTATATCCATTGGGCATCATTTATCCAGGGCTTCTAAGGACCAGGGCATGTTCGAAATTTTGTGGATACTGTGTATCAGGAGAGAAGAATTAGATGTGGAAGACTGCGGTACCTTGATGAATACCAACTGGTAATAGAATATAATTTCAATTTTGTAAGATATGAAAGATAAAAACCTGGGTAGAACACAAATAGGGAGGAGATATAACAAACTCTTAATAAGGGGTCTATGTTTGCATAGTCATCTTACAAGTGTTTGTCATTTTTTTCTTCTTTAAGTATGTCTAACTGTTTAACACTAGTTTCAACGCATCAATACAAAAAATTAGATACAGGTTTTATAAAGAAAATAAAATAAACTTGGATGTGTGTGTGTGTGTGTGTGTGTGTGTGTGTTTCAAGTAGTCTCCACGGTCAAAGTGGGGCTTGAACTCATGACCCTGAGGTCAAGAGTCACATGTTCTACCAACTGAGCCAGCCAGGTGCCCCTACCTTGGATTTGAATAATAATTAAATACATTTTTATCTGGCTTAGTGCTTTAGTTCGGGTGCCTAGTTGTAGAAACAGTGAACAGACCTACTGACATTAAGTAAATCTCCACAAGAGATCCTGAAATCGAGAAATGGTTGCCCAGAAGGCCAATGTTTTCTTGGTTCCCAGCACTGTGGAGGATGAGCCCCCCAAGTCCCCGACTCTGTGAGTATTTCGTGAAGTCATACTTCCTCTGAGTCAGTCCAGTGTGACTCATGCTTCCCACATCTGCAGCGGAAGGAAGGGAAGGAAGCAAGAAAAATAATAATAACTTGGTTGTTATTGTATCCAATAAAGTAAATTTCACTGTGTTGGGCCAGATGGTAAAATTATAGAAACCAATCTTTGCAAAAATGTGAAATGCAGTACGCTGGATCAAGTGTTTCGTTTTCTTAATTTTTCAAACGCTGTCATTAAAAAAAAAAGGTTTATTTTCTGACCTCTTGCCTCTTAAAAGGGGGCAGCTAATTCTTCTGGCAAACTTTGTGGAAACTTGACACACAGTCTTGGGAGTTGCATTAAAAATGCAAGAGGGCATTTTACTCTCAGAGGAGAGCAGGGGTGGAGGGGCTGCGTGCTCATGGCTCCAGGTCAGCAAATGAAGAATTATTTATTTATGGAAAGTGGGGCTAGGTGTCAGCAGGGTTCTGGGGAAGCAGCGTGCCCAAGAATGGAGCGCTCGAACGCAGCCGATAAATTCCTTCAACCCTGATGACTTATGAGAGAGTTTTGAATGCGGTTTTCATCGTCAGTGATTTTTCAAGTTGTATTGTGGATTCAAGCTGCTGATTTCCCACTTTCTTTGACTTCAGTAGGATCAAATTTAGATGGCAGCTTTCATTAATTGTGCTGTAATCCTAGGAATCCCTGGAGCTGCGTTTTTACACCTTGAATAACTTTATGGCCCCCAGAGACAAACCACGCGAGAGAAATAGATGACTGTTCAATGAAAGAATCAAGTTCCCCCAAAGCATTCTCAGCCAGCCTCCCTTGAAGAAATCTAGACCCCTAGCACTGGCAAATAGGTCTGTTCTCCGTATGTGAGGCAAAAGATGACCAAGTCTCCATTTACATTTTACCCGTGCTGTGAAAGTTTATGATGATAACGAAAGCAAAAGAATTCAGAGCCGCAGCATAAAATTTCCAAATGTATGTAAATTCCTGGAGAGGCTTACTCTTTAAAAAAATTTTTTTTTTAATGTCTACTTATTTAGGGGGGTGGGGGGAGCATGAGTGGGGAGGGACAGAGTGAGGGAGACACAGAATCAGAAGCAGGCTCCAGGCTCTGAGCTGCCAGCACAGAGCCCAATGCGGGGCTCAAACTCACAAACTGCGAGATCGTGACCTGAGCCGAAGTTGCCGCTTAACAGACTGAGCCACCCAGGCGCCTCTGGGAGGCTTACTCTTGAACACAGTGATGATGCAGGTAAAATCTGCAGTTTCCCTGTACTGCCTCCTGTCTCTCCTCCCTTGCCTTCTCTTTGCACACCTTCTTTTTTTATTATTATTTAAAAAAATTTTTTTTAACATTTATTTATTTTTGAGAGACAGAGCACGAGTGGGGGAGGAGTGGGGGGGGTGGTGGTGGTACACAGAATCCAAAGCAGGATCCAGGCTCTGAACTGTCAGCACAGAGCCCGACGTGGGGCTCGAACTCACTGACCACGAGATCATGACCTGAGCCGAAGTCAGACACTTAACTGACTGAGCCACCCAGGCGCCCCTCTTTGCACACCTTCTTCCAGCATTACTCTTGGAAAAATATCTGGCAAGTACAGTCATGTCAAGGCATAAATATGGTTTGAGGTGGTTATTTTTTATCAGGATATTTGCTTTTTTTTATTAATCAAAAAGGCTTCAACTACAACAAGGAATTCCTTACCAAACTTCAGTCCCCAAAAGTTTTATAAGGAAAGAACCCCTGACGTTTTGCAAGGAAAGAAGCCCTAAGTGGCATTCCAGGGATGACAATTTACTGTACTTATGCCTGCTTTTGATTTGGGCAACACTCATTATAGACATCAAGCATGATTTTCCCCCCAGATTCTAGATGGGGATGCCTTTTCTCTCAACTCCAACACAAGCATATCAAAGCAGGCAGTGTGCCTTATTTAGCTTTGCCAACCCCATGAATCTAGGAACTGAAGGATGGACGGTCATTCCCTCTGAGCCTGCAGTGACAAATTAGGACGCCCAATGCAAGTTATATACAGAGAGCTTTTCTGCCTTACCTTGGTGCCGTGTGCCAACAGGTGAGGGAACTGGCCTCTGGAAGAAAAGGAAACACAGTTGAAGGGCATTTCTCTCTTCCTCCTCTCCATGGTTCAGATGTGTTTCTTCTGACCTGTCCTTGATGTGGGTCCTAACCTCAACCTCTTCTAAGTGCTACCTCCAACTGTGAAGCAACTCTCCCGTCTTCTCTTCGTAACTAGAACATGAACCAGGCACATTAGGACTTTGCCTTATTCGATTCGGCAGCACAAAAGATAGAAAATTAGTCTAACTGCCACACCTCCACTACCTCAAGTCTTTCTCTCTCTGAATCCATCTTTTTTTTTTTAAGTGTATTTAATTTTTTTAGAGAGAGAGAGAGAGAGGAGGAGAGGGGGAGAGAGAAAGAGAGAGAGAGAGAAGGAAGGGGAGAATGTCAACCAGGCTCTGCACTGACAGCCCCAGTGTGGGGCTCCGTCCCATGAACCGTGAGATCATGACCTGAGGCAATACCAAGAGTCGGATGCTTAACCGACTGAGCCACCGAGGTGCCCCTCTCTCTTAATTCATCTCGATTGCATTTTCTAGAGTCGCAGGTATCTGAGAACATGGCAGATAAACAAATGAAACCCCTGGTCTATTTTTACGGTCCAATTATTTGCCTGCCACATGTATGATTCTAGGCTAGCTACTTAAAACTCCTAATTCTCACTCTCCTCATAGTACATGCCTTATAAGGCGATTGTGAGGGGTAAATGAGCCAATGGATACAAACCACCTAGCACAGTACCTGGCACACAGAAAGTACTCAATAAATGTAAGCCATCATCATCATCATCATCATCATCATCAATAATAGCATCACCATCCCATCCAGTAGCAACTGGTTGGGGCTAATAAGGCAGTTATTCAGTATAATTCATGAGTGGCCTAGGTAGAGAGTGGACCTCCCCTCCAGACTTTATTTTTAGGGGCCCCTGGGTGGCTCAGTCGATTGAGCATCCAACTTCAGCTCAGGTCATGATGTCACGGTTCATGAGTTCGAGCCCCACGTCGGGCTCTGTGCTGACGGCTCGGAGCCTGCAGCCTGCTTCAGATTCTGTGTCTGCCTCTCTCTATGCTCCTCCCCTGCTCACACCTTGTCTCACTCTCAAGAGTAAATAAAGAAAAAAAATTTTTTTTAACTTTATTTTTAAAAATGTTAAATATTGCATTAATAAAATACTAATGTTTACCTTGCTAAAATATTTTGAACATTGTCTCAATTCTCTCAGTGGAAACATCGAAATGCTATATTTCCTCATGAAATACATGAAACTTATACTTCGAAATAAATAAGCTGATCTCTCTGAGGTTTCAAAAATTTCTTATTGAAAATCCCTGTGAATTCTACACTCCTAAATATACCCTTACCTGTCAGTCAGTGACCATACTCCTTGGAAACACGAACTAGTAAGCAAGGGAGAGTGTGTGCCCAGAAGTGTTAGTCTGGGCCTCCCACTTGATATTCTGTGTTTTATCCAATGAAAGAGCAGGTGGTGGAGAAAAGGTCTGGGTCCGAGGTCTGGACTCTAGCTTTGTCTCTGCCACTAAGGAGTGACGGAGTGACCTTGGACAAGCTCACCGGGCTTCTGCATCCTCACCCGGTGAAGAGGCACTGAGTCTTCATACCCTCACCCCCCTCGGGCTTGGATGGTTTGTGTTTTGTGTATGATGAATTTGCTTCACTCCTCTCTTTTTCTTTCCATTTTCCCATCGAGAAGGCAAGGCAAAAGTGGTAACAAGCAGGAAAACAGCGCCCTCTAGGGTTTTCCCGAGGCGTGCCTGTGTTGAGGATGTAAGGATGAAAAACACCCCGAGGAGGGTCTGGGGGTTCTGAATTTCCTAAGGCCTACAATTACTTGTCTTGCGTCTTTTTCTTTTTCTTTTTCTTTTTTTTTCTTATCTGCCTCACTTCTTAAGTAGACCTCACAATGTTGTTTCTACCTTGATGGGTTGAAATAAATTTGTTTTGAAAAATTACAAAACCCCAAAGGAATAAAACTAGCAAAAATGAAAATTAAACCCCCAGAATAAACTTGGAGGTGCAGAACCCCAAATCAAATAAGAAATTATTGAAAAAGCAGAGAGCTTTTGTATTATGTATTATGTATTTCAAATATAAGTGTAACGTGTTTCAGGAGAAACGATAACGTTTTGATGTTTCCACTGAGAGAATTAAGACAGGGTTCAGAATATTTTAACAAGATAAACATTAGTATTTTATTAAACCAATATTTAAACAGAGGGGAAGTCCGTTTAAGTTTATATTTTTTGAGTTGTTTATTATCCTTCCAAAAATGAGGCAGAAATCAATAAAAAGGAGCATTATTGTCTCCTAGACAACAGAGAAACAGAATGTCACAAATTACCTGATCTAATGCTCCATTGTATAGATGACGAAGCTGGTAACCCAGAACTTTTATATTTAATCCAGAGTTCTTGATAATTTCTGGAAGAGTACTTAGACTAGTAAGAGCAATGCTAATATTCAGTGTAAATAACAATGAATATGAACTCATTATGAATCAAGCATCCTGCCATGTTTTGCGGGGAGTATCTCATTTAACCCTTGCAATAGCTCAATGAGTTCATTACCATTGTTTTTTCCCTTTCACAGCCGGAGAAATGGAGGCACGGAGGGGTCAAGTAACTACCCCCAAGTTTACGGCTTATCAATACTCCCGGGCCTTTCATACACAGCCACAAATCGATCCCACATTCAAATTCGTAGATATACACTCAGATAGATGCCGCTAAGCTTTTTAGGACCTCTGTGTTTCGTTTTGAAACAGAACATTATTTTGGTTCCGAAAGCTCTCCCTGACCATTGCGGAGACAAAATGAGTCACAGAGAGGTGGGAGGAGCCCTAAAAGATGGGTGGTAAATGGGGCCCAAGGAGGGGATGGGAGATGGCTGACCTTGGAATTGATCAGTTAGGGGTCAGCTCTTTGGAGTGAGGTATAGCTTCAAGTTCCATCATAATCTTTCATAAAAATTAAGGGTCCAGGGGCGCCTGGGTGGCGCAGTCGGTTAAGCGTCCGACTTCAGCCAGGTCACGATCTCGCGGTCCGTGAGTTCGAGCCCCGCGTCAGGCTCTGGGCTGATGGCTCAGAGCCTGGAGCCTGTTTCCGATTCTGTGTCTCCCTCTCTCTCTCTGCCCCTCCCCCGTTCATGCTCTGTCTCTCTCTGTCCCAAAAATAAATAAAAAACGTTGAAAAAAAAAATTAAAAAAAAAAAAAAATTAAGGGTCCATTAAGCAAGTATATATATATAAAAGGAAAAAGCTGAATGCAGGTTGAATCTTTACAAAACTCTATGCACATGTGTTTATCATTTCTTCTGTTCTTTGGTAAAAGCACACAAACACACACTGACTGTCCACACACAGTTCTGTGCTGTTCTAACACAATTTTTTTCATATGCATATTTCCTCATGTTTCACTTTAAATAGCTACATGATATTATTCCATTATCTTGACGTATCATGATTTGCTTAGTCACCTCCCTATTGTTGAGGCTTTGGATTGTTCCCAGTTATAAATAGCATCGCTATACCATTTCCAGACCAATTTTAATTTAGGGATTTTTTTTTCCGATCCATATTCCCAAGGGTTTAATTCCTGTGTCAAAGTGCACAATATATCGGCTCTTGCTGTATCTTGCTAGGCTGCTTTCTGGGAAGGTTAAAAGATAAATTACAAGTCCATATAGCATTGAATCTTTAGCATTCCGTTTTGCTGACTTATCTACCAAGCAACGTCATTAATCATTTTGAGTGTTTTTACCACATCGCTGCCACCACCCCTGCCCCCTGACATCATGACCACTCCCATTATCGTTACCTTTGCCCAGACAACCAAAAGCAGCACCATTAGTCATCAGCTACCTTCACCGTCAATACCATCCCCATCGTCATCATCCACCCCCACTGTCACCATCACCTTCAAAATGCCACCACAACACTGTCACTGACATCACGATCACCCTCATCCGCAAAACGGCCACCCATATCTCCATCACTCACTACCGCCACCATTACTTTTATAACCGCCGCCTTCCCCGTGATCAGCTATTGTCACCATCATCGTCCCCATCGTCACTGTATGCCACCACCATTATTGAAGACATCCAGTATGTGCCAAATCTCGTCCTGAGTGTTTACTTACACTAATCGTTCCGGGCTCACAATAACCCTTCTAGGTGTATAATGGCCCCTTGTTGCCGACTGCAAAACTGACGCTGAGAAATTAAGACTTTTGGTCAAGGATACTGCTGGACCATGGCAAAGCCGAGATCCGTATCTGTATTAGTCAGACTCCAAAGCCCTTTCTCTGTAGCGCCAATGACTGCACTTACTTTAATTGACGTTCTGTGGTCTTTTTTCTTTTTTCTTTTTTTTTTAATTTTTTTTTTATCATTTATTTATTTTTGAGACAGAGAGAGACAGAGCATGAACAGGGGAGGGGCAGAGAGAGAGGGAGACACAGAATCTGAAACAGGCTCCAGGCTCTGAGCGGTCAGCACAGAGCCTGACGCGGGGCTCAAACTCACAGACCGTGAGATCATGACCTGAGCCGAACTCGGACGCTCAACCGACCAAGCCACCCAGGCGCCCCTGTTCTGTGGTCTTTCAAAGTTCTTTCGTCTACATCTCTTTAGTTGCTATTCAGCCTGAGCGTTTTTCCATATGGTGATTTATTGTCTACATTTCCTTGTGTGTAAACCTTCCTATGACCTCATTTTACATGAAAGCTGAATATTGACCTCAAATGATTAGATCAATTCCTGATTTTTTTCGATGGTAAAACTTTTCTTTAACATTTATAACATATACTCTTCCCCTCCCCCCCCACACACATATTTTTTTTATTTTAGGGAGCAAGTGCAAGGGCGGGGGGGAGGGGGACAGAGAGAAAGAGAGATCAAAGCGGTGCTCAATCCCAGGACCCTGGGATCATGACCTGAGCTGAAATCAAGAGTCAGATGCTCAACCGACTGAGCCACCCAGGTGCCCCTTCTCACTTATATTTTATCTTTTAAGCTCTTTTGGTTTTTGGATGTTATAACATCTATTTTATGTCTAATTATAACATTAGAGAATCAGAAGTATTTCTCCCTTTTTTAGTTGGAAAGAATATGCTTATTTTCTTCTAGTTTTCTTATGTTCATCATTTTGTTTTGACCAAAATTTATTATAAGTATATGATATGAGGTATGAATCTAATATATTCTCTGTACTGTGATTCGATTGTGCCCACGTACTGAATTATGATTATTTCTTGCATTGTATTTTTTTTCATGTAGTAAGTTCTTATAATGGTTTTAATTTACTTTTAAAATATATACTCTATCTCATCATTTCTTCCTTGCTTTTAATCTAATATCACATAGTTTTGGTAATTGTCACTTGTTTTAAAATCTAGAAAATAAATCTTTCACTAATCCTTTTGGAAAAACTTTTTGGTTATTTTTTCCTGCTTGTTTTTCTGGAGAAATCTTAAAATCAGATTTTAGAAAACATACTATGGAGACTTTAATTGTTATCATATGAACAGAGAGTTTGTTACTTTAAGAATGTTCGATTTTGGGGGCACCTGGGTGGCTCGGTCGGTTGAGCGTCCGACTTCAGCTCAGGTCACGATCTCGCGGTCCGTGAGTTCGAGCCCCGCATCGGGCTCTGGGCTGATGGCTCAGAGCCTGGAGCCTGCTTCCGATTCTGTGTCTCCCTCTCTCTCTGCCCCTCCCCTGTTCATGCTCTGTCTCTCTCTGTCTCAAAAATAAATAAAAAACGTTAAAAAAATTTTTAAAAAAAGAATATTTGATTTTGCATTCATGAATAAGATTTAATTTCCCATTATTCATAGTATTATTTTTCCTTTCCAAATCATTTTATTATTTGGAGCTAAATTATTATCTAAGCAGTTATTGGTATTTTTATCATAAGGGTATATAGATTTTACAGCAATATGAAGTGATTCATCACCTAAGTATCGGGATACAAGTAATTTTAATGAATTTATCTTTTCCAATGCATCAGTTTTTGCGGTAACTGCAAAATCTTAGATAAACAGTTCAGATACCATAACGATTTTTTCTGCCACTTGAAAAGCAACATCCAAATTAGTAAAAACAATGACATGTTCTTTAAAGCCAAAATGTTTCAGAAAAGCAGGGCCTCCAGACGAACTAATCTGGGAAAAACAGAGTCTCCCAGCACATGGATATCCATTAATGTAAACCAACTTTGGACGAGCACGCTAGGGCTGAGTTTCTGGAAAACTGTCATGTGAAGTGGGATTTTGAGGCCACTTAAACTTCCTTTTCTCCAAGTTCTCTCCTTTTCCATTGTCTGGGGCTCCTATGTGCTGACTTTAGCAGAGAGTAGCAGTCAAGACTGGGGTGTAAGTTGGCAAAATCATCGCAAAGATGGGCCCCTGAGAAGTTTGCTCCCTTTCTTCCAGAAATAGAGCACTGCCCCCAGGCACTAATGGCATCTTGGGGTTTTGAGGACCCACCTGGGTGAGCCTCTCTGAAAGGTAGGGTTATTAAGCTTGGAGATTAGATTTTGCAGTCATAGCAGAAGTAGGTGAGTTCTCCATTCATTTACTTCTTCAACAAATATTACTGAGCCATGCAATCCACTAACTGTGGATAAAACATCGTGGTCTCCATTTTTTTAAAAAAAAAATCTATCAATATGAAAAGGGAGAAATAAAGGCATTGGATCAGGTTTGCTCCTAGGTCCCTTTCACCTTAGAATTAAGATGTTTGCTATCACAAAATAGGTACTTGAGAGGCTGGGTCTATGAGCTTTGCCAAATGAAAAACTAATATTAGTTAGTGAGCCCTATGAGCCCAATAGGTCCTGAGCTGGGTCTGAAGACCCAGGTCTCGGCCTCTGAGGCTCCTTGTCACTGGGTTAATCTTCTCAATACAATTTCAGTGTCTTCTACCCACGGAATGACCTGCCTTTTGGTGAATCGGTAACCAAATACCCATCCTTCCTGTGATTCTCCGCTTATACGTCCCCTGTACTTTTGTCCACCCAGGGATGACCACATCCCTGCTACACACCCAGGATAGGCAAGAACTGCTCAGCAAACCAAGGAAGCCCTTGGATGTCAGCGCAGTTCCTTAGACTGTCTATCCGCTTATTTATTAATTCCTTTTTGCTTCCATTAATTTCTTACAGAACACTGGTTATGTGCCCACACACACCTTTTCTGCCCCAACACACAACGGAAGTAATTTGTTCTTCCAAGCTTGCCAATTATCTCATTCAGTGTATAAACTGTGATCAAAAGATTGTGCTTTTGATTTTTTTTTATTTAAAACAAATTTTTTTTAATGTTTATTTTTGAGAGAGAGAGAGAGAGAGAGAGACAGGGCATGAGCGAGGGAGGGGCAGAGAGAGAGGGAGAGACAGAATCCGAAGCAGGTTCCAGGGTCTGAGCTGTCAGCACAGAGACCGACGCGGGACTCACAGACCGCGAGATCATGACCTGAGCCGAAGTCGGATGCTCAACCAACTGAGCCACCCAGGTGCTTTTGATTTTTGAGCCAAAATCAAGGTTTGGATATCCATTTGCAAAAGAAGTCCTTAGTACTGTTGTGAGTAAAAGAAGAAATAATTAATAGTCACCAACCTAAATGACAGTGATGACCTTCTTATGGAGGCATTTCTTGAATATTCATGAGGGAAGCAAAAGAGACAAAATGTAGCACCTGTAAAAAATGTTAAGACCTTCACGAGATATACAAATATTGAATCATTATACTGTATACCTGAAACTAACATAATGTTATGTATCAATTATATCTCTGAAATTTTTTTAATGTCAAGAGCTGAGGTTAAATAAGAGTTGTTAAACTAAGTATGGAAAATAATTTTTTTTGGTATTTTTTTCCTGCTTGTTCTTCTGGAAGAGCCTTAAAATCAGTTTTTTCAGCTTTTATAGAATATACTATGGAGACCTCAGTTATTGTCTTAGTTGTAATTTTGGAGTAAGGAGACGGACAGAGAATTTGGAAGGCAGGAATTCCCAAGACTAAGATTTCCCGTATTATTTTCAAAACAAGCGTTCACAACCGTTATACTGCAAAACCCATAAGGTTTATAAAGGTTGAACGCTTGGGACTCCACTAATAAAATAATTGATATTCTGCAAAGCCACTGAGTTTGTTCAACACCCATTCATTTACTTGACAAATACTTCCTAAGCATGATTCTAGCACTGTCTGTGCCCTGGGAACAAATGAAAAAAGTATGAAACATCGTCCTTAACCTCAAAGACATGGTGGTGCAGTTGAGGAGATAAGATTTACAGAGAGAAAGGACAGGTTTATAAAAGAACACAGCTTAAGATTAAAAAAGCAGGATGCAAATAAATAAATTGGAAAAAAGTTAAAGTAAGTCCCGAATGAGATAACTAAAAGAGACCGCAAGTTTCAAAAGGAATAAATCACTGTAGGTTGAGAGGGTCAGAAAAGTCTCCCTGGCAAGGTAGGACTTTAACATTTGAACACAGGGAGGACATAGGCAAGGCCATGAGTGGGGAAGTTATTGAAAACCCACCCCAGCTATGACACAGCCCCTCCTGGGTCACCTGGGGCCCCAGTCTAAAAAGTCACTTGACTAACTATGCAAAATGGCCAGTGACTTCTGCCCAAATGGCCACAGTGAGAGCCCGGGATAGAGGCAGCTTGTGCACAAGCTCGATGCAGATCCAGACCAGAGTTTTCAAATGCAGTTGTGAGACATTCAACATCTAGAGGCAAGCAAATCTAACTCGTGGGAGAGACGGAGGCATTGATAGGGGAGCTGAGGCAGTTATGTCATTTAAGAGGAACTGAAGCATGGGAGGATTGCCAGGTATCCATTAAACAACACGCTTGTGTAAACAATACATTCTGAAACAAATGGCTACACCTGTCCTTTATCAAAGTGCCTTTTGCTTAAAGGAAAACATCTTCTGCTTCATTAGCTCTTTTTTCTTCTTTTTCTTTTTTAAATGTATAGAGTTCTAATTATGTGGGCTTTTTTATTTAAGTTTATTTATTTTGAGAGAGCGAGAGTGAGGGAGTGGGGGAGAGGCAGAGAGAGAGAGGGAGAGACAGAATCCCAAGCAGGCTCCACGATGTCAGCACAGAGCCCAACACAGGGCTTGAACTCACGAACCGTGAGATCATGACCCGAGCCATAGTCAGATACTTCACCGACTGAGCCACCCAGGCGCCCTTCTTTTTTCTTCTAATATTTGTCAAAGACTTGAAAATTTCTGCTGTCTTTTGAGGAAGAGGTCACAGCACAATATAAAATAGGGAGGAGGAGGTGGCCATTAGGAGCCAAGACACCTGAATTCCTGGCCTGGTCCTGCCCTTGATATTCTTTGAACCGTGAGGCTTGTCACTTACACTTTCGAGATCTGCATTTTTTCCCCACAAGATGATGGTGATACCATCTACCTTAATTACTTTACAGGGTTATTTGGGATGAAGTAAAACGATACGGGTAAAAATGTGTAATGTGTTGAGCCCCTATTTCGAATCAAATAATTTCACATTCTTTATGTCATTGAATGCCGAGGACAAGAGCTCACATTAAGTATTAGTAGCTCTATTCGTCAATAAGGAAACTGACGATTTGGAGAGCTTAGATGATTTGCTCAACACCACCCAGCAATTGTAATCCAGCTCTCCAAACCTGAGTAGGTACTCTCTCCTTTAATGCCCACGTGACACAGTTTGAGCCCACAGTTAATGCCTGCTCTGTCCTCCATCAGCTGGGGGCCCCTTTTGCTTTGAGAAGGTCTGAGACACCAGGTTGAAAGTGCAGGCCTTGAGGTGAGAGGTTAGCCTGTGTCAGGCTCACAGGGCGCTGTCCCACAAAGTAAGGCAGAAAACAGGGGTGGGTTGAAGATGTGATGCAGTGTCCAAAGCAAGGACTCCCATCACCCATATATACGTAGACAACATGTTACACGTCTCACCCTGAAGCACCTGAACTGGGATTATCTCCTGGCTCAGGGCTTCCCGGAGGGTAGGTCTTGCCTCACATCTGTGGGATTAAAAAGAATCTCTAGGGGCACCTGGGTGGCTCAGTCGTTTAAGGGTCTGACTCTTGATTTTGGCTCAAGTCATGATCTCATGGTCATGAGATCAAGCTCTATGTCAGGGTCTGAGCTCAGTGCAGAGACTGGGATTCTCTCTCTCCCTCTTTCTCTGCCCTTCCCCTGCTCATACTCTCTCTCTCTCTCTCAAAATAAAGAAACATTTTAAAAAAATTCTCTAACAAGCAACAATCTCAATTTTGGCTGCCCATGAGAATCAGCTGAGGAGTTTACAAAGAATTTCAGAGCCCAGGCTGCATCCCAGACCAGTGACATCATTTAGTCCCCAAATGCAGCCACGTTTAAGAACGACTGATCCCACAGGACAGAGGAAGGGTCTCCCTAGGAACAAATTTGAGCTTCCAGTATTTTAAGATTTTTAGACTCTTCCAGTAATGGGGAGAAGCTACTCTGGCATTATCTCAAAGAGCATCTTTGGTTGGTTGGTTGGTTGGTTGGTTGGTTTCTGTTATATTAGCAAGTGGTGAATAGAAGTCGTAGGATCTTACCTTAGGTCTTCCTCAAACATGTCAATGTCACCCTGAAAAAGTAATAACCCCTTGTGTTAACATAGCTTTTATGGTGATGTTTTCTGCTTCTTGTTAAAACTGGCTCTGCAGATGTCATTTAAGCATCAATGGCGATTTTTTATAAAGCTTCATTCTTATTAAACAGATATCCTGGCGGTGATCAATCTACTGGTTACAATGATGGTCAGCACAGGAAGGGCAAAGCAGGAAAGACTCTTCCCGGACATAGATCATCTATAGATAAACACATCTATGGGTAGAAATTTTATTTTGCAAAGTGATGCTAGGCTTCCACTCTTTGGTATTTCTTCCCCCTTCTCTATTTGGTGTCTTTGTGGAGCTTTCAGAATCAAAACTTAACTTTCCTAACCTGATATTGTCAAGGACACCCAGATGTGTGCAGACTAAAGGTACAAAGGCTGTGGAGAGCCACAGGAAAGTATCCGGCCCCCAGTTTCCTGGCCCCACCCTCAGATTCAGTGTCTGTGGGAAGGGCCCAGATAGATGCGTTTTTAAGAAGCTCCTTAAGTGATTGGTTCAGACTGTGCTAGGAAACTCCTCTGGTCCCATACCCTTTGGGACTGCTGGTCTTTGTGTCATCAATGGCCTTCTCCTAGGATGCACTTTTAAAATGCAGATATGACTGCAGCCTGACTCACTAAGTTCCTCTCTGTGGGCAGATGTGAGGACAACAGCAGTAGGCAGGTCTCGGTGTGTGTTTATTAAATGGACAAGAGGATGGGGCGCCTGGTGGCTCGGCCGGTTAAGCATCTGACTCTTGATTTTGTCTCAGGTCATGATCTCATGGTTTGTGGGTTCACACCCTGCATCGGGCTCTGTGCTGGTAGTGCAGAGCCTGCTTGGGATTCTCAGTCTCCCCCTCTCCCTCTGCCCCTCCTCCACTCTCTCAAAAATAAATAAGCTTAAAAAAATAATAAACGGACAAGAGGAAAGTAAGATCTGCTAGTGTGAGAGTTTGGCGAAGGGATGAGGGTTCTGAATCCAAGGAGTCTCGGGCTCTGCTCAGGTCATGATCTCATGGTTTGTGTGTTCAAGCCCCAAGTAGGGCTCTGCACTAACAGTGCAGAGCCTGCTCGGGATTCTGTATCTCCCTCTCTCTGCCCCCCCCACCCCACTTGCTCTCCTTTTGTCTCTCTTTCAAAATAAATAAAACTTTTAAAAAGGAAAAGAAAAGGGGCGCCTGGGTGGCTCAGTGGGTTAAGCGGCCGACTTCGGCTCAGGTCATGATCTCACGGTCCGTGAGTTTGAGCCCGACGGGGCTCTGTGCTGACAGCTCAGAGCCTGGAGCCTGCTTCCGATTCTGTGTCTCCCTCTCTCTGACCCTCCCCCGTTCAAACTCTGTCCTCTTTCTGTCTCAAAAATAAATAAACGTTAAAAAAAAAAATTTTTTTTAATTTAAAAAAAAAAGGAAAAGAAAAGACACCTGTGGTAAAAAAAAAAAAAAAAAAAAAAAAAAACGCACAAAGTAAAAATTGTAAAAAGTAAAAATTGTAATGTTCTCCCTCCTAATCCAACTATTCCGAAATAACCATTATTCACAGTTTAGGTGTAGCTTTCCAGACAATATATATAATATAAGATTATATATATTTTACAATGAAAACACCCATGTACTTTTCCATAATTTGTTTTCTTTTTCATTTAACAATATATCCTGACATCTTTCCATGTCATGGAAAAGAACTCCATGTATGTTCTTTTTGTGATATCCTTCATTATATGGATGTACCCAACGTACCTAATCTATCTTCTGATGGACATTTAGTCCCCTCCTAGTTTTTTCTTATTTCAAACAATGATGCAGTGAACACCTTTGACCCTTTGTTCACTTAAGAGTTTCTTATCAGTGGGCCTGTTGAGCCTTCGTATGACCCAACTGTGTCTTTAAATTTGACAGATAGCTGGGGCACCTGGGTGGCTCTGTCAGTTAAGCGTCCGGCTTCGGCTCAGGTCATGATCTCACGGTTTGTGAGTTCGAGCCCCACGTCGGGCTCTGTGCTGACAGCTCAGAGCCTGGGGCTTGCTTCAGATTCTGTGCCTCCCTCTCTCTCTGTCCCTCCCTTACTTTCACTCTGTCTCTCTTTCTCTCTCAGAAATAAATAAACGTTAAAAAAAATTTTTTTTTAATTTGATAGATAGCTGACCTCCAAAAGGTTGTACCAATGTAAGGTCCCTACTTGTATGGCATATTTGCTCACAACTTTTTTCGTGAGTCCTTAAAAAGTTTTACCAATTAAATAGTGAGAAAATATCCCATTGGTACAATTTCAGTTTTGTAGCTAAGCGGTGTGCTTTTTCAGATCCTTCTTATCCCTGTGTTCCTGTGAATGAACTGTTCATTATCGTTTACCATGGAGTCAAGGCTCACTTTTGTGTTGCCAAACACTGTGCTTTCTTATTTTCACCGTGGCATCTGTGGCGAACAGCAAATGGTCACGCGCCGCAGAGAGCAAATCCACGGAGCGGGGGAAGAGCAAGGGAGTCCTTTTCCGCTTACTCAAGATATCAGAACCAGCAGCTTATTAAAAACCACCGCGTATATCGTTCGGCGTGTAAACCTTAAGAGCTGGAGCAAAGCACAGTGACTGGAATGAAATACGATCTTAAGTTATTTCTCAAACAAATGAGTGACTGTAGACAGACAGGCAGATCTAGACACATTCTATGCGTCTGGCTCTGTGCTGGGCACAGGGAAACACACGTAAGAAACACCAGTCCTTTCAAAAAGCTAGAAGATCTGTTGGGCTGTGGCTGTGTAAAGTGATAATTACAACGTTAGAGGTGATGAATGGAGGGATGAGTGGGTCTTCTGTCCTTGAAGGTCTTAAATCTAGAAGGCAGCAGATTCATAAACAAATAATTTCAAAGTAATAGTGCAAGAGTAGAGATTTGCATAGGATGTTATTGAGGCGTGGGTTTTAAGGATGAGAGAGAGTTAGCTGAGTGAGGAAACACGAGGAAAGTCAAATAATGGAAACAAAGACATGGAGGTATGGGACAGCAGGGTGTGTACTTAGGAAAGCAAACCATATTAGGATTCCCAGAATCTCTGGCACCTCAGGCCAGAGGAGTCCCGATAGGCAGATAGGTCACATCATGCCAGGGAGTGTGATCCATGCTGAGCTGCCAAAGGGTTTCTTGCCTGGGCTGGGTGATCTGCCGTGCATTGTAGATGGCTCACCCTGGCTGCCAGGCGGAAGGTCAATTTGAGGAGCGCGGTGGGTGGCCAAGACAGAATGCAGTCAGGAATGTTCTATGACCATCTGGGCATGAAGCAATGCAGCTGCAGCTTACAAGGATGAAAAGTGGAGCGATTTGGGTAGGGACTTGGTAACTAATTGGATTGGGGATGATGAAGGAATTAAACAAAAATATGGGCTTGGTTTTGGTTTGGGTGACTGGAGAGATGACGGTGTCACTGACCGGGAAAGAAAATACAGGGTAAGGAGAGGATGTTGGGAAGAAAGTTATTAGTGTGGCATTTTGGAAATGTTGTCCTTGAGGAAACACCCAAGGGGTATATTCCTCAAATAGTTACATATTGGGATGAGGCTCTCAGGGAACAGATGAAGGCTAAAAGTTACAATCTGGGAATGAAGGAATGAATTCTGGATGGCATTGGATTTCAAGGCAGGGGTCTTCATGAGCCTTACCCATAAGTAACTCATAACCAGGCACAACATCAACGTCAGTTTATTGTCCCTTCGAGGGCCCATCACAACTGCAGATCTGGATGGATTTGTGTGGCCCAGATCCTTGAAGTCCTTTTGATGTTAACAGGAGCAGGGGAGCCCAGCAGTGCATTCTTACTGTTGAGTGAGGATGAGCTACTCACCCATCAGTTGTTAGAGTGTCCTTCGCAGAGATTCATTTCACATCCCAGAAGCAGCTGGCTTGTTATGGTGGAAGGAAAATGGATTCACTGATATGGGCTGCAAGGTCAAAGCCAAGGACACTCTTCTTTGTGACAAGATGGGTTCCCCTGAGCAACAAGATTGGGGAGAGGGTCTCTTTTAGCCCTTTATCAGCATGAGTTAGTTTCCTGTATAATATTTGTCAGCTTGAATGACCCAGAGCCTAGCTTTCAAGGAGAGACAATGTACCGTATAAAGGCATCAAGGTACATCAGAGAGTCACAGAAGCCCGTGCGGGCACTGCCACTTTTCAGTGCAGAGGACTGGGACAAGTTATTCCTCCTCTCTGAATCTGAGTTCCCTGATCTTGTTAACATGGGGGTAACAAGAAAAATATCTGTTCTACTTTTTATGGCTATGACAATCATTAAATAAGAAATATTTCTAGAAGTTTCATGCAAATGCTAAGATTGTTTGAAGATGCCAGACAGAAAGCCTACACTTTGTAGGCCTCCATGTAAACAGTTGTCAAGTGTGTGTGAACTATACTCAAGTTGATTCGCTCATTTATTCAACCCACTTATGGAATAAATGCCCACTGAGTGCCTACTTGGTATGAGATACGAGGGATAAAAAGAGAATGGACACTCTGACTGCCAAGTGATCTCTCGGCACAAGGGCAAGGGGTCTTGGCTAGTCAGCACCCACATGATGGGCACACATGCATCTCTATAACCAGAGGGAGGGAGCAGAGGAGTTGGCTTTGACTTGAGAACTTGGCCAGACCACTTTGGCAAGGCTGTTCTGTATCCTCTGCCCTTTAATATAAGGACTTTGACTAGAGAGCTGGTGCCGTGAGTAAGGCAGAGCTTAGGTCAGCAGTTTGACCCTCTGGGCCCTAACATAGGGAGGCTTCATTAAGGTCATTAAGCCTAATGTCTACTGATGGAATTACCCTGTGATGTGTCGAAGGGAGACAAATGATGGACTCCATGTTCAGCTTTTATCATCCTGGGATTTAATTTCTCAAGAGAGGAAAAAGTGACAATGGTTGTGTTTACAAGATTCCAAAAAAGCAAGGTAAAAAAAAGAATGAATTTTAACGGAATTGAATGGATTTCAATGCAATCTTCTATCATAAAATGACTTAGATAAAACCTCAGCCTTTGGGAGTGGGTTTTGCCATCCTGCAAATGTCTTTGCCTGTCGTAGATGCAGCCAGTGAGCAAAACCAAAGCGTGAGGGACACTGAAGTGAAAAGCATATATTGCAAAGGAGTCTTAGGTTGATGTCTGTCTTTGTACAAGTGTGAATTGCAACCCTTTCCAAAGTGTATTTAACTAAAGAAATTCTGAAGCATTAGAGAGCAAGGGAGAGCATGATTTGCTACCAACTCAGCGTATATTCAGTGGTGCCACCATTATTTCTTTAAGATATAACTTTTTCACTGAATGAAAGCCTCTGGGCACATTTTCTCCAAGAGGGTATTAATATTCCAAAAGTTTGTCCATATAATTATGTAGGAAAAGGTAAATCTGGGACCCCACGGCATGGACCCCTAAAGGGATACATGGAGGAATTCAAGCTAGATCTTTAGTTTCTCAAGCATGAAATACTTTATCCTACCTTAGGGCCCCTCACACATGCTGTTCACTTCTCTTTTCCCTTCTGTCTTCAAATGACCAGCCCCTTTTTATCTTTTAGGTCTGGGCTTAAATGTCACTTCCTTAGATAAGCTTTCCCCATGCATGGCCTAAGCGGGGTTCCCTCATCTTCCACTGTGATTCTTTAGCATTGAAACCCAGATTCCCAGAAAGTATCTATCACATTTTATAAGTATGCATCTATTTATTTGTTCACATGTTTGTCCTATCTCCTACCCTGTATTGCAAGGCCCACCAAGCAAGGGCTATCCACAAGTGTTTTATTCCCCAAGATACACTCAGTGTCTCCAAGAATATTTGGTGTGTAACAGGTGGTCAACAGAAACATGACGTGGAAATGATGAATTACCTCTGACCATCGCTGACTTGGTGGGAGAGGACTCATTTGGGAGGCAGCTGGTGTGGACCCAAGTGTACATCTATCTCCTACTCTGGTTACGAAAATTTTGGCAACGAGCATCTTTTCTCAATACTGTTAGGCTTATTTCGATTCTGTGTTTTTACAAACACGTTGCACCTCCTCAGCTAGAAATGGGGCGAAGAGCGGGAGCACCCCTCTGTTGTAGGCACTGTGAGCTCCTTGCAACAGAGGCTAGGGCTCACTCACACATGTATTCCCCAGCACTGAGAACAGTGCCTGGCATAGAACACAACCAAGGTATGCTTGGCTGAAGTTAGCCAAAATGAGATATTTGAGGTGCTTTCTGCTTTCTCTCCAGGAGAAGGAAATTGAAACAATTCTAGACAAGCCTCTGATTTTCTGTCCATCAAGCTTTGCGGCAGTAAGGCTAATCTTCCTGGGAGATCATAAAAGATTGCACAGTTGGGAAAAATATATGACAAAAAATAGAATCAAAGCTTTTTTCCTGAATGTAGATTAAAGAGAGCCACTTGTTACAGTGCTGCCGAGATAAATTTCTTCTGTATCTGCCTAGTTATGACCAACTAATAAGGCATAGAAATGTTGTATTCTGTCTCTCTGAGATCCTAAAATAAGGAGACATATGTATACAAGGAAATAAATGGAAAGAAAAAAAAAGACTCAAATAGAGATATGTTTTTAGACTTCTAGAGGTGCAATGGACATATATAACTGCCCCTACCTTTAGGATAGGTTATTTTTAAAATAACAATTTGGTGGGACGTCTAAGTGGTTCAGTTGGTTAAGCATCCAACTCTTTTTTTTATTTTTTTTAACGTTTTATTTATTTTTGAGACAGGGAGAGACACAGCATGAACAGGGGAGGGTCAGAGAGAGGGAGACACAGAATCCGAAACAAGCTCCAGACTCTGAGCTGTCAGCACAGAGCCCGATGCGGGGCTCAAACTCACAGACCGAGAGATCATGACCTGAGCCGAAGTCGGGCACTCACCCGACTGAGCCACCCAGGCGCCCCAAGCGTCCAACTCTTGATTTTGGCTCAGGTCATGGTCTTACGGTTTTTGAGTTTGAGCCCTGCATCCAACTCCACGTTGGCTGACAGTGTGGAGTCTGCTTGGGATTCTCTCTCTCTCTCTCTCTCTCTCTGCATATATATATATATATATATATGTGTGAATATATACATATATATGTGTGTGTATATACATATATATATTTTTTCCCCTCACCCCCCAATAAATAAATAAACTTTAAAAAAAAACAATTTGGTTAGATCAATTCTACCCATTTCCAAGAAGGAATTTGCAAGGTTCTCAAAAATATTCTATGCCATTCTGGAAATAATTCCTTATGTAGCTTGAAGAGCTGACATTAGAAGAGGGAGACAGTCAGATAAAGGAGGGAGGCCATCCAGCGTGGTCAGAGTAATGACGACAGGGTATATATTCCATTCTTTACCTGGGGGCATTTCTTATTTTGTCATTTGAATGTTCCAGTAGCTGACCTTCAGCTTTCACTTGGAGCCTTTTGTCTCTCTCTCTCTCTCTCTTTCTTTTTATTCATTTATTTAATTCATTAATAATAAAATAATACTAAATAGTCCTCATTCATTGAGGTCATAAAAGCAGACACTTGGGAGTCAGTGTCTTGGGGTTAAAATCCCAGCTCTAGAGTTTTCTGGTTAGCTATGCTTACTAACTAATCTGTGTGTATCAGTTTTCTCTTCTGCACAATGGAGCCATGATAGTAGCTACCTCTTGAATAGGGTTGGAGTGAGGGATTAAGTGAGAAACTACCTCTGAAACACAGTGCTGTCTTCTATGCATTTGTGGAGAGGCAGCTCTTTTGTTCTTTCTTTATGGGATAGTCAACATGCTGCATGAATTACACGTATTCATAAATAATATTATTTAAACTTTACATTAACTTCAGGGAAGGTACAGTTACCTCCATTTACAGAAAAAGAAATTGAGGTTTGGAAAAAGAACAAAATAAAAGAAATTGAGGTTTGGGAGGGTTGATCATCAAGGCATAAGGCTAGAAAGTGACAGAAGCCAAGTCTTGAGTTTGGAACTTTTGGATCCAAGCCCTGTGCTCTTTTCACTGTATAAGACATTCTCTGTTGAAAAATAAGATTGATGCATGGAGTCATAATTTTATGATTGTATCATTTGTCTTATTGCTTTAAATTGACACACGGAGCTTCTCTGCAACTCTGCCAATTTCTGGACGTATTTTCACTTTCATTTTGTATTTTGGCTTACAAGCCTGGAAAGACTAAATAGTGCCTATATAGAGGGTCTGGAACTTTAAAACTATGACTTATTCATCTTAGGATGCAGCCTCCTTTTTAAAAAGGCATCACTGTGCTGTTGACTCCTATCCACCTTACAAGAGCCCTGAAATCTTTTTTCTATCATGTGGACCACTAGTCACTCAACAAGTCACTCATCTAGTCACTCAAACAAGACATCAGAACTTGGGTTTCCCTTCTCCAGCTTTTGGCCCTCATTTTCTCTCTGTTGGCTTTACTCTCAATTATACTGTCTTAGCAGTGGCTACATAGCACAGGCAGCTCCAGGACCATATCCTAGTTTCTCCGTAAGTCCAACAGAAGGAAAGACTGACTCTTAGGCACATTTCTGACAAAAGCCCCAAATCTGAGCAAAGTCTGAGCTGTTTTTACTATGTCGTAATGAGGATTCATATAACGTCTTCTAAGAGTTACAAAGAAACAGCCTTAACTAGCTTTGCTAGTTAACTAGTTAACTATGTTCTCTTAACTAGAGAACATAATTACAGTTTTAAAACATGATTCTTCACAAACTACACTGTAAATGAGAATGTCATGAACGCAACACTAAGTAGCTTGCTTTGCAAGTCTATTAGAAGACCTTTTTTTTTTTTCCATTTTAAAAACAGAAAATTGGCCCCAAGTTGATCATGTGTCCATTTTGGACGAATCATAGTGCTCACAGGGAGTCAATGCTCCCATTGGCCAATCCAAGTTACCTGCCCAATCAGGAAGCTCCGCTTGAAGCTAATGGGCTGTGAATGGAACAGGTGCAGATTCCAAAGAAAGTTCAGGGTTCCTTTAACAAAAGGGCAAATGGATTCTAGTTGTCAATCATTATAACAACTCTTCACTTTTCCTTTCAGAATTCTAATCTGCTTGGTCATGGGCATTTTCCCACTTCCCTCAATTCATTCTGCTCCCACCCATGGACAAGCTGACTTCCACACCACAAGATTCCTTACCTTGCTTCTCTCCAGCCTGGGTCCTCTTTAACACCATGCCCTTTTTTGATCTCTCATCAATTGTCAAGATGGGCTTGTTGGCCAAAAGAAAATTAGCTGTGTGTATAAAAGTAATATGGGTCAACATATTTTGGGGATTTTGTTACAAATGATGTATTTGAATTATTATTAATTATGTATTTTGAATTATGTATTTATCCTGGATCTGGCCCAAGGTTTTTAAAAATATACTTATGTAATAGTTGTATTTTAATGTGATCTTGCTGTGACTAAAGTATGAACTTTGCCATTAAGTGAGACAATTACCAGAGCAATAAATCTTGCCAAAAATTCATGGTGATGCAACAGAACATGACCTCAGATCACTTTTCCCTGGCCTCTTGTCTCCCACAGCTTTCCTTTCTCTAGGGGCTCTGTATTTTTTTATTTTTCATGAACCACATTTTGGTCCCTGCTTCTTTTTTTAGCTTGTCTCTGGTGTCTCTTGGGTTAAGCAGAGTGAAGAGGGATTCTAGAATCCCCAAATCTAGCCATTTCTTATCCAAAACCAGTTATTCACTGACTGCAATTCAGGAAGCAATTTCTAAGTCTCTAACATCATCCCAGCCTCCTCCAAATCCATCCTGCTTCTCACGTACAGTAAAGCATGCTGGTTAATAAAATGGGCTTTCACAATGGAGAGACCTGGGTCAGAATACCAGCTGTGTTGTTTATTATTATCTGTGTCATCTTGGACAAGTTACTTAATCTTTTTAAGTCTTTGCTTCCTCATTTGTGAAATGGGACTGATAGCACCTGTCTCACAGGGTTATTTATAGAGATGAAGAGAGCTCATAAGAGATTCAGAGCTTCAGGCACGTGGTGGGCCCTTGGTAAATGTTAACTATTATTATTATTACAAACTCTTTTCCATGTTTTACTTCAAAATTAGAATCTTTACAAACCCTCCACACTGTAATGTCCATTTTAGTGATGTCAGCCTTTGAGTTAATATAAGTAAGGGCAGACTCTCTAGTGGAGGAGGAGGCTGTGAAAGAAAGTTCCAGTTATTCATTAATTCATTCCACCAACAACTATTTTCTTGAGCATGTACACTTGTACTTGAATTATCAACAGTTTGTTTGATAAGTGGTTTTTGTTTGTTTAAAAGTTTATAGCAGGGAACTGTTATGTTCTGAGGGTCATGCAAAAGAGACATAAAAGTGCATTCCTGTCCTCAAGGGGACTTTACTTTTGTGGAAAAGTCCTGATTCAATCCATGAAGGAATAATGCAGGAGCAAAGACTGCTTATCAACAGGAGGTGATGTGCACAATGCGTGTTCTTAGAGGGTTCTAGAAAGCATATGAGCAGTGCTCCCCAAAACCCTGGTGGAGAGAATGAGTAATGGCTGAATCAGTGGGATGAGTGAAGGTTGTTGACAAGGACCCCTGTCTTCAGTCCAGCCCACTCCCAGGCTCTCCCCGGGAGTCTGTAGGCCGACTGCGGTGGGGACAAAGATTACTGGTAATGTTAGGCATGCCCAAGAGCACATTAGTTTATAAAGGGATAGATAGAACTAGCAACCCACCCTAATCCCCCTCACAGCCCAACCAGTGACTTCATGGGATTGTAACTCCTCCAGGACTCACCTCCTCTTGTCTACACCCACCTGGTCCCCTCACAGAGACACGATGTAATTGATGCTCCTGCAGCTGCCATCAAAACCTACTTGTCCCCTCAGCTTGAACCTCAAGCTCTTGGGATTGTCTGAGAGATTCTCCGTGAAGAACGTAAGAGTGGAACAATCTAATTCTCACAGAAGTAGCTGCTACCCTGGGCAGACTGAGTGGGTTCGAGTGAATATCATTAGGTACGTAAAAGTTGGAGCTTATATCTACTGACGTTCTTCTACTCTGGCACTGGGCAAGGTGAACATTTCTACCAAATCTTCCTAAAAGGATCATCATTATTTCATACTGAATGTCCTTTTACCACAGACACACACTCGCTCTCAGTCTAAATATGCTTATTTTGTTGTTTCATTTTTTATTTCAATGAAAGTTCTTTCTATTTTACTGAATGACTATACTTAGGAGCACCAGGTCTCATGGAACAGAGAGCCGTTTCATACATCTGAAGTCAATGGTAAGATGAGATCTGAGACTAAGGATTTGAAGCAAAGAATGCGTGGAAAGGGGATGTAAAAATAAAATCTAGTAGTTTTACCTTTTTCTGCAGTTTTTAAGAATCTTGATCATTTAGGGGCAGCTGGGTGGCTCAGTCGGTTGAGCGTCCTACTTTGGCTCAGGTCATGATCTCACAGTCCGTGAATTCGAGTCCTGCATCCGGCTCTGTGCTGACAGCTCGGAGCCTGGAGCCTGCTTCAGATTCTGTGTCTCCCCCTCTCTGCCCCTCCCCTGCTCATGCTCTCTCTCTCTCTCTCTCTCTCTCTGTCAAAAATAAATGAAAACATTAAAAGGAAAAGAATCTTGATCATTTAAAAATTTACCTACAGAAAATTCTCTTTTTTGGTTTAGAGCTCTGTATGTTTTCATGCATGCAGAAACATCTATAACCACCACCACGGACAGGATACAGAATAGTTCCATCACCTGAAAATATTCCCTTGTGCTACCCTTTGGTAGTCCCCCACCCCTCTGCAATCCTGTCAGCCATTGATTTGCTCTCCATCACTATAATGTTGCCTTCCCAGAATGTCATACAAGTGGGACCATTCAGTATGCAATCTTTTGAGACTGGCTTCTCTGACTTGGTACATACAGCTGAAATTCATCCGTGTTTTGGAGGTATTCATTCTTTTTAATGGCTAAGTGGTATATCATTGTATGGATGTACCACAATTTTTTTTTTATTCATTTAGCTATCGAGGGGCATTTAGGTTGTCTCCAGTTTGCACCAATTATAAATTCTGCTATGCACATTCATGTACAGGCTTTTGTGAGAACCGAAGTTTTCATCTCTCTAGGATGATATCCAGGAGATGACGAGCGAGTCTTATGGTTAACATATATTTGACTTTACACGGAATTGCCAAAGTGTTTTGTCAGAATGACTGTACAATTCTGCCTCCTCACTGACAATGTACAAGAATTCCAGTTGTTCTGTATCCTTGCTACCACATGAGGTTATCACGTGTATATATTTTTACCATTCTGATAGGTATACTGTGGTATCATTGTATTTATTTCTATTTCTCTGCTGAATCATGACATTTATCATCTTTTCATGTGCTGATTTGCCATTGGCATGTCTTCTCTGGGGATATGTCTGTTCAGATTCTTTTTGCCAAATAAAAACAACTTTTTTTTAATGTTTATTTTTGAGAGTGCGAGAACGTGAGTGGGGGAGGGGTAGTCAGAGGGGGACATAGGATCTGAAGCGGGCTCTGTGCTGACAGCAGAGAGCCCTATGCAGGATCATGACCTGAGCTGAGGTCGGACACTTAACCCACTAAGCCACCCAGGTGCCCCTCTTTTTGCCAGTTTTTAATTGGGTTGTTTGTTTTCTTATCTTTGAGTTGTGAAAATTCTTTACAAATTCTGGATACAAGATCTTTATTTCCTCCTTTTCTTACTTCTGGAAGAGATTGTGTAGAATTGCTATGATTTCAGGGTGCCTGGGTGGCTCAGTCGGTTGAGCGTCTGACTTCGGCTCAGGTCATGATCTCACAGCTCGTGAGTTCAAGCCCCGTGTCGGGCTCTGTGCTGACAGCTCAGAGCCTGGAGCCTGCTTCAGGTTCTGTCTCCCTGTCTCTCTGCCCCTAACCCACTTGCATTCTGTCTCTGTCTCTCTCAGAAATAAATAAACATTAAAAAAAAAAAAAAAAGAATCGCTATGATTTCTTTCTTAAAGGTTTGGTTGAATCCATTAATAAAGACATCTGGGCCTGGGAGTTTTTTGAGTTTTGGTAGGGGTTTTTTGGGAAGATTTTCAACTATGAATTCAATATCTTTAGTGTATATGGGACTATTCAGGTTATCTCCTATTTCTTTTTTTTTTTTTATTACAATGTTTTTTATTTTATTTATTTTTATTATTATTTTTAAATATAATTTATTGTCAAGTTAGCTAACATACAGAGTATACGGTGTGCTCTTGGCTTCGAGAGTAGATTCCCATGATTCATCACTTACATACAATGTCCAGGGCTCATCCCAACACGTGCCCTCCGCAATGCCCATCACCCATTTTCCCCTCCCGTCCCCACCAATCCTCAGTTTGTTCTCTGTATTTAAGAGTTTCTTATGGTTTAGAGTTATCTCCTACTTCTTGAATGAGTTTTGTGTCTTTTAAGATTTGGTTCTTTTCATTTAAGTATCTAATTTACATGCAAAAAGTTGCCTATATTGTTCCTTTATTACCTTCTCCTGATTGTGAAGTTTGCATTGCTAGCCGTCTTTCACACCTGATACTGATAAAATACACCTTCTCTCTTTTTCTCTTGGCAAATCCAGAGACAAATTTATTAATTCTATTGATCTTTTACAAGAACTAGCTTCTGGTTTCACTGATTTTCTCCATTGTTTTATCTTGTTTCAATTTCATTTTTTTTTCTTATATTTATTTTATTCCTTGTTGCTTTAGGGTTAGCTGGTTTCTTAAGGTACACGCTTAGATTTGAGATCTTTATTCCCTTCCTAAATAAGCATTTCAAATATAAATTTCTTTCTAGGAACTGCTTTAGCTACATCCCACAAATTTTGATACATTGTGTGTTCCTTTACATTCGGATCAAAATATTTTATAATTATCCTTCAGGCTTCTTTATTAACCAATGAATTTCTGAAAGTGAATTGCTTTATTTCCCAATATTTAGAGGTTTTCCAGAAACATTTTTTATTGATGTAATTGGTTCTATTATAGTCAGAGATTATATTTGTATTGTTTCATTCTTTTACATGTAATGTTTGTTTTGTGATACAGAATATGGTTTATTTTGGTGACTATTCCATGTGTACTTGAAAACAGTGTGGGTTCTGTTGTTATTTTTTTTTTTAATTTTTTTTTTTTAATGTTTATTTATTTTTGAGACAGAGAGAGACAGAGCATGAACGGGGGAGGGTCAGAGAGAGGGAGACACAGAATCCGAAACAGGCTCCGGGCTCTGAGCTGTCAGCACAGGGGCCCGATGCGGAGCTCGAACTCACGGACCGCGAGATCGTGACCTGAGCCGAAGTGGGCGCTCAACCGACTGAGCCACCCAGGCGCCCCGGTTCTGTTGTTATTTAGATGGGATATTCTATAAAAGTTCATTTGGCCAAATTGGTTGTAGTACTGTTTCAGTCTTCTATATTCTTAGTGATTTTTTTTTTGTCTATTTGTGCTATCAATTACTAAGAAAAAAATTTTGTAGTCTCCAACTATATTCGTGTATTTGTTTCTTCCTTCAGTTCTGTCAGCTTTGCTTCACGTATTTTGAAAGTTTTTTATTAGGTACGTATACACTTAGAGTTGTTATATCTTCTTGATGGGTTGACTCATCATTGTGTAATATCCAACTTTATCGCTGATAATTTCCTTGTTCTGGGGTCTATTTTGTCAGATATGAATATAACCACTAACTTTCTTTTGATTAGTGTTTGCATGGTATTTTTTTCCATCCTTTTCCTTATAATTATCTGTATCATTATGCTTGAAGTGAGATTCTGTAACATTGTAGAGCTGAGTATCTTTTAAAATCCAATCCAACAATCTCCAGCTTTTAATTGATGTGTTTAGATCATTTTTATTTAGTGTAAATATTCATATGGTTGGATTTAGGTGTGCCGTCTAACAGTAAGTTTTATGTTTGTTCTCTTTGTCCCCCCATCAAGCCTATTAGATTATTTGAAAATTTCTTCCCATTCCATTTTGATTTACCTATTGGCTTTTTACTACATTTCTTTATATAACTTTTATAGTTGTTGCTTTAGGAGTGGTTATGACATACATACCTAACTTTTCTCAGTCTGCCTAGAGGTCATAGTTTGCCACTTGAAGAAACCTTACCACTATGTAAATCCCTTTACCTTCACCTTTATGCCATATCATTTGAGTCTGAATATATTTAAAACCCCGTAAGACATGTGATAATTTTTGCTTTCAATAATCATACAAATGTATGGATGTTACACAGACTTACATGCTAGCCTTGCATTGGGGCCATGCTAATTTTCTCTGTACTGTTCCAATTTTAGTATATGTGCAGCCAAAGTGAGCACTAAATATGTCTTTGAAGTGCTTTCCTGGTAAATAGTTACCCAAAGCTTGCACTAACTGTGTGAAACTATGATTATCAGAAGTAGTGTATGATCAAGGAAGTGTTTTTCTCTGGACAATGCTGGAATAGACTCTAACCAATTATGATTTGACATTAAAGGGTACAAAACAAAGATTTTTTTTATCTTGAGTGAAAGCAGAATGTGGACTTAAAAACTAGAAATATGCACAAAGGTACTTCATCACCAACGCTGACTTGTGTGTGTGTGTGTGTGTGTGTGTGTGTGTGTGGCAACATGAAGATTTAGAATATCAAAACTATCAGCTGTCTGTAGGGATGTCCAAATGGAAGGTATTATCTAGAGATTAAAAGGGAACTGGTTCATTTCCAATAAGCAGTAAGCAGTAGATGTTTAGAGAAAACAAAATGGAAGCCAACTCTGCTAGGCTGGAAGTCAGGAAAGTGGAGGTTACACCATACATTGTTTAGATCATAGCCAAGAACATGATCACACGTGTAAAGCATTTTTCATCTAAAGAAAAAAAAAACCCTCAAGGGCATTTCACGCATATAATTTTATTTACCTCTGCCACATCGCTATTGCAAATATTGTCTGCAGTCCAGAGCAGGAAGTGATGAGTCTGTGCAGCATGCAGTGAAGGTATGCAGTCATTGGCTCAGAATGTACGAGCTGTGAAGGTGACTGTTTCTCTAAAGGCTTTGGTGATGTAAGCCTGAAACCAAGGAGGAGGAGAGCAATTAGACCTCACCTTGATTAAGCTGTAGCGTATTGTGAGGGCTTGCAAGTTGGGCTTGGCGACCTCAGTGAAAAGGAACATTTGTACTTGTGGTTTCTGGGGAAATGGCCTGCCATAAAGGGTGGTCAGCGTACCCTGCCATCTTCTCTGCCTGTCAGGTGCCTGGCCATTCAGGAAGATTCAGCGGAGTGCCTTCTGCTTTATGAGGCCTTTCTGTCTACCCACTCCCACTGTGGTGAATAATCTGTCTACATGCTGATTTATGGAGCCCAATTCATGTGACAGCCTTAGTCTTCCTCCCATGTGACTATTATCCTGAAATGGAACTTAATCTCCATTCAGACCAGGACAGTGTCTTTGTTTCTTCAGAATGACTTACCCAGCATGCACTAAATTTGAGAGAGGCAGTTAGTAGAGTAGTTGGGAGCAGAGGCTCAGTCTTTCTGCGTTCAAATCTGCCATTTTCTAGTTGAATGACTAGAGGCAAGTTACTTAAATACTTTAAACCTGTTTCCCCCTTTGGAACACTGGGATAATAACACTAACTGTAAAGATGAAACAAGTTAAGATCTCCAGTGCTTTTTTTTGTCTGGTACGTAACAAGTATTATTAGTTATTTTTATTATTAAAGGATTACTTTTTCTTACAAAGCTGTGAAATAAATGCATTATTTGTGAGCAAGGCAAGAGAGAGCAGCAACAGGATTAGCTAGAGAGAAGGCAGAGAAAACAAATGAAAGTTGACCAGATTTCAGATGCAAAAGATTTTGTACCTATTTTTAAAATAAATGAAAGGTGGGAACATACATTGGTACAACCCCTTTGGCAGTGTCTATTCAAGAACATTCTTGTACGCTATAACTTATAAATTCCACTCCTAAGGATATACCCAACAGAAAAGTGTCCATGTTATCACCAAAGAATGTTTGATAGAATGTTCATAGCAGCAGTATCTACAGTAGTCATCAACTGGAAACCATGCAAATGTCCATCAACCAAAAATACGGATGTTAAGTTGTGGCAATGAAAATGAATGATTTACAACTACACACAACAGAATGGATGAATGTCACAAACGTAATGGTATGCAAAAGATGCCAAACATCAAGAGTATATATACTGTATTTACTGTAAGATTCCGAACAAGTGCTGTTACACGTCAAGATAATGTTTACTCTGGCGGAAGAGAGGGGTGGAGGGGGAGGAAAGGAAGAGAAGAGAGACCAAAAGGAGCTTCTGGGGGTGTAGTTAGTATTTTAATTCTTCATCTGGCGTTCCATGGGTGAGTTCAGTTCATTGAACTGGACATTTGTGATACGTGCATTTTTCCATATGTGCATCATACTTCACTACAAAACAGAGAACGAAATTTGACTAGGAAAGAAAGGAATGAAAAGAAGAGACAAGAGAAGAAAGTGGGAAAAAAAGTATGCCTAGAAGATCAGCAAGACGCGGGTGCTCGGCTCCGGCTGCCCCTGACCAGGTTGGCTCACCCCTCTACCTTAGACATGAGCCCTGCCCACCCCCACCCCATGTCCTACCCCATTTGCCCAGCTCCAGGATGGCTCCTCATAGGGGTCCTTTCTTTCCTTGCCCCCTCTCCACAGCTCCTCCCCACTCTGAGCACGGCTAAGGCAGGAAGGGGCTTTCCGAGTGGGTAACGCCAATAATCGAGTAACTTGGACGAGCTAAAGCATCGTTAATGACACATAAGACTTAAAGCCATCTTTTCTCCCCTCTCTTTTCCCGTTCGCTTGGACTCCCTCTCCCTCCCTTTACCTTTCCCATAAGGTCCCCGGGGCCTCGTAGGCGGTGCCAGCCCGGGTCGGCCGCGACTGCCTCCGGTCCAGCGGGGCCGGGGCGGCGGGGCAGGGGGCGGGGGCCGGGGCCAGGGCAGAGGCCGCGCTCGCCGGGCGCCCCTCCCGCCCAGCCCCGCCCGGGCTGACCCCGCCCCGCGGCCTCCGGCTATTTTGGGCGCGTTGGCGGCGACGCGGGGATCGCTGACTGGAGCGGATCCTGTGACACCTCCCTGCAGCCCGGCACTTGTTGCTCCGGGGACCTGCTGCCATCCTTGAACCCACCTTTCCCCTCTCCTCCTTTGCATGTGATCTCTCGGGACATTTGATCTGTCAGACACTGCGGTTCCCGGCTTGAGAAATAGATCCGATAATAATAATAATAATAATAGCCGCTCTCAAGGAGGGCCCCGCAGAGCAGGAGCAGGAGCGCAGAGCGCTGGCTCAGGCGCCGCAGAGGTGGCGCCTCCCCGCCCCGGGACGCTGGCCCCGGGCGCCGACGGCATGACGGACTCGGCGACAGCTAACGGGGACGACAGGGACCCCGAGATCGAACTCTTCGTGAAGGTAGGTCGGCGTCCCTGCGCCCGCCGCACCTGTCGCGCCTGCAGTCGGGCTCCCGGCTGCGCGGGCTCACGTGCCTGGGCGCGGACAGAGCCGGGACGCTGGACCCTCCCCAGGGAGGACAACCCAGCCCCAGCGATCCCTTGGGTGGCCTTCCTGCGAGCCAGAGAGCCTCGCTTCGGGGCTCCCGGCTGCTGTGGAGTCAGGTGCAATCTTGCAGGTGGCTGTCTTCTTGGAGAGTTGGCCGGCCGTTTGTCAGATCCGCTGTAGAGCAAGCGGGTCGCCGCTACAGGTCCCTGCCCGGTGCGATTCTGGCTAGTCCTTAAGGGCCATCTCAAGGTATAAGGAGGTGGCCGGAACCTGCCTGGAGCCGTGAGCGTGCCTCTAAAATTGGGTGGGAGAGAGGGCTAAGAGAGGGAAGGGAAGAAAAGGAAACATTGCCGATCCGGACAATTATCTTTGGCAAAATAAAAATAACAGTTCTTCAAATGTCTTTTCTCTCTTTTGCTGAGAGCTACTAAAAAAAAAAAAAAAAAAGCAAAGGAAACAAAGGTGTTTCTTGCTTTGTGACCTGCAAAGCAGAAAACAAACACTCCATTGGCCAACATTACTATTATTGTCATAATCATGGTTCTGCAGGGGAGTATCAGGAAATGCCAAGGTTTGGCAAACAAACAAACAAAGAAAACCAACAACAACTACAAAAAAACCCCCGGTCAACTTGGGGCAGGCTGGGATGGAGGGGCACAGTGCACAAACTGACTTCAGTCGCCTCGCTCCCTGGGCAGAAACAATCTACCCTCCAAACGGCTGTATTTCATTTGCAACCTGTAGGAGGCAAAGCATGGAGGCGGAGGAGGCGGCGTTTCCCGGTCCGCGGGTGGTGCGGTGTAAGAAAGAAACATTTGATCAGTCCTGGCTGTGGCGGGCTCACCGCAGAAGCCGGGAAACCTGAGGCGGCCGGAGAGCGGCCTCCTGGGCGGTGCGGGGAGAGTCGCCAGGCTTGGGGGGAGGGGAGTGCGCTGGCGGCGTGAGAGCCAAGGCGGGGGGGAGGGAGGGGCGCGGGAAATAGCCTTCAAATGCAAAGTTTCCCAGGAAAGGCACAGGTGAGTGAGGAGAGGAGAGTTCCTTGGTGCCTTTCAGGAGTCTCCCCGCTGAATTGAAAAGACCTATATATCTGCGATGGGAAAGATATTGTTTTGAGCAAATTGCCCTTATCTCCAAGCTGATGAGAGATTTTCACCAAAAAAGGATAAGATCTGCATAAACCTTGACAGCAACCCTTTGGTCTTTGGTATCTTTTGATGCCTAAAACCGAACAGAACAATCCCCAAACCTCCATCAGGTTACGACTTGGTAAGTGGTCCTCCCCAGTTGGCCCTAGCGTACCACAAAGGTCTGTTAAATATTTTTTGGCTAGGTGTTACCTTCTTTGGGTTTATTTTTCAAAATAATCCATAGAAATTATGCCTGTCATTTGCTTTGCTGAACCTGTTTGTCTCCCCTCAGGTGTGGCTTCTGTCTCCCTCATTTGGTATCTGGGTCCCCTCTGGGCAGGATTACCAGGTCCTTTGGCAGACCCAGATAGCGAAAGAGGTCGCGTCCTCTCCAGAGCTGGGCCCTGTTGGACCAAGGGCCAGGAGCGGGCGCCCTGAACCTCACCATCCAATCCTGTGGCCTAGGGAAGGGAATGAACAGGGAGAGCTTTAACAAAGCCAGGAGGCTCACGGCTCTCCCTGAAGAAAGCTATTCTAGGACTTTCTCAGATTTCCTGGGAGCAGGTAGTTTCATAGTGTCAAGTTCCTGAAAGCTATTTGAAACACAAATTGACTCTTTAGAGTCAGAGGAGCCCTTTGACCCACTACTAGGCACGGAGACCAATTCTGCCTGCACCTTGGGAACTTCGTGTTGGCAGCTTTGAAGGTTTTTTCCACGTATACAAAAAGCTCACTGCACAGCCCTCAGTGCCCCCAAAAGAATTCTAAAATGCCTGTGTTGTTATTTGTTTTGCCCCTAAAGGAAGGCAATCCATGAGAACCAGGCAGGCCTTCATGATTAGCTCAAAAACCGGACTGATGGGAGAAAAAAAAAATCAGGAAAGCTCTTGATTTTTCCCCCTTCTTTTTTGCAATTCTGGTTTGTAGTTATCATTTATAGGGAGCAGCAAAGGCTGAAAAATGATTGTGAAATCAAGATCCTGTCCAGGTGATGATTGGTTTTATTTTAGGGAAACAATGTCCTGAGTTCCAGAATCAATTTACAGAATTGACATTTCTCTGAGCTCTGTGATTCTTATGAAGAAAGGCCTTCTTGTGGAGGGTGTCCGGTGCCTGAGGTCCTTCCAGCAAGGCAGGATAGGTTGGTTTCTAGGAAGCCTCTCGGTCAGGCTGGGGCCCACCCAGAATCCTATGTGTCATCTTCAACAACTTTCTGGAAGGGACCTTCTCTCCACCGGGCCTGTCCACTGGGTGCATCATTCAAAACCTGGGTCGCCCAGGGAGTTTCAAGGACACATGATTCTAGCCCACATCAACTGATTATCATCTGTTAACTATTACTGCTGCTGATAATAATAATAATAATGATGATGATGATAATAATAATAAATGGTAGCATTTTAGGATTTATGAAGCACATTCAAATACCTTATCCTGTTGGATCCCCAGCATCCTGTTTATGAGCCTTGGTTCCCTCGCGTGAAAAATGAAGAGAACGAAAAAAAAGTGACTCACGGGGACCTCGTGAGACTTAGCTGCTGTGAGAGCACTCAGTGAGCCACAGTTTGCTTTCTGTGTAACAACCCAGGGAAGTAAGAATGATGATTCCACCTGTTTTATGGTTGAACACGCCTGGTCACATTCAGATCCAGGCCTCCTATGTAGCAGTTTGGACTCTGAATTTCTCTTTCTTTTCCAAATACCCATGTTAGGCCTTGTACCTGGTTTTGCTGAGTTAAGCTCTTGAGGGCCATCCAAGAGGACAATTCATTGATACTTAACTAATGCATTCTAATGTAGTCATAGAATGCAGCCAAGGAGTTTGCTCTCCTTGCTCTGTACTCCTTGCAGAGAACATTGTAGTAGTGACTTTTAGGAGATTATCTCCCTCACACTTTTAATTTCTTCAACAATAAGAAAGCTTTGAGTAAATCAGCTCTGATCTAATGTTTCATAATCCCCATGGGCGGGACAGAGGTTTGGAGAGACAGGACATGAGATCGAGTCTTGTTTTGCTTTTAATTGGCTGATGACTGAACAAATTCCTTAACTTCTTTTTTTTTTTTTAATGTTTATTTATTTATTTTGAGAGAGACAGAGCATGACGGGAGCGGGGGGTGGTGGGCAGAGAGAGAGTGAGACACAGAATTGGAAGCAGGCTCCAGGCTCTGAGCTGTCAGCACAGAGCCCGATGCGGGGCTTGAACCCAAGAACCGTGAGATTATGACCTGAGCCAAAGTCGGATGCTTAACCAACTGCGCCACCCAGGAGCCTCCAAATTCCTTAACTTCTACGAGCCTTAGTAGCCTCTTTTAAAAACAAGAGGATGGTCATAAATAAGGTGATCGTATCATGTATTGTTCCGACAAAGACACTTGGTTGGAGAGTGAAAGGGGGTGCTATGAATAATTGGGCTAGGACAAGAATTGTTCGGGGTAGATCAAGATGTGTGGCCACTCGGTTATGAAAATACTTTCACCACAGACTTGCTGTGAGGACTCCACAGGAGCAAATAGGTGAAAGCACTTCGTAAATGAAAAGGGCTATAAACACACATAAGTAAAATAATGATATGAATTCCATGTCAGATAAAACCTTTCCTGATCTGCAGGCCCCTGATTTGCCTTAAGGAACAAAAGCTTGGCTGCTTCCTCACTTGCAGGGCTATTTCAAGACTAAATGAGATCACACACAGCTTGGACTTTGATCATAAGGAAGACAGCAGGTTAAATTGACAGTGGCAGTGAGTGTGGTTTATAGAACGAAGAAAGAGCAAGGAAGTAAAAGCAAAACAGAAAGTGGTTCTGGGAAAACAAACACAGGATGTGCTGAGTAGGTTAGATCAAGACATTCCTCCCATCTGCATTGATGCCTTCTCACCTAGTCTCATCCTTAGACCCCCAAAAGTAGAAAACCACTAAGGTGGTTAGACCAATTTGCTACAAATGTCTCTTGGTGCCAGGGCGGTGAATTTCAATAGAGACTGGTGGTTCTCAACTTTGGCTACATATTCAGGTTGTTTGGGAAGCTGTAAAAACTCCCTATGCCAGGCTACTCCCTGGTCAATTACATGGATGTCTCTGTAGGGGCGTGGGACCCAGAAGCAGTATTTTTACCCCCACCCCCAGGCGAGTCCAGGGTGCAGCTTTGGTACAGAGTCACTGAGTCATGATCAGAGGCAAGTTTGACTGCAGGCAGCTTTTGTCACTCTGAAATAGGTGGCCTCACAAGTGCGGATTAATGTCCAGAATTTGTAACAGCCTCAGGGCATCGTGATCAGGAGTGATGTTGATAGAGAGCTCGCACCCAATCTGCGCTCGGTTAACAGATGCTGACGGACTATAAAGCCCTCTCCACAGGACTCCAGAACAATCAGTGCATGGGGTCTAGTCAAATAAGCCTCAGTTCAGCGTGGGGGAAATAAAACGGCATCCTGCTGATTGTCTGATGGAAATGACTAGTTGTTTTATTTATTGAGTGATCCAGAAGGCTCTTGACAGTGGTGCAGAGCACAAGTCAAGTCATGGTAACCCATAGTACAGTCATCTGACTTCCAGAACAGACAGGATCACATGTTGTGACATTCCCTCTCAGATCTCTGCGGCCCACTGGCTGCCCGGTCACCTTGGGCACCTTGCCTGAGCAGGGGATCATTAGGTTTTGACATCCCCTTCATCTTCTTAAGCAGCTGTTTTTCTTTTCCGCTACTCCAGGTTTGGGTCTGAGGTCAATAATCCAGTGCACACATTCACCTGCCCTGCTGTGTCCATGAGTACATCTTTTCCGGAAACGCATCCATGGGAGTGCTAGGGTCAGAGGTCAACTGGCGTATGCCTCAGGCCCCGTGGCAGATGGTGGGGGTGAGGGCTGTGGGTCTGCAGAAGCGAAGTCCATTCAGCTCCTGCCTCCCTGCCCGCTTGCGTTGTTTTTCTAGGTTGCCTGGCTCCCCTCCCTTCCCCGCAGCTCCGCCCCTCCCAGGGCAAAGACTCCATCAATTTTGACAGTCAGGTAAAAACCTTTTCATCTTGATTCCTTTTGAGTTGCCAGGTGCTGGGCCCCTGTTGGTGGCGGCAGGAGGTGTGTTGGAGGAATTGCTGGCTTTGGGGTCAGGCCGTGGGCTCCCAGCCATGCCGGCTAGGACAGGCTGTGGCTCCCTGTGCCACAGTTGTTTTTTTGTTTGTTTTGTTTTTTGTTGTTGTTCTTGTTTTGTTTTGTTTTAACCAGGGCAATACTGATGAAGGTAGTACATATTTTGTAGAGTTGGTGTGAGCATTGAATGAGCTGTGCGTGAATTGGGGCAAAAACGTAGCTTCTTCCGCTACAGCGTCCTTGGTGAGAAGCCAAGCCCATGAGCTCTCCTACCCTGGTGTATCCGAGAAGCCACAGACTCAGTCCTACCTGCTTCTGCCTTGCTGCTGGAGCTGGGTACAAACGTCACTGGATCTGATTGCCTCTGTGAAGTGCTGCTCTGTGTCCCCAGAGGCCGCTGTCTGCAGTTATGTGGTTGGCCTGGCCACAGGGTGTGTGCAGATCCCTCACCAGTGGTTGGGCTTCTGGAGCTCAGTGGAAGTTGATTCCTCCCCATCAGTTGCTCCCTCATCCAAGGGAACTCCCACGTTAGCCCTGGGGGCTGGGTCAGGATGCATCAAACCCTTGGCGGGGGGGTGCGCCGAGGGGGGGATGGGGGCATCACAGGCCTCTTGTGGGGATGTTATTTTAGGGGCGTCATTCTCTTTCCGGTCACTGGGCTTTGGCTCACCGGGAACATGCCTATACCTTTAACCCTTAGGATGAGAAAGAAGGCTCTAGAGTCTCTGACCTTTGGTTTCAGGAGGACCCCCCCCTCCACCCCAGCAACCTTCCAGCTCTGAGTAGCCATAGCTGCTCTTCTAGAAAATATACACGCGTGTCTACGTGTATTATCTATCTGCACAATACAAGCGACGTAATAGACTCTCGATATCTGGTATTTTTAAAAATTATTACCCAGGAGACATCCTTATCTGTCTTTGTCATCAAGGCTGGAGGACTAGAAATCGTGAAGGAGCAAAGTGGGTAAGCGTGGCTTTCCTGAAGATGTGGGTCAGTGATCAAAAGATTCTCTGTCTACCCAGGGCATCCTAGACCTGACTCTGCTTACATTCTGAGGGGTCAGCTCCAACCACGGGGAAATCTGTCTGCCAGCTCCCTGATGGAGAATCTACTTTGGAAACACATACATGTAGTGAAGTAATAGCTTAGTTCTGAGATGGGAAATTCTTTCAGGATAAATAAGATAGAGAGCCTGTTGTCAGAAACTAAATGAATCTTTTCTGGGAAGAAGAAATGGAGTTTTAACTTCTACCAGCACCCTCTCGCTCTGCTTCCGTGGGAAGATTCTTTGAACTGCATGTGTCGTAGCCCTCACGGTGAACAATAGCTGGGCCAGTGGCGCTCGGTTTGGGGATGTGCGAAAGGCACTGCAAAGCTTCTATACACCGGCTTGCTCGTGCCCTTTCTTCAGAAATCCCCATTTAGGAGGATTTGGGTAAGGCCCAGGCATCTGTCTCCTTAAGAAGCTATCCCTGGGTGATTCTGAGATTTATCGAAGACTGAGAGCCACTAGCCCAGACCATGGGTAAATAGAGCTGTACAAGGAGTGGCATCCAAAGGGCGACGTGAAGTCCAGCCCCTGCTTGAAGCGTGCATTTCGCAGGGTGGACGAGACTGAGGCAAGTACTCTTACTAGCGTGCATCACCCTGGATTGAGCACAAATAAACCGGGAAAGGGAGGAAAGGAATCCATTTGACCTTTCTTTTGTAACTTGCTTTTATTGTCTGTAATATTGTGTTATGACATCGGAGTGACCAGTAATTTTGTTTATTTATTTATTTATTTATTTATTTAAGTTTGTTTATTTTTGAAAGAGAGGGAGGGGGGGAGAGGCAGAGAGAGAGTGAGACACAGAATCCGAAGCAGGCTCCAGGCTCTGAGGGGTCAGCACAGAGTCCAGAGCGGGGCTCGAACCCATGAAGCGTGAGATCGTGGCCTGAGCCAAAGTCGGACGTGTAACCAGCTGAGTCATCCAGGCGCCCCGGGAGTGACCAGTAATTTTAAAAGGTAGACATGAAGGAGATATTCGTGAGATAAAGAACTTTTGGAACTTTTGGAGTTAAGGGATTGAAAACAGTCAGTCAACCAACTAACCAATCAACCAGTTACCCAACATGCTTATGAAGCTGCCTATTCTGTGCCAGGCTCTATGGAAACTCAAGAGGGGCTGCTGGAGAGCAAGGAAGACAGGGTCTTAGGAGTCCTTGAGTTTGCAGCTGAGGAGTAAAACTTCAAGCAAGCATCAGTGCCTCATGAATGACAGGAAATGAAATGATGGGTGCAGGTATAGGGACCAGCATGTCCTGAATGATGTTTCCAGGTGTAATTTGGGGGGAGTGGGACCTGAGTTGTGCTTCGAAGAATCGTTAGGATTCATGGAGTGGCAACCAGGTCAGGTCCAGCAACAGAATGCGGTGAGGATATTAGGGCCCAGGGGGTATATAAGATTGTCTGAAGAGAATGGCCTATGAGGAGGGGTGCAGTTGGAAATAAGGTAGAAAAAACCTAACAGTGGGAAGGGTTGTGAGTGGCCGGTAAATGTTTTTTGCTCCATCATAAGTAAGTGGGAAGCAACCAGAAGTTTCTGCACAGGATAGGACCTTAATTCGGTGCCTGCTTGGAAAGGCTCATATGCCGTATCGCATGATGTGGTCGGCAGTTGAATGAACTCAAAAGTAAGAAGCCCTGGACTCCAAATCCGATTGGCCACATGTTAGGTGTGTGAGTGTCTTTAAGGCCAAATTTCCTCTTCTGTAACATGGGATACGAGATCATAAAGTGGTAGAACTTCTGACTTGGAGAAACCTCTTGGAAGTCCTTTGCTCTGACCCCCTCTTAGCAGATAAATTCACAGTATAACGTTTTAGGTTGCTATATTCACCTCCTGAGACACAGGTTTCCATATTTGGGATGGTGACATCATTGATGGGCTTGTTCATGATTGTCTAAGATGTTGTAAATGGACTGAGTGCAGATAAACTAATTGGGCTTGAGTTTTACAGTTCTTTTTAGCCCCGAAACCCTATGAGTCTACCATAGAGCGGCGAGGACAGGAGTGGTTGCTAATGCGAATAATCTTCTAGTGCTAGAAGGGTTTTGTTTGAGGCAATGGCAGGTCAGTCAAGTGCAGATGTCCAACAGAGGGCTGGAAAGCCCGAACTCAGAATGACCGGAAGGCCGGGGTGAGGGGTGGGGGGTTGGATTTCTGCTCAGAGCTGCAGCTGAAGGACTAAGTTCCGCAGAGGAGGAGGAAGGAGCGTGAGGAGTAAAGAAATAGGGACTGTGCTCAGGAAATGCCCACCTGAGGGGGAGGAGTGAGGCCCCAGAGAAGCCGGCAAAGGTGAGGAAGGAGCAGAGACGGAGGAAATGAATGAGCCGCCCTGGATGAAGGGCACTATGGGAACGTGGCTCAGAGGCAGGAAACAGCAGGGTGTCCCCGAAGAACTGAGTGCCCTGTGGCTGTGGCAAAGAGAATGAGAAGAGAAGCAGGAAGGCGACAGAAACATAAGTTAGGGTCGGATTTTGAGGCACCGCTGATGGCAGGCCGAGCAATTTGGAGCATTTTTACAATGTAGAACGTTGCCTGTGGAAGCACCTGCTGGTGGGGAGGGAAGCGCTTAATCATCTGAAGCTGGCCTGCCTGGCCCTGTCGCATCCGAGGAGATGTGTTTAAAACTCCGGCGGTCTTCACGGTGTCACAGGCCTTGTGCTGGTCACTCCACCCCCCCCCCCCCCCCCCCCCCCCCGGGTAACAACCTCTGTGGTCCTTAAGAGGAGGTTATCCATGCTCGTTAATCATTATCCTCTGGTAAGGAGGAGAGCGACAGCATCAGGCTGGAGAGAGGACTCCCGAGGTGAGGGAGGGAAGGGCCTATAGTGAATGGAGTCCAACTGGGAGCCCATTACCTAGAAGGAAGAGGAAGGGAAAACCTCGGTGTCCGTTACTATCTCTTAAAAATCCAATTTGGGAGGTTGTCATGGCAACAGAGCCAGTTTTCTCGATTCAGCTCAAGGCTCCCCTCTTCCGAACCCGCACGCCTCTGCTGCCCGGTGCTGACGGCGAACAGAGGCCCGGGCGCTACAGCAGGTGGGCGGCAGGCAGTTCGTTTGCTCACATTTGGGTGCTGTGGCATTCTGTAGTCATTATTGTAAAATCTAGGATCCACAGTGTCTTTATAATCTGCCTGAGAAACCAAAGGAGCCACACGCCTGTGGTGATGTATCACCAATGCCTCAGAGTTTTCCTGGGTGGATAAAGAGTTCTGGGCAGGGCTTGACCACAGGACTCTGGCACAGGGGAGCCACGTGGGCAAAGCTACGAGACCTCTCCTCGTTTGGGTACTGAGTGAGCCTACCAGAGAGCTGACCTGTTTGGCAGGATACTACAAGGGACAAGTAAGAAACACGAATCACTTTTGCAAGCCAGCGTTTTTTCCCTGTTGGAGTGTGAGAGGTATCTTATTGGTCAGCGTGGGCCCTAACAGCTCGGTGCAGTGTTTAGTGAATGGTTTTCCCTACTCGGGTTCCTTCCACTCTGCTCCTAGGGCACCCCCTAGGGCTGCCGGCTCCTCTGTCTGGACTCCACGTTTGCCAGCACAGGGGGAGACGGCAGGAGGAGGATCCCCTGGAAGGTGTGCGTGGTCCCTGACCGCAAGTGGCCACGTCACTGTCACCCACTTTCCATAGTCCAGAACTCAAGTATCATCTAGCTGTGTTCCCAGGAAGAGGGGGAACAGGTTGGTGAACCACAAGTCATTATCTACCATAGAAATGATTTATTTCCTTGTTTCTTGCCACCGTATTACCTCATCACCCCTGTCAGGGCATCCTGCCTGCGGCCTCTCGCCCCTCCTGTCCTCCAGGTTTAATGCCATTAGCTTAATCTTCCTCAGATACTCCCTTTATCACACCCTCTCCTCTACCTGCTAGATCAAGTTCAGGTGCTTCAGCTTCATATTGAAGACTGTCCAGAACAAGCCAGCATTCCATTTCCCGACCTTCTTTCCCATACTCCCTGAAAATGGTTCCTTATGTGTCTTAGTAGTTTTTTATGCTTTTTTGAGTCTCTTCTCTGATTCTATCCTCACCTGTAGCCCCTTTGAGGAAGGAAGAGATTTAAGCTTTGTCACAGACGAGGTGCTTGCCGGGGTCTACGTGCTGTGTTGTTCTGCACAAGCCGAGGGAGAAACCTGGAGATCCTGATTCCAGAACTGACCAGTCCCCACCAGGACAGGGTTTCCCAGTCCTGTAAGATCACGAGAACCACCTAGGACACTTTCCAAATTCTAGCCCAAAGTTAGGAGCCAGAGTCTTCAGGGGATGGGGCCCCAGACGTCTATAATTCACTAGTACCCCGTGATTCGGATGCACGGTCCGTTATGGGAACATTGCTATAACATAACAAGGGCCCCTGTGAATATCCTGATCCCAAAGAAGTGAAACTAATGGTGGACATTTAAGGCACAGTGACATGCAGACACGGGAGAGAAACCTGAGGGAGCAGTGGGCCTTCCAGCTGCTCTCAGGTCACCCCATCTTAAATAGTGGCCCATGCTTTTAGAATGCACTCCACAGACTGTGCAGCTATAAAAACAGTCATTGGCAGGTGTTTTGGGTTTTGTTTTTGTTTTTGTTTTTTACCCAGCTGTTCATCCCCATCCCCAGATCATAAGGTGCTTGAAATAGAAGATGTCAGGAAAGAGATTGGGGGGATGGCAGGGGGCCAATGCGTGGGAGAGACAAAGGGAAATGGACTTGACTTTGAGGTAGCAAAACCAGACCTCACTCTCCAGTCCTCTTTTGGTGCCCTGGGTCTCTCTGCAGTTGTGGAAACCAGACGGTCAGTTTGGAGACTGAATAATAATAGCCGTGGCTGTATGCTGCTCTGAATACCTTACTTGCATTGGCTGAATCCTGATCGTGACTCCCGGTTTGCAAATGAAGAGACTGCAGCTCAGAGAGACAACGTCCCCTGGCCAAGGCTGCAGAGCTAGGACATGGTAGGCATTGTCCCCCAAAGACTTTCTTAAGTTTATTTATTTTTGAGAGAGAGAGAGAATCTCAGGCAGGCTGCACACTGTCAGCACGGAGCTCGATGTGGGGCTTGAACTCACGAACCTTGAGATCATGACCTGAGCTGGAGTCAAGAGTCAGATGCTTAACCGACTGAGCCACACAGGTGCCCCCACAATTATTTTTAATCACTGATGAGTGCTCTCTCTCTCTCTCCCTCTCTCTCAAAAATAAATAGACTTAAAAAAAAATAACAAAGTTAATGTCAAAGTTGCTTCAGGGGCAAGTGGGTGGTTTAGTCAGCTAAGCATCTGACTTCGGCTCAGGTCATGATCTCACACACAGTTCATGAGTTTGAGCCCCACATCGGACTCTGTGCTGACAGCTCAGAGCCTGGAGCCTGCCTCGGATTCTGTCTCCCTCTCTCTCTGCCCACCCCCCCCCCTCCCCTGCTCACACTCTAATCTCTCTCTGTCTCTCAAAAATGAATAAACATTAAAAAAATTTTAAAGTTGCTTGAAATACCGTTTTCCATGTGGCAGCTCTTTATCAAGGTCTGCCAGCCACCAGGCCATGGCTCTGATAGGGAATGAGCTGCACAAGGCAGGCGCAGTTGAGCCCTGGCAGAACTCACAGCCTGGGAATGGAGGGGGCAGGGCACACTGGACATGCAGGGGGGTTGTGAACCCAGGGCAAGTACAAGGCTATGGGACCTCCAAGCAAGGGGACCCGGGATCAAGAAGGCACTAAGCAAGTTTTGTAGCACAGGCAAGGAAGGACTTAGGATACAACTCAGGGGTGGGACATGAGAGTCCCTGCTGATCTGAGGCAGAGAAGGGAGACGATGCCATCTACCTCTCCCCTCAACGGGCCCATGGCCAGCGCAGATTCTGGAAGGAGCAGGTGATGAAGGGACCCTAGGTTCTCCACCCTTCTCAGGACTCCAGGTCCTTCTCTTGACACCGCTAAGAACAGCCGTGGAGGATCCTTCTGGCCCCTCTCCCATGCTAAGTCACCTTAAAGGGCTATCTGAAGCTTATCTAGGCCTGATGCTCTCCAGAAAACATTTTTCTACCTGTGTGCCAAGAATTCCACTATCAAGGGTGAGGCACCTTTCATTCCAGAGCGGGAGATAAATGGCCCTTGGTGGGAATGCCTGGCCGGTTCACACTTGGGAGTGAAGGAGTACCTCCTGGCGTGTAACCAGCCATCAGTCAAGGAGGGGAAAGGAGTGGTTATCAGATGCACTTCGTTGATGGGGGGAAGGACAGTCTGCGAGGAGCTGGAAAAAGAGGCCAAGGATGAAGATACATGTCTCACTGGCCATGGCTCTGCTCCCCGGGTGCTGATTTCCTTTAGTTGGGTCCAAGTGAATAGGACAGTAACCAACTGACAATGGTTACCTTGAAGTCACAGATGAGATAGATCCTCTCCTGGTGGCTGGCTGTTTCCTACAAAGGAGTTTGTGTGCCCTCGTTTTATTATTGCTGTGTCTGTAGATCCCATATATTATACGCAATACATGTTATAGACATACATTAGATAAAAAGGCTTTGGCATATGTTTATTTACTATATGTTCAAATAATGCTATTGCTAAATCATACATACCTAATCTGCATTTATTCCATATTCCATAGCCACCACATAGTTGTTGAGTCACAGAGCAGTACAATAGAATTCAGGAAACTTGGTTTTTGCTTCTGCTTTCTGCCAGCCTGATATTCTGGACTGGTCGCTTTGGGCTTCTTCATCCCTTAAAACACGGGGATTGGATGAAATGATAGCTGAGGTCCCGTGAAAAATCGGTCCTTTGATTCTGCTGTGTACCGAGCACTGTGGGAGGCCCTGAGAGAGCTTCCAAAAGGACTGAGTCCTCAGGCAGGTTCCCATCTACCCGGTGAAGGGTCTTGGAGCTCCCACAACCTAGTCAGGGCCAGCAAACTGCTTCTGGAGAGGGTCACATAGTAAGTGTTTTTGGCTTTGTGGTCTGTCCCGTTTGTGTCACAGTTACCCAACTCCGCCATTGTGGCGTGAAGGCAGCCATAGACAGTATGTAGAAGAGTGCTTTTTCTCACTTCCCTTGTGCTTGGGAGCGGTTCTGTTCCCTTTGACGTTAACACTCGCTGCTTCTCTGGGCAGCGCTCTAACATCTGTGTGCTGGGGCACGACCACCTGGCTGCACGGAGTTACAACAGGGTCTACCCAGGGAGGTCACCAGGTGAAAATACAGAGAAGACCTCATTTCCAAACCAGTCTTGCACAGCAAGTGACATAGGTAAGCAATTCCAATAGGCAAGCCCCTCTGTGAGGCCTCTGAAGACTGCTCCAGAAGGTTGCTTTCCTGAGAAAGGAGAATGTTGTCTTCTGAGGCAAACATTCCCGATGGTAAACACTGGGGGCACTTTATGCCGTTGACTCCCCTGTGTCCTTGACAAAGACACTTGACCTCTCCGGGGAAGTTTTCAACTATGACGTGGATGAAACTGCATTCCTAGGCCTGCTGGATCCTGGCCTCACTTCAGATTGTGTAGATTCATGGAATCCACTTACGGTCTCTGGCTATTGTTTACTTATTTCGATTAACTTTCACATTAGCCAGTTTCACTGTGCGCGTGCATGTGAGTGTGCATGGGTGTGAGCGTGAGGGTGTGTGAGTGTGTGCATGGCCGCATGGGTGTGCACCTAGTTTCCTCATATTCAGGTCTTTTCAGCAGCCTCACATACCAAGATCTGGCAGAAAATTATTTCTCTCCTGTACCAACAAGTCTTCATAAAGGGCACTTTCGCCCATCATTCGTGTTTATCCTTTGGAGAGTCCTTTCAACTGATTGCAGTATTGACATGTAGAACGCGCACTTGTCCTTCTCGGCTGAGGCCCAGCACATTTGAACACGCTCCTCACAGGCCCTGCTTCTTCAAAGCAGAAGCCAGGAACTGACTCTGGAGACCAATTCCCATTCTGCTTAAATGAGTGAGCGGGTGTTCTGTGGTTCGCAACAAAGAATCCGTATCAGTATTTCCTCAGAAAATATTGCCCAACAGGATCTTCTTTGAAGTCTTACAGATCCTTTGACATTCATTATAAAACCTTAGAATGTCCCAATAGGAGATTGAACACCAAATATTTCTTTTATAACCCCAGTAAATTCTTGCGGGTGATTTTAATAAAGGCTACTACAAACGTAGATCCAGGAACCCGGAATTAATCTGACTCATCCGGCCAGCCTGGGGTAGGCGGGGATAGAGCAGATCACATGGGTTTCTCCACCCTTCTCGTCCCCTTTAGTGTCACCGAAGTGCAGCCTTTTCACTGAATGAAAACAAGTTACGGTAATCCGAGAGCCTCCTTTAAGAACGAAGAGTATAGTAATATTAACTAACATTTATTAAGTGCTTACGATGTGCTAACTGCTTCACACACATAATAATACTATTACTAGTAACCGTATGGTGTAAGACGAGGAAACTGAGGCACCAGTGGGTAAGTGGCTTATCCAGATCCCATAGCTCACAAGTGTTCCTAACTCACCGCCTCCGCGAAGCAGTGACCTGAGGCTGTGTGGTGTATGAGGGTGAAGGAACAGTCTTCCCTGACTACCTGTGGGCCTTTTTACTACCTCCTTCTCTTCCCCTTTCTGAATACTGTAACAGGCTTAGATGTTGTTCATTATACATACCCCGAGTTGACACAGAAATATTAAAAAGGTAAGTGGCTGTTAACCAACAGCCTTACCCTCAGCCTCCCGATGCCTCCCTCTCAGCCTGTGCTGAAGATAGGACCCTCGTGAGGACATCTGCTGAGCCTGAGCCCTGCTTTCAGTCAACCACATGGACAAGGGATTAGACTTGTGTCAATCCCAAGGGTGAATGTTGAGGGCTGATTTTTTTTAATTATTTTTAATGTTTCTTTATTATTGAGCGACAGAGAGAGACAGAGCGTGAGCGGGAGAGGGGCAGAGAGAGGTAGAGACACGAATCCAAAGCAGGTTCCGGGCTCTGAGCTGTCAGCACAGAGCCCGACGCGGGGCTCGAACTCACAAACTGAGATCTCGACCTGAGCCGAAGTCGGGTGCTTAACCGACTGAGCCACCCAGGCGCCCCTGAGCGGCTGATTTTAAATTTTAAGTAGGGAAGGCTGATTTTAATTTCACACACTGAAGAACTTCCTTGCACTGAGTTGTCAAACAGAACGATGGGTACCTCGAGAGAGGTGGTGAACTACCCATGAAGGATATATTTAAACAGTGGTTGGATGACTTCCACAGGGCTTGGTGGAGAAAGAATCTGTGTATTTGGGCCTAGCACATAGTCTTCAGCACATAGTAGGTGCTCATTAAACAGTAGCAATCGTTAGCAAACCTGTTCCCCCTCTAGTGGCCTGTTGTTTTAATATTCTTTTTAATTTGTAGTTCTGCTGTAAACTGGAAAACATGCAAGTGGTCAGTACTTACTATGTGAAGGGTTTGTGAAGGTTAGAAATCTGCTAAAATGACGTTACGCTTTTGAAGTGTTGGAGTTACTCAGAGGAGCTCGGGAGGGGTTCTCTCCCCTGTGTCCTGGGGTTGCTGTAGCTCACACAGGAGTTGATGTGCCCATGCATTTTATCTAGTTTAAGTTACAACAAAACTGGGCCGTGAGGCATTTGAAGGCAGTTGCACTGACCTTTATTTCCGTGTCCCCTGCAAGTCTTTGCAAGGGCCAAACGTTTGGCAGATACCCGAGGAGTTTTCAGAGACTGATTAATCGTTTGTTCAATAAAATCTTGCCAGTCCTGGTGACGAGATCTAGAAAATGTTAAATATGCTGACTCTTGTCTTTTGTCCAAAGCATGTTCTGTCCACTTTCTTTAAAATAGATACGTGAACTTAATAGTTTGCAATGGCCATGTGAAAATGAGAATTTCAGAACCTTTCCTTTTATACATAATTAGATATTTTCTGCTCGTATGGCTTCTTGAAATGTTTCCCAACTCTGAAAACTTGGAAATGAGGTCATGCCCAGTGAGCTTAGACTGGCTAGGGCGCCCGGCTTTGTAATTGCCAGCATCTATTTCCTGCAGGAATTGCTGGGCCAGAAACCACTTTTCTGATTGGCTGTGATTGACGGGGATCCTCTCCTGTGGGAGCTCAAAATGCTTCGTAGGTCTCTTTCCCAGGAACCAGCTGGCTTGTGTGCTGAGTGTGTGTGCATATGTGCGCGCGTGCATGCACACGCGGACATGTGCACACGTGTGAACAGAGGCATGTATAGAGCGTGCATTCTCACGGGGAACAATATCTCCCCAAGGGGATAAAATTGGCTCTTGTGGGGTGAAAATTCTTACTCTTTTTTGGTAGATAAAGCACAAATACATATATAACACAGAACCAGATATATAATGTATCTGTGGTATTAAATTTCCGTGGGGGTAATGAGGGGAAAATGACTGCAAAGGCTTCTTGGGGAAGATAATAATGAAAAAAGTTGAAAACCACAGATACAGACGTATAGCAGATTCACTGATATATAAATACACATGTATTTGTGGGGCCACATGTATATAACATACATGCATGTATGTCTATTAGGCATAAACACACATATACATAAACATAAACATAAACATATACATAAACATATACATATACATACTATAGTAGATTCACCCCAAAATTGAACTGATTGAATTGGTGACAGGGACAGGACTGAATTCTGTGTTCGTTGTGAAACTTCCCGCAACTGAGGGATTCGCTTTCAACTGTCATGTCCCCCATTAAAGATCTGATGTGCCATGAACTGCCTTCCTCATTTTAACTTGCCGACACTTCAGGTAACATTGTGCACAGTCTTCAAACACAGATAATCTGTGTTCGCTGTCACTCTGTGGAAAGGCTGCCTGTTAGACATGAGCTGGATCACCAACTCACTTTACCAGACATCCACCGAGCCCCTCCCCGGTTGGTGTTGTAAGGTATCCCATGGGGCATGCAGAGATGGGGAGCTCGGCCCCTGGGTCTGAGACCCCACAGTAGAGTCAGGGTTAGGGGTGGGCCTTACAGGTGTGAGCGCCCCTGAAGCCATTGAAGAACGGAGGTGACTGAAATAGCCCGAGACAGGGGAAGGGGCTGACCTCACATCCTTTGGTACTCCCGATCCAATTTTCTCTGCCCTCGCTCTCCTTTATCAACCTTATCCTGATGTTCATCTTTCCTCTTGTTAATTATTTTTGCTGTGATCACGCCGTGTTTTGATTTAGAGTGCCCTGAAAATGTTTTTGGAAGTAGGTGGTACATATAAAATCTAATTTTTTTTAAATGTTTAAAAAACGTGTATTTGTTTTTGAGAGAGACCGAGAGCAGGGGAGGGGTAGGGAGAGAGGGAGACAGAGAATCCCAAGCAGGCTTCATGCCATTAGCACAGAGCCCCATGACACGGGGCTCAAACTCAGGAATTGTGAGATCGTGACCTGAGCCGAAACCAAGAGTCGGACACTTAACCAACTGAGCCACATAGCTGCTCATAAAGTCTAATTTTTTTTAAAAAAAGTCTTGTTACACATTCGTACATATAATACCTGTGTTCGTCAAGGCTGTCTAGAGTCAGCATTGAGTTCCTTGCACTCCATCTCAGTGACCTTCTTGGCCATTATACTGGCCCTCTGCTCATACTTACTCCTTGACTTACTTCCATGATGTATTCCCAACCCTCCTTAGAAAGCACTCGGGGAGTTTCAAGAAATGTCGATGCCCGGCCCCACTCTGGACCAATTAAATCCAAGCCTCTGGGGGGTGGGGCCCAAGCATCTGCTTGTCTTAAAACTCCCCTGATGATTCTAATTGCAACCAATCTGGGCATTACTTGTTTAATCCATCAGGTCCCCCAAATGACTGTGCATCACAACCTTCCTGGGAACTTCTGAAAAATACAAGCCCCTAGGCTCCACCAAGGAACTTGGGTATGGAAAGATAACTCTGTATTTCCTGTTGCCTTAACGCCAGACTTCCACGTTGCGGCCGCTGCTTCGGGACATACCATTTTCTTCACCTGGAAAGCTCATCTGTCTCCTTTTCCTCTCTCCTTTACCTTCTTAGAAATCAGCTTTTGTTGTTTTAAAGAAACCCTTTTCTTGTTTTAATCTTTATTTATTTTTGAGAGAGCACGTTGGCGCAGGAGCTGGGGAGGGACAGGAGCAGGGGTATGGGGGGGGAGACAGAGGATCTGAAGTGAGCTCTGCACTGAGAGCGGAGAGCCCCATGTGGGGCTTGAACTCACAGATTGAACCGCAAGGTCATGACCTGAGCCAAAATCAGATGCTTCACCCACCAAGCCGCCCAGGCGCCCCTAAAGAAACCCCTTTCTTTTTAAAAAAAAAAAATTTTTTAACGTTTATTTATTTTTGAGACAGAGAGAGATAGAGCATGAATGGGGGAGGGTCAGAGAGAGAGTGAAACACAGAATCTGAAACAGGCTCCAGGCTCTGAGCTGTCAGCACAGAGCCCGACGCGGGGCTCGAACCCATGAACTGCGAGATTGTGACCTGAGCTGAAGTCGGACGCTTAGCCGACTGAGCCACCCAGGCGCCCCAAGAAACCCCTTTCTGATTGACACGCACACTCTCCTGCCTCCACTTGGTTCTTGTGCCCTGTGTCCCAGTTAATAGAATATGGATTTGCAATACCAGCTTTGCGTCTGATTAAGATAGGTGTGATTTCAGGCACACAAAGAAAAACTCCCCCAAGTTTTTCCAAATAGTGCAGCTACCCCTTGGAGACTTAAGTGGTTATTCTACTTCAGTGTGGGTGAAGCCTCTGAGGTCAGACGTGGGGTGGGGTGGTGAGGGGACAGGACTCCTGAAAGCAGCGAGAGGAGGACACAGAGAAGGTAACACCAACGAGTCTGTGAGCCCTCCCTGTTTGGTGAGCAGCTACCCTGTGCCAGGTGCAGGACAGGAGATGAAGGACAGGTCCCCTTAGTGAGCTTGCTCCCTGGGAGGTACACAGTCAGTGAGTGATCTCTGTTCCTCCCTCACGGGGTCGGTGGGTGGATTGAATGAATTAACGTCTACAAAGTGCTTAAAATAGTGCCTGGCCTGTAGTAAGTGCTGGTCGATGTTGACTGTTGTCATTTGGCTTTGCACGTGGCCGTGCAGCTCTCGTCATGCTCTCCGGCATTAAAAATTGGCTTTACTTATTGAGGTGTAACTGACATGCAACATTGTATTGGTGTCAAAAGTACGACATAATGATTTGCTATTTGCATAGATTGTGAAATGATCACCACAATCGGTCTATTACCATCCATCACCATACAGCGTTATATATATATATTTTTTCTTGTGAGGAGAACTTTTAAGAATTACTCTCTTGGCATTTCTTATTTAAAGACTTCTGGCCTTGATTCCTTCGACAAACACTTACCTTGGTATTTTGTCTTATGTCAGCCAAGGCTCCTGGACTGCTGTAAGCGTTCCGCGTTGTGTCCAGGCTGGGCTCAGAAATGACAAGAATGAGTCAGGACGTCTGCCTTTGATCGGATTTGGGTTGGGGGGAGGTACCACGTCCCCACGTGCCTACCACGGAGAGATTGATGGAGAGGAGCCGGAACCAAGAGGAAGGTCTGGGGAGCCTACAAGGTTTCAGAGGGAGAGCCTCCATTTCAAGCTAAGGGTAGCGGAAGGCTTCACCTGGCATTTGAGGAGGACCTTGGAAGGAGCAGGACTGGTCATGCAAATGGGCCACACTTTGTCTCTTTGCTCCTAGAACTGTACCCATGCATCACCCGTGCTGCGATTTCATCCTTAACCTCATGAAAGTACGTCCTCTTAGAACTGCCACTTTAGGGATGGGGAAACTGAGGCTTAGAAAGGTGGTCACTGTCTCTCAGCATCTCAGAGCTAGGAGGAACATGGTCAGGCAGAGAGCAGCGGGGAGTGGAGAAGACACTGCAGGTGGAGGGAGCCGTGTGGCAAATACGACAGAGCATTGGAGTTTAGGGCATGGAGTGGGAGCAGGGTGGGGGGGGGCGTCCAGTGACAAACCCGCTTTGGCTATGCCCAGAGGAGGACTGCGAATTAACCAGAAAGGTTGGTTGTCCGGATGATAATCACATGATCTGACCTTGGGCACCAGTTGTGGCACTGGGAACGAGGTCTGGGGGGCCCCACACCATGTCTGCCATTAATCCATTAATGCTGGACGCTGAGGAAGTCCAGAGGGTCCCAGGGAGGGACGTCCGAGTGGCGGTGAGGTGCTCCAGCACAGCTGTTGGCCGACCTGTGCAGATACTTCAATTCGAACGGCTGGCACGGCCCAAATATCTACTCTGTTCGTGACAGCCTCATAACGGCTCTTCCACAGAAGGTAGAAGACTTTGGAGCCTGTTGTGCAGGCACTGAGAGGTGGTTTTAGTAAGTTTACTTAATGAAACTAAATAAGTTGAGTTATGATTATTGTTAATTACTGTTGTTAATGATCACAGCTGATATTGATTTTGAGTGCCCTCAAAATTTTGGAGGGAGGAGCTTTGAGTTAAAAAACATTTTTTAATGTTTATTTATTTTTGAGAGAAAGAGAGAGAGATGCAGAGTGTGATCTGGGGGAGGGGCAGAGAGAGAGAGGGAGACACAGAATCCCAAGCAGGCTTCAGGCTCTGAGCTGTCAGCACAGAGCCCGATGCGGGGCTCGAACCCATGAACCACGAGATCATGACCTGAGCCAAAGTCGGACGCCCAACCGACCGAGCCACGCAGGTGCGCCGAGTTTCAAAATCAATAACATGAAATTAAAGACTAAGTTTTAAGAAATTTCTTAAAGAATCTATGGCCTCCACCTGTATTGAGCTTTGAGCTACCAAGACCTGGGTGCTGTTGCACCTGATGCCCTCGTACGTGTGAGAGCAGTTGCTGTTTCCAGATTGCATTTGAAGCCTTCTTTTAAGGGGGTAGAGATTGCCCCCCGCCCCCACTCTTCAATAGGCGAGCCACTGGTGTTCTTTTTGATTTTAACTATTAAAAACCCTATTTCCACAGTGATTACTTTGTATTACCTTCCCACCATCCTCTGAACTGAGTAAAACTCCTATAATTATACCTTTTTTGCAGATGTGGAAACTGAAAGCCCCCCACCCCCCAGATGAAAAGAAGAGATTAGCCCAACTTTATAGAGCAGGGCAGCAAACCAGAGTCAGGTGGCCACTGAACAGCCTTCGTGGGGACCTGGGTGTGACCAGCGCGGCAAAGGTTAGGGGAGGGCCCAGAGCGCTCCATGAGAAGTTTTCCCAGGTGCCGCATCAGAACAGGAATGACATGTGTTTAGGGAAGCTCCTTTTTCTTTCCCTCACCCGTACATCCAACAGTTCAGTAGATGGGGTAAAGGCGGACGCTGTCTTCCTTCGATCCCAGCCTATCTGTAGGAAATGATTTCCAGAAGCGGCTCTGCATTTGTTTCCCATTGCTGTGTAACAGTTATTACAAATTTAGTGGTTTAAAACCAATGCATTTTTTATGTCAGAGTTTCTGTGGGTTGGGAGTCACATCAGCTTAGATGGGTTCTCTGCTCAGCATATCCTCTGGAGCAGAGAGCCCTTTCCAAGCCCTTGTGGTTGTTGGCAGAAGTGGAACTGAGGTCCTGAGGCCCCTGGGGCCCCTCACGGTTGCCTGCCACAGGGGCCCCTACACGGGCGAGTCACATCATAGCAGCTTGCTTCTTTAAGGCCGACAGGAGAGTCTTTTACATGCGTCTCCTGATTAAGTCAGACCCACTCAGGACAGCTTCCTTTTGATTAAATTAAGATCCGCTGATTTGGGGCTGTGATTGTATTTGCCCGAATCCTTCCCCTTTACTATATTCTGTTAGCTAGAAACAAGGGAGGGAGGGGATTGTACAAGAGCATGAATGTCAGAAGACCGGAGTCATGGTCAGCGGTGGGGAGGAGGGGTCACCTTAGGGTCTGTCTGTCATAGGTAGGTTGAGCTAAGTTGCCTCTACCTGTAATAACAGCCAAACACTTCATATACACCATCTTCTCACATCACCATGACTGTGTGAGGAAAGAATTGATATGGACCCGTTTCACGGTAAAGGAACCTGAGGTGTGAGGTCCAGCCCCTTTTCCGAGGTCACACAGCTAGTAGGGACAGAACTTGGTCTTAAATTCAGGTTTGTCTGACATCAAACCAGTCAACCAAAAAGTCTCTGTGCCACTTAAGTGCATTGACAGTCTTAAGTCCTCTGAGGACACCATTATACTGGAAACTAAAGTTTTACTCTGACCTTCCTGGAAGCTTCCCCACTTTGTTTATATTTCTTCCCAAGCTTAGATGAAGCGCACATCTATGACCTTGGACTTTTTGGCATCAATCTGTTTTCTGCGGAAGGAAGGACACTCCTACTGCGTGAGGGGGTGGGGGTTGTATATATTCCCTTATAACCATTCTGCAGTGTGAATGTTATTATCCAAATTCTCGCTACGAGGAAACTCAGCTGCAAGCTCAGGCAGGTGATGTGACGTTGAACTTCTCACAGTTGTTGGGAGTCAGATGTTAAACCCCCCATCTCCCTATCGTGCTTTATTCCATCAGGCACCCACGGGCCAACTCAAATCACTTTCTAAAACAAAAAGGAAACAAAAATCAAAGTCAAGACGGAGGGATTTTTTTGTTTGTTTGCGTCAGGCAGTTATTTGTTTAGCTGCCTCTTTAACTCCCTGACCTGTTGCTGGACTGGAAACTAGTGACTTAAACATGAGTGGAAACCACTTTAAAAAATAATAGCACAAGCCTGCTGCTGCCTACAGTGATCCAGAGGGTGAGGTTTGCAGAGGAGGGCAGAGAACCTACCTTGTTTGGCTTGATTTTTATAATACCTGTCGTTTGTAAAACAGTCTGCAGCCTAAAGCATATTTGTATAGTTATATAATCGAGTTCTCCTAACGACTCTGTTCCCATGTCCCTACTTACAGATGAGGGGACATTTCAGGGAGAGACTCAGCGTCTTACCCAAGGTCACACAGTGCATACAAGGAAGAGCTGGGTCTACCTCCCAGTCTTTATTACCAAGCCCTCCATCTGTACTCCCTCTCTCATGAGCAAAGATGGATATATGGGTGGGAACATCACTGAAGAAACCATATGCGTGTGAGATGAATTCCATCATGGACCCGCAGAGTTGACCCCAAAATTTACCTGTCAACAGCCTTTTGGTAAACTCCTCAAACCACTAGCTCAGGGCTGGTACTTTTACTGTTACCTCGCATCCTGGAGGGCAATGTGACTTGCCCAGCACTCTGCCCCTTGGAGGATTTGGGTACCTTTAATGGGATGCTAATTTTTCAAGGTATTTTTTTGTGTGTTTCAATATCCCTCATTCACAAAGCAGAGCCAGGCAGAGAATCCTTGCGATGAGCAAGATGGGCCTTTCCTGTTTTCCCATTTAGATTAAACTGTACTACGTGGTTTAAATGTTGACCTTGTGGATGTGAGATTGTGAAACCAGCATCCAAGATGTTAGGCACAGAAAGGTGGTGAATCTAGAAAACGACTTCCATTGATCTTAATTTTAGGCTGGGGATTTTCCTCAATGCTTTTTCCCGAATTTCAAAGCAACCCTGACTTGATTTCTTCTTTTCGGAGGTAGGATATTTACAGTACAATATAACCTCAATGGGATGCTGGGGCTACTGGTAGGAGAAGCTGGAAGGGGGTCTCTGAGGTCCTAGTGATGACAATCAGGGAAGGGGACACATCTCATATAAAAGGACACCCGGAAAGTATCACCGGGGACTGTGAGAGTCTTCAGTTAGAGCCAGTCATGCTGTGTGTTCCCTCCTCCCCGCAACATTTTGACAAGAGTGAAACAAGATCAAATGGACACCAAGTGCAGTCTAGAAGAGCAGACCAGGTCCCATATGTCAGTACCTCCAGGCTGCAGAGCACTTGTACCCATGTGGGCAGGAGATTCATGCCACCCCCTGGGATGGGGAGAGCCTTGGCCCTCAGTACTGACCTTCTGTGTACTCACAACCAGGACCCCTTAGTCTGAGACTGGCCTTCAGTTTTCTTCCCAGGACATCACCTCCCTGCCAGCGAATTCAGGAGTGCACCACACGTTCTTTTCCCCAGTGGAGACCACAGCTTAGCAGAAGAGATAAAGCTTGGGTGTAGACACCAACAAGAATCTATCTTGGAAGGTCAGCAGAAGATAGTGCTGAATGTTGAGTTTGGAAAGGGAGCAATGACTTCTGACAAGGGAGTTATCAAGAAAAGTTTTGTAGAGTGGGAAGTAATGTTAATACATGTCTGTAGGAAGCAAACGTTTGCAGAGCTTCCCACATACCAGATAAGTTAATGGGGTCAGATGCTTGGGTTAAGTCCACCGTACCACTCATGTTGCTATTCTCAGCATCTTTCCACTGGCTGCCAGGGGAAGAGTATCAGGTCTCCAGTTTCGTGGGCAACACAGGAGCCACACTGACTTCCAAGTGAGGCACAACCGCCGTCGATACATATGAACAGTTCGTGGAAAATGACTCAAGTAAATGCTGTTCTGGAATCGTGCGCAAGAAATATGGCGCCAGGTCGTCTGTCCCTGCACAAGCCTCCTTATGGTGGGCGGGGTCACAATCACCGCCTCATTGTAATCTAAGCATTTAAATGATGCTACCTGCAGCCATACGGGTTGTAGTGGTGATCACATCCTTACCAGGTTCTCCACTCCATGAATGAGCAGAGGGGAAATCTCAGCTCTAAAAAGTCAGGAAAGATCACACTGCTTCATCAAGCCCAGTAGTTTCCAAGTATTTCCAAGGAATTTTTGTTGTTGTTGTTGAACTAAATCATATATAGAACCCCACTATACGAAAAAACATAGAAGAGGGTCTACTGTGGTCCACTTCCCCTTACCCGAAAGTGGCCCTGAGGCACCTCTGAAAAACATTGGAGCTCCAGGGACCGTGGTCCCCAAACCTCAGTTCATGCCTACCACTGCCCTCTCTCTTTAGGCAACAAAGTCCTTTCATCCAAATTAATGCCCAGAAGGATTTTTACTTGCCTGAGGTCACATAGCCACTTCTGGACAAAGATGGGACTGGAACCTGAGTTTTCTGACTCCAGCCAGTGCTCCTTACCCTCTGGGTGGCCTCGTCCAATAACACTAAGGATCCTGACAACGCTGTGTCCCAATTACACCAAAGAACCCAGCGACACAGGAAGACAATGAGAAGGTGTGTCAGTCAGGAGCTCGATGGAAACTATTGGCCATCCTCAAAATAGGCACTTGGAAGAGAGTTTGGTAAACGGGGCTGTTTACAAATGTATGACCAGGACTTAGAGGCACCATCAGGAGACAGTAGAGGAATATATCTGGGAGAGCAGCAGCAAGGAGTCTAAGGGTAAACCCTCTTAGGCCTGAACCTTTACCTAGACCCAGAGGGAGTCCCTGGAAGGAGTGTGGCCTTCACTAGAGGGATGCAGCCAACTCAGAGTAGCCTGATAAGGGTAGGGTCAGGGCAATAAACACCTTGACTTTATGCTCTTTCAGACCTCCTGTCTTCCTCTGGTGCCTCACTGGTCAAATCCATCCTTGGCAGCCAGGGGGCATGGAACCCCTTGATACGTTCCCCCACATCAGCCTCCCAGGGTCCAGGCAAGTGGGACAGGTGGAGAGGGGGTCTGGAGGGACAGAGATATCCAAAACAGCTGGTTAGGAAGTTGTCATTTCACTGTTGCACTGCCTGGTCAAACATTGTTGGTTTTTTGGGGTGTTTTTTTTTTAATGTTTATTTTATTTTGAGAGAGAGAGAGTGAGAAAGAGAGAGAGAGAATCCCAAGCAGGCTCTACACTGTCAGCACAGAGCCTGACTTGGGGCTCGAGCTCATGAACCGTGAGATCATGAACTGAGCAGAAATCCAGAGTCAGATGCTTAACCTACTGAGCCATCCAGGGGCCCTGGTCAAACATTGTTTTGAGGTGAGCTTGCTTTTTACAGAAAGGGAATTATGGGAAGACGTTTATGAGGAGGTTAAGTAAATATGTATATTTCCTACTCTGCTGTACCAAAAGGGTATAGTGACTTTTAGATTCTTTCCTTCAAATTAATATGTGAGATTAAATCCTTATGTTTCTGCTCTGAGTAGGATGGATTGCTTTAGGGTCTGCTTCCTGTATCTCTCTGGACCCATCCATCACCATATGCTGCCTCACCATCCAAGTGACAACCATGCTGAACAAACAGTTCAAGGCTCCCAGAGGGCCCAGGAGAGCTCTCTCCTCTCAGTCCTGCACATGCTTCTCTCTCTACCTTGGAGGTTCCTTCTTATCCTTTTTGCCTGGACTTAGAGCCCTTGGAAGCCTTTTCAGCTCTCTTTCCCACCCACCCTGGTATAAGTCACTTGGGGGTTTCTTCAACACCCTGTGCATGGCTTTGTCACTGCTCCCATGTCATTGCCTTCTGAGAGCATGTCGAATGTTCCGTGTCTGCCCTTGAGGGGTCATGGGATCAAGGATGGTGACTGTTGACCTTATTGCCCTGGTATTAAGACAGTGCCTGACACACAGAGCTTCTCAATGGATATTTGTGGAAAGACAAGAAGGATTTCTTGCCCACCAGTCTGCCCATGTTGGAAAACAAAGTGTCCTGGAAAACTCAATGAATTCTTCATGAGTGATTTTGATCAATAGCTGTAGACAAAGGCACTCACCTATTGATTTATATTTTTCCTTTAAAGCCCATTCTTAGAACTCCATTTTGTGAGTAGCCAGTTCTGGTGAAGGCAACAATCCCATGAAGGACTCGCGTTGCAGTGAGTCACAGGAAGAGGCATCCCGGTGACTGTCACATAGCAAATGTCTGCATGGGGTTTCACGGTTTACAGAGTCCACGCACTACATTTTCAGTCTGGACCACAAAACAAAGCTGGGGAAATGGGCAGAGTTAGCTCAAATGTCACTATCCCCACCTTTCTGATAGAAGAAACCCATAGCTCCCAAAGTCACACGTCTTGTCCCAAAGCCATGGGTCTTGTCTCAAAGTCACACAGCCAGTTACACGGCAGTGTGGGGCTGGGCCTTCTGACCTTCTGCCGAGTGTGTCCTTTCCACTCCAGCACAGCGAGACGAAGGATAGCACGGACAACACGAAAGAGCCTTGGCATTGTCTAGCTGAAGACAGTAGATCACAGACCAGAGGGACCGGAAAGCACTTAAGAATTAATACTGCTCAACCCTCTCATTGCACATGGGATCCAATGTATGGACGGTTCCTCTGATGTTTTGTTTTTGATGTCAAGTATCTCGTTAAATTTTAGGGGGTGGGCAATTCAGTTTTTGTACTGGTTTCTCTTTCCCTTTACTACTCTCGTAGGTGCTTTTCCCACACTCTCTTAGAATATCTTCTCCAAGGACCCAGGTTCTGTTAATTTCTGTCAGTTATTCATTTCAAGAACAGTTTTTTGAGGGCCTACTGTGTGCTAGCCACTATTGTAGGTGCTGGAGTCTAGTAGTGAAAACATTAGACCTGATCCTTGCCTTCGCGAGGCTTATATTCTGATGGATGAGATAGATAGGACATAAAGAAGTCAGGTAATTTCAGATTATACATAGTGTTATTAAGAGAATAAGCAAGGGGCTAATTTATTTATTTCTTAAATAAAGTTTATTTATTTTGAGAGAGAGAGAGAGAGTACGAGTAGGGGAGGGGCAGAGAGAGAGGGAGAGAGAGAGAATCCTAAGCAGGCTCCACACTGCCAGCGAGGAGCCCGGTGCGGGGCTTGAAGCCACAAAGCTGTGAGATCATGACCTGAGCTGAAACCGAGAGTCGGACACTTAACCGGCTGAGTCACCCAGATGTCCCAGTAAGGGGCTAATTTCCATGTGAGAAGGAACAAAAGACTTAGCTGAGAAGGCCACTATATTTTAGCCCCTAAGCAGGTACTAAGGAAATATTTGTTGAATGAATGTATGTGTGCTTAAGTTAAAATGAATGAGTGAGCGAATAAACAGTTATTTTTATTCTTTTTAACCAGTCATCCACCCCTTCCACCTCCCCCCGCATTCTATCCTGACCTACCTGTTGCCCCTTTGGTCCATACTTAACTCCATGTGACTCTTCGTCCACCCTTCCTCCTGATACACCTGCTATCCCCTGAGGTAAGCCTGATGTGCCTCGTGGGCTCGAGCTGAACTCTGCAGAGTGCCACGTTCACGGTTCCAGCAGGCTGTGATGACACCTGCCCACGCCAGTATGTGGTGTGCAAGCACTCCTCTTCCTGTGTTGATTTCACTTACCCGACCCCAGCCCCCTCTCAGGAGTGCAGGGACATTACTTTCAATGGCACTTTGCTGGCTCTGTGCATGACTGAACACACCCCTTCCCAGAAGGCATGGATTTTTATAGCTTCCCACTAAGAATACTAACAAAGCCCTACCTCGCCATTGACCGCCACTCCTCCCTTCCTGCATGGCTGGATGAACTTCAGATCTGGTGGGACCAGCCTGTGGAAAAGCCCCGGGGTGGACATCTGAGGATCTAACGGGTTTATGGGCAAGTATGCGCTCTCTTTGAGTATACGCCACAGGGGTGCTCAGCCCCTGTTTTATTAGTGTTTCGTTTTCCTCCATTTCCCTGAACACGTATGCTTTCCCCTGAGCAGCCCATAAAATTAGGCAGCCGGCCTCAGTAATTCATGTTGTGCTTGAATCATTTCTTACCTTCTACCATTCTATTCCATTCACCATTCTGTTCTATTCACCTTCTGTTTCGTTTCTGGGTTTATCGTTGTCCTTGTTAGTTTTTACAGATTCCGAATGTGTGTCTTTTAGACGGGCTCCCAGGCAAGAGATAGATGTCAGTCAGTACTAAAATCTAATCGTTGATTTCTTAAATGTCACTTATTCTTTTCCTTTTTATTTGCTTTTTTAAATGTTTTTTATTTATTTTTGAAGGAGAGAGAGAGAGAGAGAGAGACAGAGCACGAATGGGGGAGGAGCAGAGAGAGGGAGACACAGAATCTGAAGCAGGCTCCAGGCTCTGAGTTGTCAGCACAGAGCCCGATGTGGGGCTTGAACTCATGAACTGTGAGATCATGACCTGAGCCGAAGTCAGACACTTAACCGACTGAGCCACCCAGGTGCCCCAAATGTCTCTTATTCTTAAATGTGTCTTATTAAAACCACTCCTCTGTGCAGCCATGCAATCTGAGACAAACAGAGCTATTACCTTTATCTCTGTGTGAAATCTCTCATGAGTTGCAGAGCCTATATATATTGTCACAGACTCATCCACTGAAGCAACTGGAAGAACCTTAGAGATGAACTAGCTCGACTCATAAGGAAGCTGAGTCTCAAGGAGAGGCAGGAAGGGCTTACCTTGAGTCGTCCCAACTGATAAGGAGAGGCTGGGACCAGAATCAAAGCACCTGTGTGGTTTGTGGTCTGGCCTTCTTCGCTGTTCCTCCTGCCACCTCACCAGACATCAAAATTTTCCCCTTAAGTGAGATACCCTCCTATTTCTCATTTCTTTTTATTTAAGTTTATTTATTTATTTTGAGAGAAAGAGAATGTGTGTGTGTGCACGTGTGCACACGAGCAGGAGAGGGGCAGAGAGAGTGAGAGGGAGAATCCCAAGCAGGCTTTGCACTGTCAGCACAGAGCCCGATGTGGGGCTCGATCTCACAAACCACGAGATCATGACCTGAGCTGAAATCAAGAGTCGGATGCTGGACCAACTGAGCCACGCAGGTGCCCCATATGTCTCATTTCTCACGTCCTCTTTGCCTTTCCCAGTGTCCTGAGGTCAAAGCCTCGGGGGTATCCTGGACTGCTCTCCACGTTCCATCAGGTGCCACGTCTTCCTGCAGGGTGGTCCCCTTGGCGGATGCCCACTAAGCTGAACGGCGATGGGGAGGTGCAGAGTTGTCCTCCACCTTGGCCTGACACCCGCAGAGACCACAGTCAGGGGAACCCTCACGTATCTGGTCTTGAGTATCGACTACTCACGTAGAAGGGACACTGCACACATATTGTGGTCTTTGGTGCACAATGAATCAGATTTGATTGATGATTCAACCACCGCTTGAACTTCTCTCGGGTTACAAACCATAAGCCTTTGAGAAACGATGTTAGTTTTGCGGGTATTCAGGGGCTCCCATCATTTAATCTGTTAAATTAAAATTTTAGCTTGCTTGGGGCCCCCTAATGAGCGTCTAAATAGTTCAGAGTGTTTAGAGACTTCAGAAATGATGTAGGACACGAAGTTTCCACTTGGCCTAATAGGTAAAAGCAGGTAGTCTGTACTTGTAGTCCGTACATGTAGTCCGCAGTAAAATGCAAAATGCAAAGGACTCTATGCACCTCTAATAAGGGTCTCAATGTCAGCTCTTTCTGGTGTGCTTTAAATAGGATTCTGAGCTTCTTGGAGGGCCAGGGGGAAAAAAGGAAAAAGCAAAAAGCAATCAGTTATAGAATGCTCTTTTTGAGAGTGGAAGAAGCCACCTAATTTTTTGGAGGAAATAAAAATCCCTACCGCTGAATTACTTTGAAAAATAATGTTAATTGTTTTCTATTTATAAAAGCAGTTCATGTTCCTTGTAGAAAGCTTGGAACGGATAAATATGAAGAATATCACCCGTGATCCATCTCCCAAAGATACCTCTGGTAGCATTTCGGTATCTTTCTTTCCAGTCTTTTGTTTGTTTAATATTGGGATCATAGAGCCTCTCCGTTTTAGTGTGTTCTATTCACAACGTTTTATCACTGGCTTTTACTCTTCACGTGAAGCATTGTTTTTACATGTGCCATGGGGTTCTAAGATCATTTCTCACATGATGTTTTGTATGGTGTGTGTGTGTGTGTGTGTGTGTGTGTGTGTGCAACACTGAGAAAGTGAAATGATTTTCACAGATTCTAACCTTAAGTGGTAGGAGGTTTTCACTACTGGCAGCCCAGTGTGGTTCAAGACAAAGCAAAAGGTCAAAGGGTAGATAGAGTGCCTGTACCCCGTGGTGGATCGTCCCTAATGTCACTTTCCAGAGAGGGGCTCTTGATTCAAAGCTGATTTAAGGCTTTGAGGAATCTATTCAGGCAGTTGGGGTCTTTAAGGTTATAAATAATACTTCAGTGAACTGGGAAAGAATGCGGCTTGCTTAGGGGGTTTCTCTTCCATTTAGGGGGTCGCTTTGGACTGGAGAAGGGGAGGGTATGTCCCCTCCCCCGACTCTCAAGTTTGGTTTCCAGTCAGTACCTATAATACTTTACATTCTTTACATTGGTCCCTGGTCCACACAGCACCGTGAGGTATGAAGGGAATGTTCTATCCTAATGTTATGAATAAGGAAACCAAGGCTCAGAGCAAGTGACTGACTTGTTCGAGGTCATAGTCCAGTGAAGGATGGCACCAGGGCTAGAATTTGGGTACTCGAACCAGGCCCAGGGTTCATTCCACCCTGCTGTGTGTTTTCTTCAGACCCTGGTGCTTGGCTCTTTTGGAAGGCCAACCCACACACCTGCCTTAATTCTTCTCTATCCTTGACACCCGGTACAGAGGTTCTTTTTAACACTTATTTATTTTTTGAGAGCAGGGGAGGGGCAGAGAGAGAGGGAGACACAGAATCTGAAACAGGCTCCAGGCTGTAAGCTGTCAGCACAGA